>NC_135974.1:31686380-32286380 GCF_053455715.1 Rhinoraja longicauda | reverse complement strand
CACCCCTCAAAGCTTTTCCTATCCAAGTACCCGTCCAAATGTACTTTAAACACTGTGATAACAGCGGACCCAACAACCTCCTCGGGCAGCTTGTTCCATGTAGCCACCACCTTCTGAGTGGAAAATGTTGCCCCTCGGGTTCCTAATAAATCTTGCCCCCCTCACCTCCACCATAAGTCACCTGGTTTTTGGTTCTCCTACCTCGCGCTTCAAGGAATTGGGGTAGAACAGTGGCGCAGTGGTAGAGTTGCTGCCTCACAGCGCCAGAGACCCGGGTTTGATCCTGACTACGGGTGCTGTCTGTACGGAGTTTGTATGGTCTCCCCGCAGCTGCATGGGTTTTCACCAGTTGCCCCAGTTTCTCCCCACACTCCAAAAACAAGAGCGTTGTAGATTTAGATTTAGATTTAGAGATACAGCGCAGAAACAGGCCCTTCGGCCCACCGGGTCCGCACTGCCCAGCGATCCCCGAACATTAACACTATCCTACACACACTAGGGACAATTTAAAAAAAAACATTTGCCCAGCCAATTAACCAACAAACCTGTACGTCTTTGGAGTGTGGAAGGAAACCGAAGATCTCGGGGAAAACTCCACGCAGGTCACGGGGAGAACGTACAAACTCCGTACAGTACAGCACCCGTAGTCAGGATCGAACCTGAGTCTCCGGCGCTGCATTCGCTGTAAGGCAGCAACTCTACCTTCTGCGCCACCGTGCCACCCTTAACCCTGTAGTTAATTGGCTTTGGTAAAATTGTAAGTTGTCCCGACTTCAATGGATAGTGTTAGTGTGCGGGGATCGCTGGTCGGCACGGACCCACCCGGTGGGCCGAAGAGCCTGTTTGCCCCGCTGTATCTCCAAAGTCCAAAATCTCAAGAATAAAGTCCCAGCCTGTCCGACCTCTCGAGTCCTGACAACGTCCACGTAAATCTCCTCTTGACAATCTAGCATTTGAGGATGAGAAGATATCACACCATAATCGTTGCAGACGAGCGGCTTACCCTGTGGGAACCTGTACGAGTAGCTTACTGCCTGCAACGTTACATCAATCAAAATTAATGGCTCGGAAGTTGTGGGGAACGTGCCGATACTTTCCGCGTGTGGAATCCCAGTGGGGGGTGAAACCCCTGCTGTAGTTGCACGTTCGGATAGCTCTTCCTCTCGTGTGCAGTTCATTCCGTTAAATGCATACCGATGTGCGTCTTCCGCGGCTCGCTGACAGGCAAAGGGCCGGCAGTCCGACCAGACTGCTGCTGTCTCCGAAATACTCCAAACAGGCCAGGATCAAGTGCTGCCACTGCCCTTATTCAGGAGCCACTGTCAGAGTGAAGCCAAATGCAATTTGGAGGAACAGCACCTCATATTTCGCTTGGGCAGCTCACACCCCAGTGGTATGAATATTACATAGAAACATAAAAACATAGAAACATAGACAATAGGTGCAGGAGGAGGCCATTCTGGAGATAAATGGGTCTATTGTGGATAGGGTGAGCAGTTTCAAATACTTGGGAGTCCGCATCGCAGAGGATCTGACGTGGGCAACGCACATTGCCGCACTGGTGGGTAAGGCTAAGCAGCGCCTTTACCACCTTAGACAACTGAGGAAATTCAGAGTGTCTCAGAGGATCCTTCATTGCTTCTACTCTGGGGCTATAGAGAGCATCCTGTCCGGCAACATCACAGTCTGGTTTGGGAACAGCTCTGCCCAGGACAGGATGGCCCTGCAGAGAGTAGTGCGTTCGGCAGAACGCACCATGGGAACTACACTCGCCCCCCTGCAGGACCTATACATCAGGAGGTGCAGATCCAGAGCAAGCAAGATCATGAGGGACCCCTGCCACCCCAGTAACGGACTGTTCCAGATGCTACGATCAGGCAAACGCCTCCGCTGTCACGCTGTGAAAACGGAGAGGATGAGACGGAGCTTCTTCCCACAGGCCATCAGGACTGTCAACTTTTATAACCCCAGAGACTACATTTTTGTCGACAATAATAGTAACTTATTAACTTTATTTATATGCTGTAACTGTAATTCTTTTTGTGCACAATCCGCAGGCATTGCCACTTTCATTTCACTGCACATCGTGTATGTGTATGTGACAAATAAATTTGACTTGACTTGACTTGACTTGACATTCGGCCCTTCGAGCCAGCACCGCCATTCATTGTGATCATGGCTGATCGTCCACAATCAGTAACCCGTGCCTGCCTTCTCCCCATATCCCTTGATTCCACTAGCCCCTAGAGCTCTGTCTAACTCTCTCTTAAATCCATTCATTGATAATATTGATTTCTCTAACTTCAAGTAACCCCTGTAACTCTCTCTCTCTCCATCCCTCTCCCACCCAAGTCGTTGTACTGGCTTCAAAGTCGTTTTGTTGAGTCTCATTGTCTGTAACTCATTTTCACCTAGGCCACAGCTAACAATTGACCTGTCTCCTTTATCATAGTTTCTTTTTTGCTTATCTTTCATTCATCTGTTCTATATCTCTCTATATCACCATCTGTATCTCTCGGTTCCCTTGCCCCTGACTCTCAGAGATGAAGAAGGGTCTCGACCCGAAAAGTCACCCCTTCCTTCTCTCCAGAGATGCTGCCTGTTCCCCGCCGAGTTACTCCAACGTTTGAGGTGCATCTCCGCCATTAATCGAATTGTTGGCTCAGCTTGTGCTCTGCTTTTCGGCTTGGAAGTGAACTGTTTGCTAGTAGCCTTGTGTGGGTCAGTGCATTCTAGGGTTGCCAACTTCCTCGCTCCCAAATAAGGGACAAAGGGTGACGTCACCGCACCCGCGCCCAACGCGACCTCACACAGCCCAGCGACCACGTGCTCCCGCTCCACCAAAATATCAATGTTTGTCATAGTACAGAGTCTTCTTCTTAGGTGTAGCTTTGCAGTGATGTGTGGTCGGATGCAAGCCCGGGCGATGTCACATGAAGGACAGGCTGTTCCCCATGCAGCACGTCCCCCCTCTCCACGTCGCTGATTGATCCAAAGGAACAGCAGGGCCGTAACAGTTTGGCACCAGCGCCGTTGCAGGAGCTGCCAGAACCAGGTTGTGGACAACGACAACTGCCTCCGGGACTTCTACTCCGGATTTTTCTTGAGGTTTACTCCTGGAGCCTTTTCCACGACTGAATATGGCCACAAGGCAGTGGAGGTTTTAGATCAGAGTTTTCCCTCTCCTAGATGGACGGCCTTCCCAGGCTGACGAACCCCATCTGCCCGAGACTCGTGGGGGCGGGAGCATCTTGTAATTGAGGGCGTGCAGCGTAGATTTACTAGGTTAATTCCCGGAATGGTGGGACTGTCATATGTTGAAAGACTGGAGCGACTAGGCTTGTATACACTGGAATTTAGAAGGATGAGAGGAGATCTTATCGAAACATATAAGATTATTAAGGGGTTGGACACGTTAGAGGCAGGAAACATGTCCTCATTGTTGGGGGAGTCCAGAACCAGGGGCCACAGTTTAAGAATAAGGGGTAGGCTATTTAGAACGGAGATGAGGAAAAACTTTTTCAGTCAGAGAGTTGTGAATCTGTGGAATTCTCTGCCTCAGAAGGCAGTGGAGGCCAATTCTCTGAATGCTTTCAAGAGAGAGCTAGATAGAGCTCTTAAGGATAGCGGAGTCAGGGGGTATGGGGAGAAGGCAGGAACGGGGTACTGATTGAGAATGATCAGCCATGATCACATTGTATGTTTCAATGTGGCCCCCCTCCCCCCTCATTCTTCCAGCGAGTACAGGCCCAGTGCTGTCAAACGCTCATCATATGTTAACCCACTCATTCCTGGGATCATTCTTGTAAACCTCCTCTGGACCCTCTCCAGAGCCAGCACATCCTTCCTCAGACATGGTCCTCAGAATTGCTCACAATATTCCAAATGTGGCCTGACCAGCGCCTTGCAGAGCCACAGCATAACATCCCTATTTTTATATACAATCCCTCTCGAAATAAATGCCAGCATTGAGTTTGCTTTCTGTACTACCGATTCAACTTGCAGATGAACTTTTTGGGAATCCTGCACCAGCACTTCCAAGTCCCTTTGCACCTCCAATTTCTGGATTCTCTCCCTATTTTAGAAAATAATCTACACCTTTATTCCTACGACCAAAATGCATGACCCCACACTTTGCTACACTTTTTGCACTGTATCTCTAAACTCAGCTTGTAAATGGACTTGGAAGGAATTTAAAGCGTGTTGGGGGGAAGTATCACAAGGAGTGCGTAGGGAGGAACTGCAGATGCTGGTTTAACCCAAAGATAGACACAAAAAACATAGAGCAAAGAGGTCCTTCTGCAGTTGTACAGGGCCCAAGTGAGACCGCACCTGGAGTACTGTGCGCAGTTTTGGTCTCCAAATATGAGGAAGGATATTCTTGCTATTGAGGGCGTGCAGCGTAGGTTTACTAGGTTAATTCGCGGAATGGCGGGACTGTCGTATGTTGAAAGACTGGAGCGACTAGGCTTGTATACAGTGGAATTTAGAAGGATGAGAGGGGATCTTATCGAAACGTATAAGATTATTAAGGGGTTGGACACGTTAGAGGCAGGAAACATGTTCCCAATGTTGGGGGAGTCCAGAACAAGGGGCCACAGTTTAAGAATAAGGGGTAGGCCATTTAGAACTGAGATGAGGAAAAACTTTTTCAGTCAGAGAGTTGTGAATCTGTGGAATTCTCTGCCTTAGAAGGCAGTGGAGGCCAATTCTCTGAATGCATTCAAGAGAGAGCTAGATAGAGCTCTTAAGGATAGCGGAGTCAGGGGGTATGGGGAGAAGGCAGGAACGGGGTACTGATTGAGAATGATCAGCCATGATCACATTGAATGGCGGTGCTGGCTCGAAGGGCTGAATGGCCTCCTCCTGCACCTATTGTCTATTGTCTATTGTCTAAAAAGCTGGAGTAGCTCAGCGGGACAGGCAGCATCTCTGGAGAGAAGGAATGGGTGACGTTTCGGGTTGAGAAGGGATTGAAGAAGGGTCTCGACCCGAAACGTCACCCATTCCTTCTCTTGAGAGATGCTGCCTGTCCCGCTGAGTTACTCCAGCTTTTTGTGTCCGTCTTTAGTTGAGGCTGCCAGGGGTTTGGGCTGCAATGTTTTCAATCAATATCACAGCAAAATCAGCTGGATTGATTACTGGCAATTGTCAAACATCTTGTGGGGAGGCTGGCTTGTACTGCGCTTCCTGGAAACGATCGTGTCATCAGGGATGGGGGATCGTTGAATCCGACGAAGAGGAAAGGATTAGAACTAATCACTTGCGGCAGCAGTGGGGAGGGTGGACCTGGGGCAACTCATCAACCAACACACTCATGGCAAAGACAGGCAAACGCACGGAGTCTTTTACCCAGAGTAGCAGAATCAAGACTCAGGCAGTGTAGGGTTACGGTGAGAGGGGAAAGATTTAATAGGAACACTGAGGGGGCAACTTTATCACACGGAGGGTGGTGGGTGTATGGAGCAAGTATGGAACGAGCTGTCCAGCAGCAGAGCGAAAAATCCGTCGGGGAATGTTGCCGATAGGCCCGCTTCAGACTGCGGGAGTTCGTGCTGCGGGACGCACCGAAGCTCAGTGCAGCCAACGCCAAGGCTCTGTGGGGCAGGACCACAGTCTAGCATTCTTCTGCTGCTGGGCATTGGGGGGGGGGGGGGGGGGCAAAGTCCGATGGGGACACCCCTCAAACAAGGGGAGTGATATCACCCAGGGGGCCACACGAGTGGCAAGAGTACCGGGTACAGTGATTTTTTGTGAACACTACGATACGATGCTAATGATTGTATTCAAAACCTCCAAGAATGTCATTAGAGATTTTGCACAGTTTTTGCTTCGTATACATTTTCTATTCTGAATAAAGTTAATTTTGATTAAACAAAAAAAGACACTGCAGGTACTACAACAGCATTTAAAAGACCCTTGGACATGTACATGGATCGAAAAGGATGTGAGGGATATGGGCCAAACGCAGGCTGGTGGGACCAGTGTAGATGGGGCATCATGTTTGGAATGGGCTAGTTGGGCCCAAGGGCCTGTTTCTGTGCTGTACGACTCCATGACACCTGAATTGCAATCAGCTTCCATAAAGGCAACACCCAATTAGCGGGTTTTAAAGCAGAGGTTTTGCTTATCGGGTTGGGTCGGGAAGGGTAAGCACTTTGATCAAGTTTCGCAGTCATGAAACAACACAGATCATCGCCGCGGTATTTGAACTCTGCATCTGATAGCGGGTCATAAATACTTACACTGTGGGAGGAATGATGATAATCGAGGAAGAGCAGAATACATTGTTGCTTCAGCTGTTTTGTCTCCCTTGATCTCAGATGTATGAACAGGGGAGAATGCTGACGATGACAGCTTTATCCTTTCAAGGAGAGTATGTTGAGGTCCTTTTTCGTTTCTTGCACGTTTATATTCTTTAGGTATTTACACTCCACCATTTAGACATGGCAATAAACAGTAAACTCAAATCTGGGGACAGCTTTAAACTAAACTAAACATCTCTAAGCATAACGTAAGCATAGGCATCTGCAGCTATTTTCTTACATCTCTAAGCATAAGGTAGATGCAAAATACTGGAGTAACTCAGCGGGTCAGGCAGCATTTCGGGAGAGAAGACTGATCCATCTGAAGAAGGGTCTCGACCCGAAACGTCACCCATTCCTTCTCTCCCGAGATGCTGCCTGACCCGCTGAGTTACTCCAGCATTTTGTGCCTACCTTCGATTTAAACCAGCATCTGCAATTTTTTCCAACACGTCTCTAAACATAACATCTCTCAACTGAACTCAACTAAACTAAACTCAACTAAACTAAGAGAAATTGTATTCTTCCTCTTGATCCACTAATGTCCAAATTTTCAATCATTCACAAACTTCTTCATCGTGGCTTCTGCCGTTCTCCGGAGATTCTTTTATGAATACTTTTGCACAAATTTTGCATTAGGTCACAGCCCCTAGTTGCTGAATACGTTTTTACGTTCCAAAAAATATCTGGACTTTGAAAGTTTTTCTTGGCAAAGTAGAGGCAAGTGTGATTGTTTAATTGTTACTGGCAGCAGAGCTGAATCTCAAAGGCCACTAAAGTTGCATACTTTCCGATCTGCCTCACATAAACGTAATTGCTTGTTTTTTTTCTCGAGGACACTGGACTTTAGCTTACAAAACTGATATGATCATTCCATATAGCAGAGAGCATTTGGTGTTACTTGGCTGACTAATTGGTGCTTAGTACATGGATAGGACAGTTTAGAGGGAGGCAGGTGGGACTTGTGTAGATGGGGCATGTGGACAAGTTTAGAGATACAGCACAGAAACAGTCCCTTTGGCCCACTGAGTCCATCCCCACATGCTAACACTATCCTAAACACACTAAGGACAATGTACATTGATACCGAGCCAATTAACCTACAAGTTGGTACGTCTTTGGAGTGTGGGACGAAACCAAAGATCTTGGAGAAAACCCACGCGGTCACGGGGAGAACTCCAAGCAGACTGTACCCGTGGTCAGGATCGAACCCAGGCCTTTGGGGCTGTAAGGCAACAACTCTACCGCTGCACCATCATGCCATCGTGCGCTGTCATGCCACCATGTGAGATCATGCCACCATGCCGACATGTGTGATCATGCCACTATGCCACCATGTGTGATCATGCCACCGTGCCATCCACGTGTGATCATGCAACCGTTACCCCCCATGCGTGATCATGCCACTGTTATCCCCCATGTGTGATCACGCCACCGTGCCGCCCATGCGTGATCATGCCACCGTGCCCTCCATGCGCTGTCATGCCACTGTGCCCCCATGCGTGATCATACCACCGTGTCCCCCATGTGTGATCATGCCACCGTGCCAACATGCGTGATAGACAATAGGCAATAGACAATAGGTGCAGGAGTAGGCCATTCAGCCCTTCGAGCCAGCACCGCCATTCAATGCGATCATGGCTGATCACTCTCAATCAGTACCCCGTTCCTGCCTTCTCCCCATACCCCCTCACTCCGCTATCCTTAAGAGCTCTATCCAGCTCTCTCTTGAAAGCATCCAACGAACTGGCCTCCACTGCCTTCTGAGGCAGAGAATTCCACACCTTCACCACTCTCTGACTGAAAAAGTTCTTCCTCATCTCCGTTCTAAATGGCCTAACCCTTATTCTTAAACTGTGGCCCCTTGTTCTGGACTCCCCCAACATTGGGAACATGTTTCCTGCCTCTAATGTGTCCAATCCCCTAATTATCTTATATGTTTCAATAAGAGCCCCCCTCATCCTTCTAAATTCCAGTGTATACAAGCCTAATTGCTCCAGCCTTTCAACATACGACAGTCCTGCCATTCCGGGAATTAACCTAGTGAACCTACGCTGCACGCCCTCAATAGCAAGAATATCCTGCCTCAAATTTGGAGACCAAAACTGCACACAGTACTCCAGGTGCGGTCTCACCAGGGCCCGGTACAACTGCAGAAGGACCTCTTTGCTCCTATACTCAACTCCTCTTGTTATGAAGACCAACATTCCATTGGCTTTCTTCACTGCCTGCTGTACCTGCATGCTTCCTTTCAGTGACTGATGCACTAGAACACCCAGATCTCGTTGAACATCCCCTGTTCCTAACTTGACACCATTCAGATAATAATCTGCCTTTCTATTCTTACTTCCAAAGTGAATAACCTCACACTTATCTACATTAAACTGCATCTGCCATGTATCCGCCCACTCACACAACCTGTCCAAGTCACCCAGCAGCCTTATTGCATCTTCCTCACAATTCACACTACCCCCCAGCTTAGTATCATCTGCAAATTTGCTAATGGTACTTTTAATCCCTTCATCTAAGTCATTAATGTATATCGTAAATAGCTGGGGTCCCAGCACCGAACCTTGCGGTACCCCACTGGTCACTGCCTGCCATTCCGAAAGGGACCCATTTATCCCCACTCTTTGCTTTCTGTCTGTCAACCAATTTTCTATCCACGTCAGTACCCTACCCCCAATACCATGTGCTCTAATTTTGCCCACTAATCTCTTATGTGATCATGCCACTGTGCTGCCCATGCGTGATCATGCCACCGTGCCGACATGCGTGATCATGCCACCGTGCCCCGCATGCGCTGTCATGCCACCCTGCTGTAGTGGAGATAAATATACTTATCATTGATGCACTCTGCTTCTTCAGAGTGCAGAAGCAGTCTCTGGTCTGCTGACCAGTCTTACGGGTGCTGTCGGCATGGATTTTGTACGTTCTCCCCGTGACCGCGTGGGTTTTCTCCGGGTGCCCTGGTTTCCTAACACAGTCCGTGCAGGTTTGCAGGTTACTTGGCATCAGTAAAATTCTAAATTGTCTCTCGTGTGTAGGCTAGTGCTGATCGCTGGTCGGCACGGACTCGATGGGCCGAAGGGCCTTTGTCCGCGTTGTATCTCTAAAGTCTAACTCCCTAAAGTGATCTTTGGTCAGTGTGGACTCAATGGGCCTAAGGGCCTATTTACATGCCGTATCTCAACCAAACTAAACTATATTTATAGGATTTGCCCAATAATATATATAGTGTTGAAAATATTAATGGATGCTCATGAACTGCTATGAGTTTGATCAAACAGTCATTCTTCTTAAGGAGCCACCTTACGTGAGCAACTAGAGTTATTGGAGAGAAGATATAAAGACATCATCAGTGTTACGAGAGACGTTTAGGCTTGCTCGTATAGCAGTACTGCCTCTTCCTCCCAATAAATTGTTTGTAGCTCTGGTTCAAAAAAAAGACTTTGGACCATCACCCTTCACTTCAAGTCAGAGAGCTTCCCTGGTTTGTGGTGGAATTGAGTGAGTGGCCCAGTGAAGTCTGATGGAATCAGTCAGCATTGTAAAGCTAGCCTTCGATTTGCATTTGTGACAGAAGGAAATTGTTCTCCTTTTTTGAGGTTGTGCTCTTTGAGAACATCTTCACCCAATGTTGGCACTGGTGGCATCATCTCTGAAAAGCGGGCAGGCCATCTATCAGCTGTCTCCAGACTTTGCATTCTCACGGAAGACGAGGCGCTGTTGCGGGAAGTAATAAAGGTGCCGAATACGCCAGGTCCTCATGCACTGCGCTCGCAGAAGAAGCGATGGAGATTAGATACTATAGGTGTGGTGAATCCTTGTGGAGCAGATGGCAGGGACGAAAATTGTATTAAAGACAAACAATGAACATAATGGTTACTGTGGTCACAGGATGATAATGACAGTGGCAGCTGACACAGAACCAAGGCAAAACAGCGAAACAAGGCACGTTTGTGAGCTGCCCATGCAAATTTAAATAAACCATTCGTTTATCATGTTAATGGAGTTTTAATTAGTTTTATTTTGGATTCTAAAGATTTTAGATATCCTCCATTTAAAAAAAAATCTCCAGTCTTACATTCCTGATTCTGTCTATTCTCGAAGCTCTTCAAATGTATGAAATTTGTCTTTCTTCAACTCAGTGCGTTTCCTAAACAGGTTATAATTTTGTACAGATTATTGGCGAGGACTCGTTAAAAAGTAGAGCAATCGGTCAAAAGTCTAGAAATGCAGGAACTGCCAAGTGCTCATAGTAAATAATGTGAAATACATACAGATTAAAATAATATGGATGTTTTTGCCATCACATATATTCAGAAAAAGATAACTAGAATATTTGAAAAAAGGTTTTTGTCGAATAGGGCTCAGTGTAAGCAAACTAATTATATTCTCAAAATTGATTCTGCATATTAGGATATGGAAAAATGGAAGATTGGACATCGGCCGACACCCAGATTAGGTTAAAAGAAAACGTGGGTTTTTTTTGACATTGCAAATATTAAAACAGAGCTAACTGGAAAATAATAAAGGTTTTGGTCGAATAGTGCTCAGTGTAAGCAAATTAATTATATTCTCAAAATTCACTCTGCGTTTGTAAGTTGATTTAGTGCCTAGAGTCTAAAAATAGTGCGCATTCCCCATGCTAATGATTTCTTTTTTCTTCAGCAATCTTCCTTTGTCGATCCTTTGCTAGGGTCTGTCTCAGACCTGTCATTCTTCCCACAAAGCTTTGGACGTGTGAGCAGATGGCGACCTTACACTGAATGTCAGTGTACACTCTCCCTTCAGCAGGCCTGCTGATTAATATTTAACGTGGAAGGTACAGCTGTGTGGGTAAAGGCTGGGCTCCGTTCATTGTTCAACCAGGGATGTGTCTAGACCAGACAGTGGGGAACGGTTGACGAAGATGAACTTCACCGTGTTTTGCAAACACTTTGTTTGTTTTCCCTGATAAATGGGTTTATCAATCAAATGCGATTGCCTGATTGTTTCTTCCGAATTATTTCCCAGTTACTACCGGCATATGCATGCTGCGGAATAACAAAGGTGAAAATGTGGCGCAGTGGTGAGAGTTGCTGCCTTCCAGCCCCAGAGACCGGGGTTCGATCCTGACTAAATTTGTACCTTTTCCCTGTGACCACGTGGGTTTACTCCGGGTGCTCCGGTTTTCCTCCCACACTCCAAAGACGTGTAGGTTTGTAGGTTGATTGACTTCAGTAAAATTCTAAATTGTCCCCAGTGTGTAGGATAGTGCTCGCTGGTCAGTGCGGACCCGGTGGGCCGAAGGGCCTGTTTCCACGCTGTATCTCTACGGAGTTTGTACGTTCTCCCTGTGACTGCGTGGGTTTTCTCCGGAATCTCTGGTTTCCTCCCACACTCCAAAGACGTACAGGTTTTTAGGTTAATTGGCTACGGTAAAGATTGTAACTTGCCCCGAGTGTGTTGGATAGTGCTAGAGTACAGGGTGATCGCTGGTCGGTGCGTACAAGGTGGGCCAAAGGGCCTGTATCTAAGCTGTATCTTTAAAACTAAAAGTAAACTAAAACATATTAATTTATTAGAGACTGCATAGTATACGCTTATTCAATAGTACAGCTTTAAGACTATAATTGGTGATACTTCAATCAGTGAAGGGAATGCCTTTATGAGACTTGCACTCTGGAACTATAGTGCCTTAATTATAGCGAAGGGTAGTTAAATGAAGATGATGTCATTACGGAGCAAGGCATGCCAGAATAAGATTGAAATTGTTTGAAGATCATTGAACTACCGCACAGCAACACGCCCTTTGGCCCATAATAAGTTCATAAATTCATAAGTGATAGGAGCAGAATTAGGCCATTTGGCCCATCGTCTACTCCGCCATTCAATCATGGCTGATCTATCTCTCCCTCCTAACCCCATTCTCCTGCCTTCTCCCCATAACCTTTGACACCCGTACCAATCAAGAATCTATCTATCTCTGCCTTGAATACATCCACTGGCTGAGCTTCCACAGCCTTCTGACACCCGTACAGATCAAATGTCTGTGTGATGTCAAGATAAACTAATTCTATCTGCCTGGCCCATGGAGTTACTCCAGCACTTTGTGTCCTTCTGTGCAATACCAGCATCTGCAGTTCCTTGTGTCAAGAAGCAACAGACACAGCTTAGTTCTGGCCGGTACAGTGGAATGATTTACAAGCAATGGACAACGTGAACGCTTTGAACATTGAACTGAATCACAGGAACTGTCTTTGCAGTGCAACAAGCGCTTTGTGGGATAACCCTTGTCAGATTCATTGAGGTATTGATATAGTTTATAGCCCAGCAGAGAGCTCTGTGAAATGCAGCACTTCTGTTGCAATATATTAACGTGCTGGGTTTTCCTTTCCACACCTTCAAGTGTTTTGGTTTTGTACAAAATTTGCAACATCAGACTGAAAACGTAGTTTAATTTAGTTTAGAGGTACATCGTGAAAACGGGCACTTCGGCCCACCGAGTCTGGGCCGACCAGCGGTCCCCACACACTAACGCTCTCCTACACACACTAGGGACAATTTGCAATTTTACCAGGCCAATTAACCTACAAACTTGCACGTCTTTGGAGTGTGGGAGGAAACCGGAGCACCTGGAGAAAACACACGCAGGTCACAGGGAGAACGTGCAAACTCTGTACAGACAGCACCCGTGGTCAGGATCGAACCCGGGTCTCTGGCGCTGTGAGGCAGCAACTCTACCGCTGCGCCACCGTGCCACTCCCTCAATCATTTTTCTTTGGCCTGATACTAAAATTGCTCAGGCCGTTCACTGGTGTCTTTGACGGCACTTAGAGCCTGACTTTGCCACTCTTTACTTGAGATTCATCTAAAGGTGTCACAATCAATCAACAATCATTATTCGCATTGAACTGGGTGGTGAATCTGTGGAATTCATTGCCACAGACGGCTGTGGAGGCCAAGTCAGTGGATATTTTTAAGGTGGAGATTGACATATTCTTGATCAGTACGGGGTGTCAGGGGTTATGGGGAGAAGGCAGGAGAATGGGATTGAGAACGAAAAGATAGATCAGCCATGATTGAATGGCGGAGTAGAACTTGATGGTCCAAATGGCCTAATTCTGCTCATAGAACTTATGAACTGCAATGAGGACATAGGTTTAAAAGTGAAGGGGAAAAGATTTAATAGGAATCTGAGGGGTAACTTTTTTTTTAGATTTTTTTTTTAGATTTAAAGATACAGCGCGGAAACAGGCCCTTCGGTCAACCGAGTCCACGCCGCCCAGCGATCCCCGCACATTAACACTCACTAGGGACAATTTTTACAGTTAACCCAGTCAATTAACCTACATACCTGTACGTCTTTGGAGTGTGGGAGGAAACCGAAGATCTCGGAGAAAACCCACGCAGGTCACGGGGAGAACGTACAAATTCCGTGCAGACGGCGCCCGTAGTCAGGATCGAACCCGAGTCTCCTGCACTGCATTCGCTGTAAGGCAGCAACTCTACCGCTGCGCCACCGTGCCACCCAAAGGGTGGTGGGTGTATGCAATGAGGTGTTGGAGGAGGTAGTCGAGGCAGGGACTAATGCATCGTTTATGAAACAGTTAGACAGGTACATGGATAGGACAGGTTTGGAGAGATATGGCCCTAGCGCAGACAGGTGGGACTAGTGTAGCTGGGACATCTTGGCCGGTGTGGGTAATTTGGGCTGAAGGGCCTGTTTCCACGCTGTATCACTCTCTGACTCTGTGACTCTAATATCAGAGAGAGAAACTCACCTGTCTGGGAAAGATAACAAATGCCACCTGATCTCAGTGTTCAGGGAACATCTCAAAGCTGAAGCCCTTCACGAATCCAGTTTCTCCCTGTCAACTGGAATTTGAAGTATGTTGGCAGGTTTGAAATAATTCCCAATGTGCCTTTAATACCCGCTGTAAATTCTGAAGCTGTTTTATTCCCTCTGGACTGTGGAGGATGTACAGTAATTGCTGTAAATTTCTAAGGAGGTAATCGGCAGCTTTTAGAGTTGGTGTTATAGAAAAATCAATACTGCCTCAAAGTGTTTTCAAGTCTCCATTTCATTCGACATATTCTGATAATGTCATAACACAGAGCAATGACGTTTGAGGGCTTCAGAAAGCTATTCAATTCCCAGACATTCTACAGCTGAATGAATTAATTCACAGGCCCGCCAGCCCAACCTGCCCACAACGCCCAACGTGCTCCATCTACACTAGTCTGCCATATCGAAGAGGGCAGGAAATGCTGGAGTAACTCAGCAGGACAGGCAGCATCTCTGGGTCGAAGGAATGGATGACGTTCTGGGTCGAGACCTTTCCTCTGCCAGTCTGAAGAAGGGTCTCACCCGAAACGTCACCCATATCTTCCCTTCGGAGATGCTGCCTGTCCCGCTGAGTTACTCCAGCATTTTATGTCTATCTTCGGTGTAAACCAGCTTCTGCAGTTCCTTCCTGCACATGTGGCCCATATCCCTCTAAACCTATCCTACCCATGTACCTGTCGAAATGTTTCTTGAACATCGCAATAGCGTTTGCCTCAACTCCCTCCTCCAGCTGCTCGTTCCACACACCCACCGCCATTTGTGTAAGAAAGGCTGCCCCTCAGGTTCCTATTAAATCTTTCCTTACTCACCTTCAACCCATGTCCTCTGGAGCACAGTAAAACACTGTTGATCTATAATGTAATTATACGGGCATCATACTCCAGCGACAACTCTGAACAAGGTCTCCAGCAACAAGGTCTGAAGAAGGGTCTCGATCCGAAACGCCACCCATTCCTTCTCTCCTGAGATGCTGCCTGTCATGCTGAGTTACTCCAGCATTTTGTGAATAAATACCTTGGATTTGTACCAGCATCTGCAGTTATTTTCCTATACTCCCGCGACAACTCAACCACGTTGCCGATCATACTGGTAGTTTCGAATTTAAGAAAGCTCAACTCATCTGAAACATATAGTTTATTGCAAACCCTGTTTGCAACATAATGAAGGTCATAACTAATAATATGACACAGGATTAATGAATAGGATGAAAATGTAAGTGCATGGCATGGCAATATATCTGTGTGCGGGTTGATTGCTTTTGACGTGAAGACTTTAGACTTTAGAGATACAGCACGGGCTCAGGCCCTTCGGCCCATTGGGTCCATGCCGGCCAGCAGATCAGCCCGCACACAAGCACTATCCTACACACACTAGGGACAGTTTACAATTTTTACCGAAGCCATTTAACCCACAAACCTGTGTGTCTTTGGAGTGCGGGAGGAAACCAGAGCAACCAGAGAAAACCAACGTGGTCTCAGGGGGAACGTACAAACTCTCTACAGACAGCACCCGCATTCAGGATGGAACCCGGGTCTCTGGCGCTGTAAGACAGCAGCGCTACCACTGTGCCAGTGTGCCGCCCCTGATAGAATATGAATAGCAGAACCTGGCACGAAGCAAGTTAAATGTTTATTTACTAACATCACTGCCCACTTTGGGGAGAAAGCAATTAAGTCCGGAACGAGATTGTTTGATATGCATGAGGGGAAATTAAAAATGTTTTTTGAATGATTTTGTTTTTAAACAATCCATTTGCCAGTTTCTGGGTGTAATGTAGACAAATGAGAAGTAATGAATGTGGGCATTAGAGATGAACAGTAGGATTAGAAACTGAATTTATCCGAGCGGCTGATTGGAATACTGGAGAGGATATCAGTTTATTTTCTTCCATTGTCAGTTAGAAACATAGAAACATAGAAAATAGGTGCAGGAGTAGGCCATTCGGCCCTTCCAGCCAGCATCGCCATTTAATGTGATCATGGCTGATCATCCAAAATCAGTATACCTTGATTCCGTTAGCCCTAAGAGCTATTTCTAACTCTCTCTTGAATACATGTTCAAAGTTCAAAGTTACTTGTCACTGGTTGCATGATCTCAGTTTAGTTTATTGTCACGTGTACCGAGGTACAGGGAAAAGCTTTTGTTGCGTGCTTTCCAGTCAGCGGAAAGACAATACATGATTACAATCAAACTATTTACAGCGTGCAGCTAAATGATAAGGGAATGGATCACATCGTGAATGGCCGTACAAGAAAATAACTGCAGATGCTGGTACAAATCGAAGGTATTTATTCACAAAATGCTGGAGTAACTCAGCGGGTCAGGCAGCATCTCAGGAGAGAAGGAATGGGTGACGTTTCGGGTCGAGACCCTTCTTCAGACTGATGTCAGGGGGGCGGGACAAAGGAAGGATATAGGTGGAGACAGGAAGATAGAGGGAGATCTGGGAAGGGGGAGGGGAAGAGAGGGGCAGAGGAACTATCTAAAGTTTGAGAAGTCGATGTTCATACCACTGGGCTGCAAGCTGCCCTGGCAAAATATGAGTTGCTGTTCCTCCAATTTCCGGTGGGCCTCACTATGGCACTGGAGGAAGCCCATGACAGAAAGGTCAGACTGGGAGTGGGAGGGGGAAGTTGAAGTGCATCGTGAATGGCTGCTCACTGAAGCTTTTCCCTGGTGGCATCAAGGCCATTCACCCAGCAACTGCTGCTGCCCTGGCGTGGATGTCTACCCTTGGCCTACAACTTTAGGCTGTGCACGCCATACGCAAGAAGAAGAAGGGGAATGGATTGAAGAGTGTGGAGCGATTGTAATAAGTGATTGGTGATCTGCTTCTGAGGCTAGCACACCAATGGTCACCTGGGTTGGGCGCCATCTTGGAAGCATCTGATTTAAGGATCTTAATTGGAATAGCACTGGGAACTTATTTTAGGCAGCAAAGTAACAAGTAATTTAAATTAAGCAATTTCAAATAGAAGAGCAATTTCATCAGGAACTGCAGGTGCTGGAATCTTGTGTAAAACACAAAGTGCTGGAGTAACTCAGCAAGTTAGGCAGCATCAGTGGATGGAATGGTTAGGTGACGTTTTGGGTCAGGACCCTTCTTCGAAGGGAAATCAGACAAAAGACTGCCGTTTATCTAGACTATGGGAAATCGAGAACCAGAAGTCATCGGTTTAAGGTGAGATGGGAAAGATAGGAACCTGAGGGGCAACTTGTTCCACACTGAAGTGCAGTGGGTATATGGAACAAGCTGCCAGAGGAGGTATTTGGGACAGGTACTATAATAACATGTAAAAGACATTTGGGCAGGTACATGGATAGGAAAGGTCGTAAGGTCATAAATGATGGGAGTAGAATGAGGCCATTCGACCCTTCATGTCTACTCTGCCATTCAATCATGGCCAATCTATCTCTTCCTCCTAACCCCATTCTCCTGCCTTCTCCCCATAACCTCTGACACCCGTACTGATCAAGAATTAGAGGCTGAGAGGTTTATGTCAAGGTTTAGAGGGAGATGGGCCAAATGCAGGCGGGTGGGACTTGTGTAGATGGGACTTCTTGGTCGTCATGGGCAAGTTGGGCCAGAAGTCCTGTTTCAGTGCTGTATGACTCTATGCCTCCATAAGGAGGGAAAAGGGGTGAAATGTAAATCTACAGGAGGGGATATAGGTGGAAGGGGACAATCAGTCTGAAGAAGAGTCCGGTCCCGAAACGTCACCTATCCATTCCTTCCACAGATGCTGCCTGACCCGTTGAGCGACTCCAGCACTTTGTGTCTTACTGGTAGATTGTAGCACATTGAAACCACCAGAGTGGTGGACGAGAGTGGGAAGGAGAGCCACACTTACAGGAGGTGAGAGTATTTACCCCCACTGAATTCCGCCAGGCATCTCTCTAATATTGACATTGAAAATGTATTTTTCATCGTATACCTCCCTGAACGTTTAAATGCTTTTCTAGCACATACCTCAACGATACCAAAGGTCAATGCTTTGTTCCAGAGAGTGTAGGTTTGCCTATGGCAATCCAATTTAGTGAGGAACAGGTAAAGTTTTTTTAGGAAGTGGTTCAATCTACAAACTTTAAATGTAGTCAACAAATAAGACCAGCTATTATTTTCTTTTCTGCTCCGCCTGAAGGTAGTTTTAAGTCGTGCAAAGTCTTAAGAAAAATATGAGTCTGAAGAAGGGTCTCGACCCGAAACGTCACCCATTCCTTCTCTCCTGAGATGCTGCCTGACCTGCTGAGTTACTCCAGCATTTTGTGAATAAATACCTTCGATTTGTACCAGCATCTGCAGTTATTTTCTTACACAAGAAAAATATGATGGTGGGTGTGGTCTAGGTGGGCTGAAGGACTTGGTTTTTAATTTTAGATTAGTTTTGGTTTATTGTCGTCACATGTGCCGATGCAGATCGAAAAGCTTTTTTGTTGCGTGGTATCCAGTCAGTGGAAAGACTATACATGATTACAATCAAGCCATCCAGTGTACAGATGCAGTGTACAGATGCAGGATAATGGGATGCAATGTTTAGTGCAAGGTAAAGTCCGATTAAAGATAGTTCGAAGGTCTCCAATGAGGTAGATGGTAGCTCAGGACCACTCTCTAGTTGTTGATAGGATGGTTCAGTTGCCTGGCAACAGCTGGGAGGTAACTGTCCCTCAATCTGGAGGTGTGCGTTTACACACTTCTCTACCTCTTGGCTGATAGGAGAGGGAATGACCAGGGGCAACACTGGTCCCTGATTATGCTGCTGGCCTTGCCCAGACCGAGTGCAGATGGAGTCAATGGGAGGGAGGTTGGTTTGTGCGATGGTCTGGGCGTGATTGTGCAATGGTTTCCAAGCTGTATCTTTAAAACTAAACCTTCATGTTTGGAATCCTTCAGGATGGAGTAACAGATCAAGAGAATAGGTTCAATGGATACATTTTTAAGGTGGAATATTGATATAGGTACTGAAAGGTGTTACGTTGGTGACTTCACTAAGGGAAACATTTAGAGCCATAGAGTTAGAGACTGCAATACAGAATATTATCCAGAAATAATAAAAGTGCCCTCTCATGCAATAGACAATAGACAATAGGTGCAGGAGGAGGCCATTCGGCCCTTCGAGCCAGCACCGCCATTCAATGTGATCATGGCTCACACTCACACACACACACACACACACACACACACACACACACACACACACACACACACACACACACACACACACACACACACACACACACACATGCAAGAAGGAACTGCAGATAGACACAAAATGCTGGAGTAACTCAGCGGGTCAGACAGCATCTCTGGTGGAAAGGATCGTGCTGCCTGACCTGCTGAGTTACTCCAGCATTTTGTGATTATCCAGTACATCACTGTAATAAGGTAACAGCTAACCTTTACTCCTGTCTCTCACTTTACTGCATCATTGATTTTTGTGGAAACTAATCTGTTTCTGAGAGTTTAGTTCTGAAAAATAAATCTGAACTGCTCAAATCAATTGGCATTTAATACGTTTCAATATTCTCATAAAAATCACTTACTGGCGTATTATCTCGGCAAGTGCATCCTTAATGGACGTATATATTGCTATCAGGAACAAAAGCATCAAAGGTGGTAATTTGAAGCTGTGTGAAATTGATGTTTGACTAAACAGATCTTAAAAGAGGAAAAATTAGGGGTGGGAATATCATTTCCCTGACACTCAATTTCCACCTTGAACTGAACATCAACACAAGTCCTTAATTTGTTCATGTGCAATTTCCTTGGCATTTTGGCAAAAACTTTTTCTTTATTTTAGTGAATAAATGCAGCATGATGGTACAGCTGGCAGAGCTTCTGCCTCACAGGATTGGACCCCCAAGTTCAATCCTACCCTCGGACGCTGTCTGTGTGGAGCTTGCACGTAGAAACATAGAAACATAGACAATAGGTGCAGGAGGAGGCCAATCGGCCCTTCGAGCCAGCACTGCCATTCATTGTGATCATGGCTGATCATCCATAATCAGTAACCCGTGCCTGCCTTCTCCCCATATCCCTTGATTCCACTAGTCCCGAGAGCTCTATCTAACTCTCTCTTAAATCCATCCAGTGATTTGGCCTCCACTGCCCTCTGTGGCAGAGAGTTCCACAAATTCACAACACTCTGGGTGAAAAAGTTCCTTCTCACCTCAGTTTTAAGGTTCTCACTGTGTGATGGCATAGGTTTCCTCCAGGTGCTCCGGTTTCCTCCCACGTCACAAAGGTGTGCAGGTTTGTAGGTTGATTGACCTTTGCAAAATTGCCCCAAATGTGGATGAGATAGTGGGATAGCAATTAGTAACCTCAACCTCTGGCATGCCGGAGAAAACAATCCAAGTTTGTCCAATCTCTTCGTGCAGCTGATACACAGTAATCCAGACACCATTCTAGTAAACTACTATCTACCTCGTTGGAAACCCTCGGACTATCTTTGATCAGACTTTACTGGACTTTATCCTGCACTAAAGGTGATTCACATTGTTCCCTTTATCATGTATCTGCACACTGTGGATGGCTCGAGTGTAATCGTGTATTGTCTTTCCGTTTTTACTTGATGTCTGCAAGCCTCTGTTCTGTACAACAGATTAAAGTCAAGTAAAGTTCCATCAGAACCTGGCTCACAACACTCAGTGGACCAGCAATTTTAACACTGTCTTTCCGCTGACTGGTTAGCACGCAACAAAAACTTTTCACTGTGCCTTGGTTCATGTGGCAATAAGCTAAATAATGCAAAGAGGTGATCAATTGTGGGTGCGGACTCGGTGGGCCGAAGGGCCTGTTTCCATAATATATCTCTAAACTAAATTACCAGGACGTTGTGAAGACTGCAAAGTGGAAAATAGAACAGTACAACACAGGAGCAGTCCATTTAGCTCACAATGTCTGTGCCAAACGTGATGTCAAGATAAACTATCCTCGTCTGTCTGCACATGACCCACGTCCCTTCCATTCCTATCAAAAAGGGTTTAGTTTAGTTAAAGAGACAGCATGGAAACAGGCCCTTTCGGCCTACCAAGACCGCACCGACCAGCGATCTCCGCACATTAACACTGTCCTACACACACTAGGGACAATATACACATACACCAAGCCAATTAACCTACAAACCTGTAGGTCTTTGGAGTGTGGGAGGAAACCGAAGATCTCAGAGAAAACCCACGCAGTCACAGGGAGAACATACAAGCTCTGTACAGACAGCACCCGCAGTCGGGATCGAATCCGGATCTCCGGCGCTGCAAGCGCTAAAAGGCAGCAACCCTACCGCTGCGCCAACAGTCAAGAGTCAAGAGTGTTTTATTGTCGTGTGTCCCAGACAGAACAATGAAATTCTTACTTGCAGCAGCACAACAGAAATGTAAACACAGCACACTGTAAATAATAATAATAATAATAATAATAATAATAATAATAATAATAATAATAATAATAATAATAATAATAATAATAATAATAATAATAATAATAATAATAATAATAATAATAAAAATAATAATAATCATCATAATCATAATCATAATCATAATCATAATCATAATCATAATCATAATCATAATCATAATCATAATCATAATCATAATCATAATCATAATCATAATAATAATACTACTAATAATAATACTACTAATCATCATCATCATCATCATCATCATCATCGTCATCATCATCATCATCATCATCATCATCATCATCATAATCATAATAATAATAATAATAATAATAATAATAATAATAATAATAATAATAATAATAATAATAATAATAATAATAATAATAATAATAATAATAATAATAATAATAATAATAATAATAATAATAGTCTATTGTAGTTCAGAGCTTATTTGAGGTTGTGGTGTTTAATAGCCTGATGGCTGTCGGGAAGAAGCTGTTCCTGAACCTGGACGTTACAGTTTTCAGGCTCCTGTACCTTCTTCCCGATGGCAGTGGTGAAATGTGTGTGTGGCCAGGGTGGTGTGGGTCTCTGTGCCGCTCTCTGGATGTCTATTCTATCTATGCCGCTTGTAACTGTGTATATTACATCAGGTTTTTCCTCAACCTCTGGCATGACGGAGAAAACAATCCGAGTTTGTCCAATCTCTTCTTGCAACTGATACACAGTAATCCAGACACCATTCTAATAAACTACTATCTACTTCAGGTGTGTACTATCTACCTCGTTGGAAACCCTCGGACTATCTTTGATCAGACTTTACTGGGCTTTATCTTGCACTAAAGGCGATTCACATTATTCCCTTTATCATGTATCTGTACACGGTGGATGGCTCGATTGTAATCATATATTGTCTTTACTTGATGTCTGCAAGCCTCTGGTCTGTACAACAGATTAAAGTCAAGTAAAGTTCCATCAGAACCTGGCTTACAACACTCAGTGGACCAGCAGTTTTAACACTGTCTTTCAGCTGACTGGTTAGCACGCAACAAAAGCTTTTCACTGTACTTTGGTACATATGGCAATAAGCTAAACTAAACTAAACTAAACTACACTACACTACACTACACTACACTACACTGCACTGCACTACACTACACTACACTACACTACACTACACTACACTACACTACACTACACTACACTACACTACACTACACTAAACTAAACTAAACTAAACTAAACCTCCTCTGCACCCTCTCCAAAGCCTCTACATCCTTCCTGTAACGTGGCGACCAGTTCTGAACACAATACCTCAAATGCGGCACAACCAAAGTTCTATAAAGTTGCAACACGACTTCCTAATTTTTATACTCAATGTCGCAGCCGATTAAGATGAGCACATGGTATGCCCTTGTAACCATTCTATCTACTTGGGAACTGCATTTATCTTGTCCATCTACATTTCAGTACCAGCTAAAATCCTCTGGCACCATCCATTAGTATCCACTGTCAGAGCTTCTTCAAATTAATACGCTCACCCTATTAATTTTATTGTCTACATCTCGTCCCGTGGTACTGATCACACACTGGCCTCTTCTCCGAAATCTGTTGCCAGAGAATGCACGCTAATTTAGATGCTGAGGAGAAATTGTAAGTGACCTTGTGCAAAGTCATATCACCGCTACTACAGATATGCCACGTTTATTTGCAAAACAATAAGCTGATAGATTACGTTGGAATTGTCAAGACAAGAGTCAAGAGTGTTTAATTGTCATGTGTATCAGGTAGAACAATGACTTTCTGACTTGCAGCAGCACAACAGAATATGTAAACGTTTGTAATGAATGAATGAATAAATGAATAAGTTTATTGGTCAAGTATGTGCACATACAAAGAATGTGCCTTGGTGCTCCGCTCACAAATGACAAAACAAACATACAGTTAACAATAAAGAATAAAGCATAACAACATCAAAACAATAAGGATACAACATTATGGTTGTACATGTGGGTGAAAATAAACCAGAGCAAAAAAGAAACTACAGACTTTGGTTATTGAGTAGAACGACCACTCTTGGAAAAAGAGCTATTTTTATGTCTGGCTGTGGCTGCTTTGACAGTCCCGAGTCACCTTCCAGAGGGGTAGAAAGAATCGAGGGGTGTGGATGGACGGATGCGAGGAGACTTTGGGTCATAAGGGATAGGAGCAGAATTAGGCCATTCAGCCCATCAAGTCTACTCTGCTGTTCAATCATGGTGGATCTATCTCTCCCTCCTAGCCACATTTTCCTGCCTTCTTCCCATAACCTCTGACACCCGTACTAATCAAGAATCTATCTCTGCCTTAAAAATATCCACTAACTTGGCCTCCACAGCCTTCTGAGTCATAGAGTGATACAGCGAGGAAACTGGCCCTTCGGCCCAACTTGGTCACACCGGCCAACAGTTCCCAGCTGCACAAGTCCCACCTGCCTGTGTTTGGTCCATATCCCTCCAAACCTGTCCTATGCATGTACCTGTCAAACTGGTTCTCAAATGTTGGGATAGTCCCTGCCTCAACCACCTCCTCTGGCAGCTCTTTCCATACACCCACCACCCTCTGTGAGAAAAAGTTACCCCTCAGATTCCAATTAAATCTTTTCCCCTTCACCGAAACCTATGTCCTCTGGTCCTCGATTCCCCGACTCTGGGCAAGGGACTCTGTGCATCTACCTGATCTATTCCTCTCATGGTATTATGCACGTGCATATTGCATGCCCTCGTCACGTGCAATGCAGGAGAGATAAGATGAACTTGGCATGATGTTTGGCATAGACATAGTGGGCTGAAGGGCCTGTTCCCCTGCTGTACTGTGCTATGTTCTAGGTTCTATGAGACTATCAGAGGTAAGAGTATCAACTCCCCCTCCCATTCCAAATCTAACCTTTCTGTCCTGGGCCTCCTCCATTGTCAGAGTGAGGCCAGCGCAAATGGAAGGAACAGCACCTCGTATTTTGCTTGGGTAGTTTACACCCCAGCGGTATGAACATTGAATTCTCTAACTTCAGATAGTCCCTACTTTTCCCTCTCTATCCCCCTCCCCTTTCCAGTTCTCCCACTAGTCTTCCTGTCTCCGACTACATTCTATCTTTGTCCCACCCCCTCCCCTGACATCAGTCTGAGGAAGGGTCTCGACCCGAAACGTCACCCATCCCTTCTCTCCCGAGATGCTGCCTGTCCCGTTGAGTTACTCCAGCATTTTGTGTCTATCAGAGGTAGTGGGTAGATAGGACGTGGGGTGGTGAGGCAAAGATGTGGGGCCTTGTGAGGATATCAGAGGGGAATGGAACTGGCCACATGTACACCACAGCAACGTTCTATGTTCTTAGCTGAGAGATACAGCATGGAAACATGCCCTTCGGCCCACCGAGTCCATGCTGACCATCGATCACCCGTTCAACGATTTCCCACTTTCTCATTCCCTCCTTAAACTCTAGGGGTAGTTTACAGAGGCCAATTAACCGATAAACACGCAAAGCTTTGGGATATCGGAGGAAACCGGGGGAAACCCAAGTGGTCACTGGGCGACCGTGCGAACTCCACACTGACAGCATCTGAGGTCAGGATCGAACCTGGGTCTCCGGCGCTGTAAGGCACCAGCGCTACCACTGTGCCACTGTGGAGATGTGGAGGGGAGAACTTGGTGGGATTGCAGGCAGGACTGAGTGGAGGGAAGTGGTGGAGGGGGGGGGGGGGGATAGAAAGAGAGAGCGTGGGTGGGGGTAAAAAGAGGGGGGTTGCGGGAGAGAAGGGTTTAGGGGTTGGATTTCAGCCTGGAAAGACAGCAAATGTGTTTAGAGATAGTGTGGAAACAGGCCTTTTGGCCCACAGAACCAATCAACGATCACCCGTACACTAGTTCAATCCTACACACCAGGGACAATTTACAGAAGTCAATGAATCTACAAACCTGTACGTCTCCAGAGGAAACCGGAGCACCCGGAGTAAACCCACGCAGGTCACGGGGAGAACGCACAAACTCCGTACAGACAGCACCTGTGGTCAGGGTGGGAACCTGGGTCTCTGGCTCTGTCAGGCAGCAACTCCACCACTGCGCCACCGTGCCGGACAAATGTAAGACGACCTGGCGAAAAATGCTGAAAGGAACAGAAATAATTAAGCGACACGCACAACTACTTAGAGTTTAACCACAATTGCAGGATGCGAAAGTGCATTTAAATTTAGTAAATGACTGTGATACTTAACCTTGACCCTGGATCAAGTTAGCTGTGTGACAGGATGGTGCGATGTTGCATTTCGACTGAACTGATACAATGATACACTCCAGCTCATCAGCCTTCCCTGAGTGGTGCCATGTTAATAATTCACTGGTTTTGGAGAGAACAGGGAAAAGTGATTCATCTTGCCTGTGTACATACATGTACCTTTTGTTCTCAGCAGGGCATTTTAAGAGAAAAGCTAATCCAGCCCGTTCCTGGTATTTATTCACAAAACGCTGGAGTAACTCAGCAGGTCAGGCAGCATCTCAGGAGAGAAGGAATGGGTGACGTTTCGGGCCGAGAGTCCTGCCAGCCTGTTCCTGGGTGATTAGCATCTTCTGTTTCTTCGCACGTGCACGCTGCAGTATTGTACAGTATTTATAAAAGAATCACCAGCAATGCGATCTAATATCTGTGCACATCTTCTATCATCTGCGAAAAAAACTTTGGAAACCAGGACCAAAGTTGGGACAAAGTTTCTTCCAAACTTCCTGCAGATTTCTTCACCTTACTTTTAGACTTTAGGGACGCAGCGTGGAAACAGCCCCTTCGGCCCACCGAGCCTGTGCCGACATGCGATCACCCCGCACACTAACGCTATCCTGCACACACTCGGGACCATTTACAATTGTGCCAAGCCAATTAACCTACATATCTGCAGTCTTTGGAGTGTGGGAGGAAACCGGAGCACCCGGAGAAAACCCACGCGGTCACGGGGAGACCGTACAAATTCCGCACAGGCCGCCCCCCCTCCCACCCCCCCCCCCCCCCATGTCAGGGTGGAATCTGGGTCTCTGGCGTTGTGAGTCAGTGACTTTACCGCTGCGCCACCGTGCCACCCTGAACGATACAGAATCGTACAGTATTTATAAAAGAATCACAAACAATGCGATCTAATATGTCACTTTAGAGGTGATACATTCGCACAGGAGACTCAAGCTGTGTGCCCAATGAGGGAAGGGAACTAAAGATAGACACACAGTGCTGGAGTAACTCAGCGGGTCAGGCAGCATCTCTGGAGAGAAGCATTAGGTGTAGCTTTAGGTCGAGACCCTTCTTCACAGACTGAGAGTCGGGGGAAAGGGGAATGAGAGATACAGACGGTGATATGGAGAGACATAGAACAAATGAATGAACGATAAGCAAAAGTAGTAACGACGATATAGGAAACAGGCCGTTGTTAGCTGTGGCCCAGGTGAAAATGAGATACAGACAATGAGACTCAACAAGACGACTTTGAAGCTATTGAAGATGACTTGGGTGGGGGAGGGATGGTGAGATAGGGGAGATGCAAGGATTACTTGAAGTTAGAGAAATCAAACCTCATACCATTGGGTTGTAAGCTGCCCAAGCGAAATACGAGGTGCTGTTCCAGCTAGTTCTACTGTCCAGCAGAACAAGTGAAGCAGAGTCGCAGAGTGATACAGTGTGGAAACAGGCCCTTCGGCCCAACTGGCCCACACTGGCCAACATGTCCCAGCTACACTAGTCCCACCTGCCTGCGCATGGTCCATATCCCTCCAAACCTGTCCTACCCATGTACCTGTCTAACTGTTGGGATAGTCCCAGCCTCAACTACCTCCTCCGGCAGCTTGTTCCATACACCCACCACCCTTTGTGTGAAAAGGTTACCCCTCAGATTCCTATTAAATCTTTTCCCCTTCACCTTGAACCTATGCCCTCTGGTCCTCGAGCAGGTAAGCAGGTAAGTTGGTCGGAATTTCTAAAATAAGGGAGCTCGTTCATATGTACATATGTAGCTGTAAGTCAGGAGTTTGTAGTTGTGGACATCATTTGTCACAATGTCGTTCTATTCTTGGAGGTATTCTGGAAAGTTTGGTTCAATTAAACTATTATTGCAATCAAACTATTATTCCAGTTGCACGTCTGACTTCTTATGTCATCTGCTGCTCCTTTGTCCTTTCTGAGGCGAAAGTTGAGATGAAACTTTCGAGCTAAAGATTGTGTATTTCCGAGCCCATAGTTTGACAACAACGTTTCTGAAAATTCATCTCACTTGGGCAAAAGGAACTGACCCTGCCTTGCCTGAGTAACACTGATATTTCTAAAGGGTATTTTAATGAAAACACGCCCTTCATTAAATGAGAAATCTATTCCATTAATAAATACTCTTTCCAATTTCATTTGCTGTGAAAGTGGGCAGATGTTTGGAGATTTCAGTTCGGGGGTTTAGCGCATTTGTAAAAGTTACCTGGGAGAAACAGAAAGAAAATGAACACACAAATATCACACACACAAATATGGCAAAGTGAAGGAAGAATCGATTGGGGAAAGAGAGATTTATTTTTCCTGAAGAAACATCTCTATACTAAAACTCTCGTTTGTTTGTTTGTTTGTTTGTTTGTTCCTGAACTACAGCCAAAACGGTGCACGATAACGCGACAATTTTAGGCCCACCTTACTCACTGTCGTCCCTTTGGTGCTAATGAAAGAAGTTTCATTGAAATCGATGTTATATTTTTAAAGTTATTCACATTTTAAAGTTTAAATCTATCTCCTAGGGAGGGAGGGCTGGGAGGAGGGAAGGGGAGGATGGAGGATAAGGGGGGTTGAGGGGGATGGAGTGGGGGGGAGGGGAAGGGGGAAGGGGGAGGGGAGGGGGAGGGGGGTGGAGGGAGGGGGAGGGGGAGGGGGAAGGAGTGAAGGGGGGAGGGTGGGTGGTGAGTGGGGGGGGGAGGATGGGGGGAGGGGAGTGGGGGGAAGGGGGGGGGAGGGAGGGTGCTGCTCCAATGCAGGAGAGGTTTGGGCCCAACGGGTCCACTTGCTCTAGTTATAATTATTTTTATTTAATGCATTAATTAATTTAATGATTTAGTCTATCCTCACAGATCGTAGCCAAACCAGAGTCAGAAAACTGTAACGTCCAGGATCAGCAACAGTTTCTTCCCTACCCACCTCAGGCTATTAAACACGACGACCTCCAAATAAGCTCTGAACTTACATACCGTAGATTTGGGACGTTGCTTTTGTCTTTCCACTATTATTGTTTGTGTGTTTTATATATACAGATGCTCCCCAACTAACGATGCTTCGACGTACGATATTTCGACTTTACAACGGTGCAAACGCTGGGCAATGGCAGCGACCGGCAGCTCGCTCCCGGCCACGTGATCAGATGTATTCAAATGCATTTCCACGCACGATATTTTCGGTTTCCGATGGCTTTATTGGGACGTAACCCCATTGTAAGTTGAGGAGCACCTGTACACACGCACACAAAATACAGTACACATATATTATTATCCTTTTGTCGGCACTGGGCCTGTACTCGCTGGAGTTTAGAAGACTGTGGGGGTGGGGGGGGGGGGGGAGGGGAGACACCTCATTGAAACATACAGAATAGTGAAAGGTTTGGACAGAGTGGATGTGGAGAGGATGTTTCCACTAGTGGGAGAGTCTAGGACCAGAGGTGTCACAGCCTCAGAATTGAAGGACGTTCCTTTAGGAAGGAGATGAGGAGAAATTTCTTTAGTCAGAGGGTGGTGAATCTGTGGAATTCTTTGCCACAGAAGGCTGTGGAGGCCGTCAGTGGATAGATTCTTGATTAGTGCGGGTGTCAGGGGTTTTGGGGAGAAGGCAGGAAAATGGGGTTAGGAGGGAGAGATAGATCAGCCACGATTGAATAGTGGAGTGGAGGAGTCGAATGGCCTAATTCTACCCCTATCACTTATGACCTTAATATATATATATATTAAGAGCTTTTTTTGTTGTTTATGATGGTGTTTATGGCGTACCATGTTTACATATCTATTGTGCTGCTGCAAGTAAGCATTTCATTGTTCCATTTTGGGACCTATGACAATTAAACATTCTGGAGTAACTCAGCAAGTCAGGCAGCAACTCTGGAGAACATGGATAGATAACATTTTGGGTCGGAACTCCTCTCCAGATTGAGTTGAAGAAACGAGACCCGAAACGTCGCCTTTCCATGTTCGCCAGAGATGCTGCCTGGCCCGCTGAGTTACTCCAGCACTTTGTGGCCTCTTGAATCCAATTTGCCCTGGATCCCATGTGCTCTTACCTTTTGCCCTGACCTAGGACCTTGTAGAAAAGCCTTACTGAGGCCCATGACGACCGCAACAATCTCACGATCTTCATTCACATCTCTAATTACCTTTTAGAAAGATCCAATCATATTGGTCAGAGAGTATTTGCCCTTAACGAAGCCTGACCTTGATTAATCCTTGATTTGCCAAGTGCAAATTAATCCCATTTCTCAGGATTTTTTTCATGTGAGGCACACAATTATCTGGATTATCCCTGCTGCTTTCTTGTCTAAAGGTGCCACATTTACTGCCCTTTAGTCTTCTGACAACTCGTCTGTGGCAGGAAAAGATTCTGTCAGAGCCCCATCAATCTCCACCCACGAGTTTTCTATACAACCAGGGCTACATTTTTAAAAATCATTTAATCATTTTATCGGCATGCATCACTGCTTGGTTTGCGGACAGCTCCATCCAAGACTGCAAGAAATTGCAGTGAGTTGTGGACCCAGCCCAGAGCATCACACAAACCAACCTCCCTTCCACTGACTCCATTTACACCTCGCGCTGCCTCGGCAAGGCCAGCAGCATAATCAAGGACGAGTCTCACACTGGCCACTCCCTCTTCTCCCCTCTCCCATCGGGCAAAAGATATAGAAGTATGAAAACGCACACCTCCAGATTCAGGGACAGTTTCTTCCCGGTTGTTAGCAACCAGAGAGCAGTGCTGAACTACTTTCAGACTATCTTTGATCGGACTTTACTGGCTTTACCTTGAGCTAAACGTTATTCCCTTAGCATGTACATGTACACTGTGAACGGCCCGATTGTAATCATGCATTGGCATTCCGATGGCTGTTCAGCACGCAACAAAAGCTTTTCACTGTACCTCGGTACAAGTGACAGTAAACTAAACTGAAACTGAATCTGAAAATACATCTCAACAGACCTTGGGAGTGCTGGCCTTTCATTAGATTTCCCAGTGGTGTTCCAGTCGGTCTGTGTTTATTGATTGTTTCATGGTATATGTGACCTAATGTCTCGTGACCAGGTATTAGTGAGCAGTTACTTTCAGCATAGACGGTGATTCACAAAGCCTCGATTTTTCACCATTCTTAAGCAGGTTTGAATAATTAAATGTTCTGTCTGCACAGCACGTAATCAGAAAACCCACGAGTGCTTCTCCTAAACTCCCTCCAAATGCTTAAAAGCAAGACAAATCAGAGATTGGCTTCTGAATCTGAAAGGATTTTTTTTTTTGCGGTGGTAACCAAGGGATTAGTAGAAGTGAGATTTATCAGAACATAAATGTAGCTTGATTCTTGGTCGGCTGGAGTGAACTATAATGTGAACATTATTATCATATCTGGAAATAGCTTTCTAAAGCATGCTCTAATTTATTAGAACCAGGTGGATTGTGCTGAACTATGGAAATTATTTCCACAATACTGTATAACAATAAAAGAGCATTACAATAAAAATGTCCACACTTTTCAAGGAATAGAAAGCATCCTCTTAAAGGCATTATGGGTACGTTGCCTTTTTTCTCCATAACTGACATGTTGGGAATCAGCCACAAACTAAAAAATATTAATTAGGGGCAACACGGTGGCGCGGCGGTAGAGTTGCTGCCTTACAGCGCCAGAGACCCGGGTTTGATCCGGACTACGGGTGCTGTCTGTGCGCAGTTTGTATGTTCTCAGCCTGACCAGCGTGGGTTTTCTCCGGGTGCTCCGGTTTCCTCCCACACTCCAAAGACGTGCAGGTTTGAGGTTAATTGGCTTGGTATAAATGTAAAATTGTCCCGACTGTGTGTAGGATAGTGTTAGTGTACGGGGATCGCTGGTCGGTGGGCCGAAGGGCCTGTTTTTGCGCTTATGGGTGGCACGGTGGCGCAGCGGTAGAGTTGCTGCCTTACAGCGAATGCAGCACCGGAGACTCAGGCTTGATCCTGACTACGGGCGCCGTCTGTACGGAGTTTGTACGTTCTCCCCGTGACCTGCGTGGGTTTTCTCCGAGATCTTCGGTTTCCTCCCACACTCCAAAGATGTACAGGCATGTAGGTTAATTGGCTGGGCAAATGTAAAAATTGTCCCTAGTGTGTGTAGGATAGTGTTAATGTGCGGGGATCGCTGGGCGGCGCGGACCCGGTGGGCCGAAGGGCCTGTTTCCGCGCTGTATCTCTAAATCTAAAATCTAAATCTAAAATCTTTAAACTAAACTAAAACTTAAACTGACAAAAATCTACATTTTGGGAATCAGCCACAAATTAAAAAAATATTAACTCAACAATTCAGTGTCTCACCCCCATCCTTCATTAAATCAAGCAATTTGCTAAAAATGTGCTGGGTAATATTGTATATTTTATTGCAGATTTAAATTTTGTCGCTGGAGGAGAGAATATGCTTATTTGTACAGACTGCCACTTCATTAGTTGCAAAGACAAACTTGCTGCCAATATTTATGTAGGTTAAAAATAATGAAACTCTCGTGACATTTGCCTGCAATCACATGGGACAAGACCGCCACAGACCGCCAAGTTTACAATTTCTATACTCTGAACCACTCTGTTCTGCTCAAAATGAATGTTGCTTTATTTCCTCTCCTGCTGTATGAGGAATACGTACCTAATATAGTAACTGTTTTTACTGCTGTCCAAATGATAAATTATCCCTCTCACAGCAATTAATTTTTGTGTCAAATGTGTTGGCAGCATCAATCAGGTTGAACCAGATACACTATGTGCTAATATTTCTCAATTTGCAGTAAAGTTAAACAACTCGGGAGCGGTACGGTGGTGCAGCGGTAGAGTTGCCGCCTTACAGCGCCAGAGACCCGGGTTCAATCCTGACTACCAGTGCTGTCTGTACGGAGTTTGTACGTTCTCCCCGTGAACTGCATGTGTTTTCTCCGGGTGCTTCGGTTTCCTCCCGCACTCCAAAGACGTGCAGGCTTGTAGGTTAATTGGCTTCAGTAAAAATTGTAAACTGTCCCAAGGATGAGAGGGGATCTTATCGAAACGTATAGGATTATTAAGGGGTTGGACACGATAGAGGCAGGAAAGATGTTCCCAATGTTGGGGGAGTCCAGAACAAGGGGCCACAGTTTAAGAATAAGGGGTAGGCCATTTAGAACAGAGATGAGGAAAAACCTTTTCAGTCAGAGAGTTGTGAATCTGTGGAATTCTCTGCCTCAGAAGGCAGTGGAGGCCAATTCTCTGAATGCATTCAAGAGAGAGCTAGATGGAGCTCTTAAGGATAGCGGAGTCAGGGGGTATGGGGAGAAGGCAGGAACGGGGTACTGATTGAGAATGATCAGCCATGATCACATTGAATGGCAGTGCTGGCTCGAAGGGCCGAATGGCCTCCTCCTGCACCTATTGTCTATTGTCTATAAGCGTGTGCAGGCTAACGTTGGTGCACGGGGTAATCGCTGGTCTGCACGAACTGGGTGGGCCGAAGGGCCTGTTTCCGCGCTGTATCTCTAATCTAAGCTAAACTAAACTCGTACTTTATATCTGCATTACGAAATGCTGGCATGCCTTACCCATCTTTCTGCAATTGTTGACCTGATTTTAATTTTTTAATTTTTATTTCAGATTTCCAAAATGTTCCGAGATACATTTTCTTCTGAAGTGAGTGACCATTTTAGTTGCGTCCAAATTCCTGGAACAGAGATTGAAGCCATCTCCAACCATCTCCAGGAGATCACTTGTGCGGACAGATTAATCTGCATCCTGATAGTATTGTTGGCAAGATATCTGTCCTGTCTCCTTTCAATTCATGGCACTTGGAAAATACACTGAAGGCTGCTGGGTGACGCTATTTATTTCAAATGGATGTTTTATTTAGTTTAGTCAATAGTCAATAGTCAATAGAAACATAGAAACATAGAAAATAGGTGCAGGAGTAGGCCATTCGGCCCTTCGAGCCTGCACCACCATTCAATATGATCATGGCTGATCATCCAACTCAGTATCCTGTACCTGCCTTCTCTCCATACCCCCTGATCCCTTTAGCCACAAGGGCCACATCTAACTCCCTCTTAAATATAGCCAATGAACTGGCCTCAACTACCTTCTGTGGCAGAGAATTCCACAGATTCACCATTCTCTGTGTGAAAAAAACCTTTCTCGTCTCGGTCCTAAAAGACTTCCCCCTTATCCTTAAACTGTGACCCCTTGTTCTGGACTTCCCCAACATCGGGAACAATCTTCCTGCATCTCGCCTGTCCAACCCCTTAAGAATTTTGTAAGTTTCTATAAGATTCCCCCTCAATCTTCTAAATTCCAGCGAGTACAAGCCGAAAAATCAAGTCTACGTGATTTATGCATGAACCGCCTCGTGGTTACTATGGTCTCTTCTTCCATAACTGCCAGAATAAATTTCAAGCACTTCAGCTTCTGAAAAGGCAAGGATGCCTGAGTGTTTTGCTTAGAAAAGAAATATTATGTTAAATATTGAACATTTGACATTGAAATCCGCTGTGGACAGATTTATGTGCATAAACCAAGCATATCATGTACGATGAGAAACAATACTCAGACCATCAATACTTAATGCATTGCAAGAGTTATGGGGGAATACATCTGAATCTGTTGTCAACCAATTCAAAAAGTCTTTGTCATTTTTGGAGTATTGTTAATATCTTAATTCTAACTGTGTACAGTTTCTAGATGCACCACAATGCACAGCAGAATCATTCATGGTTCAATCTCACCATAAAAAAATAATCTATTAGTTCTTTATCACGCTGTATATTTATACTCTGTAAATGGCTCGATTGTAATCGTGTATTGTCTTTCCGCAGGGTGGTGGGTGTGTGGAACAAGCTGCCAGAGGAGGTAGTTGAGGCTGGGACTATCCCAACGTTTAAGAGACAGTTAGACAGGTACACGGATTAACAATTAACAGGAAATGTTCAGGGAGGGAGTTTGGAGGGATATAGAGGGATATGGACAGGCAGTTGGGACTAGTGTAGCTGGGACATTGTTGGCCGGCATGGGCAAGCTGGGCCGAAGGGCCTGTCTCCACACTGTATCACTCTCTGACTCTATGACTATTCCAAAAGGTTTTCATTGTACCTCGGTACATGTGACAATAAACTAAACTGTAAACTGTAAAATGAATCCAGCATAATAGCAACATCTAAGTAAGAAGTCTTCTATTCTCATTTTGGAGAAACTAGGTTGTGGTTGACTATGGAACTGGAATTGACAAGTACAATAACTAATTGGGTTGTGAATGCCACAAGGTGACAAAACTCAATGAAGAATGGAGACACAGGGATGAGATAGACGGACAGATAAATACGTCTGGAGATTTATCCGTGACAGGTAAATTGATCCGGAGACGCAAGGAACTGTAGTTGCTGGAATCCTGAGTAAACCACAAGGTGGTGGAGTAACTCAGTGGGCCAGGCAGCAGCTGTGGAGGGAACAGATCGTGACGTTTCAGGTTGGGACCCTTCTTCAGACTCAGAGGATAGGCGATAGGATGTAGAACAGCACAGCACAAGGACAGGCCCTTTGGCCCAAAATGTCTGAGCTGAACATGATGCCAAGACTATCTCCTATCGACCTGCACATAGTCCACAACCCTCCATTCTCTGCGAATCCACGTGCCTATCCAAAAGGCTTTTAAATGCCTCTATCGTATCTGCCTCAACCACTAATCCTGGCAGTGCGTTCCATGCACTGTGTAAAAAAGTTGGCCCGCACAGCTCCTTTAAACTTTGCCCCTTTCACTTTAAAGCTCTGCCCTTTTGTATTTGATTTTTCTATCCTGGGATAAAAAAATCTCCCACGTGCGTAGGATAGCGTTAGTGTACGGGGTGATCGCTGGTCAGTGCGGACTCGGTGTGCTGAAGGGCCTGTTCCACACTGTATCTCCAAAGACTAAGGTCTCGTGTGCTGGTATTAATGTGGCTGGGAAATTAGATCCTTGTTCATCCAGCTGGATTTTTATCCATTAAAACATTTTCTGTTAATTGAAGCATTGTAGGAAAATAAAGCCCTTGCGACTATGCTTTTAGTGCATGAGCAGCTAACGTCAGAAGGAATCAGGTTATGGTTCATTTAGTCTGTTTGGTACAAACATAATTCTGAACCATTGAGACAAATAAAATACTGAAGAGGGGGGAAGATGTGGGTAAATGTCAATTTTGTTCAAAACACTTAGTGCTGGAGGAACTCAGCGGGTCAGGCAGCATCTCTGGACGACATGGATGGGTGATGTTTACGGTCAGGACCCTTCTTCAGACTGAAAGTAGGGGGGAGCGGGGAGGGGGGAGGTGAAGAACTGGAGGCGATAAAAGACCGGGATACGGGTAAAAAAGGTTCGACTGGCAAACGGGTGGAGTTGGTGACAAAGACCAAAGGTGAAAAGGATACAAAAGAGTGTCAGATAAGGAGTGACGAGGAGGAGTGACGTTTAAAGCTGGAGGGTGGGATATGGGCAGAAGCATATGGTCAGTGGGAGAGGAACGAGGAAGGAATAAAGGGGAAAGATGGACGAGGGGGTGGGAGATGAGTGTATGAAGATGGGGAAAGGAGCGGCTAGACTATGGGGCAAAAGAAGGTAAGCTTAAACCTCAGTCCAAGATATTAAGTAAATAATCTGCTCCAAAATTACAGTTTCTTTCTAATAGTGTAGTGTGGTCAGAAATGCTGCCTTCTAGTTGCAATCTCATACCTCTGTATAACCAGGTCTACACAATCTCTATATACTAAAACTCTCGTTTGTTTGTTTGTTTGTTCCTGAACTACAGCCAAAACGGTACACGATAGCGCGACAATTTTAGGCCCACCTTACTCACCGTCGTCCCTTTGGTGCTAATGGAAGAGGTTTCATTGAAATCGGTGTTATTTTTTTAAGTTATTCGCATTTTGAATGTTAAATCTATCTCCAACGGAGGGAGGGGGGGAAGGAGGGAGGAGGGGAGGGAAGGAGGGGGGAGGGAGGGAGGGAGGGGGGAGGATAAGGGGGGGCTGAGGGGGATGGAGTGGGGGGGAGGGGAGGGGAGGGGGAGGGGAGGGGAGGGGGAGGGGAGGGAGGGGGAGGGAGGAGGGGAGGGGGCAGGAGAGGGTGCTGCACCAATGCAGGAGAGGTTTGGGCCCAACAGGTCCACTTGGTCTAGTACATTCTAAAGCTACGGGTTGAACAAGACAAAATAGTTTGGGCAATATTCTCTATTATTTATTTATTTATTTATGTCCTTTCTGAATCCCATTGCCAGTTTGGTTTAGTTTAATTCAGTTTAGTTTATTGTCACGTGCACCGAGATACAGTGACAAGCTTTTGTTGCGTGCTAACCAGTCAGCAGAAAGACAATGCATGATTACAATCGAGCCGTCCACTGTGTACAAACGGATAAAGGGAATAACGTTTAGTCCAGTAAAGTCCGATTAAAGATAGTCCGAGGGTTTACAAATCTTTAATGATATTTAGTTAAAACCTTTAATTGGTAATCTGAAGAAGTGTCCCAACCCGGAACATCACCTATCCATGTTCTCCAGAGATGCTGCCTGACCCGCTGAGTTACTCCAGCACTCTGTGAAACGTCACCTATCCATGTTCTCCATAGATGCTGTCTGACCCACTGAGATACTCCGGCACTGTGTATCGTTTTTTTGTAAACTAGCATCTGCAGTTCCCAGTGATTGAATCTGACTCCAGCACCTATTCTGGCAGTGAATTCCAGATATCAAAGACTCTCTGTGTAACAAAATATGTTTTTCTCAAATCCTCTTTAAAACTCCTTCCTATCCCCTTAAATCTCTGCCCTTTTGATTTTGATATTACTAACACAGGTAAAAGATCCTTGTGGCGCGTCGAACAAGGCCCGAAATAAAGGCGAGGAGCCAGGTATTTCGGGAGGAATGAATTGAATACGTTTGCTAGACCAGTCAGGTCTGCCAGAGTAAATCCGCGCCCAAAACCTCGTCCTTTATAACCGTAGCAAAGGGCCGCCCCCCTGGACCCCCCCACCAAGGGGTCAGTAGTGGTATGGCTTGACCCTTGGGAGCCGCCACATCCTCACTATAATTTTACGTACATTAAAACGCAGCGGTAGAGTTGCTGCCTTGTGGCGCTTACAGCGCCAGTCAATCCCCAGTTTGTACCACTCCTCCTGACCGCTTGGCTTCTCGCCGAGATCTTTGGTTTCCTCCCACACTCCAAAGCCGCACAGGTTTGTCAATTGATTGGCTTGGTATAAATTCACAAAATGCTGGAGTAACTCAGCAGGTCAGGCAGCATCTCAGGAGAGAAGGAATGGGTGACGTTTCGGGTCGAGACCCTTCTTCAAGTGTAAATTGTCCCTAGTGTGTGTAGGATTGCGTTAATGTGCGGGGATCGCTGGTCGGCACGGACTCGGTGGGCCGAAGGGCCTGTTTCCCGCTCTGTATCTCTAAACTGAACTAAACAGGAACTATCAACAAGGATTCTGTTGAGCTGAAATTTGTCTTCTATCTATGCCTACAGATGTTCCCGGTGCAAGTACACTGTCACGTCCTTTACATCTCTGGAGTAGTCTAGACTGTCTATAAAAGATCAGATTTAGATCAGATTATGAAGGGATTTCTGATTCGGTGAACATGTTGCAATCCAATTAACCTTAATTGGTGGATGATACCTGACCAAATCTGAAGTTAAATAATACAGCTTGACACAGAGAGGATTTGTGTAGGAAGGAACTGCAGACGCTGGTTTAAACCGAAGATGGACTCAAAAAGCTGGAGTAACTCAGCGGGACAGGCAGCATCTCTGGAGAGAAGGAATGGGTGACAATTCAGGTCAAGACCCTTCTTCAGAAGGTTTATTTTCTTTGTAGCGTTGTGGTTGCAACAATAATGAATAGAAATTGTGAAGACGACCACAATAGACACTAAAAGCTGGAGTAACTCAGCAGGCCAGGCAGCTTCTCTGGAGAAAAGGTGACGTTTCAGGCCGAGACCCTTCTTCAGGCTGAGAGTCAGGGGAAAGGGAAACGAGAGGCATGAAAAGGTACATAGAACAAATGAATGAAATACAGTATATGCAAAAGGACAAATCAAAGCCAGCAACTATGATCAAGGAAGAGTGGAGCCCACAATAGTCCATTGTTGGCTGTGGAGAAGGTGAAAACGAGTGACACAAATAGTGAAACTCAGCAGGCCGACAGTGAAACTAGTACACCGACTAGGGTGGGGGAAGGGATGGAGAGAGTGGGGTTGCAAGGGTTGCAAGGGTTACTTGAAGTTAGAGAAATCAATATTCATACCGCTGGGTTGTAAGCTGCCCAAACGAAATAAGAGGTGTCTCCAGTTTGCGTTTGGCTTCACTCTGACAGTGGAGGAGGCCCAGGACAAAAAGGTCAGTGTGGGAATGGAAAGGGGAATTACAATGCTTGGCAACCAGGAGATTACCAGGTATGGGTTTCACAGAATGCAGTTGATGATATACATGTAGAATAATTCTGGCGTTTTTCCAAAACATTTTTTCTTCATTTTTTCCCTGGAATTCACATCAAAGGCAACCATTGGGTAACAAACAGTATTTATGGCTCTGTCAAATTCACTGTGAACAGATTGTTGCCAATTGTATAGAATTGGGTTAAAATGATGTTGACACAAGTGTTGACAGCGTTGAAATAAATTAATAAAGAATTACATGTTAAGTTAGCAATTATGTTCCAACTTGTTGACTTTGTCTTCACCGGGTAAAAGCTTATTTATTGGCCTTCATGACTTGGCTCCTACAGTCCAAGACGTCTGTAGTTACGTCTGCAGCAAATTGTGGACACAGCCCAGACCATCACACAAACCAACCTCCCTTCCATCAACTCCATTTACACCTCACGTTGCCTCGGCAAGGCCAGCAGCATAATCAAGGACCTGTCGCACCCTGGCCATTCCCTCTTCTCCCCTCTCCCATCAGGCAAGAGGTACAGAAGTGTGAAAACGCACACCTCCAGATTCAGGGACAGTTTCTTCCCAGCTGTTTTCAGGCAACTGAATCACCCTACCACAACCAGAGAGCAGTGCTGAACTACTATCTACCTCTTTGATGACCCTAGGACTATCCTTGATCGGACTTTGCTGGCTTTACCTTGCACGAAATGTTATTCCAATCCCATTATCATGTACGTGGTTCGATTGTCATCATGTATTGTCTTTCTGCTGACTGGCCAGCACTCAACAAAAGCTTTTCACTGTACTCTGGTACAGGCGACAATAAACTAAAGTGAAATAAGCTTGTAAACATGACAAAAGTGGAAAAACGCTCTGGCTAAATGTTATCCTGTGGTATTCCCCTCCTCCTGTGAGGAGCAGTCTCATCTTAGCTCAGAGTATTCCCAAAGGATGGAAAATTGGTCGTGGATACAAACAATCTTCTTATTCCGTTAGTATCACAGAATGCTGGAGTAACTCAGCGGGTCAGGTAGCTTCTCAGGAGAGAAGGAATGGGTGACTTTTCGGGTCAAGACCCTTCTTCAAACTGATGTCAGGGGAGGGGGTGGGACAAAGAAAGGATATAGGTGAGACAGGAAGACAGTGGGAGAACTGGGAAGGGAGAGGGGAAAGAGAGGGACAGAGGAGCTATCTAAAGTTAGAGAAGTCAATGTTCATACCGCTGGGCTGTAAGCTGCCCAAGCGAAATATGAGGTGCTGTTCCTCCAATTTGCGGTGGGCCAAACTATGACACTGGAGGAGGCCCATGACAGAAGGGTCAGACTGGGAGTGGGAGGGGGAGTTGAAGTGCTGAGCCACCGGGAGATCAGGTTGGTTAAGGCAGACTGAGCGAAGATGTTGAGCGAAACGATCGCCGAGCCTGCGTTTGGTATCGCCGATGTAGAGAAGTTGACATCTGGAACAGCGGATACAATAGATGAGGCTGGAGGAGGTGCAGGTGAACCTCTGTCTCACCTGGAAAGACTGTTTGGGCCCTTGGGTGGAGTTGATGGGGGAGGTAAAGGGACAGGTGTTGCATCTTCCGATGATGTCTTTAAAGTTGTTGCAAATTCTGGCATTTAGCTCCCCACTTTGATAATAGCTCTTGACTTGAACATGATGTCTCTGGGTCTCACCATCATTAACAATCCAAGACGAAATTAATGTAATTAAATGCCGTTGTTCCTTGTTCACCTTTGATGTGCGGCATCGCGGATAAGGCAACACTGAAGCAAAACAGTGGAACAACAAAAAGGGAGAATATGGATCCCAAGACAGTCTCTTAATGAATTTATGTTAATTTATTTAAACTGAACCAAAACACTAAATCCGGGTGGTGCCAGTGGGAATGGGCTCATTTCAAGAGCTGGAAGGATTAATAAGAAGAATCCAACAACTTTCTGCCAGTGCTATTCTTATTATTTTTCAATAATAATTGCTTCCCTTGCTCACATCCTTGTCTGAGTAACTTCAAATAATTATTCTGTATCCCTAATGAAAATTTACGCATTTATATACAGTATAAGGCTGCTTTTAACCCTCAATGCGACCTGCTGCATTTTAACAAAACCCTCTCAGAATTTAAGGTATTCTTAAGTGTACCTTTTCTGTTTGTTGCTTTTGAATCTTTTTTTTTGAAGACAATACACAGGAGTTGCGTTTTATTGTACATTATCAGAGCAACCTGATGTAATGTTGCCTAACACTTAAACTCCTCCTCCCATTCCCCACACTGACCTTTCTGTCCTGGGTCTCCTCCACTGTCAGAGTGAGGCCCAATGCAAATTGGAAGAACAGCACCTCATATTTCGCTTGGGCAGCTCACAACCCAGTGTTATGAACATTGATTTTTCTAACTTCAAGTAACCCTTGCATTCCCTCTCTCTCTCCACCCCCTCCCCCCGCTCTGCATCCTAGTTGTTGTGTTGTTGGGCTGGTTTCACAGTCGTGCTGTTGAGTACACTCTCTGTATAACTTGTTATCATCTACCCCACAGCCAACAATGGATCATTGTGGGCTCTACCTTTCCTTGATCATCGTTGCTTTATGCAGATCTTTCATTGATTTGTTCTGTTTACCTTTTATATCTCTCGTTTCCCTTTATCCTGACTCTTAGTCCAAAGAAGGGTCTCAACCCGAAATGTCACCTATTCCTTTTCTCCAGAGATGCTGCCTGTTTCGCTGAGTTACTCCAGCTTTTTGTGCCTTCCTACACACTTGATGCAATGAGGCTGGTAATATAAGACCTTATCAGTAAGGCCTTACTGCATCGGACTTTGTCACATGCAAACACTTGAAAGTATTTAGCAAATAGTGGGAGAGTCCAGGACCAGTCACAGCCTTAGAATAAAAGGATGTTCCTTTAGGAAGGAAATTAAGAGGAATTTCTCTAGTCAGAGGGTGGTGAATCTGTGGATTCTTTGCCACAGAAGGCTTTGGAGCCCAAGTCAATGGATATTTTTAAGGCAGAGATAGATAGATTCTTGATTAGTGCGGGTACTAGAGTTGCATTATGGGAAGAGAGACTAGCCAACCTCCCATCAATGACATCCATGTCCATAAGTGCCAACGAAGAACTTCCTTCTGGAGCCGAATCAAGCTGGGCCAAATGGAAATGCCTCAACAGACTGAGAGCTGGTACTGGTCATTGTAAAGCCACTCTCAAGAAGTGGGGTTATGTAGACACTGATGATGTCATCTGAATATGTGGCACTGAACCACAAACTATGGAGCACCTGTTGAGGTGTTTATTCACAAAATGCTGGAGTAACTCAGAAGGCCAGGCAGCATCTCAGGAGAGAAAGAATGGGTGACGTTTCGGGTCGAGACCCTTCTTCAGACTGATGTCAGGGGGGCGGGACAAAGGAAAGATATAGGTGGAGACAGGAAGACAGTGGGAGATCTGGGAAGGGGAGGGGAAGAGAGGGACAGAGGAACAATCTAAAGTTGGAGAAGTCGATGTTCATACCACTGGGCTGGAAGCTGCCCAGGCGAAATATGAGGTGCTGTTCCTCCAATTTCCGGTGGGCCTCACTATGGCACTGGAGGAGGCCCATGACAGAAAGGTCAAACTGGGAGTGGGAGGGGGAGTTGAAGTGCTTGGCCACCGGGAGATCAGATTGGTTATCGCGGACCGAGCGCAGGTGTTGAGCGAAGCGATCGCCGAGCCTGCGTTTGGTTTCGCCGATGTAAATAAGTTGACATCTGGAGCAGCGGATGCAAATGTTGAGGTGTGCTCTATTGGAGCACCAATGCAAAGCTGAGGACCTCACGGAGAACAATTATATTGCTCAGAGTTATGTTCAGTTTTGGCTGAAACACAATATCTAGCATGTGTGGACACGATAGGAAGATGAAGTACGGGTGTCAGGGGTTATGGGGAGAAGGCAGGTGAATGGGGTTGAGAGGGGGGGAGACAGACCAGAATGGCAGAAAGGACTTGATAGGCCGAATGGCCTAATTCTGCTCCTATCACTTATGAACTTATGAAATTATCTTTTCAAATATATTAGCTCTTTTGTTTGGGGAAATATGCCAGTCAGTCTGCATCAGTAACATGGATAGTTTTTGCTCTTAACTTGTCCTAAACAGGCCAAGACCCACATTTCCTCTATGAAGAAATGATTTTAGATGAAACTGGCATGAAATAAAAGAATATATGGAAAAAATAATAAGCACTTTAATTTAGGTATTGAGCCTGCTTCACTCACTGATGTTAATGATTGTTAACTACGAACTGGACAGAATAATTTATTTATTTGACCCAGTTCTCATTGATTACTTCAGCTTTAAAGTGAACTTGGGAAACCTTTCACAATTTCTATGGTATGATGTTCAAAGGACAGCAGGTGCTTTGAAGATATTAATTGCTTTGTTTAAAAAATTCATTAAGAGACTATAGTCATTTCTCACTGACATCACCAGCCACAGTCTACCTCGGCTGGAGCAAAATATTTTTTCAATTCATGGGCGGCGCGGTGGCGCAGCGGTAGAGTTGCTGCCTTACAGCGCCAGAGACCCGGTTTCGATCCTGACTACGGGTGCTGTCTGTACGGAGTTTGTACGTTCTCCCCGTGACCTGCGTGAGTTTTCCCCAGGATCTCCGGTTTCCTCCCACACCCCAAAGACCAACAGGTTTGTAGGTTAGTTGACTTTAGTAAAAATTGTAAATTGTCCCTAGTATGTAGGATAGTGTTATTGTGGGGATTGCTGGTCGGAGAGGACTCTGTGGGCCGAAGGGCCTGTGTCTGCGCTGTATCACTAAACTAAATTAATCTACACTACACTACACTACTCTACACTACACTACACTACGTTACACTACACTACACTACACTACACTACACTACACTACACTACACTACACTACACTACACTACACTACACTACACTACACTACACCACACTACACTACACTACGTTACACTACACTACACTACACTACACTACACTACACTACACTACACTACACTACGTTACACTACACTACACTACACTACACTACACCACTCTACACTACACTACGTTACACTACACTACACTACGTTACACTACACTACACTACACTACACTACACACTACACTACACTACACTACACACTACACTACACTACGTTACACTACACTACACTACACTACACTACACTACACTACACTACACTACACACTACACTACACTACGTTACACTACACTACACTACACTACACTACACTACACTACACTACACTACACTACACCACTCTACACTACACTACGTTACACTACACTACACTACACTACACTACACTACACTACACTACACTACACCACTCTACACCACACTACGTTACACTACACTACACTACACTACACTACACTACACTACACTACGTTACACTACACGACACTACACCACACTACACTACACTACACTACACACTACACTACACTACACTACACTACACTACACTACGCTACACTACACTACACTACACTACATTACACTACACTACACTACACTACACTACACTACACCACACTACACTACACTACACTACACCACACTACACTACACTACACCACACTACACTACACTACACTACACTACACTACACTACACTACACTACACTACACTACACTACACTACACTACACTACACTACACTACACTACACCACACTACACTACACTACGTTACACTACACTACACTACACTACACTACACTACACTACACTACACTAAGTTACACTACACTACACTACACTACACTACACTACACTACACTACACTACACTACACCACACTACACTACACTACACTACACCACACTACACTACACTACACTACACTATGTTACACTACACTACACCACACTACACTACACCACACTACACCACACTACACTACACTACACTACACCACACTACACCACACTACACTACACCACACTACACTATGTTACACTACACTACACCGCACTACACTACACCACACTACACTACACTACACTACACCACACTACACCACACTACACTACACTACACTACACTATGTTACACTACACTACACCGCACTACACTACACTACACTACTCTACACCACACTACACTACACTACACTACACTATGTTACACTACACTACACCGCACTACACTACACTACACTACACTACACTACACCACACTACACTACACTACACTACACCACACTGCACTACACTACACTACACTACACTACACTACACTACACTAAACTACATTACATTAATAAAAGCAGTGGCTATTGCAACCAAAAACAATTGATAAATGAACAAAAATGATAGATTGGCATGGTCATTTAATCTGTGGTGAGCTTTGCAATTTGAACCACTGATAACTTTGCATTTAAAGTTTTGATTTGTTGCACTATTTCCACATCTGTGCAGTACATTGAGCTTGCCCATAGAAGCCCAGCCCAAGAAGCTCTCAGATCCTGGGCACCAGCACTGCGTTGGCTGGACCTTGCTTGAACTGATGAATTGCTTTAGGCAGACGTTGGCTTGGGCTAAAACAACAGTCAACAGAAAGTTATGTTCTTACTGCAAAGTGGTGCAAGATCAAAGAAGCTGTTTAATGTAATTATCGGGTATTTATTCACCTTATTTATTAAGTATGGTCTCAACCTGAAATGTCACCTATTCCTGGTCTCCACAGATGCTAGCTGACCCGTTGAACTCTCCAGTATTTTGCGTCTATCTTCTTTCCCATTTGTAACGAATCTTGAACTCCATGAAATCCTCTCCAAGGGGCTTATGCCAATGAAAGGATTAGATTGGATGGCACAGTGGCACACCGGGTAGATTTGCTTCCTTACAGTGCCAGAGACCCGGGTTCAATCCTGACTATGGGTGCTGTCTGTAGGGAGTTTGTACGTTCTCCTTGTGACCTGCGTGGGTTTTCTCCGGGTGCTCCAGTTTCCTCCAACAATCCAAAGACGTACAGGTTTGTAGGCCAAGTGCCTTGGTAAAATTGTGAATTGTCCTTAGTGTCTGTACGATAGTGTTAATGTGCACGGATCGCTGGTCGGTGCAGACGCAGTGGGCTGAAGGGCCTGTTATTGAGCTGTATCTCTAAACTAACCTAAACTCTTCGTGTAATTTCTACCACTAGACCTGGATTTAATCCTGCTACGGGTGCTGTCTGTACGAAGTTTGTACGTTCTCCCCGTGACCAGCGTGGGTTTTCTCCGGGATCTCCCGTTTCCTCCCACACTCCAAAGACGTACTATTTTGTAGACCAATTGGCTTGGTGAAATTGTAAATTGTCCCTAGTGTGTGTTGGATAGTGTTAGTGTGCAGGGATCGCTGGTCGGCGCGGAATCGGTGGGCCGAAGGGCCTGTAACTCTAAACTAAACTGAATTATTTGTAAGTTCCAATATACCAGCCAATGAATGTGGCTGCAAGATAAGGAATATAATTTCATAAATTGTATTCGAGGTTACACGTCACATACCTGATTTAAAATCCTTACTAATGGAATATGAAGACAGATTGCTGAATTCTAATTAACTTGCGTTAATTGGCTGAGATATAGAATTATCTTTGAATGTAAAAACACACCCAAAGGCTACAGGCATTGAATTAGGATTTTTTTTGACCTAGTTTAAATAATTATTGTTTGTACATAATATTAATCGCACCGTGGAATAATTACAAATGTAAATTATTCCTACTGACCAAAGATGGAGGATCTTTTAGCAAAGAATAATTTGGCTCTGCCACGCAGGACACGGGGAGAACGTACAAACTCCGTACAGACAGCACCCGTAGTCAGGATCCAACCCAGGTCTTTGGTGCTGTAAGGCAGCAACTCTACCATTGCACCACCATATCCAAACCTGCAAATTTAACCAGTGCTCTGGATGTTTTGAAGTCCATTGTGTTTGGAAAAGGCTAGTTGAAGCAGCTCATGTTTCAGGCAACATTTAAAAGACAGCGTTGCCAACATCATCCCCTCCATAACAGAGTGCCATCCTAGATTATGTTCTCAAATGCTGAAATGAATCTTGAACACTCCTTCAATATTAAATGCCAAGGTATAAATATTGAAAATAGCATGCCTCCTTCAAGAAACCCATTTTTCTAGTTCCTTTTTACTCTGACAGTTGAAGAAGTTAAATTAAAATTAATATTTATGATCGGGAATATCTAAAAATAACGTGGCCTGAAAACGTCAGTTGCTCACGCGCACGAGAGTTGATTTGTTAAGTTTTATTTTTGCAGTTTGTAAAATGTTGATGTTGGTCCAGAAATCCCTTCTGTCTATAAATGATTAATTCTGTTTGCATTTAACAAAAACTAGCTATTGAACATGGTGTGACATGGTGGCCCAGCGGTCGAGTTGCTGCCTCGCAGCGCCAGAGACCCGGGTTCGATCCTGACCACGGGTGCTGTCTGTACGGAGTTTGTACGCTCTCCCCTGCTCTGGTTTCCCCACACTCTCCAAAGACGTAAAGGTTTGTAGGTTAATTGGCTTCTGTAAAATTGTAAATTGTCCCCAGTGTGTGTAGCTCGTGTTAGTGTGCAGGGATCGCTGTTCGGCACAGAATTTGAAAGACCTATTTCTAACTGTATCTCTAAACTAAACTAAACTAAACACTAATTTTAGAATCCAGATCCTCCTGCAATGGCCTCCTACAAAGGGAAGCAAATGGCGTGAACAGATTGCTCGCTGCTAAAGTTCCAAATGAAACCATTTTAAGTTTAGGTTTATTATAGTCAAATGTACCGAGGAAAATTATCCTTGATCTTAACTAAGTTTTCTTATTCTTGATCTTGGTGGCACAAATAGAGTTGCCATCTGTCACGTGTTAGCCGGGACATCCTGTATTTTGGGCTAAATTGGTTTATCCCGTACGGGACCGCCATTGTCCCGTATTAGGCCCGGGGGGGGGGCGCTGTAGGCCCGGACGCTGTAAGCCCGGACACTGTTGGCCCGTGGGCTGCTTTAGGCCCGGACAGTGTAGGCTGACAGAGTGTGTGCGGGGCCGAATGTGTTCGCCTAACGGAGGTTGCGTAGCAACCTACCTCCCAGCCCGGGCGACCGCCATTGGTGGAGCGGGAGCACATGGCCGCTGGCTGGGTGAGGTCACGTGGGGCGCGGGGCGGTGACAGCACCTTGTCCCATATTTGGGAGTGAGATAGTTGGCACCCCGAAGGCACAAAGTTGCTGCCTCAAAGCGCCAGAGACCCAGGTTGGATTCTGCCTATGGGTGCTGTCTGTACGGAGTTTCCCTGGGACTGCGTGGATTTTCTCCGGTTGCTCCGGTTTCCTCCCATTTCGCAAAGATGTGTGGGTTTGTAGGTTAATTGTAAACAGCCGTAACGTGCAGAAAGTGGATGATGAAGTGGAATAACAAAGAACCTGTGTGATCGGTATAGACACAAAATGCAGGAGTAACTCAGCGGGACAGGCAGCATCTCTGGGGAGAAGGAATGGGTGCCGTTTAGGGTCGAGACCCTTCTGATTGATAGTCAGTGTGGCATTTTTTGCAGCAGGATAAATTGAACATATAAATACAAGTATAGGAAGGAACTGCAGATGCTGGTTTAAACCAACGATAGACACAAAATGCTGGAGTAACTCAGCGGGACAGGCAGCATGGTTCGATGATCCTGACAACGGGTGCGTTCTGTACGGAGTTTGTACATTCTCCATGTGACTGCATGGATTTTCTCCAGGTGATCCGGTTTCCTCCCACACTCCAAAGACGTGCAGGTTTGTAGGTTAATTGGCTTCGGTAAAATTGTAAATTGTCCCTGGTGTGCAGGACGGTGGTAGTGTATGGGGGGATCGCTGGTTGGTGCGGACTCGGTGGGCCGAAGGGCTTGTTTCTGCGCTGCATCTCTAAAACTAAACTAAACTAAACCACACGGATATCAGGGAATGGAGGAATGTGGATGATGTGTAGGCAGAGGAGGTCAGTTTATCTTGACATCATGTTTGGCCTAGACATTGTGGACCAAAGGGCCTGTTCCTGTGCTTTACTGTTCTACGTACTAAAATTCCTTCCACTCCCACCAATGTTATTTTAACGAGATCAGGAACAAGTTGTACATTAATGGCTGATTGATTTCTGTGACCTGTTGAAACAATTTAACAAGTATTGACACAATCCAGAATGCGCTAAAATTGTTGGTCCACTGAGTGTTGTGAGCCAGGTTCTGATGGAACTTTACTTGACTTTAATCTTTTGTACAGAACAGAGGCTTGCAGACATCAAGTAAAAACGGAAAGACAATACACGATTACAATCGAGTCATCCACAGTGTACAGATACATGATAAAGGGAATAATGTGAATGAGGTTTAGTGCAGGGTGAAGCCAGTATATAGACAATAGACAATAGGTGCAGGAGGAGGCCATTCGGCCCTTCGAGCCAGCACCACCATTCAATGTGATCATGGCTGATCATTCTCAATCAGTATCCCGTTCCTGCCTTCTCCCCATACCCCCTGACTCCGCTATCTTTAAGAGCTCTATCTAGCTCTCTCTCGAATGCATTCAGAGAATTGGCCTCCACTTCCTTCTGAGGCAGAGAATTCCACAGATTCACAACTCTCTGACTAAAAAAGTTTTTCCTCATCTCCGTTCTCTAGTGGGTTTTCTCCGGGTGCCCCGGTTTCCTCCGATGTCGCAGAGATGTGTGGGTTTGTGTGCTGCCTTTTGGGATGGTAGGATGGTCCAGTTGCCTGATAACACCTGATAACATGGGCACATTGATGGATATTGACTTTTGAGAGGAGATTAAACAGAGGGCATATAAAACAGAGCCCGCATTCCACTGGGGACTGAGGGCAGGGAACTAGGGTCGCCAACTTCCTCACTCCCAAATATGGAACAAGGTGTTCCTTTCTGCCCATCAAATCTACTCCACCATTACATCTACCTTTCCCTCCCAGCCCCATTCTGCCTTCTCCCCGTTGCCCCTGAAACATGGTCGAATCAAGTGGGGCGATGTTGTTGGAATCACACCAAGAACAGCAGGCTGTTGCCCAATTGCAAGAACAAGCAGACAGGCGTTGGCCAGTGTGGAAGAGTAAAAAATTCCATTCATCCTGGCCACTACTTCTTAGCCTTGGCAACTAAAGTCACTTTCCAGGTGTCAGTCAACTCTCAGGAACAATACTAGTTCTGTTTGCAGAAATATACAATGGGATTTTGATGCAGGCAACTGGAGAGGCAGTAGCTTCACTGTGAGGAAAGCATACTTGTATTTACATAGTATTAGATATTTTGTCCAAAGGCCGAGTTATCTAAAGGTAGCTCAGCAGTAGAGTTGCTGCCTTACAGCGCCAGAGACCCAGGTTCAATCCTGACCACGGGTGCTGTCCGTACGGAGTTTGTACGTTCTCCCTGTTTCAGCGTGAGTTTTCTCGGTTGCTTCGGTTTCCTCCCATGCTCCAAAGACGTACAAGTGTGTAGGTTAATTGACTTCTGTAAATTGTCCCTAGTGTGTGGGATAGTGCTAGTGTACGGGGTGATCACTGGTCAGCGTAGACTTGTTGGGCCGAAGGGCCTACTTCCAAACTGAATGCCACCGCCCCCCTCCCCCCGTTTGTAGATTTGCACATCATATTCACACATACAAAAAAGAAACGATTGATGAGTATACTCTGAATACTGATATTTCTAATCCTTATCCCAGCTTTAAGTGTTGTTATTTCCGTAGCTTCTGAAAATTCTACTCTACTCAGCCAACAGGGGAAGAATTAAATCCAACTGAGACAAACAATGCTCTCAGGATGGACACAAAATGCTGGAGTAACGCAGCGGGACAGGCAGCATCTCTGGAGAGAAGGAATGGGTGACGTTCCGGGTCGAGACCCTTCTTCAGACTGGGCGTCAGGGGAGAGGGAGGCACAGAGATAAGGAAGGGTAAGGTGTGAAAACACAGGTGAAAGGGGATGAAGGTTCATGGAGAATGTAGAATGGTTCATTGTTAGCTGAGGGGACTATGCTCATCTTGACGAGCCATTAATTGAGCAACCATTCCAAAGACTCAATGAAATTCTAGTAGATTAATACAAATGAAGTTTGCATTTACCCAAATGGCAACTGTATTTAGGCAATAACATTTGTCCTGACCTGAAACGTCACCTATCCTTTTTCTCTAGAGATGTTGCCCGACCCGCTAAGTTACTCCAGCACTTTGTGTCTATCTTTGGTGTAAACCAGCATTGGGACTGACATTTGAGGAAAGAATGGGTCGACTGGGCTTGTATTCACTGGAATTTAGAAGGATGAGAGGGGATCTTATAGAAACATATAACATTCTTAAGGGAATGGACAGGCTGGATGCAAGAAAAATGATCCCCATCTTGGGGGAGTCCAGAACCAGGGGTCACGGTTTAAGAATAAGGGGTAGGCCATTTAGGACTGAGATGAGAAAAAACCTTTTTCACCCAGAGAGTTGTGAATCTGTGGAATTCTCTGCCGCAGAAGACAGTGGAGACCAATTCACTGGATGTCTTCAAGAGAGAGTTAGTTTTAGCTCTTAGGGCTAATGGAATCAAAGCATATGGGGGAAAAATCAGGAACAGGGTACAGATTTTGGATGATCAGCCATGATCATATTGAACGGCGGTGCTGGCTCGACGGGGTGAATGGCCTTCTTCTGCACCTAATGTCTATGTTTTTATGTTTCTATCTTTGCTTCTACTATCACTGGATGGGTCTTTGGAAGCCTTCCCTAACCTGAGCCAATGACAACTTAGACTGCACAGCATTAGGCATTCAGTGCTACATATAATGTGTAATACTTAATAGCAAGTCTTTACTAGAATTTAAATAGACAATTAGAAATAATCTCCTCTACGCAGATTTGTACCATAATTTTAATTCTAGTTATTTGCCTATATTCATTGTTCCTTTCGTTACTTATCTAGCTTTGTTGTAAATTTTGATATGTCTCCTGTTTTAATGATTCATTCTTGTCATTCTATAATCTCATACTTATTATGTGAAAGTGAAAGAACAAAAATGATTTTGCTCTCTGTCGTAAATATGTTATATTTTACCTTTTCACAAGCAAAACCGTTCATCCCCTCAGTAACATGATTGTTTTCATTTTACTTGCATTCCCTTGATGCTTCTATCCTATTTGCTAAAGGCAGCATAGAACTTATACTTAGCACTGTGCAGCACAGGAAAAGGCCTTTCGGCCCACAATGTCTGTGCCAAACATGATGCCAAGACCATCTCTTATCTACCTGGGTATAATCCCCCCCAGCAGTGCGTTCCAGGTACTCAACGCCCTCAAATGTAAAATCGTTGGCCCTCACATCTTCTTTAAACTTTGCCCCTCTCACCTTAAAGTTATTCCCTCTAGTATTTGAATGCTGCAATAAGTGCATTTTCAATTGTTTAACACTAAAATCGAATCATGAGAGGAATAGACACACACAGTCTCTTGCCCAGAGTAGGGGAATCAAGAACCAGAGGACATGGGTTTAAGGTGAAGGGGGAAAGATTTAATAGGAATCTGAGGGGTGACTTTTTCACACTAAGGGAGGTGGGTGTATGGAACGAGCTGCCAGAGGCGGTAGCTGAGGCAGGAACTATTGCAATGTTTAAGAAACAATTAGACAGGTACATGGAGATATGGGCCAAATGCAGGCGGATGGGACTAGTGTAGATGGGCATGTTGGTCAGTGCGGCCAAGTTGGGCCGAAGGGCCTGTTTCCACGCAGTATGACTCCAGGACAGTATGGCTCTGTTTCGGTTAGTTATTCATAGTTGTTTGCTTCATATCATCAGCACCCATTCCATCAGATTCTCAGCTGTTTAGAGTTATCTTCAATCAGCACTAATCAAAGGCCAGGCAATTAAAAGCAACACTCTATTCCTCAGATGGAAACTCTTCGATATGGTTGATTGAAGACCGATCGCCAATCTCACAGCATCTTTTATGCGTTTGATCCACACCACCGTCTATATTGAAGTTTGTCATTTCATAATCTCACTGAGCTGAAGGCCTGAGAAACAATACGGTCTTTCAACGGTTACCATGGTTACAATGGAACTTTATTTGTCACCTGTACTGAGTTAGAGTGAAACTAATTTCTTTAGACAGTTCAGTACAAGTATAACTATACATACGCACTTAGATACATCTTAGATAAGTGTCTCAGGTGCAGTACAGGTGTGTAGAAGTAGTACACTGAGACAGGTATCACAAAATGCTGGAGTAACTCAGCGGGTCAGGCAGCATCTCAGGAGAGAAGGAATGGGTGACGTTTCGGGTCGAGACCCTTCTTCAGACTGGTTCAGAAGGGTCTCGACCCGAAACGTCACCCATTCCTTCTCTCCTGAGATGCTGCCTGACCTGCTGAGTTACTCCAGCATTTTGTGATACCTTCGATTTGTACCAGCATCTGCAGTTATTTTCCTACACTGAGACAGTATACGGAGTCGCCAGTTTTGGCGCTGTTTTCAAGTCCCAGTTGTTGTAAGTGCAGGGTCCTTGGCCTGAACGTTAAGGCCCGTTGTCCTGGCGACGTTGCACGGTCGGCCTGGCCAAGCTAGTCATAGAAACATAGAAAAAAGGTGCAGGATGAGGCCATTCGGCCCTTCGAGCCAGCACCGCCATTCATTGTGATCATGGCTGATCATCCACAATCAGTAACCCGTGCCTGCCTTCTCCCCATATCCCTTGATTCCGCTAGCCCCTAGAGCTCTATCTTACTGTCTTTTAAATTCATCCGGTGAATTGGCCTCCACTGCCTTCTGTGGCAGAGAATTCCACAAATTCACAACTCTGGGTGAAAAAGCTTTTTCTCACCCCAGTTTTAAATGGCCTCCCCTTTACTCTTAGACCATGGCCCCTGGTTCTGGACTCCCCCAACATTGGGAACAATTTTCCTAGTCATGGTATTCTCTGCCACTGCTCCAACTTATGTGTTTTCGCATAAGAGATGATGAAGACATAAATTATGAGGCAGTGGATATCACTTTAACAAACACAACCAAGACTTCAATTGATATGACACTAATATGATTAAAAACAAGTCTCAAATTGCATGCTACTTTAATATTGTTTATTGTAGCCTGAAACTTTAATATTTTAACATTGTTTATTGTTGCACTGAAACTATTCATTGGGCGGCACGGTAGCGCAGCGGTAGAGTTGCTGCTTTACAGCGAATGCAGCGCCGGAGACTCAGGTTCGATCCTGACTACGGGTGCTGCACTGTAAGGAGTTTGTACGTTCTCCCCGTGACCTGCGTGGGTTTTCTCCGAGATCTTCGGTTTCCTCCCACACTCCAAAGACGTACAGGTATGTAGGTTAATTGGCTGGGTAAATGTAAAAATTGTCCCTAGTGGGTGTAGGATAGTGTTAATGTACGGGGATCACTGGGCGGCACGGACTTGGAGGGCCGAAAAGGCCTGTTTTCGGCTGTATATATATGATATGATATGATATGATTCAAGCAAAATACACAGGTTAATTTCATTTGGTGGTGGCACGGTGGCACGGTGGCACAGCGGTAGAGTTGCTGTCTTACAGCGTCAGAGACCTGGGTTTGATACTGACTACGTGTGCTCTCTGTATGGAGTTTGTACGTTCTCCCTGTGACCGTGAGGTTTTTCTCCAAGATCTTCGGTTTCCCCCCACGCTCCAAAAACGTACAGATGTGTAGGTTAATTGGCTCGGTATAAACGTACATTGTCCCAAGTGTGTGTAGGATAGTGTTAATGTGCGGGGATCGCTGGTCGGCCTGGACTCGGTGGGCCGAAGGGCCTGTTTCCCCGCTGTATCTCCAATCTAAACCAAACTAAAACCGAAATCTGTAGGAGGTGTAGGAAAGAACTGCAGGTGCTGGTTTAAAACAAAGGAAGACACAAAATGCTGGAGTAACTCAGCGGGCCAGGCAGCATCTTTGGAGAGAAGGAATGGGCGACGTTTCGGGTCGAGACCCTTCTTCAGAACTAAAATTTATGCTATTTAAAGGTTTCATGTTACTGGGCTTACAGATTGGCAATGAATTGACTGGATTATTTTCAAAGCCAACCTAAAAGTGATTTATATTTCAGATTTTATAAAACAAAACATGTGCTTTACACACTCAAGACAAGGCTGCTCTTAATTTTCCAAAACGTTGTCACTTCCACGGATAAGTGTATCGTGATTTGAAGTTAATTAGCAATCACGATCACCAGGTCATTATCTTTGTTTTTAAAGATTTATGGGAGTAATACACTTTGTAAAGGACTAAAACTGAGCAGTGGAATTTACAAAAAAATCTATTTGACATTCATGCTGAAAGTTACAGTAGGAATTCTCAGCTAAAAGGATGACTGGTACAAAGCCCTGGCAAATTACTCTGATATTTTGTTGTAGCCAGTTTTTCAACCGTTACTGTTTTGTGCTCAAATCATTAACTTCACCAGGGACTGCACTTGTTTATTTCAGTTTTGAGATAGGTTTAATCTTATTACACTTTGTTAAGAGTTAAGCACATTGCATGCAGCTTAATCAAATCTAAAGGATTAATTGAAAAAAATTCCATTTGGTCCAGAGTCAGGCTTGGCAGGAATGTACGTAAAAGATAAACAAAACTCCCTGTCTCCTCTGGAATTAGTAGTAGTTGGGCATCTTAACTTAATAAGTTCCGAGGATTTTTTTTCGAAACAGAATGGACCTTGTTTGACCCAATGGAGAGGAAGGAAAGATAATCGCATGCTAACTGGAAAAGCACCATGTTTTGATTTAGTTTAGTTTGGTTTAGAGATACAGCGCGGAAACAAGCCCTTCAGCCCACCAGGTCCACGCCGACCACGCCAGCGATCCCAGCACATTCACACCGCCCTACACACACTACGGACAATTTACACTTATACCAAGACAATTAACCGACAAACCCGTAGGTTTACTAGGTTAATTCCCGGAATGGCGGGACTATCATATGTTGAAAGACTGGAGCGACTAGGCTTGTATACACTGGAATTTAGAAGGATGAGAGGAGATCTTATCGAAACGTATAAGATTATTAAGGGGTTGGACACGTTAGAGGCAGGAAACATGTTCCCAATGTTGGGAGAGTCCAGAACAAGGGGCCACAGTTTAAGAATAAGGGGTAGGCCATTTAGAACTGAGATGAGGAAAAACTTTTTCAGTCAGAGAGTTGTGCATCTGTGGAATTCTCTGCCTCAGAAGGCAGTGGAGGCCAATTCTCTGAATGCATTCAAGAGAGAGCTGGATAGAGCTTTTAAGGATAGTGGAGTCTGGGGGTATGGGGAAAAGGCAGGAACGGGGTACTGATTGAGAATGATCAGCCATGATCACATTGAATGGCGGTGCTGGCTCGAAGGGCTGAATGGCCTCCTCCTGCACCTATTGCCTATTGTCTATTGTTTATAGAGGGTGGGAGGAACCCGAAGATCTCGGAGAAAATCCGCGCAGGTCACGAGTCCAAACTCCGTACAGACAGCACCCGTAGTCGGGATCGAACCCGGGTCTCCGGCGCTGCAAGCGCTGCCAGGCAGCAACTCTACCGATGCGCCACCGTGCCGCCCTAATTGAAAGGTGCAGTTTTGGAAACACCAGACCCATGCCGATCATCAATCACCTGTTCACATCAGTTCACGATTAATTGTCATATTGACAACAGAATAATGAGATTCTTACCTGCAGCAGCATTACAGGTGTCTAAGTATGGTACTCAGGGATGAATGAACAAGGATCCGGACCTGAAACGTCACCCATCCTTTTTCTCCAGAGATGCTGTCTGACCCGGTGAGTTACTCCAGCACTTTGTGTCAATCTTCAGTACAAGCCAGCATCTGCAGTTCCTTTCTACACAATAACTACTATGTAATTCCACTTTCACATCCAGTTGCTACACACTCAGGGCAGTTTACAGAGGGCGAATTAACCTGCAAACCCGCACGTCTTTGGGAAGTGGGAGGAAACCGGAGCACCCGGTGGAAACCCACGCGGTCACAGGGGGAACGTGCGAACTCCACACAGACTGCACCCGAGATCAGGATTGAACCGGGTCTCTGGCGCTGTGAGGCAGCAGTTCCACCAGCTGCATAACTGTGCCACCTAGAAGGGGCTGTTTTTGAAAAAGCATTAACAAGCAAAATATATAGAAAAAGATCCACAATGTCAGAAGGCTCGACAATGAAGAGTGGAGTATTAGAAAGGAGAATATAAGTACTGGGTAAGAAAAAGATGATCACAAATGTTACCTGTATCGGGGCCTAGAGCGTCGGGGCCTACAGCGTCCGGGCTTACAGCGTCGCGGCCTACAGTGTCGGGGCCTACAGCGTCGGGGCCTACAGCGTCGGGGCCTACAGCGTCGGGGCCTACAGCGTCGGGGCCTACAGCGTCCGGGCGTATAGTGTCAGGGGCCTACAGCATCCGGGCCTACAACGCCCTCCAGGCCTCCAGCATCCGGGCCTACAGTGTTGGGGCCTACAGTGTCAGGGCCTACAGCGACCCCCGGGCCTACAGTGTTCAGGCCTACAGCGTCCGGGCCTACAGTGCCCCCCGGGTCTACAGCGTCCGGGCCTACAGCGTCCGGGCCTACAGCGCCCCCCCCGGGCCTAATATGGGACAAGGCCGGTCCCGTACGGGACAACCTAATTTAGCTCAAAATATGGGATGTCCCGGCTAATACGGGGCAGCTGGCAACCCGAGGCCAGACCCCGGCCCCTCCAGGTTGAGCTTCTGCAAATGCCCAACAAGGTAGCCCATGGTTTTGCCACCATGAAAAGGCAGCCAAGAGAGCCGGAGCAAATCGTGATTCGTTGATGTAAAGTTCCTTCATTTAAAGTTACATAAAGTGCAGCTGTTTCCGGAGCAGGAGGTGGTGTGTTGATTCTGGGAGACAAACCAGGAACTGACTGAAAGCTTTTTTTCCCATTAGGTGCTACCCGTGTGTAATTCATCTTGTGCCGGTTTCCACTGTATCCATTCTATCACTGGGTTTTGAAGTCTTGCACCTCAGGGTTTGAAGGAAGAGATAGGAGAGGTTCCAGCTGCAGTTTTTGAATGCTCTCCAAGCTCACAACGAGTGAGTTACTCGTCTAGAGTCATGAATGCAGGACGAAGAAATGTATATCACAGGGGACGGGTCCTTCGACCCACAATGTCCAAGCTGAACATGATGCCGTTAAACCATTCTCCTCTGCCTGCATGTGATCCATACCCCTCCATTACTGCCTATCCAAAAGATTAGGGCGGCACGGTGGTGCAGCGGTAGAGTTGCTGCCTTACAACGCTTGCAGCGCCAGAGACCCGGGTTCGATCCCGACTACGGGTGTTGTCTGTACGGAGTTAATACGTTCTCCCCGTGACCCGCGTGGGTTTTCTCCGGGATCTTCGGTTTCCTCCCACACTCCAGAGTCATACAGGTTTGTAGGTTAATTGGCTTGGTGAAGGTGTAAATTGCCCCCAAGTGTGTGTAGGATGGTGTCAATGTGCGGGGATCGCTGGTCGGCGCGGACTCGGTGGGCCGAGGGGCCTGCTTCCGCGCTGTATCTCTAAACTAAACTAAACTAAAACTCTTAAACAACACAATCGTATCTCCCTCCACCACCACCCCTGGCAGCCCACCACTGTCGGTGTATGAATACCTGCCCTGCACATCGCCATTAAACTTTGCCCCTCTCACCTTAATGGTGGGGAAGCCTGGACAATGTGGATGTGTACAGGTGGCTGTGAGACAGCGAATGAAGTAAATATACCATTCTCTTGGATCACCACAGGCCACTGTTTCTGCAATGGTCCTTCGAGGAACGGTGGAATCCATCTAGTCCATGGGAATGAAAGCTGATGGTTCCTCTGCCCCGCTCTGGTTAGTTCACACCGCCTCTGCTTCCGCCCCACCTTACTCTGCGTGGGAGGAGACAAGATGTCTGTGAATGTCGTCAATATCCAGCAGACGGCGCGTTTTATTTCTGCTGGCAGCAGAGATCAGATGTTTGTCGCAGTTCTCAGTCGTGATGGTGCCGTGAAGCACATGGCAGGCATTATTAGGATTGGGAACGATCAGTAAAGATTGGATTTTTTTCCCCCCCCCAAAAAAAGTTTAAATCAATTATTTACAAGGGTAATATGTGCAGTACAAAACGATGCCAACAAACCCCACACTGCAGCACAAAGTAAAACAAATATTCTTAAATATCAAATATACTGAAAATTAAACTACTCCATGACAATCCTTGTCAAGGATGCATTGGTAAAGATAGTTGGTTGTTGAGGTGATGACTTGAGGTGCAACTGGTAAGATGTGACACTTGAAGGTAGATTGTTCATTGACCTCGATCATTCATACGAGGTCAGGCACGGTACGGTAGCGCAGCGGTAGAGTTGCTGCTTTACAGCGAATGCAGCGCCGGAGACTCAGGTTCGATCCTGACTACGGGTGCTGCACTGTAAGGAGTTTGTACGTTCTCCCCGTGACCTGCGTGGGTTTTCTCCGAGATCTTCGGTTTCCTCCCACACTCCAAAGACGTGCAGGTATGTAGGTTAATTGGCTGGGTAAATGTAAAAATTGTCCCTAGTGGGTGTAGGATAGTGTTAGTGTGCGGGGATCGCTGGGCGGCACGGACTTGGAGGGCCGAAAAGGCCTGTTTCCGGCTGTATATATATGATATGATATGATATGATCTTACAATGCTGCATTCAGGAGCTCAGGGCTTGTAGATTAACTGGAGATTGATTGTAGATTGTAGACTGTAGATCGGAGATTGACTGTAGATTCGATGGAGGATGACTGCCTCAGAGATTGTAGATTGTAGATTGACTGTAGATTGTAGACTGTAGTTTGGCGATGGACTGTAGATTGACTGTAGATTGTAGACTAGATTGGGACTCTGTAGATTGTAGATGGACTGTAGATTGTGTGGAGATTGACTGTAGATTGTAGACTGTAGATTGGTGATGGACTGTAGATTGTGTGGAGATTGACTGTAGATTGTAGACTGTAGTTTGGTGATGGACTGTAGATTGTGTGGAGATTGACTGTAGATTGTAGACTGTAGTTTGGTGATGGACTGTAGATTGTGTGGAGATTGACTGTAGATTGTAGACTGTAGTTTGGTGATGGACTGTAGATTGTGTGGAGATTGACTGTAGATTGTAGACTGTAGTTTGGTGATGGACTGTAGATTGTGTGGAGATTGACTGTAGATTGTAGACTGTAGTTTGGTGATGGACTGTAGATTGTGTGGAGATTGACTGTAGATTGTAGACTGTAGTTTGGTGATGGACTGTAGATTGTGTGGAGATTGACTGTAGATTGTAGACTGTAGTTTGGTGATGGACTGTAGATTGACTAGATTGTAGACTGTAGATTGGAGAGGGACTCTGTAGATTGTAGATTGGCTGGAGATTGGCTGCCTAACCTCACTGCTTTTCCACAAAGAAGTCCTTTGGAATTTCGGCAAGTACAATGTTTGGTGGTTTGCGTTGCGCTGCGTTCTACACTCCCGCCAGGCGCCGGCACCAGCAGCCCCTCGCTCTGCCTCCCCCTACAGCTCCGGGCCTCGCTCGCCCACGCCTGCAATGGACCCCAGCACCGTCTGCTTGCTTATTTCCAGTTCTTCTGGGATGATGTGGGAACCGAGGGCAGCCGCGATCCACTTCCCCCAACTGATGAGTGTGGACTTGCGAAGTGTAAGCAAGCAATCTTGTTGTGTTCCCAGTGGGAGGTGGGTGAATGCTGAGCAGGGTACAGGTCAAAGTGGCTGTGCTACATACGTCTGTTTTATTTACAGTTTGAAGCAGTGTTTTAACATTCGACTAAATGGAGGGAATCAAATGATGAACCGTGCGATCAATTGAACATAAGGGCAGGGTACAGGCAAATACCGAAGCCAGTGAGAGGGAGAGAGAGAGAGAGAGTTTGTACTAAAATAATACAATCTCAGCTTGGAAGGACGCAAACACTGCTGGCAACAAAGTCAAAGCAAATGGACTGGCAACCCAGAAGGTTTTTAATTGGCATGCTATGTATACCATTCCACTCAGTCCCCCCCCCCCCCTCAGCTTGATGAACACATACAGCACATTAAATATGCACAAACAAACTGTCCCCAGAGATTTCTGGACTTGAATAACTGTCAGATGAATTGCAAAGTAAGTGTCCATCATACACAGATTGAACAAGTCACACAGTATGTGTTTGCTAGACTGCGGCTCGCTCTACATGAAGCCTTTCAATTAGATAAGCTGGCGAGACCGAGCTCATAACCTTGGTGTCGAATTCGACACGGACGCAAATATCAACCTGTTCAAATCTGTGGCGAGTTTAGAGTTTGGAGATTCAGCATAGACACAGGCCCCATCGGCCTCACCGAGTCCGCGCCGACCAGCGATCACACTAACACTATCCTACACACACCAGGGACAATTTACAATCTTACCAAAGCCAGTTAGCCCCTACAAACCTACACGTCTTTGGAGTGTGGGAGGAAACCGGAGCACCTGGAGAAATCTCACGCCGTTCACAGGGTAGAACGTACAAACGCCGTGCAGACAGCGCCCGTGGTCAGGATCGAACCCACGACTCTGGCGTTGTAAGGCAGCAACTCTTCTGCTGCGTCACCTTGCCGCACTTTTAGAGCTATTTGTAGATGTTTTCTGGTCATCATGCCAATGGTAACCCATTTATTTGAAATTGATTAACGTTGCTGTGATCATTGGCAAGTCACAGTTCTTTCATGTTGTTGATGGGTTAATCCAAAACCAGTCAAAAAATGCCCAGAATTTCCAGTGAACAGCAAGGTCTCATCAGTTGTAAATTTCCCAACAAAATCCACATTTCCTTGAGTAGATCATCGAGTGATAACTTCCTTAGTTTAGTTTACTTTAGAGCTCAGGGTTCAGAGGGGAAAATAGATCAGCCATGATTGAATGGCAGAGTAGACGATGGGCCGAATGGCCTAATTCTACTCCGATAACTTACGAAATAGAAACAGGCCCTTCAGCCCACCGAGTCCGTGCCGACCAGCGATCACACGAGCACTATCCTACATGCCAGGCACAATTTACAATCTTTACCGAAGCCAATTAAGCTACAAACCTGTATGTCTTTGGAGTGTGCGAGGAAACCGGAGCACCCGGAGAAATCCCACGCAGGTCACAGGGAGAACGTACAGACACCATTCAGACAGAACCCGGGTCTCTGGCGCGAAAAAGCAGCAACTCTACCCCTGCGCCGCGCAAAATTATTTTTAATGTAAAAATAATTGGCAACATTGCGGCCAATGCATTAAGGAATAACTGAATAACTTCTCAGGTTGTGCAAAGAATCCAGAAATGTTGGCATTGGAACTTTGCAAAGGGTGGCGCAGCGGTAGAGTTGTGCCGGAGACGTGGGATCGTAGGGCCTGTTTCCGTGCTGCATCTCTAAACTAAACTAAACTAAAACTCTTAAACAGCTCTATCGTATCTGCCACCACGCCTGGCAGCACGCTCCAGGTACGCACCCCTGTTTGCATATGAATACTTGCCCTGCTTATCTCCATTAAACTGGACGTGAGACTTGGTTTGGAGATAAAAGGTTTGTCGTTCATCATCTGTGACTTTCTGGCCAATTTCCAGTTTTCCTTCCCCCCCACACTTCACATTGACGTGACATTCAGTCAATTTTCCTGAACCCTATCTATACTCAGCACGCCAAACTTAGACGACAATTCATTTGTTCATCTATCTGCTTGTCACATTTATTTCAGTTTGCACTTCCTCTGAACTCTGCGATTTATAGGCTGCCATCTTTGTAGGTGCTGAGTTGGTTTTGTGGCCCTCTGATTTCTTCTCTCCTGCTTCCTGTGGAACCCTATCAGTTGGCTTCTAATATCATGGGATGTTGCTGTGGCAATTGAAATGAAACGCTAAAAGCAGCTCACAGCCTGGGTGATCTTCCATTCTTCAACGGTAATTCACTGAGCAGTCGACACCACGTCTCCACCACACACCACATGCAGACTGGAGATCCAGCACCTAATAGAGTCATGGCCATAGAGTCACACAGCATGGAAACAGGCCCTTCAGCCCTACTTGCCCAGGCCGACCAACATGCCCCATCTACACTGGTCCCACCTGCCCGCACTTGGCCAATAATCCTCTAAACGGATCCTATCCATGTACCTGTCCAAATGTCTCTTAAAAGTTGGGATAGTCTCAGCCTCAACTACCTCCTCCGGCAACTGGTTCAATACACCAACCACCCTTTGTGAGAAAAATGTTAACCCCTCAGGTCCCTGTTAAATCTTTCCCCTCCCTCTGTAGGGAGCTAAGAGGGCTACATAGGGTAGATATTGAAAAGTTTACCCTCAAGGATGAGTCACAAACAAGGGGACCTAGCTAGAAAATAGGGATCTTGTGTGGGAAGGAACTGCAGATGCTGGTTTACACTGAAGATAGACACAAAAAGCTAGAGTAACTCAGCGGGACAGGCAGCATCTCTGGAGAGAAGGAATGAGTATTGTTTCGGGTCGAGACCCTTCTTCGGAAAATACGGGGAGTCATTTAAACCTGAAGAGGTAAAAACATCATCTCTTGATGGGTAGTGGATCTTTGGAATTCTCTGCCCTTGAAGTTAGTGGAGGCTGGATCATTGGATGTATGACAAATGGCTTCCCTTACCTTGGACATGCGTTCAAGGTAAGGGAAAATGTCAAAGTTATTGCTTTATGATGTGGAATTTTACCAATGTTATGGAGGATTTATTTCTCAATTTACTTTATATAGAATTTGAACCTCTGCCGGCTATGAAATTAGGTTTTATTATATGGAAGTGCTGGACTGTTTGTGATTTGGTTTCTCCGTTATTGCATTGTTATTTGTTGAGATTGCCTCTACTAATCACTGACCTTGACGATAGTTCTGAAGGGAGGTAAAATGGTCTGATGGATGCTGGAATCTTTGCATCTTTCAACAGCAAGCAAATCTCCTTAATTTTTATACTAACACTAACAACACAGATAAATGTGTTTTGAATGAAATGGAAGATTTAAAGGGAGATGTGTACAATACATCTCTCCCTGGGACGCAGCTCGGGCATCGTGGTGACAGCTGCCTTACAGCACTTAAAGCGCCAGACACCTGGGTTCGATCCTGACTACGGGCGCTGTCTGTACAGAGTTTGTACGTTCTCCCCGTGACCTGCTGTTAACAAGGGCGGTCATGGTGGCGCAGCGGTAGAGCTGCTGCCTTACAGCGAATGCAGCGCAGGAGACCCGGGTTCCATCCTGACTGCGGGTGGTGCTGTCTGTACGGAGTTTGTACGTTCTCCCCGTGACCTGCGTGGGGTTTCTCCGAGATCTTCGGTTTCCTCCCGCACTCCAAAGACGTACAGGTTTGTAGGTTTAGATTTTAGATTTTTTACATTTAGAGACACAGCGTAAAAACAGGCCCTTCGGCCCACCGGGTCCGTGCCGCCCAGCGATCCCCGCACATTAACACTATCCTGCACCCACTAGGGACAATTTTTACATTTGCCCAGCCAATTAACCTACATACCTGTACGTCTTTGGAGTGTGGGAGGAAACCGAAGAACTCGGAGAAAACCCACGCAGGTCACGGGGAGAACGTACAAACTCCGTACAGTACAGCACCCGTAGTCAGGATCAAACCTGAGTCTCCGGCGCTGCATTCGCTGTAAGGCAGCAACTCTACCGCTGCGCCACCGTGCCACACTTGGCTTGGTTAATTGGCTTGGTGTAAAAAATGTAAAAACAATGTCCCAAGTGTGTGCAGGATAGTGTTAGTGTACGGGGATCGCTGGTCGGTGTGGAGTCGGTGGGCCGAAGGGCCTGTTTCCACGCTGTATCTCTAAACTAAACTGAACTCAAATAACCAACTGATGGAATTTTGCAAGTATTATTTGTTGCAAATCCCCAGTGGTAAACATCGCAGAGCTCTCTGCTTCTTCGTGTTCAGTCGTATCGACAACTTTGCAGACATGTCAATGAATGTTATTGATGGCTTAGTCTTTGAGAACGAAATCAATCCCAGCTACCAATAAATTACCACTTCTGAAGAAGGAATCAATGAGGTTGGAGCCTGGCTATAAAAATTAGTTGGTGCAAATGCAGCGTTATACAGGAGACAGCGTGTAACAGTGATAAATTGCCTTTCAGTGAATCCTACCATCGATGATAATTAATGTTCCCGTATGCCTATCAAATGAATATACAGTTACATTTGCACTTTCATAAATGCTTCCAGCGCTGCCCAGACAGATTCTGCCGTCTAATTTTCTCAGTAAATATAATACGTGCGACCCAATGTAGAAGTTTGGTAGTTGCATCACGCCTAATCTACAATGGCCAAACTCCAACTTGGAAAGATTGCGATCTTCATATATTAGTTAAGACCTTTTGATGTCTGGAAAATGTCGAGAAGCACTTCTGCGGTGCAATTAACCAACAAGGTTAAGATTCCCAGACACAAAGGAGTTCTTAAGTTTCATACACTTCCCCGAATTCCACATAGCTTTATTTTCTCCAAGGTAAATTATATTTTGCCGAAGGTTTTCTCAATGCCAGTAACCTTCAGAAACAGCTTAATTAGGTTTCTTAAACATAATGTTCTTTCCTGAAATTTATATTGCCTCTTTTTTGTTTCCCTTCTCATCTGAACATTTAATCATTTCATTATTAATTAATGATTTACAAAAATAACAATGAGCAAAGTTTTAAGCTGGCTGGTTTATGGGCTTTTGCCTTCCTTTAGGAAAATGATGATGGTACTTTATTATCACCTGTACCTATGCACCTAGAGTTATAGAGTGATACAGGCCCTTCGGCCCAACTTGCCCACACCGGCCAACATGTCCCAGCTACACTAGTCCCACCTGCCATATCCCCCCCAAACCTGTCCTATCCATGTACCCGTCTAACTGTTTCTTAAACGTTGGGATAGTCAAGTCAAGTTTATTTGACACATACACATACACGATGTGCATTGAAATGAAAGTGACAATGCCTGCGGATTGTGCAAAAAAAAAAAAAAAGAATTACAGTTACAGCATATAAATTAAAGTTAATACAGAGAAGACAAAAATTTAGTCCCTGGAGTTATAAAAGTTAACAGTCCTGGTGGCCTGTGGGAAGAAACTCCGTCTCATCCTCTCCGTTTTCACAGCGTGACAGCGGAGGCGTTTGCCTGATCGTAGCAGCTGGAACAGTCCGTTGCTGGGGTGGCAGGGGTCCCTCATGATCTTGCTTGCTCTCGATCTACACCTCCTGATGTATAGGTCCTGCAGGGGGGCGAGTGTAGTTCCCATGGTGCGTTCTGCCGAACGCACTACTCTCTGCAGGGCCATCCTGTCCTGGGCAGAGCTGTTCCCAAACCAGACTGTGATGTTGCCGGACAGGATGCTCTCTATAGCCCCAGAGTAGAAGCAATGAAGGATCCTCAGAGACACTCTGAATTTCCTCAGCTGTCTAAGGTGGTAAAGGCGCTGCTTTGCCTTACCCACCAGTGCGGCAATGTGCATTGCCCAGCCTCAACTACCTCCTCAGGTAGGTATAAGTGTAGGTATAAATGTCACCCAGCAAGTGATAGGAGGGTACAGGTGAGTGAGAAGGAGGGGGTTGGATTGGGCTACATTTCAGAGATGAAAAGACAGATAGCGTGAGATCAGGATGGTTGCAAATCCAGGTGGGTTCCAGGGAAGGGAGAGCGAAGGAAAAAAGCTATTGAAGTTTGACCCGCTCGAAATGAAAATACTTAACTTCATTATGTAAGTTCCAAAACAATGACATTTCTGCAGAATGACGTACTTTAGCAACAGTTAAGATGTTTTCACTTAGCTAGCCGCGCTGTAAAGGTTATGTGCTCATGACCAAAGGCTCCAGTTTCCGTTTGATCACTGAAATGCATTCCACTGCTTCTCAGACTAAACAATATAAGATTATAAATCCAATTTTCGTTGTAAAAGGGGATTAATTTAATTATAAAGAGCATGTTTTTTCCATTCATTTATCATTAAGCGATTTAAGATCTTGGAATTCTTTCTCAATAAGTGGAGGTGGCTATATCAGAATTCACTCAGATTGGTCATACTTCGACAATATAATCCTCTGTTCAGATTACACATACATTCTAGAAGGCAAGACGCTGTCTAATTGTTCAATGGGGAATCATTTGTTAAAAATAAGTAGACTTTAAGAAGTGAAATTACCTTAAGCAGATTTAACCTCAATATGAGGAATTATAAAAGGACACGAAGTGAAAGGCTTGGATAGAGTGGATGTGGAGAGCATGTTTTCACTAGTGGGAGAGTCTAGGACCAGAGGGCACAGCCTCAGAATTAAAGGACGTTCCATTAGGAAGGAGAAGTTGAGGAATTTCTTCAGTCAGAGGGTGGTGAATCTGTGGAATTCATTGCCACAGAAGGCTGTGGAGGCCAGATCAATGGATATTTTTTAAGGCAGAGATAGATAGATTCTTGATTAGTGCGGGTATCAGGGGTTATGAGGAGAAGGCAGGAGAATGGGGTTAGGAGGAAGAGATAGATCAGCCATGATTGAATGGCGGAGTAGACTTGATGGGCCGAATGGCCTAATTCTGCTCCTATCACTTACGACCTTAGGAAAATACTGGAGTAACTCAGAAGGTCAGGCAGCATCTCTGGAGGACATGGATACACGATGTTTCAGGTCGGGGCCCTTCTTCGGACTGATTGCAGGGGAACGTGAAAGAGAGCTGTACAAGAGGAGGGGCAGGACAGGGCATGGCCGATAATTGGTGAACTCGGGCGAGGGGATATTTGAAGGTCTGAAGAAGGGTCCCGACCTAAAGCATCACCTTTCCATGTTCTCCAGAGACGCTGCCTAACCTGTGGAGTTATTCCAGCACTCTGTACCCTTTTGTGTTTTATGCAGCAGCAGCACTTCTTTGTTTCTATTAGAATACATGGGTACTATTTTTAATGGTAAAATGCAAAGCTGCACATTTTCCTTGTTTCGACATATGTCTCTCATGGTCCACCTGCCATGCAATAGGAACATGTATAGGTTTTAATTAATAGATGTATTTCCAGGCCTTGCTGATGCAGGGAGTTGCCACGGCATTGTTATTGCAGCATTGAATAGCATTGAAATTGCAGATAATTGTGGACACAGCCCAGACCATCGCACAAACTAACCTCCCTTCCATTTACGTTTCGGGTCGAGACCCTTCTTCAGAAGAAGGATCTCGACCCAAAATGTCGCCCATTGCTCTCTCTCCAGAGATGCTGCCCGTTCCGCTGAGTTACTCCGGCATTTTGTGTCTATCTTCGATTTAAGCCAGCATCTGCAGTTCCTCCCTTCCATTGACTCCATTTATGCCTCACGCTGCCTCGGCAAGGCCAGCAGCATAACCAAGGACGACTCGCACCCTGGCCACTCCCTCTTCTCCGCTCTACCGTCGGCCAAAAGATACAGAAGTGTGAAAATGCACACCTCCAGATTCAGGGACAGTTTCTTCCCAGCTGTTATCAGGCAACTGAACCATCCTACCGCAACCAGAGAGCAGTGCTGAACTACTATCTACCTCAGTGCAGACCCTTGGACTATCTTTGATCAGACTTTACTGGCTTTATCTTGCACTAAATGTTACTCACGGCATTACCTTTGTCATGTATCTGTACACTGAGTACGGCTCGATTGTAATCATGTATTGTCTCTTCGCTAACTGGTTAACGCACAACATAAGCTTTTCACTGTACCTCGGCACCCTGGGCAATAAAGTGACAAACTCATATTGTAGTCACTCCACACTCACATCTCTCTTTCTTTCTTTCTCTCTCTCTCTCTCGTCCGCCCACCTCGGTCAAGATGCCTCGTAAAGCCTCCCCCTGTTCCGTGAAGAGGACAGATTGAAAATAGATTCACACAGCAGATGAGCAACCATGAGATAGCTGGTGTCACTTGCTGTTTATTTAGCAATAACAGAATTATCTGTAATCCATGGCGTTAATAGGCCTGGATAAAATGGATGTGGAGAGGATGTTTCCACCAGTGGGAGAGTCTAGGACCAGAGGGCACAGCCCCAGAAGAAAAGGATGTAAAAAGAATGGAGCGACTAGGCTTGTATACACTGGAATTTAGAAGGATGAGAGGGGATCTTATCGAAACGTATAAGATTATTAAGGGGTTGAACACGTTAGAGGCAGGAAACATGTTCCCAATGTTGGGGGAGTCCAGAACCAGGGGCCACAGTTTACGAATAAGGGGTAGGCCATTTAGAACGGAGATGAGGAAAAACATTTTCAGTCAGAGAATTGTGAATCTGTGGAATTCTCTGCCTCAGAAGGCAGTGGAGGCCAATTCTCTGAATGCATTCAAGAGAGAGCTAGATAGAGCTCTTAAGGATAGCGGAGTCAGGGGGTATGGGGAGAAGGCAGGAACGGGGTACCGATTGAGAATGATCTGCCATGATCACATTGAATGGCGGTGCTGACTTGAAGGGCCGAATGGCCTACTCCTGCACATATTGTCTATTGTCTATTGTCTATTTAGAAAGGAGACGAGAAGGATTTTTTGTATTTATCTTCTATCACAGCTGGCCAGACTCTCGTCTCCTCCACCTGCCTGTGGCACGTTGACCTTATCTTTAGCCCTTGTGTAGGAAGGAACTGCAGATGCTGGTTTAAATCGAAGATAGATGCAAAATGCTGGAGTATCTCAGTGGGACTGGCAGAGAAGGAATGGCTGACGTTTCGGGTCGAGACCCTTCTACAGACTGGTATCGTTATCAGACTGTTATCTTTGGCCCTCCTCTTGTTTCTTGGTCGCAGTGCAGACCCCAGTGGAGCTTTTAATAAAGCATTTATAACAACAAGCAATGAAAGGCAGTGTGGCCTCGATGCACGGTCTCACCTCCACTGCTGCTCCATCATGGGACCCAGCGAGGGCTCCTTTTAATTAATCCTGAACAATCTCCTGGCAGGAAATTAATGAAGCCTTTAATAGTGCGGTACCAAGTCTTGTCCTTTCCGTCACGACAGGTGTGCCGTGTACACCAAGTGTTACTTGTACATCGATGATTCAAGCTTGGCTGATTGCACAAAGCAATAACTTTAACCCATATATTTCTCAGAATACAGAAGCCAGGGGGTGGCACGGTGGCGCAGCGGTAGAGTGGCTGCCTTACAGCGCCAGAGACCCGGGTTCGATCCAGACTCGGGCGGACACTGTCTGTACGGAGTTTGTATGTTCTCCCCGTGATCTGCGTGGGTTTTCTCCGGTTGCCTCAAACACTCCAAAGACGTGCAGGTCTCTAGGTTAATTGACTTTGGTAAAAAATTGTGAATTGTCCCTCGTGTGTAGGATAGTGCCAGTGCACAGGGGGTTGCTGGGCTTTGCGGACTCGGTGGGCCGAAAGGCCTGTTTCCATGCTGTATCTCGAAACTGAACTAAGAATCCAAGCTTAAACTCAGATTAACTGGACATAGGCACAAAAAGCTGGAGTAACTCAGCGGGCCAGGCAACATCTCTGGAGAGAAGGAATGGGTGATGTTTCGGGTCGAGACCCTTCTTCAGACTGGTTAGGGATAAGGGAAATGAGAGATATAGATCTCTGCACATCATCACTGACATCTCTCGTTTCCCTTATCCCTAACCAGCCTGAAGAAGGGTCTCGACTCGAAACGTCACCCATTCCTTCTCTCCAGAGATGCTGCCTGCCCCGCTGAGTTATTCCAGCATTTTGTGTCTATCTTCGGTTTAAACCAGTACCTGCAGTTCCTTCCTGCACATTTCACTAGATATTTCCTGGTTGGGTTTTGTCACAAGTTATGACTGGAACAGTGCATAATTCATCGCTTAATTTCAAGTTTCCCTTCAGCTGAGGTCACTTAACTTTCAAACTGAGCAGCCCTTCTGTGGCGAGTGCCAAAAGCAAATTCATTTGATACAAGTATTTCTTCAATATGCTTTATTGCTAATCTGTTAAATACAGCCTCTTTAATACTTGCCTGTGAACGGTTGCCTGAGAGAGGAATGCTTTCAAAACACTCGTCTGCATTTGGTTATTGATAGCTTTTTACCAAAGCTTTTTTTTTAATCAAAGCTCCGTGCCGTGACTGGGCCAACTAAAGGAATGCTAGCCACAAACACTCAGGCTCAGTCACCACTGTAAGTCATGTAGGAAAATAACTGCAGATGCTGGCACAAATCGAAGGTATCACAAAATGCTGGAGGAACTCAGCGGGTCAGGCAGCATCTCAGGAGAGAAGGAATGGGTGACGTTTCGGGTCGAGACCCTTCTTCAGACTGAAGAAAGGTCTCGACCCGTAACGTCACCCATTCCTTCTCTCCTGAGATGCTGCCTGACCCGCTGAGTTCCTCCAGCATCTTGCGATGCCTCACCTCTGTAAGTCAATAATTCCTACATCTAACCTTGTGAATGTAAATGGAACCAAGTTCGCCTTTACGTGAAGGAACTCAATTACCACTGTTAAGTTTACTTTAGTTTAGTTTAGTCTAGTTCAGTTCAGTTCAGTTTAGTTTAGTTTGGAGATACAGCGCGGAAATAGGCCCTTCGGCCCACCGAGTCCGGGCCGACCAGCGATCCCCGGACAATAACATTATCCTACGCATGCTAGGGCCACTTTTACATTTTATACCAAGCCAATTAACCGACAAACCCGTATTTCTATGGAGCGTGGGAGGAAACCAAAGATCTCAGAGAAAACCCACGCGGGTTATGGGGAGAAGGTGCAGCCAAGCACCCATGGTCAGGATCAAACCCGGGTCTCTGGCGCTGTAAGGCAGTTAGTTCTCTGCCGTTGTGCCACCGTGCGCACCTGGCTAAAAGAAATGCTTCTGAGTGTAAATAGACCCAATTTAGTATTTAAATAATGTCACTCCTTAATATTACCACCGGCTAAAAGAAATGCTTTTACCGAAAGAGGGGCGGGTGAGACAACTCCTGGGCTGTATGGTGGACACAGCTGATATTTTGGAAGTGGATGGAAGAGGTTTTTGTGTCGAATAAGACTGGCGGTAAACCTGTTCATGTCAACTTGAGTTTAGTTTATTGTCACGTGTACCTGGGTACGGTGGAATTCTTCGTTTTTGCGTACAATCGGGTGAAATCAGACCAGGCAGTACACAGAATCGCCATGCTTCTGGTGCCGACAAAGTTACAAAATGTTCATCAAACAGTCTGATCTGCTCACAGCGGTGAACCGGGCCTGTCATTGCACCTGGCTTCAAGCAGCCCCTCCCCCCCCTCCCAGCGGGTCCTCCTTCGTTCTCGGTGCCCCCCCCTCCCTTGCTCTCAGCTGCCCACCCCCTACTCTCTTGGCAGCGCGGCCCCCCCATACTGCAAGTCGTACAGCATGGAAACAGGCCCTTCGGCCCAAATTGCCCACACCGACCAACATGCCCCATCTACACTAGTCCCAGCTGCCTGCGTTTGGCCAATGTCCTAAACCAGTCCGATCCATGTACCTGTCCAAATGTTTTATTAACGTTGTGATAGTACCTGCCTCAACTACCTCCCCTGGCAGCTCGTTCCATACGCCCACCTCCATTTGTGTAAGAAAGTTGCCCCTCCGGTTCCTATTAAATTTTTCCCCCCTCACCTTAAATCTATGTCCTCCGGTTGGAAGGAATGGGTGACGTTTCGGGTCGAGACCCTTCTTCACCGCTGAGTTACTCCAGCATTTTGTGTCTATCTTCAGTTTAAACCAGCATTTAGATTTAGATTTAGATTTAGATTTAGAGATACAGTGCGGAAACAGGCCCTTCGGCCCACCGAGTCCGCGCCACCCAGCGATCCCTGCACATTAACACTATCCTACACACACTAGGGACAATTAAAAAAAAAAAAATTTACCCAGTCAATTAACCTACATACCTGTACGTCTTTGGAGTGTGGGAGGAAACCGAAGATCTCGGAGAAAACCCACGCAGGTCACGGGGAGAACGTACAAACTCCGTACAGACGGCATCTGCAGTCCCTTCACACAATATGTCATCTGGTTCTTGGTTCCCATACTCTGGGGTCATAAGGCCATAAGGTCATAAGTGATCGGAGCAGAATTAGGCCATTCGGCCCTTCAAGTCTACTCCGCCATTCATTCATGGCTGATCTATCTCTCCCTCCGAAACCCGTTCTCCTGCCTTGCCCCTCCAGAGTAAAAGACTCTGTGCATTTACTGTGCATTTAATCCTTAGGAGTCCTCACCTGCACCGTAAGTTCTACAGAGAGTGGTGAATGTGTGGAATTCTCTGCCACAGAAGGTAGTTGAGGCCAGTTCATTGGCTATATTTAAGAGGGAGTTAGATGTGGCCCTTGTGGCTAAATGGATCAGGGGGTATGGAGAGAAGGCAGGTACGGGATACTGAGTTGGATGATCAGCCATGATCATATTGAATGGCGGTGCAGGCTCGAAGGGCCGAATGGCCTACTCCTGCACCTATTTTCTATGTTTCTATGTTTCTACTCTCTACTTTTCAAAGTACATTCACATGCAATTTTGTACAAGTATTGCACTTTTCTAATCAGTAATTATTTACATCTGGAAAATTGATGCCAGCATAACTGAATGCACAAACAAAGCGTGCTTTCATAATGATTTACTTCAGGGTCTGCCCATCTTTTATCTGTGTCTTGCATTCGGTTTTATCTGAAGCTGGGTTAAAGTCATGGAAATTAATTAGCAGAGCCTAATTAAATCTCATCGGAGTGGGGAATTTGTAACACTGCTCTGACATGTTATTGCTTTTCAAATGATGGCTATAACTCACTGCCTGCATTGTTCCAGGCAAACTCTGCCCTCATTAAGCGAGAAGGGAGTCATGACCTCTTCAACTAGCAGAAGGATTTTGGTACTTTGCAAACGACAGAAGTCAAGAGCACAACACTAAATTGTGCCCAGCGCAAATTGGAGGAACAGCACCTCATATTTCGCTTGGGCAGTGGTATGAACATTGAGTTCTCTAACTTCAAGTAACCCTTGCTTTCCCTCTCTCTCCATCCCTCCACCTTCCCAGTTCTCTGACCAGTCTGACTGTCCCCCTAATTAAATGTTTATCTCTGCTATGTTCTCACCTTCTCCTAGCTAACAATGATCAATGGTGGACACAAAATGACTGACAGCATCTCTGGAGAGAAGGAATGGGTGACGTTTTGAGTCGAGACCCTTCTTCAGACTGAAAAAGGGTCTCGACCCAAAACATCACCCATTCCTTCTCTCCAGAGATGCTGCCTGTCCCGTTGAGTTATTCCAGCATTTTGTGTCTACCTTCGTTTTAAACCAGCATCTGCAGTTCTTTCCTAACAGTAATCTATTCTACATTTTCCGTGATCTCCATCTCTTTTGATGTCTCAACCATCAGGCTATTAAACACTGCAGCTGGGGCAATACGGTGGCGCCGCGGTAGAGTTGCTGCCTCGCAACGCCAGAGACCCGGGTTCGATCCTGACTATAGGTGCTCCCCATAACCTGTGTGCTTTATCTCAGGGTGCTCTGGTTTCCTCCCACACTCCAAAGATGTACAAGTGTGTAGGATAATTGGCTTGGTAAAATTGTAAATTGTCCCTGGTGCGTGTATGACAGTGTAAGTGCGTGAGGATTGCTGGTCGGCGTGGACTCGGTGGGCCGAAGGGCCTGACTACGTGCTGCATCTCGAAACTAAACTAAACTAAACTAAACTAAATGGTTACAATGGAACTTTGTCACATGTACCGAGGAACAGTGGAATTCATTGTTACATAGAGGTCAGTACAAGTATCACTATACATCAGCACTTAGATTCACATTAGGTAAGTGTCTCAGATCCGGTACAAGTGTATAGAAGTCGTACACTGAGACAGTAGACAGAGTTGCCAGATTTGGCGCCATGTTCAAGTCCCGGTTGTTGTAAGTGCAGCGTTCTAGGCCTGAGCATGAAGGCCCGTTGTCGTGGCGACGTTGCAGGGTCGGCCTAGCCAAGTGGTGACCTCCGCCACTGCTCCACCGCTTCACACCACAGTCACTGAACTCGGTGAATCTGTGCCGACATCTACGGAAGACACATTTGTAAGATGGTCACCTTTCAACTGCTCTTGGAATCATCCGCTGGCCTATTTTTTTATTCTTGTTAAGGGAAAGGAATGTCAGTTTATGGCTAAAAAACAATAAATCAGTATGTGTTTACTGATAACATTTCACAAAACGTTAACCTCTAGTATTTTTGGTAAGTTATTTGGACATCTATTAGTTGGCTTTGGACATTAATTAGCAGCAGCCACTTCTAATTACCGCACACTAGCCAGTGTAATTTATAATCATTTCATCAGGCTGGTGAGAAATAAATCTCCAATTAGCTTGTTTATAAGAGGAGACATTATTTCTATGAATTATATTAACAAAGTGGCGACATGGTGGCGCAGCTGTAGAGTTGCTGCCTCCCTGCGCCAAAGATCTGGGTTCGATCCTGACTATGGGTGCTAGTCTGTACGGAGTTTGCCCATTCTTCCTGTGACCTGCGTGGGTTTTCTCCGGGTGCTCCGGTTTCCTCCCGCACTCCAAAGACGTGCAGATTTGTAGGTTAATTGACTTCGGTAAAGATTGTAAATTGTCCCCCATTGTGTGAGATAATGCACTCGATGGGCCGAAAGGCCTGTTCCTGCACTGTATCTCTAAACTAAACTAAAATGGGAAGCAAGCTGTTCGGAACTGCAGATGCTAATACCTTACCATGTTACTCAATGGTCTCTTGATTGGTGCCACTTACATTGGTGCCACTTACATGTGGAATTCTCTGCCTCAGAAGGCAGTGGAGGCCAATTCTCTGAATGCATTCAAGAGAGAGCTAGATAGAGCTCTTAAGGATAGCGGAGTCAGGGGGTATGGGAAGAAGGCAGGAACGGGGTACTGATTGAGAATGATCAGCCATGATCACATTGAATGGCGGTGCTGGCTCAAAGGGCCGAATGGCCTCCTCCTGCACCTATTGTCTAACGTCTATTGTCTATGGTCTATTGTCTATTATAAATGTGAAATAGAAGGCAAGAAGTGACGAAATTGTTATTCCGATTTGTCTCTGTCCAACATAATATGTTAATTGTGTTCTGACTACGGGCGCTGTCTGCACGGAGTTTGTACGTTCCCCCCCCGTGACCTGCGTGGGTTTTCTCCGAGATCTCTAGTTTCCTCCCACACTCCAGGTTTATTGCTTAATTGGCTTGGTATGAATGTAAATTGTCCCAAGTGTGTGTGTAAGGCAGTGTTAATGTGCGGGGATCGCTGGCTGGTTCAGGCTTGGTGGGCCGAAGGGCCTGTTTCCCCGCTGTCTCTCGAAACTAAACTAAAGGAACTTTACGCTTTATATGTTAATGAAATTCACAGCACAGACGATCAAATCTTGTCCCAATTTTGCTGAGGCTTCCCAAAATGAAACATTTGACAATAATCATTATGTGTTACTTCCTTCTGCAGTTTTTAGTTCATATTCATTGTAGGCCACAATTATTCAATCAATGCCAAGATAATGGTGCATAAAACCGTCTCGATAATCTTAAAGCAACAGCATATTGCCTAAATAATGTATCCAATAAATTTATTTGGGAAGGTCGTTTGCTCTTAAGAATTTTGCATTCACCCAGAAGTAGTTATTCACTGAGTCAATAAGTCTACATTTGCCAATTAAAATGGTGCTGGAACAACGTATATTTTTCTCACTTTAATATGATACCACTTGCAGATAAATACAAGAGGCAGCAACTGAAATGGGAGCTCTAAATTCCAATCTGCTCCTCTAAATTACTTGTTATTCATTCCATGATTGCTGATCCAAACTTGGGACTTAAATAAATATCCACAATTCAAATACTGTCCGATAACATTACCCAGGATCGCTCCAAGCATGTAGTTGATACTCAGCAAAAATATTCCACTGGGTGGTGTCTGCTTTTGTTGGACTTTGCAATGGGCATGAAGCTGAAAATCGACTGGAAAAGTCAATTGACGCTCCGTGATGTGAAATTCTTTAACAGTCCTTATTGCGGTAACATCAGCTAGTGTTCGGTTGTTGTTGCGAATCTGAAGAGAAGATATGAGCTGAAAAAAAAGTTTTGGATATCAAATGGAAAAGCTGATCCTACTAGGAGGAAGAAATAGTTCTTTTATAGGTCTCTGATTTAGTTTAGTTTAGAGATACAGTGCGGAAACAGGCCCTTCGGCCCACCGAGTCCGCACCAATCAGCGATTCCCGCACACTAACAATATCCTACACACACTAGGGACCATTTTACATTGATACCAAGCCAATTAGCCTATAAACCTGCACGTCTTTAGAATGTGGAAGGAAACCAGAGCACCCGGTGAAAACCCACATGGTCACAAGGAGAAGGTTATAAGTTCTTGGGGCAGAGTTAGGCCATTTGGCCCATCAAGTTTCCTCTGCCATTCAATCATGGCTGATCTATCATCGTTCCAGAACAAGGGGTCACAGTTTAAGGATAAGGGGGAAGTCTTTTAGGACCGAGATGAGAATGTTTTTTTCACACAGAGAGTGGTGAATCTGTGGAATTCTCTGCCACAGAAGGTAGTTGAGGCCAGTTCATTGGCTATATTTACGAGGGAGTTAGATGTGGCCCTTGTGGCTAAAGGGATCAGGGGGTATGGAGAGAAGGCAGGTACGGGATACTGAGTTGGATGATCAGCCATGATCATATTGAATGGCGGTGCAGGCTCGAAGGGTCGAATGGCCTACTCCTGCACCTATTTTCTATGTTTCTATTCCCTCTCAACCCCATTCTCCTGCCTTCTCCCCATAACTCCTGACATCCTTACTAATCAAACATGCAATAATAACGTGCAATCTCTGTACGGTCAGCACCTGTAGTCGGGATTGAACCCGGGTCTCTGCCACTGTAAAGCAGCAACTCTACCACCAGGCCACTGTGCAGCCCCACCTGTGCATCTTCTGCATGAACAGGTTTTAAGTGAGGAATCGCTGCTGATAGCCCTGCTGCTGAAAAAATGGTATAACTTTGATGGCAGGATAGGTTGGTATGGCAGTTGTAGCTAGGTACTTGTCAGTGGTGGGGTTACTGCAATAGCTTGGCTATTATTACACATCAGTTCTGATGTGTAAAAAACAGCTGTGTCAGCACTTTCTGCCAAGGTTCTCGATGTTGCACAGCATGAAATTAATCGAAGGAGACTTCACGGTGTGTGTCAAGTAACAAGAGTGTTTACTCTTTGTGTAAATAAAATTTTTGAGGCTGAGTCTCAAGGACTATGGAGTTGTGAGAAGGTGAAAAGACCATTAAGTAATTAACGGTACAATAAAGGAGACTTCCGTCCTCATGACTTCCAAGTTTCACCATAGTCTTGTGGAGAAACAAAGTGCTGGAGGAACTCAGTGGGTCAGGCAGCATCTGTGGAAAGAAATGTGCAGATGACATTTCAGATTGGGACGCTTCTTCACACTGATCTCAGTATCCAAGTACTCTTGCCCAGAGTAGGGGAATCGAGGACTAGAGGACACAGGTTAAAGGGGAAGGGGGAAAAGATTTAATAGGAATCCGAGGGGTAACCTTTTCACACAAAGGGTGGTGGGTGTATGGAACAAGCTGCCAGAGGAAGTAGTTGAGGTTGGAACTATCCCAACGTTTAACAAAACAGTTGGACAGATACATGGGTAGGACAGGTTTGACAATAGACAATAGACAATAGGTGCAGGAGGAGGCCATTCGGCCCTTCGAGCCAGCACCGCCATTCAATGTGATCATGGCTGATCATTCTCAATCAGTACCCCGTTCCTGCCTTCTCCCCATACCCCCTGACTCCGCTATCCTTAAGAGCTCTATCTAGCTCTCTCTTGAATGCATTCAGAGAATTGGCCTCCACTGCCTTCTGAGGCAGAGAATTCCACAGATTCACAACTCTCTGACTGAAAACGTTTTTCCTCATCTCAGTTCTAAATGGCCTACCCCTTATTCTTAAAATGTGGCCCCTTGTTCTGGACTCCCCCAACATTGGGAACATGTTTCCTGCCTCTAACGTGTCCAACCCCTTAATAATCTTATACGTTTCGATAAGATCCCCTCTCATCCTTCTAAATTCCAGTGTATAAAAGCCTAGTCGCTCCAGTCTTTCAACATTTGACAGTCCCGCCATTCCAGGAATTAACCTCGTAAACCTACGCTGCACGCCCTCAATAGCAAGAATATCCTTCCTCAAATTTGGAGACCAAAACTGCACACAGTACTCCAGGTGCGGTCTCACCAGGGCCCGGTACAACTGTAGAAGGACCTCTTTGCTCCTATACTCAACTCCTCTTGTTACGAAGGCCAACATTCCATTGGCTTTCTTCACTGCCTGCTGTACCTGCATGCTTCCTTTCATTGACTGATGCACTAGGACACCCAGATCTCGTTGAACTCCCCCTCCTCCTAACTTCAAGAACTATAATTCACTAAGAGAATTATGTGTTTCCCTTTTACGAAGCCTTTTAAGTTGGAGTTGCAGCTGTTTTGTTGTATTGATTTTTTTAAACAATGTTATTCTTGGAGGTTATCTTCCATTCCTGTGACTTGCTTCCTTCTTTATTTCTGGTTTGCTCTGGCAACATTCTCAATTCATCTGTTCCCAATGACCAATCTGCTGACCGGTGTTCTGTTTGTGTGCCAAAAACTTGAGGAAGCAGAATCTATTTTAGAGGCATTGGCTATTTTCAACTCACGGAGCGACTTTGAGAAAAGCATAATGAACAAAAAGCCCGGTGAACAAATCTTTGCATGGGCCTCCAATTGCCTAATTTTACATTAGCAAACACTGTTAACACAAGTTTTAAAGTTATATTCCTCGTTTAATTTTACATTAGGGGCGGCACGGTGGCGCAGCGGTAGAGTTGCTGCCTTACAGCGAATGCAGCGCCGGAGACTCAGGTTCGATCCTGACTACGGGCGCCGTCTGTACGGAGTTTGTACGTTCTCCCCGTGACCTGCGTGGGTTTTCTCCGAGATCTTCGGTTTCCTCCCACACTCCAAAGACGTGCAGGTTTGTAGGTTAATTGGCTGGGCAACTGTTTAAAAAAATTGTCCTTAGTGGGTGTAGGATAGTGTTAGTGTGCGGAGATCGCTGGGCGGCACGGACTCGGTGGGCCGAAGGGCCTGTTTCCGCGCTGTATCTCTAAAAAAACTCCCCCAAAAAACCCTCTGAATTGTGTAATTTTTGTATTGATCTCTCTATTAATCAATTAATAATGTGCAGGAAAAAAAACTGCAGATGTTGGTTTAAATCGAAGGTAGACACAAGATGCTGGAGTAACTCAGCGGGTCAGGCAGCATCTCGGGGCAGAAGGAATGGGTGACATTTCGGGTCGAGACCCTTCTTCAGACTGATGAATAATGTTACATATTTGGTTTAAGGTTTACTATAGTCATGTGCACCTGGGCGCAGTGAAAAGCTTTGTTTTGCATGCTGTCTCACAGAAACAGTGGTACAATTACACAGCGGTAGAGTTGCTGCCTTACAACGCCAGAGACCCAGGTTCGATCCTACCTACGGATGCTGTCTTTACGGAGTTTGTACGTTCACTCTGTGACCATGTAGGTTTCCTCCGGGTACTCCGGTTTCCTCCCACTCTCCAAAGACGTACAAACTTGTAGGTAAATTGGCTTCTGTAAATTGTCCCGGTTGTGTAGGATCGAACTAGTGTAGGGGAATCACTGGTCAGTGCGGACTCGGTGGGCCAAAGGGCCTGTTTCCACGCTGTAAACAATAGACAATAGACAATAGACAATAGGTGCAGGAGTAGGCCATTCAGCCCTTCGAGCCAGCACCGCCATTCAATGCGATCATGGCTGATCACTCTCAATCAGTACCCCGTTCCTGCCTTCTCCCCATACCACCTCACTCTGCTATCCTTAAGAGCTCTATCCAGCTCTCTCTTGAAAGCATCCAACGAACTGGCCTCCACTGCCTTCTGAGGCAGAGAATTCCACACCTTCACCACTCTCTGACGGAAAAAGTTCTTCCTCATCTCCGTTCTAAATGGCCTACCCCTTATTCTTAAACTGTGGCCCCTTGTTCTGGACTCCCCCAACATTGGGAACATGTTTCCTGCCTCTAATGTGTCCAATCCCCTAATTATCTTATATGTTTCAATAAGATCCCCCCTCATCCTTCTAAATTCCAGTGTATACAAGCCCAATCGCTCCAGCCTTTCAACATACGAAATATTTACAAGCAAAGACTAGCTAGCTCTGGAAGAATTGCTGAATGACCTAAAGCAGTCCTTGACTGGGAAGATTACATTATATTGTATTGTAAACTAATACCTAGAAGACAGCGGTATGAATGTTACATCAGTCCCACTGCACAGTGCATGTCCCTCTGCAATCATCTGATGGCCGCTGGTCACCTTGGCTTTGACAAGCGACCTGTAAAATGGATTCTTTTTATATTTCACCTTGTAAAGTTATACCAATGAAAATATTATTTTGGGTCTGTATCAATAACACGTAGTCTCTGGCATAACTTGACACTTCTAGTATTACTACCGAGCCCATGTCTGTCAGGCTAAAACAGGTGAAAAGCAAAATTATTATATCTTAAAGATTGGCCTCAGAATGATCACGTTTTGAATGTGTCTGGTTGGATGCCTGTCTGTATTTTTCAAAAGTTTATTTTAGTTTAGAGATACAGCGTGGAAACAGGCCATTCGGCCCACCGAGTCCGCGCCGACCAGCGATCCCCGCACACTAGCACTTTCCTACACACACTAGGGACAATTTACAATCTTTACCAAAGCCAATTAACCCACAAACCTGCATGTCTTTGGAATGTGGGATGAAACAGGAGCACCCGGGGAAAACTCACACGTTAAAGCTGGGGCACGGTGGCGCAGCGGTAGAGTTGCTGCCTTACAGCGCTTGCAGCACCGGAGACCCGGGTTCGATCCCGGCTCCGGGCGCTGTCCGTAAGGAGTTTGTACGTCCCCCCCCCGTGATCGTGTGGGTTTCTTCCCACACTCCAAGGACGTACAGGTTTGTGGGTTAATTGGCTTGGTATAAATGTAAATTGTCCCTTGTGAGTGTACGATGGTGTGAGTGTGCGGGGATCGCTGGTCGGTGTGGACTCGGTGGGCCGAAGAGCCTGTTTCCATGCTGCTGCTTCTCTAAACTAAACTAAACTAAACTAAACTTTTACATGCTATGCCTGCATTTTTAAAGTTAAGGATCACTAACGCCTTTTTGAAAGCTTTTTCTGCTTTGCTGCCACCCTCAAGAAGACATTGCTCTAGGTGCACAGGTCTCCCTCTGCCTGTGCTCTCTTTAAAATTGTTAATTTATTCTATTTTAAATGACTTACTTGAGTTTAGCCATGTCTCCATGGTGCGACTCGTCTGAAGTTCAGTTTAGTTCAGAGATACAGCATTGGGAACAAACCCTTCGGCCTACCGACATATGACACAGTTCTATCCTGCACTACACACTGGGGCCAATGTTTTACAGAGGCCAATTAACCTACAAGCCTACACATCTTGGGAGCACCAGGCGGTCACAGGGAGAAGAGTAGACAATAGACAATAGACAATAGACAATAGACAATAGACAATAGGTGCAGGAGGAGGCCATTCGGCCCTTCGAGCCAGCACCGCCATTCAATGTGATCATGGCTGATCATTCTCAATCAGTACCCCGTTCCTGCTTTCTCCCCATACCCCCTGACTCCACTATCATTAAGAGCTCTATCCAGCTCTCTCTTGAAAGCATCCAGAGAATTGGGCTCCACTGCCTTCTGAGGCAGAGAATTCCACAGATTTACAACTCTCTAATTGAAAAAGTTTTTCCTCATCTCCGTTCTAAATGGCCTACCCCTTATTCTTAAACTGTGGCCCCTGGTTCTGGACTCCCCCAACATTGGGAACATGTTTCCTGCCTCTAACGTGTTCAATCCCTTAATAATCTTATATGTTTCAACAAGATCCCCTCTCATCCTTCTAAATTCCAGTGTATACAAGCCTAGTCGCTCCAGTCTTACAACATACGACAGTCCCGCCATTCCGGGAATTAACCTAGTGAATCTACGCTGCACGCCCTCAATAGCAAGAATGTCCTTCCTCAAATTTGGAGACCAAAACTGCACACAGTACTCCAGGTGCGGTCTCACTAGGGCCCTGTACAACTGCAGAATGAGCTCTTTGCTCCTATACTCAACTCCTCTTGTTATGAAGGCCAACATTCCATTGGCTTTCTTCACTGCCTGCTGTACCTGCATGCGTCCTTTCATTGACTGATGCACTAGGACACCCAGATCTCTCGTTGTACTTCCCCTTTTCCTAACTTGACACCATTCAGATAATAATCTGCCTTCTTATTCTTTCCACCAAAGTGGTTAACCTCACACTTATCCACATTAAAATGCATCTGCCATGCATCCGCCCACTCACACAACCTGCCCAAGTCACCCTGCAACCTCATAGCATCTTCCTTACAGTTCACACTGCCACCCAGCTTTGTGTCATCTGCAAATTTGCTAATGTTACTTTTAATCCCTTCATGGCGAGTCTAGAAACTTGTTCTTTGTTGAAGAAGTTTATTGCGTCAGCAATATTCGATTACAAAGTTTTCTTAACAAGATAACAGACAGCCATTAAAACTAACTGTCCTCTTCGAAGACGTCTCCCAACTAACTCTTTTCGGGCGCCAAAAGCGCACATGACAACGCTGTCCAATCAGCGATGTCGCTCTCTGGACCAATCCCTACGGTCGCGCCCACACGTGACCTTGCTGGCCAATCTGAGGGTTCGACGACCTGGACCATTCTCTATGGTCGCTACATGACCACCCCCAGAACCCGAGGTACGGAACCTAGCAGGGAGCCGGATTTCGCGACCAGAACGAGTAAGGAGAGGGGCAGCCTGAACCACAGGAGCAGGGGATTCCGGACTTGGTGGAACTGCCGGAGCGGGGGGTCCTGGACTGATCGGAACTGCCGGAGGCCGGCCTCTCCTAGGTGGTTGGCCGACCAGGACTGGGCAGTCCAGATTCAAGTGCGCAGGTTTAAGCCTGGACACCGAGACGAGCTCACTCCTGCCGCCCACGTCTAAGGTGAAGGTGACCGTCCCCTTACGCAAAACCCGGAACGGCCCTTCATAGACCCTCTGCAACGGGGCACGATGGGCACCCTTGCGCAAAAATACAAACTCACAGTCCTTCAGGGCAGGCGGTTCGTGTACCATGGGACACCCATGACGTGAAGTCGGAACTGGGGCCAGGGAACCCACACGTGCCCGGAGCGATGCTAAGACTGATGGGACTGGAGGCAGCTGGCCGGAGGGGTCGGGAAGCAAATCCCCGGGTACTCGAAGTGGCGAGCCATATACTAGCTCCGCGGACGAAGCACCGAGATCCTGCTTAGGAGCAGTCCGGATGCCCAGAAGGACCCTGGGGAGTTGGTCTACCCAGTCCGGGCCTTCAAGCCTTGCACTGAGGGACGCCTTGAGTTGACGGTGGAACCTCTCCACAAGCCCATTTGCCTGGGGGTGGTATGCTGTAGTGTGTTGTAACCGGGAACCGTACAGCTCTGCTAGCGTGGCCCAGAGGGACGAAGTGAACTGCGGCCCCCTGTCGGTGGTAATAACCGCCGGAACACCAAAACGTGCTACCCAATGGAGGGCCAAAGTCCTGGCACAAGAGGCAGCAGAGGTATCGGACAATGGGAAAGCCTCTGGCCACCGGGTGAACCGATCCACCACCGTGAGGAGATGGGTGTAGCCCCGGGAGGAAGGCAAGGGCCCGACTAAATCCACGTGAATGTGGAAAAAATGGACTGCTGGGACCTCAAACTCCTGTACGGGGGGCTGGACATGTCGCTGGACTTTAGCGGTCTGGCAGGGAACGCAGGAACGGGCCCAAACAGCTACCTGTTTACGCAGGATAGCAAATGTTATCCCACTTTTTAAGAAAGGAGGGAGAGAGAAAACGGGTAATTATAGACCAGTTAGTCTGACATCAGTGGTGGGGAAGATGCTGGAGTCAATTATAAAAGACGAAATTGCTGAGCATTTGGATAGCAGTAACGGGATCATTCCGAGTCAGCATGGATTTACGAAGGGGAAATCATGCTTGACAAATCTACTGGAATTTTTTGAGGATGTAACTAGGAAAATTGACAAGGGAGAGTCAGTGGATGTGGTGTACCTTGACTTTCAGAAAGCCTTCGACAAGGTCCCACATAGGAGATTAGTGGGCAAAATTAGGGCACATGGTATTGGGGGTAGGGTACTGACATGGATAGAAAATTGGTTGACAGACAGAAAGCAAAGAGTGGGGATAAATGGGTCCCTTTCGGAATGGCAGGCAGTGACCAGTGGGGTACCGCAAGGTTCGGTGCTGGGACCCCAGCTATTTACGATATACATCAATGACTTAGACGAAGGGATTAAAAGTACCATTAGCAAATTTGCAGATGATACTAAGTTGGGGGGTAGTGTGAATTGTGAGGAAGATGCAATAAGGCTGCAGGGTGACATGGACAGGTTGTGTGAGTGGGCGGGTACATGGCAGATGCAGTTTAATGTAGATAAGTGTGAGGTTATTCACTTTGGAAGTAAGAATAGAAAGGCAGATTATTATCTGAATGGTGTCAAGTTAGGAGGAGGGGGAGTTCAACGAGATCTAGGTGTCCTAGTGCATCAGTCAATGAAAGGAAGCATGCAGGTACAGCAGGCAGTGAAGAAAGCCAATGGAATGTTGGCCTTCGTAACAAGAGGAGTTGAGTATAGGAGCAAAGAGGTCCTTCTACAGTTGTACCGGGCCCTGGTGAGACCGCACCTGGAGTACTGTGTGCAGTTTTGGTCTCCAAATTTGAGGAAGGATATTCTTGCTATGGAGGGCGTGCAGCGTAGTTTCACTAGGTTAATTCCCGGAATGGCGGGACTGTCGTATGTTGAAAGGCTGGAGCGATTGGGCTTGTATACACTGGAATTTAGAAGGATGAGGGGGGATCTTATTGAAACATATAAGATAATTAGGGGATTGGACACATTAGAGGCAGATAACATGTTCCCAATGTTGGGGGAGTCCAGAACAAGGGGCCACAGTTTAAGAATAAGGGGTAGGCCATTTAGAACGGAGATGAGGAAGAACCTTTTCAGTCAGAGGGTGGTGAAGGTGTGGAATTCTCTGCCTCAGAAGGCAGTGGAGGCCAGTTCGTTGGATGCTTTCAAGAGAGAGCTGGATAGAGCTCTTAAGGATAGCGGAGTGAGGGGGTATGGGGAGAAGGCAGGAATGGGGTACTGATTGAGAGTGATCAGCCATGATCACATTGAATGGCGGTGCTGGCTCGAAGGGCTGAATGGCCTACTCCTGCACCTATTGTCTATTGTCTATTTTCTATTGTCAGGCCATGCCAGACAAACCGAGCGGCTACTAAAGCAGAGGTGGAGCGGATGGACGGGTGCGCCAGCCCGTGAATGGCATCGAAAACCCGGCGCTGAAGGGTGGGCGGCACTACCGGCCTGGGACGGGGAAGGGAAACATCACACCAGACTTTTGTGCCTTCCGACCCGCAGGCTACCTGAGCCAACTTCAACCCCGAAGTGGTGGACTGGTATGCCGAGGCGGTATCCGCCAGAAGCTGTGCCTCCGCAAGCTCCTGGGGATCCACCTCGCAGTCCACCGCCGAAATGGGGGAAAAAGCAGGCCGAGACAGGGCGTCAGCAACGGCATTAAGCTTACCAGCGACATGATGGACATCGGTGGTAAATTCTGAGATGGCAGTCAGGTGCCGCTGCTGGCGGGCCGACCATGGGTCAGACAATTTGGAAAATGCAAAAGTTAATGGTTTATGGTCCGTAAAGGCCACAAATGGGCGGCCTTCAAGGAAATACCTGAAATGACGAACAGCTAAATAGAGGGCCAGAAGCTCTCGGTCAAATGCGCTATACTTCAGCTCAGCCGAATTTAGTTGCCGGCTGAAAAACGCCAATGGCTGCCAAAGGCCACCGACCTGCTGCTCCAAAACCCCACCCACCGCCACGTCAGACGCATCAACCATCAGGGCCGTGGGGGCAGAGGGGCTCGGGTGGACCAACATGGTGGCGTCTGCCAAGGCTGCCTTAGCTGCTGCAAAAGCCGACTCCGCGGCTGGGGACCATATCAACTCTACAGGTTTACCCGCAAGGCACTGGAAGAGCGGGCGCATGACTCGCGCAGCTGCCGGAACGAACCTATGGTAGAAGTTAACCATGCTACGAACTCCTGCAGCCCTTTCACTGTGGTTGGCCTGGGAAATGCCCGGATAGCCTCCACCTTCTCGGGCAAAGGGGTGGCGCCGGCAGGGGTGATTCTGTGCCCTAAAAAATCGAGAGAAGGGAGGCCGAATTGACACTTGGAGGGTTGGATAATGAGCCCGTGGTCTTGGAGCCTCTGGAATACAGTCCGCAAGTGGACCTGGTGTTCCTGCACTGAGGGGCTGGCGACCAGGATGTCATCTAAATAAATAAACACAAAGGGTAAACCCCGACCCACACGGTCCATCAGTCGCTGGAAAGCCTGTGCCGCGTTCTTTAAACCGAAAGGCATGCGCAACCATTCGAACAACCCGAACGGAGTGACCGTGGCAGTTTTTGGTATGTCCTTCGGCCGCACCGGAATCTGGTGGTATCCTCGTACCGTCGATCTTGGAGAACACCACCGCACCTTCCAGCCCAGACGAGAAGTCCTGCAGGTGCGGTATGGGGTAGCGATCAGCCGTGGTGACAGCATTGAGACGCCGATAATCGCCACATGGTCTCCACCCCCCAGATGCCTTGGAGACCATATGCAACGGCGAGGCCCACGGGCTGTCAGACTGATGGACAATGCCCATTTCCTCCATCTTCCTAAATTCCGCCCGCGCCACCACCAGTTTGTCGGGCGGTAGTCTCCGGGCCCGAGCGAAAACGGGAGGGCCCTCGGTGCGGATGTGGTGGACCACGCCGTGCTTGGCCGAAGGGGCGTCAAAACGCTGGATGAGCAGCTCTGGAAACTCCGCCAGGACCTCAGCATATGAGTCAGGGGCCGCGACGACGGCCTGGACAGTAGGGCTGGGCGGGGAGGCAATTGTCGGAGCGACGGGCTCATCGCTGGCGGAGGGTCGGAGGTCGTTACCGCGGACATCGGGGACCAGTGAAAAGGCCCAGAGAAAATCTGCGCCTAGGATCGCCTGGCTGACGTCTGTTATAATGAATGGCCATTCGTACGTGCGGAGGCCTAAAACAAGGGACATCTTCCGCGTACCAAACGTGCGGATGGGGCTGCCATTAACCGCGATGAGGGTGGGACCTGTCTTACCCGTTCTGGTTTCGAGGTCGGTCGGCGGCACTATACTGACAATTGCTCCCGTGTCCACCAAAAATTCTGTGTCCGTGAATCGGTCTCGGACGTAGAGGCGTCGGTTCTGGCCAATCGCAACTGCCCCTATGTACGATCGGCCGAGGCATTTCCCGCGAAAGTACAAGGTGAGCGGCAGTTGCGGGATTCTCCACTCCATCGTAGATGGTAATAGCAGCAGCCGCGCTTGTGCGGATCCTTTAGCGGGCTTTTGGAGAAATGGCGGGAGACGCGGCGCCATCTTGATGTCGCTGTGGCGTGGTCACTGATGTCGAGACCTTGTTGATCGAACCGCTTCCTTTCGATTTGGATGCCATGAGCGCATCAGCTTTTTCTGCATATGCCTCGGGGTCCTTAAAAGAACAATCCGTGAGCATAAGTCTGACATCTTCGGGAAGCTTCTCTCGGAATGCCTGCTCAAACATGAGGCAATCCGTATGTTCACCTGCTAGCATTAGCATCTCAGCCATGAGAACGGACGGCAGCCGATCTCCGAGATCCGGTAGGTGCAGAAGTTTTTTAGCTCGGTCATGCCTATGGAACCCGAAGGTTCGTAGTAACAGTGCCTTCATGGCCTCGTACTTGCCTTCCGCGGGAGGGTTTACGATGAACCGCATCACGCGTGTGGTCGTCTCCGGCGATAGAGCGCTGACGAGGTAGTAGTATTTCGTCGCATCTGCCGAGATGTTTCTTAAATGAAACTGGGCTTCGGTGTGGACAAACCAAGATTGTGGTTGATGTGTCCAAAACGACGGAAGGTGAACGCTGACCGCGCTTAGCTCCGGTGTGCCAGGCGCAGCAGTCAACAACGGGGCGTCGTGTTCATTCATGGTCGGTGATCGCCCAGATCACGTCGGGGTCACCAATATGGCGAGTCTAGAAACTTGTTCTTTGTTGAAGAAGTTTATTGCGACAGCAATATTCGATTACAAAGTTTTCTTAACAAGATAACAGACAACCATTAAAACCAACTGTCCTCTTCGAAGACGTCTCCCAACTAACTCTTTTTGGGCGCCAAAAGCGCACATGACAACGCTCTCCAATCAGCGATGTCGCTCTCTGGACCAATCCCTACGGTCGCGCCCACACGTGACCTTGCTGGCCAATCTGAGGGTTCGACGACTAGGACCACTCTCTATGGTCGCTACACCTTCATCCAAGTCATTAATGTATATTGTAAATAGCTGCGGTCCCAGCACCGAGCCTTGTGGTACCCCACTTGTCACTGCCTGCCATTCTGAAAGGGACCCATTTATCCCTACTCTTTGCTTTCTGTCTGCCAACCAATTTTCTACCCATGTCAGTACCCTACCCCCAATACCATGTGCTCTAATTTTGCCCACTAATCTCCTATGTGGGACCTTGTCGAAGGCTTTCTGAAAGTCAAGGTACACTACATCCACCGGCTCTCCTCAGTCCATTTTCCTAGTTGCATCCTCAAAAAAAAAGAACGTACAAACTCCGTACAGACAGCACCCGTAGTCAGGGTCGAACCCGGGTCTTTGGCGCTGTAAGGCAGCAACTATTCTGCTGTAACTCTACATGGTACACGTTACTGCTACAACAGTATGAACAGTGCGAATACCATCAGTCTGAAGAAGGGTCTCGACCTGAAACATCACCCATTCCTTCTCTCCAGAGATGCTGCCTGTCCCGCTGAATTACTCCAGCCTTTTGTGTCTACTCCAGCATTTTTGAGCCTATCTTTGGTTTAAGCCAGCATCTGCAGTTCCTTCCCATACAACAGTATGAGAGTTTGACTGCCCAAAATAAAGCTTCCTCGAGCAAATAAAACCCGATTTTTCATATTTTGCGAAGTGAAATAAAAGAATCAGTCGGAGAAATGTTCTACCTCTTGAGATTCCTCCTTCCAATGCCCGGTAACCTGTCAACACTGCCTCCTGTAACCAAATTTATTAATCTCAAAGAAAATATTACTCAAGTATGCAAGGAAGCCAAGGACAAGAAGTGATCTGGGAACGCGCTGAAACCTATCCCTCTGATGTTTGACTTCCTCATAAATTGATACTTAATCCTCCAGTTCTCTACATTCACAAGAAATCAAAACTGATATCTTCGGCCCCCGACCTTGCGGTTTTAACATCGGAATCCATTTAAAGTATCCTCAATAATTTTCCCTTTAAGATCTCAATTGATGATCAATATTTGTTCCAAATATTTCCATCTTAATCTCCATATTAAATTTATTTTTGACTAATTGCGTGTATCATCTCACATAACTTTTTCCTACCCATAAAATAGTTAATAGCAATGTTTAAGAAACAGTTAGACAGGTACACCGATAGGATAGGTTTGGAGGGATATGGACCAAACGCAGGCCGGTGGGACGAGTGCAGATGGGTCATGTTGATCCGTGCGGGCATGTTGGGCCAAAGGACCTGTTTCCACGCTGTACGACTCGATATATCCAGACAGATTTCTTAGTCTCTATAAGATCCCCTCTCATCCTCCTTAATTCCAGTGAATACAAACCCAGTCGACCCATTCTTTCCACACTGTATGACTCTATGACTCTAAGGTATTTATTCACAAAATGCTGGAGTAACTCAGCAGGTCAGGCAGCATCTCAGGAGAGAAGGAATGGGTGACGTTTCGGGTCGAGACCCTTCTTCAGACTGATGTCAGGGGGGCGGGACAAAGGAAGGATATAGGTGGAGACAGGGAGATAGAGGGATAACTGGGAAGGGGGAGGGGAAGAGAGGGACAGAGGAATTATCTAATGTTGGAGAAGTCAATGTTTCTACCGCTGGGCTGCAAGCTGCCCAAGTGAAATATGAGGTGCTGTTCCTCCAATTTGCGATGGGCCTCACTTTGGCACTGGACGAGGCCCATGACAGAAATGTCAGACTGGGAGTGGGAGGGGGAGTTGAAGTGCTGAGCCACCGGGAGATCAGGTTGGTTAAGGTGGACTCTATGACTCTATGTAATGGCAGTAGAGTAGGATATTCTTGCTATTGAGGTTTACTAGGTTAATTCTCGGAATGGCGGGACTGTCATATGTTGAAAGACTGGAGCGACTAGGCTTGTATACACTGGAATTTAGAAGGATGAGAGGGGATCTTATCGAAACGTATAAGATTATTAAGGGGTTGGACACATTAGAGGCAGGAAACATGTTCCCAATGTTGGGGGAGTCCAGAACCAGGGGCCACAGTTTGAGAATAAGGGGTAGGCCATTTAGAGTCAGAGAGTTGTGAATCTGTGGAATTCTCTGCCTCAGAGGGCAGTGGAGGCCAATTCTCTGAATACATTCAAGAGAGAGCTAGATAGAGCTTTTAAGGATAGAGGAGTCAGGGGGTATGGGGAGAAAGCGGGAACGGGGTACTGATTGAGAATGATCAGCCATGATCACATTGAATGGCGGTGCTGGCTCGAAGGGCCGAATGGCCTACTCCTGCACCTATTGTCTATTGTCTATTGTCTATTGTCTAGAGTTTTGCTGGCAGTGGGTATACAGGGATGTAGGTCCCCATGTCTCCCAGAAGCATAACAAGATAACCCTTGGATTCTGTGGGAATCTGGGAGTTCTTGACGTTAGCTGTGCTGCACATGGCATTTGGATTTTGAAGGTTGATGTGTTTAGAGGCAGTCAAGGTCAATTTCTGAATGCCTGAGGGAGACATTTTCTATGCTAATGTGAAACCTCTGACCATAGCTTATCAAGTTAGACATGTTTAATGGAAATGAACATTAGCTAATTAAACGACCTTTGGACATTCTCCAGGTGCTTTGAGAATCTACTATTTGAAGTTACAGTTTTCAATTTACATTCCTACTGGTTTGTCTATTTTACTCATAGTGCAGGTGAAAATCATTATCTGGAACTAAAATGTAAATGTCATGTCAATAAGACAGATTCAGCGTAAACCCTAAAATTACATCTGTAGATTGTTAAAACAATTTAAAATATTCAGCTGGTCTTTCTACCTTTTGAGGTTTGATCAGTCATTCAGAATAAGACAGTCTTCCTGATGTAATTAAAAGCACGCAGTGTTGTTTGACTCAAGACTGCTTAAAATGTTGCTTTGGACATGATTTGTAAAATAAAAGAAAAACATCATTCCAGCAACTGCCAACCCAGCAGTGTGAATATTGATTTCTCTAACTTCAAGTAACCCTTGCATCCCCTCTTTAACCGACCCCCCCCCCCCCCCGCCATACTCGTCCTGCTAGTTGCACTGTTCGTACCCCTTCGTTATCACCTCCGCCACAGCCAACAATGGACCATTGTGGGCTCCACCTTTCTTTAGGCATCGGTGCCGGCTCTGATGGGTTTTTTAAGTTTTTAGAGATACAAGGAGGAAAGAGGCCCTTTGGCCACCTGAGTCCTCACCAACCAGCGATCCCCGCACATTAACACTATCCTACACACACTCTGGGTAATTTTACATTTACTCCAAGCCAATTAACCTACAAACCTGTACGCCTTTGGAGAGTGGGGGGGAAACCGATGATCTCGGAGAAAACCCGCGCAGGTCACGGGGAGAACGTACAAACTGCGTACAGACAGCACCCGTGGTCAGGATTGAACCTGCTGTGAGGCAGCAGCTCTATCGCCGGGCCACCGTGCCGCCCCTACGGGTTTGTTCTGTACCTTTTCATACATCTAGAATCCCTTTCCCCTGGCTCTCAGTCTGAAGATGGGTCTCGACTCAAATCGTCACCTGTTGCTTTTCTCCAGGGATGCTGGCTGACCCGCTGAGTTACTCCAGCATTTTGTGTCTATCTTCGGTGTAAGCCAGCATCTGCAGTTCCTTCCCACACTTTCAATCTGCCCGTCGCGTTGTTAAGGCATTCAGTTCATGTTTGGTCTCTCAAGCTGTACATGCTGTTGTCATGTGATCCCACCTTGAATCTGCCACAGAGATTTGTGACTGTGCAGTGGAGTGGAGATTACTCATGAAGAACTTTGAAGGCAGATTAACTGATGCAAATGAAGTATAAAATTAACTTTAGCTTCTCCTTGTGGCTGATCTTCAGATGATAATAATATTGCACATCAATGTCATTGTGTTGGAATGCCTCTGCACCACCATGCTGTCCACCATACTGTGCGTTTAAGATCATAAAGAGAATAGATAACAAGACCGACTCTAATAAGCATCAAGGCAGTCACGCGTCCACTGTGGAGGGAAAGGGATTGTTGATGTTATTGGGTTTCTGCTGCAACTCTCACTCTTTTAAAATCGAGGCTGAAGACTTTTCTGTTCGACGCTGCCTTTTATTAAGAGAGAGTTATTGTTGAGAGTTAGATAGAGCTCTTAATGGTAGCAGAGTCAAGGGATATGGGGAGAAGGGCTGAATGGCCTACCCCTGCTATTGTCTAAGGCAGGAACAGGGTACTGATTGTGAATTGGCTGGGTAAAATGTAAAAAATTGTCCCTAGTGGGTGTAGGATAGTGTTAATGTACGGGGATCACTGGGCGGCACGGACTTGGAGGGCCGAAAAGGCCTGTTTCCGGCTGTATATATATGATATGATATGATATGATATGATCAGCTACGATCACGGTGAATGGCTGTGCTGGCTCGAAGGGCCAAATGGCCTACTCCTGCACCTATTGTCTATTGTCTATTAAATCAAATAATTATTCATTTCTTACACTGCACTGTAACTTTTATTCTTGTATTTCATACCTGCCTTAATCTATTTTAGCTTGTTTTTATTTTCTTTAATTACTTCTTTTAATTGCTTTTAATTGCTCTTTAATGTTTTATGTAAAGCACTTTGAATTGCCTTGTTGCTGAAATGTGCTATATGAATAAAGTTGCCTTGCCTTGCCTTGCGACCATGCGGCAGCCTGGTGGTGTCTCAGCCTGAAACATTGACACTTTCTTTCCTTTCATGAATGCCGCTCGACCTGCTTGTGTTTCTCTACCAAAGACAGACAAAAATTCCCCCCCCCACCATCTGGACTCGCACCAATTTCTTCCCTACTCTTCTCCTCCACCTCCATTCCATCCTCTGGCTTCACAATTTGCAATTGTTCAATCCTTTTGTCTCGCACCTTTTCTCTCCTTCTCTGCCCTTTATCCAACCATCGGCCTATCAGAAATGAGTGACCGGGGCGGCACGGCAGCACAACGGTAGAGTTGCTGCCTTGCAGCACCAGAGACCCGGGCTCGATCCTGACTATGGGTGCTGTCTGTATGGAGTTTGTACGTTCTCCCTGTGAGCTGTGTAGGTTTTCTCCGGGTGCTCCGGTTTCCTCCCACACTCCAAAGGCATACAGGTTTGTCGGTTAATTGGCTTTGGTAAAAGTGTGAGATTGTCCCTATTGTGTAAGTGTGCGGGGATCGCTGGTTGGCACGGACTCGGTGGGTTGAAGGGTATGTTTCCATGCTGTATCTCTAAACCAAACCAAACCAAACCAAACCAAACCAAACCAAACCAAACCAAACTAAACTAAACTAAACTAAACTAAACTAATTTAAACTAAACCAAACCAAACCAACCCAAACCAAACCAAACTAAACTAAACTAAACTAAACTAAACTAAACTAAACTAAACTAAACTAAACTAAACTAAACTAAACTAAACTAAGCTAAACTAAACTAAACTAAACTAAACTAAACTAAACTAAACTAAACCAAACTGAACATTTAAACTGAACTAATTTAAACTAAACTAAACTAAACTAACTCAGGAGCTGTAAACCAACTGGTGGAGACATGCATGTTGGCAGGAACTGCACATGCCGGTTTATACCGAAGATAGACACAGAATGCTGGAGTAACATCACAGGTGAGGCAGCATCTCTGGAGAGAAGGAAAAGGTGATGTTTTGGGTGGGAACCCTTCTTCAGACCCATACCGAATGGTCACCTATTCCGTTTCTCCAGAGATACTGCCTGTCCCGCTGAGTTACGGCAGCATTTTGTGTCTATCTTCGGTGTAAACGGCATCTGCAGATCCTGCCAACACACTTTTATCCACCAGTTTGTTTATCCTTCCAGCTTCCAGCACACCTCCAGTCTCTTGCCTGAAGAAGCTTTAATGCTGATTTAGAGCTCTCAGCTTAATGCAGTAATGAATAAGTTAAAAATTGTTGGTGATCTTCTCTCGCCTGTTCAGCACTCTGCTAATTTTACATTTTATCACGTTGTGCACAGGTTGTGGTCAGATCAATAAAGATTTGGCTTCAAACCAAGACCATTGCCAACTAAATTCCTGGATTGAGCCCATTACTAATTGAGATCCCTGGCCCTACTCCAATACCAAGTGAGTTCTTGCAGCAAATAATGTTGCATCTGGAAATGTCTATTTTTTTAGTTTAGTTTAGTTTAGAGATAAAAAGATTAAAGGTTACAAAAAAGGAAAGGTATCCAGGTGGAGCTGGCGGCCTTGCCCGGGGCTGGCTTTGAGCCCCACCGCCGGGCCGTGGACTTACCATCAGAGCCGATCCCTTGCCTGGGATCGACGCTCCAACCGCGGCCTGCGGGACTTTAACATCGAGGAGCTCGCAGTCTCGGGGAGAGAACGATGTCGAGAGCTCCAAATCGCAGAAGGTTTTCGACCAGCCCCGACCCAGGGTAGATCACCTGGCACGAGGGGAGATGAGATTCCCCCCCCCCCCCCGGATGCAGGAGCTTGATCGCCCCGACGCGGAGGATCTGATCGCCGGCCACGGGAGTCAAGATCGTCCCGTCAACGGAAGGCTCGAGGGCCCCCGACCGCGGGAGAACAAAGAAGGGAAGAGATTGAACTTTTTTTCGCCTTCCATCACAGTGAGGAATGTGGAATCAGCTGTGGTGGATGTCTATGTTAAATTTTATTTTATGTGGCTGTGTGTCTTGTTGCTTTTTACTTAGTATGGCTGTGTGCTAACTCAAAGTTCACTGTACCTTATGGTACATGTGACAATAAATTGAATCTTGAATCTTGAATCTTGAATCTTGAATCTTGAATCTTGAATCTTGAATCTTGAATCTTGAATCTTGAATCTTGAATCTTGAATCTTGAATATCCATTCAACTACATATCTTAGGAATTGTATCTTATTACAATTCCTGTGTGTATATGCATCTAGGTACGACACAGTGGCAGTAGAGTTGCTGCCTTACAGCGCCAGAGACCAGTTCCTGTCAACATTATCCACATTAATAATACATAATAAGGAAAAAAAAAAAAAAATGATAAGCACAGTGGCGCAGCGGTAGAGTTGTTGGCTTGCAGCGCCAGAGACCCAGATTTGATTCCGACTATGGGTGCTGTCTGTACGGAGTTTGTACCTTCTCCCTGTGACCACTTGCGTTTTCTCTGGATGCTCCGGTTTCCTCCCACACTCCAAAGATGTGCAGGTTTGTATGTTGTAATGTGCGGGAAGAAACTGCAGGCGTTGGTTTAAACCGAAGATAGAGAGACCCAGAATGCTGGAGTGACACAGCATCTGGGACAGGCAGCATCTCTGGAAAGAAGGAATGGGTGACGTTTAGGGTTTAGTCTGAAGAAATGGGCTTGACCCGAAAAGTCACCCATTCCTTCTCTCCAGAGATGCTGTCCGTCTCGCTGAGTTACTCCAGCGTTTTGTGTCTATCTCAGGTTTATAGGTTAATTGGCTTCTGTAAATTGTCCCTCGTGTTTCGGATAGAACTAGTGATCGCTGGCCGGCACGGACTTGATGGGCCGAAGGGCCTATTTCCACGCTATATCTCGGAACTAAACTAAGCAATCAAACAAGTAACCTCCTGCTCTCGTGATGATATATGTGCACCTTGGTGTGCAGCAACCAATTGTCTTTAAAGAGGCTCAGCAAGTAACAGTATGTGACATATCTGCACACAACCTCATTGAAATCCATCACCTGTTCTCCTTGTGCCTTTGTCTGTCCCAGAGAACCTTCACAGTGATCGAATAGTACTTGGTGATAATTATATTTGTGACAGCTTTGAACAATAGGATATCCTGCGGCTCACAGCTGAATCAAACACTCTTGCCGACAGGAAGCTAGACTTCTACCTGAATCCAAAAAGCTGCTTAATTGCAGATCAGATATGGAACTCGTCATGAATCTGGACATTTTAATGACCAAACTCGCAACGTTCAAAATTTCCAGCTTCAATTGTTTAATGTTTAATTAGCAGGTATTGGTCCCCTCTACCATGACAATCCCAGCTCAGTCTGAAAAAGGGCCTTGACCGGGGTACTGATTGATAGTGATCAGCCATGATCGCATTGAATGGCGGTGCTGGCTCGAAGGGCTGAATGGCCTACTCCTGCACCTATTGTCTATTGTCTATTGTCTATTGACCCGAAACGTCACCCATTCTTTTTTCCCTGAGATGCTGCCCGTCCCGCTGAGTTACTCCAGCATTTTGTGTCTATCTTCGGTGTAAACCAGCATCTGCAGTTCCTTCCTACACTCTCCCATCTTCTTGGCAGTCCTCACCATTTTGGCCGTGGCAATGTACAGTCTGGAAATGAGGTTCCACTCACCTGTAATTGGAACAGCAAGGGAACATGTTGTGATGCGAGGAGGGAGGTTGGCCCCGACAAATCAGTAGCCTGAATCACATCAGCTAACCGTTAAAGGAATGCATCTGAAATATCTATGCTCTAGTTGAGGTATTGACATAGAAAATAGAAAATAGGTGCAGGGGGAGGCCATTTTGCACTTCAAGTCAGCAATAGACAATAGACAATAGACAATAGGTGCAGGAGGAGGCCATTCGGCCCTTCGAGCCAGCACCACCATTCAATGTGATCATGGCTGATCATTCTCAATCAATACCCCGTTCCTTGCCTTCTCCCCATACCCCCTGACTTCGCTATCCTTAAGAGCTCTATCTAGCTCTCTCTTGAATGCATTCAGAGAATTGGCCTCCACTGCCTTCTGTGGCAGAGAATTCCACAGATTTACAACTCTCTGACTGAAAACGTTTTTCCTCATCTCTGTTCTCAATGGCCTACCCCTTATTCTTAAACTGTGGCCCCTGGTTCTGGACTCCCCCAACATGTTTTCCTGCATCTAGCTTGTCCAGTCCTTTGACAAAGGACAGAAGCATTGACAAAGATGATCTTGTGTCCTTCCCCTCTTCTGGCATCTGGTCTGGTTCCTTTCATACATTCAGTCATGGTGTACCCCTCAAATTGCACACTATGGAGAACAACTATTAATGTCCCTCCCCCCCCCTCTCCATTCTCCCCTTCACACACCTCTTTCTTTTCTTGTACCACCCCCCCCCCCCCGCCGCACCTGGACTCACATCACTTTCTTCGCTCCTCCTCTCCTCCCCCCTACATTCCTTTCTCTGGCTTCACAATTTGCAACTCTTCAATCCTTTTGTCTCACACTTTAAAAAAAATCTTCTGGCCTCTGGCCTTTGTCCAAAGGCCTGGCCTCTGCCTATCAGAAGCTCCCCTCACCTGTGGTTCACCTATTACCTGCCACGCTTTGTCCTGCCCCTCCTCTCTTCTAACGTTTTTCCCCATTCCCCCCCCAACACAATCAGACTGAAGAAGGGTCCCAACCTGAAACGTCACCTATCCATGTTCTCCAGGGATGCTGCCTGACCCACTGAGTTACTCCTGCACTTTGTGTCTTTTATTTTGTAAACCAGCATCTCCAGTTCCTTGTTTCTACCTATTGTCCCTTTGAGATCCAATGCTACATTGAGCTATCATCCCAATGCAGGTAAAGTGACTAATCTGATTATCTGTGTGAAAGGCAGCAAATGTGTGCACAGGTTGGTTTACTTTATTGTCATGTGTACCGAGGTACAGTGAAAGCTTTTGTTGCATGCTAACCAGCCAGTGGAAAGACAATACATGATTATGATTGGGCCATTCACAGTGTGCAGATACATGATGGGAGAATAACATTTAGTGCAAGGTAAAGCCAGTAAAGTCCGATCAAAGATAGTTTGAGGGTCCCCGATGAGGTAGTTAGTAGTTCAGAACCGTTCTGTGGTTGTGGTCAGATGGTTCAGTTGCCTGATAACAGCTGGGAAGAAACTGTCCTTGAATCTGGAGGTGTGAGTTTTCACACTTCTGTACCTCTTGCCCGATGGGAGAAGGGAGTTGTGCTCTGAATGCTATTTTGGAACTGGTTTGTACTTGTATCCAAAATTGAGTGCTACAGAGCTCAGTTCTTTGGGTACATTTTTACCACCAACATCTCTTTACTCCTTTAACACAGACATTACCCACTGAACGCAAATCGTTTAATGTGTTCACTGAACAGCATTAGGGCGGCACGGTGGCGCAGCGGTAGAGTTGCCACCTTACAGCGCTAGAGCCCCGGTTTGATCCTGACTACATATATATAACATGTAACATATAACAACTACAGCATGGAAACAGGCCTGTCCGGCCCTACCAGTCCACGCCGACCATTCTCCCTGACCTAGTCTCATCTACCTGCACTCTCAAAGGGAAAAGCCTACCCACGTCAACTCTGTCCGTCCCTCTCAAAATTTTAAAAACCTCTATCAAGTCCCCCCTCAACCTTCTACGCTCCAAAGAATAAAGACCCAACCTGTTCAACCTCTCTCTGTAGCCTAAGTGCTGAAACCCAGGCAACATTCTAGTAAATCTCCTCTGTACCCTCTCCATTTTGTCGACATCCTTCCTATAATTTGGCGACCAGAACTGCACACCATACTCCAGATTTGGCCTCACCAATGCCCTGTACAATTTCAACATTACATCCCAACTTCTATACTCGATGCTCTGATTTATAAAGGCAAGCATACCAAACGCCTTCTTCACCACCCTATCCACATGAGATTCCACCTTCAGGGAACAATGCACAGTTATTCCCAGATCCCTCTGTTCCACTGCATTCCTCAATTCCCTACCATTTACCCTGTACGTCCTATTTTGATTTGTCCTACCAAAATGCAGCACCTCACACTTATCAGCATTAAACTCCATCTGCCATCTTTCAGCCCACCCTTCCAAAAGGCCCAAGTCTCTCTGTAGACTTTGAAAATCTACCTCACTATCAACTACTCCACCTATCTTAGTATCATCTGCATATTTACTAATCCAATTTGCCACACCATCATCCAGATCATTAATGTAAATGACAAACAACAGTGGACCCAACGCAGATCCTTGGGGCACTCCACTAGACACTGGCCTCCAACCTGACATACAATTGTCAACCGTTACCCTCTGGTATCTCCCATTCAGCCATTGTTGAATCCATCTTGCAACCTCACTATTAATACCCAACGATTTAACCTTCTTAATCAACCTTCCATGTGGAACCTTGTCAAATGCCTTACTGAAGTCCATATAGACAACATCCACAGCCTTGCCCTTATCAATTTCCCTGGTAACCTCTTCAAAAAATTCAAGAAGATTAGTCAAACATGACCTTCCAGGCACAAATCCATGTTGACTGTTTCTAATCAGGCCTTGATTATCCAAATAATTATATATATTGTCCCTAAGTATCTTTTCCATTAATTTTCCCACCACAGACGTCAAACTAATAGGTCTATAATTGCTAGGTTTACTTTTAGAACCTTTTTTAAACAAAGGCACAACATGCGCAATGCGCCAATCTTCCGGCACCATCCCTGTTTCTAATGACGTTTGAAATATTTCCGTCATAGCCCCTGCTATTTCTGCACTAACTTCCCTCAATGTCCTAGGGAATATCCTATCAGGACCTGGAGACTTATCCACTTTTATATTCTTCAAAAGTGTCCGTGCGGAGCGTGCACGTTCTCCATGTGACCGCGTGGGTTTTCTCCGGATTCCTCCCACACTCCAACAACGTACAGGTTTGCAGACACAGAATGCTGGGGTAACTCAGCGGGACAGGCAGCATCTCTGGAGAGAAGGAATGGGTGACGTTTCGGGTCGAGACCCTCTCTGTGTCAAGGTATGTCGACTTTGTAGGTTTGTAATTGGCTTCGGTAAAATTGTAAATTGTCCCTAGTGTGTGAAGGATAGTGTTGGTGTACGGGGTGATCGCTGGTCAGTGTGGACTTGGTGGGCCGAAGGGCCTGTTTCCTTGCTGTATCTCTAAATTAAACTTAGAATTTATTTAATCTAAAATCACTAAAGCATATTAACCATGTGATTCACATGAAGTACCAAGATACAATATTAAATGGCATAAATCTGATTTATTTACCTTTCTACTGTGGCTGCATGAGATAATAAACATTAGCCTCCCCTGCTTCTGATTTCTGGTATGCACTGCATTGGCACTTATCAGTGATTTATGACGTTGCTCATGTAAAAAACACATTACACTTTCACGCATTTGACAATGCCAGGCCATGATTTGTCCAAACTCATCCTCAATTCTCAATCCCTTTTCTCAGGTACATCAGGTAAAAGGTTCCTCAGTCCCTTTCAGAAGTCCATTCGGAAATAACACAACCTTGAATCATGGTGGGCACAGTGTTGCAGCTGGCAGAGCTGCTGCCTCACAGCGCCAGAGACCCAGGGTTAGACGCATGACCTCAGATGCTGCCTGTATGAAGTTTGCACATTCTCCCTGTGACCTCGTGGGTTTCCCCTTGGTGCTCCGGTTTCCTCCCGCGTCCCAAAGACGTGCGGGTTTGTGGATTAACTGGCATCGGTGGATAAACTGGCCCCGAGTGTGTAGGGAGTGGCTGTAAATGTTGGACAACATAGAACTAGTCGCATTAACGCAATTGATCTCCCGGTGGCCCAGCACTTTAACTCCCCCTCCCATTCCCAGTCTGACCTCTCTGTCATGGGCCTCCTCCAGTGCCATAGTGAGGCCCGCCGGAAATTGGAGGAGCAGCACCTCATATTTCGCCTGGGCAGTTTGCGGCCCGGTGGTATGAACGTCGACTTCTCCAACTTCAGATAGCTCCTCTGTCCCTCCCTTCCCCTCCTCCTTCCCAGATCTCCCTCTATCTTCCTGTCTCCACCTATATCCTTCCTTTGTCCCACCCCCGACATCAGTCTGAAGAAGGGTCTCGACCCGAAACGTCACCCATTCCTTCTCTCCCGAGATGCTGCCTGACCTGCTGAGTTACTCCAGCATTTTGTGAATAAATCGATTTGTACCAGCATCTGCAGTTATTTTCTTATAGAACTAGTGTGGATGGGAGATCGATGGTCAGAGTGGAGTCGATGGGCCGATCGACTGGTTTCTATGTTCTGTCTTTCAATTACTTCATGAATTCTGTAACTCCTGTTCTGTTTGAAAGCAGAAAGTCATCTTGTTCTTTAGAGAAATAGATGCTATTAAGGTTTTAAGGTTGAATATCACAGTCCAGATAATACAATCACGTTTCAGCTAATACAAACAATAGCATCTCTCAACGCCACTGTTGTTCCTACCAATCTGCTTATTTCCATTGCTTGGCACTTTATTTTGAACGATTGCTGCATTTCCCAGAAAGGTCAAGTAAACAGGCACATGGATATGAAGCATTAAATCCTTGTACATTTTCTAGTTATGATTCATCAAGTGACAGACTCTGTCAAACCACTCACCCTTTATTAAATCTACCCTCGAACAAGGAATCTCAAACAGTGTGAAACTTTTCATAGATGGATGTAACAAAAGTAGATAGCCAGGTGATGTTTACTGATGTCAGAGCTGGCATCTGGCATTTGGCACTGAACCCAGGTGCTGTGAGGCAGCAGCTGTGCCAGCTGTGCCACTGTGAAACCAGTGTTGAGGACTGGGGCAGAACAGCCTTGGACATATTAAAAGGCACAGCAGGTTTGAGGTCCCCAACTATGAGTTTAGGCAGCAGGATGGATTCAGAACAATATATGAATTGTGTAGGAAGGAACTACAGATGCTGCCTGCACACTGAAGATAGACACAAAATGCTTGACTATCGCATTATTTCAAAAAGGCAGCCAGCAACATCAGAGACCAACACCACCCTGGCCACACACTCATTTGACTCTTGCCATCAGGAAGAAGGTACAGGAGTCGGAAAACTGTAATGTCCAAGTTCACGAAGTGCTGGAGCAAGTTCTCAAGTTCATCGGTGATAGGAGCAGAATAAAGCCATTGGGCTCAACAAGTCTACTATGTCATTCAATCATGGCTGATATATCTTTCCCTCTCAACCCCATTCTCCTGCCTTCTCCCCACAACCCCTGACCCTTCAACGGGTCAGGCAACATCCCTGGAGAAAAAGGATGGATGTTTTTAATATATATATATATATATATATATATATATATTTGTATGTAGACACAAAATGCTGGAGTAACTCAGTGGAACAGACAGCATCTCTGGAGAGAAGGAATGGGTGACGTTTCGGGTCGAGACTCAAGTCAAGTCAAGTCAAATTTATTTGTCACATACACATACACGATGTGCAGTGAAATGAAAGTGGCAATGCCTGCGGGTTGTGCACAAAAAAGAATTACAGTTACAGCATATAAATAAAGTTAATAAGTTACTATTAGTGTCGACAAAAATGTAGTGTCTGGGGTTATAAAAGTTGACAGTCCTGATGGCCTGTGGGAAGAAGCTCCATCTCATCCTCTCCGTTTTCGCAGCGTGACAGCGGAGGCGTTTGCCTGACCGTAGCATCTGGAACAGTCCGTTACTGGGGTGGCAGGGGTCCCTCATGATCTTGCTTGCTCTGGATCTGCACCTCCTGATGTATAGGTCCTGCAGGGGGACGAGTGTAGTTCCCATGGTGCGTTCTGCCGAACGCACTACTCTCTGCAGGGCCATCCTGTCCTGGGCAGAGCTGTTCCCAAACCAGACTGTAATGTTGCCGGACAGGATGCTCTCTACAGCCCCAGAGTAGAAGCAATGAAGGATCCTCAGAGACACTCTGAATTTCCTCAGTTGTCTAAGGTGGTAAAGGCGCTGCTTAGCCTTACCCACCAGTGCGGCAATGTGCGTTGCCCACGTCAGATCCTCTGTGATGCGGACTCCCAAGTATTTAAAACTGCTCACCCTATCCACAATAGACCCATTTATCTCCAGTGGCGTGTACGTCCTTGGATGTTTAGCCCTTCTGAAGTCCACAATCAGCTCCTTTGTTTTAGTGACATTCAAGAGGAGGCTATTGTCCTGACACCAGAGTGCCAGATCAGCCACCTCCTCCCGGTAGGCCTTCTCATCGTTGTTGGAGATCCGGCCCACCACCACAGTGTCATCAGCAAACTTGATGATGGAGTTTGAGCTGAACCTGGCCCCACAGTCATGTGTGTACAGGGAGTACAGTAGGGGGCTAAGGACACAGCCCTGGGGGGCTGCTAACAAAATGCTGCTAACAAAAGAATGTCTGACGGGTCTCGACCCGATATGTCACCTATTCCTTCTCTCCAGAGATGCTGCCCATCCCTCTGAGTTACTCCAGCATTTTGTGACTATCTTTGGTTTAAACCAGCATCTGCAGTTCCTTCCTACACACGCACATACGCGCACACACACACACACACATACGCGCACACACACACACACACACACACACACACACACGCACATACGCGCACACACACACACACACACACACACACACACACACACACGCACATACGCGCACACACGCACACACACAAACACATGCACATACGCGCACACACACACACACACACACACACACATACATATATATATATATAGACCTTTTTGTTGTTTGAACAAAGACTTGGGGACATTGTTTTTACTGGAGTTTTTGTTGTTCATTATGGTGTTTGTATAGACTGGAATTTAGAAGGATGACAGGAGATCTTATCGAAACGTATAAGATTATTAAGGGGTTGGACACGTTAGAGGCAGGAAACATGTTCCCAATGTTGGGGGAGTCCAGAACAAGGGGCCACAGTTTAAGAATAAGGGGTAGGCCATTTAGAACTGAGATGAGGAAAATCTTTTTCAGTCAGAGAGTTGTGAATCTGTGGAATTCTCGGCCTCAGAAGGCCGTGGAGGCCAATTCTCCGAATGCATTCAAGAGAGAGCTAGATAGAGCTCTTAAGGATAGCGGAGTCAGGGGGTAAGGGGAGAAGGCAGGAACGGGGTTCTGATTGAGAATGATCAGCCATGATCACATCGAATGGCGGTGCTGGCTCGAAGGGCTGAATGGCCTCCTCCTGCACCTATTGTCTATTACAGAGTAAACATACCTGTTGTGCTGCTGCAAGTGAGAATTTCATTGTTCCGTTTTGGGACACATGACAATAAAAACTCTTGAATCTTCAGACTTGAATCTCTTGAAGTGGTGAGGAGGAGGAGCAATTGGACGGGACACTTACAGTTCAGGGCGACGTTCCGAATGATGGTCATTAGCCGTGAGCGGGGATCGGGTCATCGTGACGAGCAGTGCCGATTCCTGAGGAAAATAATTGAGTTTATTGTCACGTGTACCGAGCTGCAGTGGAAAGCTTTTTGTTGCCTGCTATCCAGTCAGCAGAAAGACAATACATGTTTACAATCGAGCCGTTTACAGTGCACAGATACATGATAAGGGAATTAAAGTAAGAAATGTTGCTGTAGGAGTAGAAGTTTAAGAGCTGGGAGCAATTGTAATACGTGATTGTAGATCTGCTTCTGTGGCTAGCACGTAAATAATCGCCTGGGTTGGGCACCATCTTGGGACCAATATCAAAGAGGAAATAAGTTGAGGCTCAGTTGACACGTTTGGAGGTGTGAATTGGGTGATTGTAGAGGCTCTATAAGGTGCTGGTAAGGCCGCATTTGGAATATTGTGAGCATTTTTGGGCACCATATCTGAGGAGGGATGTGCTGGCTCTGGAGAGGGTCCAGAGGAGGTTTACAAGAATGATCTCAGGAATTAGTAGGTGAACCTACGATGAGCGTTTGTCGGCACTGGGCCTGTACTCGCTGGAGTTTAGAAGAATGATGGGGAACTTCATTGAAATATACAGAATATACAGAAAGGCTTGGATAGAGTGGATGTGGAGAGGATGTTTCCACTAGTGGGAGAGTCTAGGACTAAAGGTCACAACCCAAGAATTAAAGGACGTTCTTTTAGGAAGGAGACGAGGAGAAATTTCTTTAGTCAGACGGTGGTGAATCTGTGGAATTATTTGCCACAGAAGGCTGTGGAGGCCAAATCAGTGGATATTTATAAGGCAGAGATAGATAGATTCTTGATCAGTACAGGTGTCAGAGGTTATAGGGAGAAGGCAGGAGAATGGGGTTAGGAGGGAGAGATAGATCAGCCATGATTGAATAGCGGAGTAGACTTGATGGGCCGAATGGCCTAATTCTATTCCTATCCCTTATGACCTTATGAAAAGACCTCTGCTGAAAAGCAAGAAAAGGATAAACTAATTTTCTTCCAGACTGTTCAGAATTGGCAACAGCTAACTTTCTTGAAGTCGTAGTAGGCGATAAAATGTATTCAGAAAAGCATGCTTTAATAAAAGAGCTGTCAATATGGATTTGAACAAAGCAACTCATAACTCAAAAAAACCCTCAGATTTTTTTGAAGAACAGAAAGAACAGAGCTAAATATTGCACACATGGATTTTCCAAGGACTTTAAAATTTCATGATTTTGGACTGGTGGGATTTAATACTGGGGGGATTTTATTAGACATTGTTTTTCTGTAAAAACAATATTGGAGTCTAATATTGATAAATTTGTAAACCATGCAGAAAAAGAGATCATGGAACAATACTTGTGAGTTATAAGAAAGAGGTAAATTACTTTGTTCAGCGGAGACATAAGTAACCTGGTACATATGAAGAGGGGAAATACAGAGAGAAAGTGGACACTAATCAGTCAACTCCCAAAGGAGTAGAATAGGGGATGTAGAAATGCATGGAGACCTAGGCCAAGAAATCCTATCATGTATAGTATTATCCAATCTATTTGGATAGGGTGTGAAACAAAGCATTTTATTGTACCTCGGTACATGTGACAACAATGAACCTCAGCCTAAATTCCTCCACCGACTGGTCACAGAGTGTGGAAATAGGGTCTTCAGCCCAACTTACCTACACCGCCCAATATGCCCCATCTACACTAGTCCCACCTACCTGCATTTATAGTCATTATAGACAATAGACAATAGACAATAGGTGCAGGAGGAGGCCATTCGGCCCTTCGAGCCAACACCGCCATTCAATGTGATCATGGCTGATCATTCTCAATCAGTACCCCGTTCCTGCCCTCTCCCCATACCCCCTGACTCCGCTATCCTTAAGAGCTCTATCCAGCTCTCTCTTGAATGCATTCAGAGAATTGGCCCCCACTGCCTTCTGAGGCAGAGAATTCCACAGATTCACAACTCTGACTGAAAAAGTTTTTCCTCATCTCAGTTCTAAATGAGTCACAGAGTGTGTATATAGGCTCTTCAACCCAGCTTACCCACACCGCCCTATATGCCCCATCTACACTAGTCCCACCTGCCTGCATTGGCCCATATCCTTCTAATCCTATCAATGCATCCAGTCTGAAGAAGGGTCTCGACCCGAAACATCACCCATTCCTTCTCTCCAGAGATGCTGCCTGTCCCGCTGAATCACTCCAGCATTTTGTGTCTATCTTTGGTTTAACCCAGCAACTGCAGTTCCTTCCTACACTATCCAAGCACCCGTCTAAATGTTTCTTAAATGTTGCAATGGGGCCTGCCAACAACTACCTCCTCCGGCAGCTTGTTCCATACACCCACCACCCTTTTGTGTGTGAAAGAGAAAGTTACCCATCGGGGTCCCTGTTAAATCTTTCCCCGTTCACCTCGAACCTTTGTCACTCGATTCCCTGACTGGTGCGTTCTTTCTTTACTCTTTCAGATTTTCTTTCTCTCTCCTGCCATCTCCAACACGCTGCTGTGCCAGATGGCAAAGCACGACACTTGACATCTATGAACAAAATGCTTCGACAATTTAAAGTGTATTAGTAACCTGTGGAGCTCAAAATGCAAATGTAGAAAACCGGTCATAAAACATAAAGAAGGTGCCTGTGGGACTAAAACTTCCAACGCTCTTTATTATAAAGCAGATTAATGGACTGAGAAGCAGAATAAAACTGCTCGCTAAAACAATGGTTTAAAAAGTATAATGTTCCCTTAACAAGTAATTACAAATAATGAATGTGTGCATTCCAATGTTATGGATATAGGTTGATCTCTCAATGTCTGCAGTGACATCATTCATCTCTACAGAAATGGATTTTAGAATTGAGGAAAAACAACTTTTTTTTTTGTTTACGGGCGATCGTATCGCAATGTCGAAGTAATCTTGTCCTTACACATAGAAACACAGAAACATAGAAAATAGGTGCAGGAGTAGGCCATTCGGCCCTTCGAGCCTGCACCGCCATTCAATATGATCATGGCTGATCATCCAGCTCAGTAGCCTGTACCTGCCTTCTCTCCATACCCCCTGATCCCTTTAGCAAAAAGGGCCACATCTAACTCCCTCTTAAATATAGCCAATTAACTGGCCTCAACTACCTTCTGTGGCAGAGAATTCCACAGACTCACCACTCTCTGTGTAAAGAAATGTTTTCTCATCTCGGTCCTAAAAGACATCCCCCTTATCCTTAAGCTGTGACCCCTGGTTCTGGACTCCCCCAACATCGGGAACAATCTTCCCGCATCTAGCCTCTCCAACCCCTTAAGAATTTTATATGTTTCTATAAGATCCCCCCTCAGTCTTCTAAATTCCAGCGAGTACAAGCCCAGTCTACCCAGTCTTTCCTCATATGAAAGTCCCGCCATCCCAGGGATCAATCTGGGGTCAACACCGATATGTTGATCCCGCAAGAGTTTTTATACTTTAGACTTTAGAGATACAACCGCAGAAACAGGCCCTTCGGCCCACCGAGTCCACGTCGACCAGTGATCACCCCGCACACTAACGCTATCCTACACACAAGAGACAATTTTACATTTATACCAAGCCAATTAGCCTACAAACCTGTACGTCTATGGAGGGTGGGAGGAATCTGGAGCTTTGCCGAAGAAACCCCATGCAGGTCACGGGGAGAACGTACAAACTCCGTGCAGACAGCACCTGTAGTCAGGAGTGAACCCGGGTCTTTGGCGCTGTAAGGCGTCAACTCTACCGCGGCGCCACCGTGCCGACCTGTGCACTTCCTTCCTTATCTGATCCACATCTACACCCTCTTGTCTCAATTTCACCTCTAGCCTTTGCTACTATCTCCATCCATCTGCCAACTGCCCCAACTATCTGCCCATCCAACCCTCACCTGCCAGACCTTGTCCCACCCTTCCCCTCAACTGTTGTTATCAGCTTTCTCCCCTCCACTCCAGTCTGAAGAAGGGTGCCAATCCAAAACATTAGAAAACATAGGAAATAAGTGCAGGAGTAGGCCATTCGGCCCTTCGATCATGGCTGATCATCCAAAATCAGTACCCCTCTCCTGCTTTTTCCCCCATTATCCCTTGATTCCATTAGGCCTAAGAGCTAAATCTAACTCTAACATCCAGTGAATTGGCCTCCACTGCCTTCTGTGACAGAGAATTCCACAATTACAGGGATGGTGATGGAGGCAGAGACCGCTGGAATGTAAGCGGGTTTTAGATAGGCAGATGGACAAGTTGGGAATGGAGAGGTTTGGATCATGTGTAGACATACAAGATTAGTTTATATTGGCATTATGTTTGCAGAGTCATTGTGGGCTGAGAGCCCGTCATAATGTTAATAAATTCATAAGTCACAGGAATATAATTAGGCCATTCGGTCCATCAAGTCTACTCTGCCATTCAATCATGGCTGATCTATCTTCCCCTCTCAACCTCATTCTCCTGCCTTCTCCCAATCACCCCTGCCTCCCATAACATAACCATAACCATAACAACACTTTATTGTCACTCGGCACAACACCGAGCGAAATTTCAGCAGTCACACAAAATACAGCAAAAAAGAAAAGAACACAGGACACCCGACCCCAACACAAACATCCATCACAGTGACTCCAAACACCCCCTCACTGTGATGGAGGCAACAAAACTTCCCCTCTCCTCCCCCCGCACCCACGGACAGGCAGCTCGACCCCTACCGAGGCAAACGACACGCACAGCCCCCGCAAGGGGATGGAAGGCCCCGCGGCCGAGCCGCCCCGGGCACCGAAACGTCCCGCGGCCACACCGGGCGATGTTAAGTCCAACGGCCGAGCCGCACCGGGCACTGAAACGTCCCGCGGCCGAACAGCGCTGACGATGTTAAGTCCAGCGGCCAAGCCGCACCGGGCACTGAAACGTCCCGCGGCCACACCGGGCGATGTTAAGTCCAGCGGCCAAGCCGCACCGGGCATTGAAACGTCCCGCGGCCGAGCCGCACCGGGCACTGAAACGTCCCGCGGCCACACCGGGCGATGTTAAGTCCAGCGGCCGAGCCGCACCGGGCACTGAAACGTCCCGCGGCCGAGCTGCGCCGGCAATGTTAAGGCCCGCAGCCGAGCCGCACCGGGCACTGAAACGTCCCGCAGCCGAGCTGCGCCGGCAATGTTAAGGCCCGCAGCCGAGCCGCACCGGGCACTGAAACGTCCCGCAGCCGAGCTGCGCCGGCAATGTTAAGGCCCGCAACCGAGCCGCACCGGGCACTGAAACGTCCCGCAGCCGAGCTGCGCCGGCAATGTTAAGGCCCGCAGCCGAGCCGCGCCCCGGGGAAGAGACCTAATAAAATAAAGGTTTCCCCCCGCCCCACCCCCCCCACCCCACCCCACACCCCCACCACACATACACAGCCAAAAACAGAAACAAAAACCATCCCAACACCGACACAAACAAAAAAAAAAGAAAAAAAGACAACAGACTGCCAGAGAGCCGCAGCCGTTAGGCGCAGCCAACTCCTCCCGTATTAATCAAGAACCTATCAATCTCCACCTTAAAAATATCCACTGACTTGGCCTCCACAGCGTTCTGTGGCAATGAGTTCCACATATTCACCACCCTCTGACTAAGGAAATTCCTCCTCCTTTCTAAAGGTCCATCCTTTTATTGCGAGACTATGGCTTCCGGTCCCAGACTGTCCCATTAGTGGAAACATCCTCTCCACGTCCACTCTATTCAGGCCTGTTCCTGAGCTGTCATTTATGTTGTCTGTCAATTTTCCTGTACAGATGTTGCCTGTCTTGCTGAGTTACTCCAGCACTCTTTATTGCTCTTTGAAGAGAATAGTTGGGCTCCTTCCAAAATGGTTGTTAATCAACGTTGTTAAATATCTACTGCACGACACAGTATCCGGGCGACATTAAACAGCAGCTTTACTTTCTAATTTGTTTCCCAATTTATAAAACATGTTCTCATTTTGACTGCACCTACAGAGAACAGTGCCTTGAATTGAAGTGTGCAATTGAACTGGAAGGAACTGCAGATGCTGATTAAAACACTTTAATTCCCATTCCCACACAGACCTTTCTGTCCTCGGTCTCCTCCGTTGTCAGAGTGAGGCTAAACGCAAATTGGAGGAACAGCATCTCATATTTCGCTTGGGCAGCTTACAGCCCAGTGGTGTGAATATTGATTTCTCGCACTTCAGGTAGCCCCCGGCATTCCCTCTCTCTCTCTCTCCATCCATCCCTCCCCCACCCAAGTCGCACCAGCTTCTCATTTTCACCCAACAAACATCTTACAATGGCCCGTTTCCTTTATCATCGTCACTTTTTTGGCATATCGTTTATTCATTGTTCTTTATCTCTCCACATCATCGTCTATATCTCTCGTTTCCCTTATCCCTAACCAGTCTGAAGAAGGGTCTCGACCCTTAAGAATAAGGGGTAGGCCATTTAGAACTGAGATGAGGAAAAACTTTTTCAGTCAAAGAGTTGTGAATCTGTGGAATTCTCTGCCTCAGAAGGCAGTGGAGGCCAATTCTCTGAATGCATTCAAGAGAGAGCTAGATAGAGCTCTTAAGGATAGCGGAGTCAGGGGGTATGGGGAGAAGGCAGGAACGGGGTACTGATTGAGAATGATCAGCCTGAAGAAGGGTCTCGACCCGAAACGTCACCCATTCCTTCTCTCCCGAGATGCTGCCTGACCTGCTGAGTTACTCCAGCATTTTGTGAATAAATAGCCATGATTAGCTGGCTCGAAGGGCCGAATGGCCTCCTCCTGCACCTATTGTCTATTGTCTATTGTCTATTGACCCGCAACGTCACCTTTTATTCTCGAGTTTACTTTTTCATCCGTTTACTTCAGACTTTTCTTTAGACTTTAGGGATATGGCGTGGAAACAGGCCCTCCGGCCCAGCGAGTCCAGGGCGACCAACGATCGCTCCGTGCACCAGCACTATCCAACATACAAGGGACAATTTACAATTTTTTAACGAAAGCCAATGAACTGTACATCATTGGAGTGTGGGAGGCGAAAACACACGTAGGTCACATACAAACTCTGTACAGACAGCACCCGTAGTCAGGATCGAACCTGGGTCTCTGGTGCTGTAAGGCAGTAACTCTACTGCTGCGCCACCGTGCAGGCCCTATTTCTCCTCAGAAACTACCCCATCTCTATCATCCATATGGTTTTGAACATGCAAAAGCATCAATGAAGCCCACAGTGCAACTGGTTACAATAGACAATAGACAATAGGTGCAGGAGGAGGCCATTTGGCCCTTCGAGCCAGCACCGCCATTCAATGTGATCATGGGTGATCATTCTCAATCAGTACCCCGTTCCTACCTTCTCCCCATACCCCCTGACTCTGCTATCCTTAAGAGCTCTATCCAGCTCTCTCTTGAATGCATTCAGAGAATTGGCCTCCACTGCCTTCTGAGGCAGAGAATTCCACAGATTTACAACTCTCTGACTGAAAAAGTTTTTCTTCATCTCCGTTCTAAATGGCCTACACCTTATTCTTAAACTGTGGCCCCTAGTTCTGGACTCCCCCAACATTGGGAACATGTTTCCTGCCTCTAACATGTCCAACCCCTTAATAATCTTATACCTTTCGATAAGATCTCCTCTCATCCTTTACATTTGCTTTAGATTAGTAGCTCTCTCCACAAAAACCCAGCGGAAATATATTTTTCATCAGTTTCTATCGCCCAATAATGACAAAGCAACCAATTGGACAATCATTGAATTTGACATTTTTTCTGCACGGTTCCATAAATATTCCACTTACAGGACCGTCTTAGAAATATAAGAATGTATTTTCAGCCATTCGGTTTAATCCCACGAGCAATGAATTTTCACCTGACAAGTCTCTGATGTGTTTGTGTGGAATATGCAAAAGGTTTCATTTAAATATTTTACAAAGACTGGAATATAAATATTTTAGGACTAGCTCAAGAAGTTCCTTCGCTCGAAGAGATGTAGCTAACGAAGGGGTGTCTGAAGGGTCTCGACCCGAAACATCACCCACTCCTCCCCTCCAGAGATGCTGCCCGTCCCGCTGAGTTACTCCAGCATTTTGTGCCTTTCTTCGGTTTAAACCAGCATCTGCAGTTCCTTCCTGCACAAAGGAATAGGCCTATTTTTCTTTCAGTTTTTAGGCTTTCGTTTTCCAGTCGTTTTTCTGTGCATTTTAATTGACTTTGTGATACTCTAGTTCAATTTTTGAAATATTTTCTTGAGAGGATTTACCTTGAAGGAAGATAACAACACGATAGAGAAATGAGTGCCACAAGTGTTTAATCGCCAAATGCAGTGGAGATGAACCGGAGCAATGAAATTTTTGCTAGCTGCACTTTGCAGGCACATTAAACGCAACAGCACAATAACAAATCTGTATACTAAAACTCTCATTTGTTTGTTTATTTGTGATCGAACTACGGCCAAAACGGTACACGATAGCTTGACAATTTTATGGCCCATCTTACTCACCGTCATCACTTTAATGGTAAGGCAAGTAGTTTTATTGAAATAGGTGTTATATTTTTTAAGTTATTCACATTTTAAAGTTTAAATCTATCTCCTAGGGAGGGAGGGAGGGAGGGGGAGGGAGGTGGGGGAGGGAGGGAGGGGGGAGGAATGTGGATAAGGGGGTTGATGGGGATGGAGAGGGGGAAGGGGAAGTGGGGAGGGGTGGGGGAGGGGGTGGGGTGGGGAGGGGAGGGAGGGGGAGGGGGAGGGGAGGGAGGGGGAGGGGGAGGGCGTGGGGGGGAGGGGGAGGAGAGAGGGAGGGGAGGGAGGGGGGGAAGGAGAGGGTGCTGCACCAATGCAGGAGAGGTTTGGGCCCAACGGGTCCACTTGGTCCACTTGGTCTAGTATATGATAAATGATCAATTATTCTTAGTAAACATGATGGTGCACCAACCAAAGTACATGCAGCAACCACGGTGGTACAAGTCTGTAGTGGTTCGATGCTGAGGTAGGGTTGTGGTTAGGGTTGTGCAGGGTGGTTCAACAAGGTTAAGGGCGGCACAGTGGTGCAGCGTTAGCATTGCTGCCTTACTGCACCAGAGACCCGGGTTCGATCCTGACTACAGATACTGTCTGTGTGGAGTCTGTATGGTCTCCCCCGAGACCGAGTGGGTTTTCTCTGGGTGCTCTGGTTTCCTCCCACCCTCGAATAACGTACAGATCTGTAGGTAAATTGGCTTCTGTAAAAATTGTAAATTGTCCCTAGTCCGTTCGGATAGTGTTAGTGTGCGGGGATCTCTGGTCGGCGCGGACTCAGTGGTCCAAAGGGCCTGTTTCCTCACTGTATCTCTAAACTGAACTAAGCTTGATATTTGATGGAAAGAAGCTCGATTTGACCTTGGAGGTAAAGGTTCTCCGGCTGCTGTGCCTTCTTCCCAATAGTAACATTGAGGGGAGTGCATGGCCAGGGTGGATGTATATACCAACAAGGAACTGCAGTTGCTGCTTTATACCAATGATAGGCACAAAATGCTGGAGTGACTCAATGCTCAGGCAGCATCTCTGGAGAAAACGGATAGGTGACGTCTCGGGTCGGGACCCTTCTTCAGACCCTGGCCTTCTTCATGGCTGGACTGGGTGGTGCAGGTCTTTGATAACATTAGGTGCTTCTTTGATGCACCGCTTCCTGTAGAAGCCTTTGATGGTGGGAAGGTCGATACCCATGATGGACCGGGCAGTGTCTTCTTCGTTCCGGTGGCTTGGTAAGAAAATGTAAAATTGTCCCTCATGTGTATTAATGAGCAGGGATCGTTCTGGTTGGTGCGGACTCAGTATTCCCTTTCCTATTCCTTTTCCCCAGAGATGCTGCCTGACCCGCTGACTTACTCCAGCTTTTTGTATCTGCCTTCGGCGTAAATCAGCATCTGCAGTTCACAGTTCTATGCTATCCCACTTTCTCAACCACTCCCTACATACAGTGGCGCAACGGTAGAGTTGCTGCCTTACAGCGCTTGCAGCGCCAGAGACCCGGGTTTGATCCTGACTACGGGTGCTGTCTGTACGGAGTTTGTACGTTCTCCCCCGCGACCTGCGTGTATTTTCTCCGAGATCTTCGGTTTCCTCCCACACTCCAAAGGCGTACAGGTTTGTAGGTTAATTGGCTTTGGTAAAATTGTAAATTGCCCCTGGTGTGTGCTAATGTGCGGGGTCATTGGTCGGTGCGGACTTGGTGCGCTGAAGGGCCTGTTTCCGTGCTGTATTTCTAAACTAAACTAAACAAGAGGCAATTTACAGAAGTTGATTAACTTACAAATCCGCATGTTTTTTGGGGGGATGTGTGGGGAAACCCAGATCACTTGAAGCCAATCTAAAAACGGTCTCAGGGAGAACATGCAAACTTCACACAGGCAGCACCGGAGGTCAGGATTGAACCCGGGTCCCTGGCGTTGCAAGGCAGCGGCTCTACCAGCTGTGCCACTGTGCGGCATCATTAATGTTTGTTCAAGAAGAAAAATGTAGTGGCCATTTAATATTTCAAAGGTAATCTAATATGTCAACACTGCTTACTGTATGTGGAGTGACATTGTAAATATGTTCCAATCTAAAGTACTTAACGTATTCATTCAAATAATGCATAAAATGTAATACATTCGCATTATGCAAGAGGACATGTTGAGAAAATAAAACACTCTATGTGCCATGCATAATAATCTTGAGCCAAAAGTAAACATCATAACAAGTGCTTGGGAAAGACTTTGATTAAATGCCTTGATTCATTTTGCAGCCATAGAGCCACAGAGAGCCTAGAAACAGGCCCCTCAGCCCAACTTGCCCACACTGACCAACATGTCCCATCTACACTAGTCCCATCTGCCCATATCCCTCTAAACCTATCTTATCCAGTAGGTAGACACAAAATGCCGGAGTAACTCTGCGGGCTAGACAGCTTCTCTGGAGAAAATGAATAGGTAACTTTTCAGGTCGAGACCCTTCTTCAGGGTCTCGACTGGAAATGTCACCTATTCCTTTTCTTCGTAGATGCTGTCTGGCCCGCCGAGTTACTCCGGCTTTTTGTGTCTATCTTCGGTTTAAACCAGCATCAGCAGTTCCATCCGACACACAATTTTATCCAGTGTTCATTGACAAGCTCAAAATCAATATTCCCCAAAGTCTTTGGATCCTAATCAGCCATGGACGTTTCCAGTGTGCTTTAGATGTGGTCTTTCTACAGCTAACAACTTACTGAATCACTTTGACCATCTCAAAGGTTGATCACCACATTGTATTGCTTGCTTTCCTCTGACGTTTATAACTTTTTAAAAGCTTAGTTAACATAAGATATAGTTTATTATATTCTTTGTATGGGAAGGAACTGCAGATGCTGGTTTTTAGATTTTAGATTATGATTTAGAGATACAGCGTGGAAACAGGCCCTTCGGCCCACCGAGTCCGCGCCGCCCAGCAATCCCCGCACACTAACACTATCCTACGCACACTAGGGACAATTTTTACATATTACCCAGTCAATTAAGCTACATACCTGCACGTCTTTGGAGTGTGGGAGGAAACCGAAGATCTCAGAGAAAACCCACGCAACTCACGGGGAGAACGTACAAACTCCGTACAGACGGCGCCCGTAGTCAGGATCGAACCTGAGTCTCCGGCGCTGCATTCGCTGTAAGGCAGCAACTCTACCGCTGTGCCACCGTGACGCCCGTGCCGTTTAAATCGAAGATGGACACAAAAAGCTGGAGTAACTCAGTGGATCAGGCAGCATCTCTGGAGAGAAGGAATGGGTGACGTTTTGGGTCGAGACCCTTCTTCAGACTGGTTAGGAAATTCTATTCTTATTATTCTTATTATGTTGTTTAACAGCTTAAGATGCACGGGATCATGGTGACGTGGATTCAGAACAGGCTTATTTATAGAAGACAGAAGGTTGTGGTGGAAGGAAGATATTCAGGCTGGAGATCTGTGACCAGTGGAGACCCATAGGGATCTGAGCAGGGATCTCTGTTTGTGAGATGTATATAAATGACTTGGAAGTAAATGTTGATGGGTTGGTAAGTAAGTTTGCTGATGACACCAAAATTGGAGGAGTTGGATGTTGCATCTCCGCTACTGATGCAAAATAATGATGCAGTCACAATATTTATAGGTTACATTCCTTAGTTGCTATGTTTATGGTCTCTGCCGGCTGCAGCCTCCGGCCTTGCTGTACACAGCCCGCACGCCATCCGACCTTCCAGTCAGCTGATACAAAGGTCATGACACTTGCACATCATTATCCTGACTCGCCGTCATGACGTTGTCGACAGTGAGGAAGGCTGTCCGAAGATAGACAATAGACAATAGGTGCAGGAGTAGGCCATTCAGCCCTTCGAGCCAGCACCGCCATTCAATGCGATCATGGCTGATCACTCTCAATCAGTACCCCGTTCCTGCCTTCTCCCCATACCCCCTCACTCCGCTATCCTTAAGAGCTCTATCCAGCTCTCTCTTGAAAGCATCCAACGAACTGGCCTCCACTGCCTTTTGAGGCAGAGAATTCCACACCTTCACCACCCTCTGACTGAAAAAGTTCTTCCTCATCTCCGTTCTAAATGGCCTACCCCTTATTCTTAAACTGTGGCCCCTTGTTCTGGACTCCCCCAACATTGGGAACATGTTATCTGCCTCTAATGTGTCCAATCCCCTAATTATCTTATATGTTTCAATAAGATCCCCCCTCATCCTTTTAAATTCTAGTGTATACAAGCCCAATCGCTCCAGCCTTTCAACATACGACAGTCCCGCCATTCCGGGAATTAACCTAGTGAACCTACGCTGCACGCCCTCCATAGCAAGAATATCCTTCCTCAAATTTGGAGACCAAAACTGCACACAGTACTCCAGGTGCGGTCTCACCAGGGCCCGGTACAACTGTAGAAGGACCTCTTTGCTCCTATACTCAACTCCTCTTGTTACGAAGGCCAACATTCCATTGGCTTTCTTCACTGCCTGCTGTACCTGCATGCTTCCTTTCATTGACTGATGCACTAGGACACCCAGATCTCGTTGAACTCCCCCTCCTCCTAACTTGACACCATTCAGATAATAATCTGCCTTTCTATTCTTACTTCCAAAGTGAATAACCTCACACTTATCTACATTAAACTGCATCTGCCATGTATCCGCCCACTCACACAACCTGTCCAAGTCACCCTGCAGCCTTATTGCATCTTCCTCACAATTCACACTACCCCCCAACTTAGTATCATCTGCAAATTTGCTAATGGTACTTTTAATCCCTTCGTCTAAGTCATTAATGTATATCGTAAATAGCTGGGGTCCCAGCACCGAACCTTGCGGTACCCCACTGGTCACTGCCTGCCATTCCGAAAGGGACCCATTTATCCCCACTCTTTGCTTTCTGTCTGTCAACCAATTTTCTATCCATGTCAGTACCCTACCCCCAATACCATGTGCCCTAATTTTGCCCACTAATCTCCTATGTGGGACCTTGTCGAAGGCTTTCTGAAAGTCGAGGTACACCACATCCACTGACTCTCCCTTGTCAATTTTCCTAGTTACATCCTCAAAAAATTCCAGTAGATTTGTCAAGCATGATTTCCCCTTCGTAAATCCATGCTGACTCGGAATGATCCCGTTACTGCTATCCAAATGCTCAGCAATTTCGTCTTTTATAATTGACTCCAGCATCTTCCCCACCACTGATGTCAGACTAACTGGTCTAGAATTACCCGTTTTCTCTCTCCCTCCTTTCTTAAAAAGTGGGATAACATTTGCTATCCTCCAATCCACAGGAACTGATCCTGAATCTATAGAACATTGAAAAATGATCTCCAATGCTTCCACTATTTCTAGAGCCACCTCCTTAAGTACTCTGGGATGCAGACCATCAGGCCCTGGGGATTTATCAGCCTTCAGTCCCATCAGTCTACCCAAAACCATTTCCTGCCTAAAGATAAGGCGGGATATAGGTCAGCTGCAGGAATAGGTGGAAGGATGGCGGATGGAGTTTAATCTGAGCAAGTGATGAGAGGGGGAAAGTTTAGCGGAGATGTGGGGGGGGGGAGTTTTTTTACAGAGAGCGGCGGGGGTCTGGAACGCATTGCTAGGGGTGGCAGTGGAGGCAGATGCCAAAGAGGTGTTTAAGAGGTTTTTAGATCGGCACGTGGAAGTGCAAGGAATAGAGGGATATGGATCATATACAGGCAGATGAGATTAGTTTAACTTGACATCGTGTTTGGTGCTAACATTGCGGGACAAAGGGCCCGTTCCAGTGCTGTACTGTTCTATGTTCTATGTTCTATGTTCTATGTTCTATGTTCTATGTTCTATGTTCTATGTTCTATGTTCTATGTTCTATGTTCTATGTTCTATGTTAACAACAAAAGCTTTACAAGTGGAAACGATTAAGTTTGTCACTTATTCCTCTGGCCCTGTTGGTAACCTTGCAGTTGAAGCAATGTTAGACCATCCCTACTCCTGGGATATGTTCTGCTTCACTTCAAAGACTTTTATTGGACTTCTTTTCCATTGTCTCACTGTTTACTTATTGATCTTGAGTAACAAGAGCACTTTTCTTTTCAAATACTAAGTTTAGATTACATCCACGACCCGAAACGTCACCCATTCCTTCTCTCCAGAGATGCTGCCTGTCCCGCTGAGTTACTCCAGCATTTTGTGTCCACCTTCGATTTAAACCAGCATCTGCTGTTCTTTCCTACACAAATATTGTACTCTATGATCTGCAGTTGTTTTTTAAATTCTGCTACCATTTATAAAATCGTTTTTTTTGGTATAAATCTTTCCAGTATGTAAGTGGATACATTATAAGGTATCGACTGTACCTTGCAATGGCCCTGATTTTGTAGTGATCATTGAGCTGGATGGCTCACCACTACTTTTAACAATGTCCCTCCCGAATATCTTGGATTCTCTGTATCTCAAACTTCCCCAATGCTATTGTCTACTGTTTTGTTTAGTTTAGTTTAGAGATACAGCGCGGAAACAGGCCCTTCGGCCCACTGAGCCCACGCCGACCAGCGATCCCCGCACACTAACACTATCCTACACACACTCAGGAAAATTTACACATTTCCCAAGCCAATTAACCTACAAACTTGTATGTCTTTGGAGTGTGGGAGGAAACAGAAGATCTTGGAGAAAACCCAGGCAGGTCACGGGGAGAACATACAAACTCCTTACGGACGGCACCCGTAGTCAGGATCGAACCCGGGTCTCTGGCGTTGCAAGGCAGTAACTCTACCGCTGCGCCAGCGTGCCACCGTGTTGCCAAGTGCCAGTTCAAAAACAGAGGAAGGTAAGTCTTTGGAGTAAGTTATTCTGCCCATCAAACCTGCTGTGATATTCAACAAGATCATGGTAGATATAATGCCTCAAATGCCCTTGCCTGCCCCATCCCCATGAATCTTGATTCCTTTCGTAGCTAGAAATCTATTGATCTCTGATCAATAATTCAGTATCCACCATCATCTGGGATAGAGAATTCCAAATGTTCACTAACCTCTAGGGTGGCACGGTGGCGTAGCGGCAGAGTTGCTGCCTTACAGCGCTAGAGACCCGGGTTCAATCCTGACTACGGGTGCTGTCTGTACGGAGTTTGTACATTTTCCCTGTGACCTGCGTGGGTTTTCTCTGGGTGTTCGGGTTTCCTCCCACACTCCAAAAACGTACAGGTTTGTAGGTTCATTGGCTTGGTAAAATTGTAAACTGTTCCTGATGTGTGAAGGATAATGTTAATGTGCGGGGATCGCTGGTCGGCGCGGCCTCAGTGGGTCGAAGGGCCTGTTTCCACGCTGTATCTCTAAACTAAACTAAACTGAATTAAACTAAACTCGGCTAAGGTGTACGATCGGCAATAACAGACGCCATCTCCCTCTCCGTGATCTGTTATAGCGAGGGATTTCTCTATTTAAAACGGCTCAAGACAAAATAGCACCAATGTCATGTAATTATAGAGTGATACAGCGTGGAAACAGGCCCTGTGGCCCAACTTGCCCACACCGGCCAACATGTTCCAGCTCCACTAGTCTCACCTGCCCGCGTTTGGCCTATATCCCTCCAAACCTGTCTTATCTTGGGGCGGCACGGTGGCGCAGCGGTAGAGTTTCTGCCTTACAGCGAATGCAGCGCCGGAGACTCAGGTTCGATCCTGACTACGGGCGCCGTCTGTACGGAGTTTGTACGTTCTCCCTGTGACCTGCGTGGGTTTTCTCCGAGATCTTCGGTTTCCTCCCACACTCCAAAGACGTACAGGTATGTAGGTTAATTGGCTGGACAAATGTAAAAAAAAATTTTTTTTTAATTGTCCCTAATGGGTGTACGATAGTGTTAATGTGCGGGGATCGCTGGGTGGCGCGGACCCGGTGGGCCGAAGGGCCTGTTTCTGCGCTGTATCTCTAAATCTAAATCTAAATCTTATCCATGTAAACCTTTGTCCTCTGGTCCTCGATTCACCTACTCTGGGCAAGAAACTCCATTCGTCTACCCGATCTATGTGTTGCATGTACTATTTTTTTTTGAAACTATTAATCATTGTTTAGTTGCTTCTTGTTGCGGGCTGTGCTTTCTCAGTCTGCCAGTGCGATGTTTTGCTTCGAATATAATACAGATGGTTGAGTTTTGGCAATCGCAGTGCAAGGAGAATCCGAGCTTTCTGCACGCAATCTTTTCTTACTTAATGCATCTTGCCCTCTGGGACCTAAATATTTTGCTCCCCGTCATGTGATTGTGAAAGATTTCATTACAGGAATCAACAAGAATAAACATATTTTCCTTCCTCTAAAGTGGAGATCATTGACTGAGGACAAAAGAGCATTTCAAACATTTCAACAAGCAGTTATTAAAAGAATGATTTATAGTCACCGAGTTCTCACCAGCTAATGGAACTAAATATTTTATTATCATAGTCCGGTCAGGATTCTGACCAAACTGTCAAAACCACTTTGGTCAAAGTCAAAAGATCAAGTCATAAGTGTTTCATTGTCACACGTACTGAAAGGGGAACAATGAAATCGCTAAATGCTAGAGTAACTCAGCGGGTCAGGCAGCATCTCTGGAGAAAAAGATTGGGTGACTTTTCTGAACAATGGCCCATTGTTCAGACTTGCAGCAGACCAGGGTCTGTGGAAGAGTTTCAGTCAGTTGTGAAGATAATCTAAGATGGATGAATAATTGTGTTGGGGTGCTTTGGCCACTTCCATAAGTGATAGCAGCATAATTAGGCCATTCAGCCCATTGTCAACTCTTCCATTCAATCATCTTTCCCTTTTAACCCCATTCTCCTGCCTTCTCCCCATAACCCCTGACACCTGAAATCCACAGCCTTCCATGGCAATGATGGCGGCACGGTGGCGCAGCGGTAGAGTTGCTGCGTTACAGCGAATGCAGCGCCGGAGAATCAGGTTCGATCCTGACTACGGGCGCCGTCTGTACGGAGTTTGTACGTTCTCCCCGTGACCTGCGTGGGTTTTCTCCGAGATCTTCGGTTTCCTCCCACACTCCAAAGACGTACAGGTATGTAGGTTAATTGGCTGGGCAAATGTAAAAATTGTCCCTAGTGGGTGTAGGATAGTGTTAGTGTGCGGGGATCGCTGGGCGGCGCGGACCCGGTGGGCCGAAGGGCCTGTTTCTTCGCTGTATCTCTAAATCTAAAAAATCTTTTAAAAATCTAAAATTCCACAGATTCACCGCCCTCTGACTAAAGAAACACCTCCTCTTCTCCTTCCTAAAGGAACGTCCTTTAATTCTGAGGTTACGACCTCTGGACCTAGACTCTCCCACCAGTGGAAACATTCTCTCCACATCCACTCTATCTAATCCAGTGTGTTATTCTCCCCCATTACTTCTCTCTCCGTGTTAAACCGTATTAGCTTAGCTTTCAGGGAGCTGATGTGAACACATTAAAAGCTTTTTTAGTGAGTGCTCCTGTCCACAACTGCCTGATACTATTTCTTTGTGACGGTCACCATGAGGGGAAAGAGACCCAATTTCTTCTCCAGTCCCCGGATACACAAACTCAGCGACATAGAAATGAATGAAAACACAAAACACCTCCACCAGGATCCTTGCATTTAGTTTCCCTGGGCATTGATTTTCCAGTAACATTCACGACCAAGGCTGTAATCACCTTTCATAGAAACATAGAAAAATAGGTGCAGGAGTAGGCCATTCGGCCCTTCAAGCCAGCACCGCCATTCAATGTGATCATGGCTGATCATCTAAAGTCAGTACCCCGTTCCTGCTTTCTCCCCATGTCCCTTGATGCCCTTTAGCCCTAAGAACTAAATCTAATTTTACTTTCCATTTTGAGGACAACGTAACCATAATCATCAGGATTACATTATTCTTTGTTCGTGTAGAATTGAATTAATTATGTCTGTTACTAAGAAGATGGATACCTGGGGACAATATGATGTTGATGGGAATTCAAGAGAATACAGAGAGAGCAATTAAGTCTTGAGTAAGATTATTCCTATTTAAATTAACTAACCCTTTGCATGACTAACTATTTCCATCTTGCAAATAGTGCAGATTTTTGCCGAATGATATTTCATCCTGAATGCAAATTAATCTCCCTTTTTGCTTAGCATTCTGGTTGATATTTAGTCCCAAATTAAAATCTTACTTAAGTTTCTTAAGTAGGTGGATTTCAAGCTGTGAAGCATATCAATATTTAATAGGCTGATTAAGTGAAATTACTTTCGAAAATGAAGCAGAATACTTTGGAAAGCGAGGTTGATAGCTCACATACAACAAAAAGTTATTTCGGAGTATCTGATTATACTAATAATGCGCAGAGGAACAATTAATTTACCAATTGCTCCCTCACTGATTTTCCTTGAACATTATTTGGGCTGCAGGAAAATGAGATGTGCAGAGAGATTCATCGCAGTGTACAAAATGATCCGTTTTGTTTATTAATAACCTCTACCGGGAAACTATTAACTGAGGTATGGAGATGTCATGCTGCTGTGTACATGCGTAATTTAGTTTAGCTTAGTTTCGAGGTGCAGCGTGTAAACAGGCCCTTCGGCCCACTGAGTCTGCGCCGACCAGCGAACCCCGTGCACTAACAATATCCTACTCACACTAGGGACCATTTACAATTTTATCGAGCTAATTAACCTACTAACCTATACGTCTTTGGAGTGTTGGAGGAAACCGGAGACGTTAGAAGGACGAGGGGAGACCTCATTGAAACTTACTTAATGGTGCATGCCTGGATAGAATGGATGTGGAGGGGATGTTTCCACTGGTGGGAGAGTCTAGGACCAGAGGTCACAGCATCGGAACGTAATTAAAGGACGTAATTTTACAAAGGAGATGAGCAGGATTTTTTTTAGTCAGAGGCTGATGAATCTGTGGTATTTGTTGCCACAGCAGTCTGTGGTGACCTGGTCACTCGATATTTTTAAGGCGGAGATTGACAGATTCTTGATTAGTGTGGGTGCCAGGGATTGTGGAGAGAAGGCAGGAGAATGGGGTTGAGAGGGAAAGACAGATCTGCCACGATTGAATGGCAGAGGAGACTTGATGGGCCGAATGGCCTAATTCTTCTCCTATACCTTATGAGCCAGAGGTAACCCACGCAGGTCCCATAGTCAGGATCGAACCCAGGTGTCTGGCTCTGAAAGGCAGCAACTCTACCGCTGTGCCACCATGCCGCCGATCGATTGACCGTTTAGTCCCACTAATATATTTATTGTGTTTCTGGGACAGGTTCCTTATTACCCAACCCTTGGCCCATGTACAGGCCCCAGTCCTTTGTAACCTGGATGAAACTCAGACTGCTTCGACTTTTCAGTCTGATGGAGGGTTTCAACCCGAAACGTCTCCTGTCCACGTTCTCCAGAGATGCTGCCTGACTCGCTGAGTTACTCACTTTATGTTCTTTTCTGCATTAACGAGCATCTGCAGTTCTTTGTTCCTGCGCAGCCTATCTACACTGGATATGATCACAGGCACCCTCGAGGATGTATCAGGAAGAGCTGAGAGTCAGGTGAGATAAATAATTGCTTCATGTAGAAACAAGGATGCTGGTTTACCAAGGAAAGACACAAAATGCTGCAGTAACTCAACGGGTCAAGCACCATCTGGAGAGAACATGGACAGGAGACGATTTGGGTTGAGACTAGGGTTGCCAGCTTCCTCACTCCCAAATACAGGACAAGGTGACGTCACCGCCCCGCGCCCCACGTGACTTCACCCAGCCGGGGGCCACGTGCTCCCGCTCTAACAATGGAGGCCGCCCGGGCCAGGAGACGGGTTGTTTAGCAACCTCTGTAAGGCGGCACCTGGGCCTACACTGTGTACACTACAGTGGCCCCCGGGCTACAGTGTCCAGGCCTACAGTGCCTACACTACAGTGGCCCCCAGGCTACAGTGTCCGGGCCTACAGTGCCTACACTACAGTGGCCCCCGGGCTACAGTGTCCAGGCCTACAGTGCCTACACTACAGTGGCCCCCAGGCTACAGTGTCCGGGCCTACAGTGCCTACACTACAGTGGCCCCCGGGCTACAGTGTCCAGGCCTACAGTGCCTACACTACAGTGGCCCCCAGGCTACAGTGTCCGGGCCTACAGTGCCTACACTACAGTGGCCCCCAGGGTACAGTGTCCGGGCCTACAGTGCCTACACTACAATGGCCCCCGGGCTACAGTGTCCAGGCCTACAGCGGTGTCCGGGCCTAATTCGGGACAAAACAATTTAGCCAAAAATACAGGATGTCCCGGCTAATACAGGACAGTTGGCAACCGTAGTTGAGACCCTTCTCCACACTGTTCAGAATAATTGTTTGTCCTGCAGGAATGGTGTGGGCAAAGACTGTGTTTCATGCCGTTCCTTAAATCGAGAAGGCAGGATGTGTAGACACAAGGAACTGCAGATGCTGGAATCTTGCATAGAACACAAAGTGCTGCAGTAACTCAGCGGGTCAGGCAGCATCTCTGGAGGACATGGATGGTTGACGCTTCGGCTCGGGACCCCTCTCCCCGTCCTGCAGAGATGCTGCCCGATCAATAGACAATAGACAATAGGTGCAGGAGCAGGCCATTCGGCCCTTCGAGCCAGCAACGCCATTCAATCTTATCATGGCTGATCTGCTGAGTTACTCCAGCACTTTGTGTTCTGGCAAGATGTGTTGGCATCTTCAACTTGAGTTATATAGAATATGAAGAAAGATATTGATTTTAACATCAATTGTGGCTGCCATGCCGTTTTGGTGTGTACCTAAGCTGGAAATCAAAATGGAAAAATAACAAGAGTGCTAAGTGGACCCTATAATTTGTGCAGTAGCATTTGCAGTGACATGGGCAGGTGTTTTGTGTGTTTAAACGATAATGACTGACTTTCCCTGAGACCATTAAACAAAGTCCTGCCCTCTCCCCTGGCATCAGTCTGAAGAAGGGTCTCGGCTCGAAACGTCACCCATTCCTTCTCTCCCGAGATGCTGTCTGACCCGCTGAGTTACTCCAGCATTTTGTGTCTACCTTATGTTCACGTCAAGCTGCTGTGTACATCTCAGTTTAGTTCAGTTTCAAGATATAGCGTGGGAACACGCCCTTTAGTCCACGCTGAGTCCACACCGACCAACAATCACGGTTCTACATTGTCCCAGTTCCGCATCCTACACACTAGGGGGCAACTTACAGAAGCCAATCAACCTACAAACCTGCGCGTCTTTGGAGTGTGGGAGGAAACCGGAGCACCTGCAGAAAACCCATGCAGTCACAGGGAGAACGTACAAACTCCGTACAGACAGCACCTGCAGTCAGGATCGAACCCGGGTGTCTGGCGCTGTCAGGCAGCAACTCTACCGCTGCGCCACCGCGTCGTCCTTGACTTGCTGGCCGTTTAGTCCCACTGATGTATCGATACTGATTCTGAGACAGATCTAAGGAAAATCAAGGAAATCACTTGGGCTCAAGTACTGGACTAACTGCAGAAACGATTGAGACTTAGCAAAATATTTCCAGGATTTAAACACCAGCTAACTGTGTTACGCAATGCTGCTGCGAAATCAGTGATTTAACAACTCGAGTCAATGAGCAAGTGCAAAGATCTAAACATTGACTATTTATAACACTACTTACAGAGTCTGGAGTGCAGTGTTTTGAAAAATAAATAGCAATGTTTAACTTCAACTTAAAAGAATTCCTGAAAATTTGAAGATTCCTAAAGTTCTGTAACATTCAACTTGCAAAGGCACATAACTCGAAAACACTAGAGAAATATCGGGAAAATGTGGCGCTGTGCGATATAAGCACATGTGTAAAATAAGCACATCTGTAATGGATTACTTATGATGTCAATTTATTACTCATCCAGAAATAAATGCCATTGCCAAAACAATCCAGCAAGTTCCAGTTTATCCGACTCGGTTATCTGAGGGCAGGAAGGAACTGCAGATGCTGGTTTAAACCGAAGAAAGGCACAAAAAGCTGGAGTAACTCAGCGGGACAGACAGCATCTCTGGAGAAAAAGAAGAGGTGACGTTTCAGGTCGAGACCCTTCTTCAGACTGCCCAGTTTTATACAATTGAATTTCCACGCACATTTGCCTCATCTTAGCAGCCCATGAGATCGACAGGTATTGACTGACTGATTTCTGAGATGGAGAGAGACCTGGAAGCTCTGCATTTGGTATTGGCAATAAATAGTTTGCAGGATAGTTTGGAAGCAATGCAAAGACGTTCCATTTGATATCCATTTGATATCCCTGTTCCATTTGATATTTCTTGGTGGTAAATAGGGGTTGATTCGATGCATTATTCCACTACCATTCCTCACTGTAAAAGATATGAAGGAAGTTAGGTTTTCATTAGTTTAGATTAGTTTTTAGTTTAGGGATACAGCGCGGAAACAGGCCCTTCGGCCCACCGAGTCCATGCCGACCAGTGATCCCCGCGTATTAACACTATCCAACACACTGGGGCGATTTTTACATTTAGCAAGCCAATTTACCTACATACCTGTGTGCCTTTGGAGTGTGGGAGGAAACCAAAGATCTCGGAGAAAGCCCACGCGGTCACAGGGAGAACGTAAAAAACGTACGTACAGACAGCGCCCGTAGTCAGGACTGAACCTGGGTCTCTGGCGCTGTAAGGCAGCAACTCTACCACTGCGCCACTGTGCCGCCTTAACTCGACTTAAATGAAATTGAGTTCTTCCATGTTGAACTGTTCAAGGTGTTGATGAAAATAGGATGTGACACCTGTTTCCCACTACTACAAACGCTTCGCAGATGTGATAAAAGATTAACAGCAGCCAAGTGGTTGCTCAGGTTAGAACCAGTGGGAAGGTTTGAGCAGGCAGGAGGTTGCTGTGCATTCAATCATTCCTTTCAATGGCCGAGAGATGAAACTACCCAGGGTAATAAGTCAAAGAATGCGTCAGAGGAATAGTGTGTGCGATGATGAATTACACTTCGTTTTTCATATAATAGCCACATTGTATCTTTTATTTTATCTTTAGTTTAGAGATACAGTGTGGAAACAGGCCCTTTTGGTAGTAATCAAGGTATTCATAGTAATTTTAAAGTATTTATTTCATGAAATGCTTCTATAAAATAGGCAGGAATGTAAATTTTGATGAAAGCTGATTAATTTAATGTTAATTTTTAACCTGCATTGTACATGAAGGTGTAAGAATGTCAAGGGTTATGGGGAGAAAGCTGGAGAATGGGATTGAGAAGCAAAAATAAATCAGTCATGATCGAATGGCTGAGCAGACGCAATGGACCGAATGGCCTACATTTGCTCCTTTTACAGGGCGGGACAGTGAGGCAGTGGTAGAGTTGCTGCCTTACAGCTCCCGAGACCCGGGTTCGATCCTGACCACAGGTGCTGTCTGTACGAAGTTTGTACGTTTTCTCCATGACCTGCATGGGTTTTCTTCAGGTGGATAAGATGGTTAGAGCGAGGGAGTATAAGACAATAACTGCAGATGCTGGTACAAATCGAAGGTATTTATTCACAAAATGCTGGATTAACTCAGCAGGTCAGGCAGCATCTCAAGAGAGAAGGAATGGGTGATGTTTCGGGTCGAGACCCTTCTTCAAAAGGTCGACCAGCAATCCTCTCATATTTACACCATCCTACACCCACTAGGGACAATTTTTACATTAACCAAGCCAATTAACATACAAACCTATACGTCTTTATAGTGTGTGAGGAAAATGAAGATCTCGGAGAAAAGCCATGTGGTCACGGAGAGAATGTACAAACTCCATACAGACAGCTCCCGTAGTCAGGATCGAACCCGGGTCTCCAGCGCTGCATTTGCTGTAAGGCAGCAACTCTACCGTTGTGCCACCGACCCGATCCGAAACGTCACCCATTCCTTCTCTCCAGAGATGTTGCCTGTCCCGCTGAGTTACTCCAGCATTTTGTGTCTATCAGTTGGGAGGCCATGTTGCAGTTGTGTTAGATGTTGGTGAGGCCACATTTAGAGTATTGTGATCAGTTTTGGTCACCATGTTATAGAAAAGATGTTGTTGAGCTGGAAAGGGTGTCGAGACGATTTACAAAGATCTTGCCAAGACTCGAGGATCTGAACTGTGGGAAAGTGTTGAGCAGGCTAGGAGTCTATTCCCTAGACCACTAGAGGATGAGGAGTGATCATATCGAAGTGTACAAAATCATAAGGGGAATAGATCGGGTCAGTGCCCAGAGTAGGAGAATCGAGAAACAGAGGACATTAGGTTTAAGATGTGGGGGAGAAGATTTAACAGTGACTTTTTTACACAAAGGTTGGTGGGTGTATGGAATGAGCTGCTAGAGGGGGTAGTTGAGGCAGGTGCGAGGGGAACTTTTAAGAAACATTTGGACAGGTACATGGATAGGATAGGTTTAGAGGGATGTGGGCTAGACACAGGCAGGTGGGACTAGTGCAGATGGGGCATATTGGTTGGCATGGGCAAGTTGGGCTGAAGGGCCTTTTTCCATTCTGTACGACTCTATGACTCTGTGACTCTGTTCCTTCATGAAGGGCATTTTGCATTTTGTTTCATTGAACAGTACAGCACAAGAACATGTCCTTCAACCCACATTGCCCATGCCAATGGCATGAGAATTGTGCTACTTTATTGGTCTTATGCAAAAGATCTAAACGTATCCGGTAAGCTTTATGCCCGTAACAATCTGTAGATTGATTGAGTAACATTGTTTGACAGTCTGTGATTAGGACTTGAGATCAAAGAATAACATGACACCAAATTTAAATCAATAAATCTTGATATGACTCAATCATCTGCCTGCCTATTACTGGCATGCCACGACTTAACAAATTTAGTTTGCTGGCCTGAATACCTTGCTTTATTATTGTCATGTGTGCCAAGTTACAATGAAATATAGTGTAAGAAAATAACTGCAGATGCTGGTACAAATCGAAGGTATTTATTCACAAAATGCTGGAGTAACTCGTAACTCAGCAGGTCAGGCAGCATCTCAGGAGAGAAGGAATGGGTGACGTTTCGGGTCGAGACCCTTCTTCAGACTGATGTCAGGGGGGCGGGACAAAGGAAGGATATAGGTGGAGACAGGAAGATAGAGGGAGATCTGGGAAGGGGAGGGGAAGAGAGGGACAGAGGAACTATCTAAAGTTGGAGAAGTCAATGATCATACCACTGGGCGGCAAGCTGCCCAAGCGAAATATGAGGTGCTGTTCCTCCAATTTCCAGTGGGCCTCACTATGCCACTGGAGGCCCGTGACAGAAAGGTCAGACTGGGAGTGGGAGGGGGAGTTGAAGTGCTCGGCCACCGGGAGATCAGGCGGACTGAGCGAAGGTGTTGAGCGAAACGATCGCCGAGCCTGCGTTTGGTTTCGCCGATGTAAAGAAGTTGACATCTAGAGCAGCGGATGCAATAGATGAGGTTGGAGCAGGTGCAGGTGGAGCTCTGTCTCACCTGGATGGAGTTGAGGGGGGAGGTAAAGGGACAGGTGTTGCATCTCCTGCGGTTGCAGGGGAAAGTGTCCGGGGATGGGGTGGTTTGGGTGGGAAGGGACGAGTGGACCAGGGAGTTATGGAGGGAACGGTCTGCGGAACGCAGAAAGGGGAGGGGATGGGAAGATATGGCCAGTAGTGTGGTTACAGTAGTAGTTACAGTGAAAGGTTTGCGTGTAATCCAATTAAATCAGATAACAATCAGATTGTGGCAGTAGGGTGGCCCAGCGGGAGAGTTGCTGCCTCACAGCGCCAGAGACCCGGGTTCGATCCTGACTACGGGTGCTGTCTGTACGCAGTTTGTACGTTCTCCCCGTGACCGCGTGGGTTTTCTCCCGGGTGCTCCGGTTTCCTCTCACATTCTAAAGATGTATAAGTTTGTAGGTCAATTAGATTTGGTAAAAATGGTAAATTGTCCCTCGTGTGTAGGATATGACGATCGCTGGTCGGCGCGGAATCGGTGGGCCGAAGGACCTGTTTCCACGCTGTATCTCTAAACTAAACTAAACCAAACTAAACTAAACTCAACTAAACTAAACTAAACTCTGTACATGAATACAATCGAGCCGCACACACATACCTAGAATTTTATTACACGCTGTTACAAAATATCCACATCTGTCTCTGATTTAAATGGATGTCAGTCCACAATTATGAAAGTTTATGCCAGCATTTTTAATTCCAGGAAAATTTGAAGTAAAAAAAAAAAAATCTAATTAGCTGCTATTTTTGTTTCGCAACTTGGGTGGAACCAGCTTTCAAAACTCAAAACAGTGTCAATAATATTTAATTGCAGGTGTTCCCATGCTCAAGAGCAAATTATTTGCATTTGGTGGTAATCTTATAACAAAACTTGGTGCACTGTTTCATTCTCCTCTCAGCTATCTCATATTATTTATTTCATATTTCAGATACAGTGCGGAAACAGGCCTTTTCGGCCCACCAAGTCCGCACCGCCCAGCGATCCCCGCACATTAACACTATCCTACACACACTAGGGACAATTTTCTTTTTACTTTTACCCAGTCAATTAACCTACATACCTGTACGTCTTTGGAGTGTGGGAGGAAACCGAAGATCTCGGAGAAAACCCACGCAGGTCACGGGGAGAACGTACAAACTCCTTACAGTACAGCACCCGTAGTCAGGATCGAACCTGAGTCTCCGGCGCTGCATTCGCTGTAAGGCAGCAACTCTACGCTGATGATAACTTTCAATGTTGAAAGGAAAGAATTATATTTTGCATTTTCCTTAATCGTCTCTTACAATGAATACAATGGTAGGTATAGCACAGTTGGTTGACTTGCTGCCCCACCGCGCCAGGGACCCGGGGTCAGACCTGACCTCGGGCGTTGTTTGTGTGGAGTTTGCACGTTCTTCCCGCACGGTGACTGCATGGATTTCCTCTGGAGCTCCGGTTTCCTCCCACATCCCAGCCACGTGTGGGTTTGTTAGTTAATTGGCCCTCTGTAAATTGTCCCTAGTGTCTCGGGAGTAAACGAGAAAGTAGGATAACACAGAACTAGTGTTGAGTCCTCCAAATTTGAGGAAGGATATTCTTGCTATTGAGGGCGTGCAGCGTAGGTTCACTAGGTTAATTCCCGGAAAGGCGGGACTGTCATATGTTGAAAGACTGGAGCGACTAGGCTTGTACACACTGGAATTTAGAAGGATGAGAGGAGATGTTATCGAAACGTATAAGATTATTAAGGGGTTGGACACGTTAGAGGCAGGAAACATGTTCCCGATGTTGGGGGAGTCCAGAACAAGGGGCCCCAGTTTAAGAATAAGGGGTAGGCTATTTAGAACTGAGACGAGGAAAAACTTTTTCAGTCAGAGAGTTGTGAATCTGTGGAATTCTCTACCTCAGAAGGCAGTGGAGGCCAATTCTCTGAATGCATTCAAGAGAGAGCTGGATAGAGCTCTTAAGGATAGCGGAGTCAGGGGGTATGGGGAGAAAGCAGGAACGGGGTACTGATTGAGAATGATTAGCCACGATCACATTGAATGGCAGTGCTGGCTCGAAGGGCCGAATGGCCTCCTCCTGCACCTATTGTCTATTGTCTATTGTGTGAATGGGTGATCGACGGTCATTGTGGACTCAGTGGGCAGAGTAGCCTGCCTGCTTCCATGCTCTATCTTAGCTTAGCTTAGTTTAGTTTATAGGTGCAGCGTGGAAATAGGCCATTCGGCCCACCAAGTCCACACACCGACCAATCACCGATCACCCCGACACTAGTTCTATCCCACACACTGGAGAAAATTTACAGAAGCCAATTAACCTGCAAACCAGCGGGTCTTTGGAAGGTGGGAGGAAACCGGAGCACCCGGAGAAAACCCACGCGGTCACAGGATGAGCATGCAAACTCTGTACAGGCAGCACCTGTAGTCACGATTGAACCCAGGTCTTTGGCGCTGTAAGGCAGCAACTCTACTGCAGTAGCACTGTGCCACCATAGAAACATAGAAACATAGAAAATAGGTGCAGGAGTAGGCCATTCGGCCCTTCGAGCCTGCACCGCCATTCAATATGATCATGGCTGATCATTCAGCTCAGTAGCCTGTACCTGCCTTCTCTCCATACCCCCTGATCCCTTTAGCAAAAAGGGCCACATCTAACTCCCTCTTAAATATAGCCAATGAACTGGCCTCAACTACCTTCTGTGGCAGAGAATTCCACAGACTCACCACTCTCTGTGTGAAGAAATGTTTTCTCATCTCGGTCCTAAAAGACTTCCCCCTTATCCTTAAGCTGTGACCCCTGATTCTGGACTCCCCCAACATCGGGAACAATCTTCCCGCATCTAGCCTCTCCAACCCCTTAAGAATTTTATATGTTTCTATAAGATCCCCCCTCAGTCTTCTAAATTCCAGCGAGTACAAGCCCAGTCTATCCAGTCTTTCCTCATATGTAAGTCCCGCCATCCCAGGGATCAATCTGGTGAACCTTCTCTGTACTCCCTCTAAGGCAAGAACGTCTTTCCTCAGGTTAGGAGACCAAAACTGCACACAATACTCCAGGTGCGGTCTCACCAAGGCCCTGTACAACTGCAGCAGAACCTCCCTGCTCCTAAACTCAAATCCTCTTGCTATGAATGCCAACATACCATTCGCTTTCTTCACTGCCTGCTGCACCTGCATGCTTGCTTTCAATGACTGGTGCACCATGACACCCAGGTCCCGTTGCATCTCCCCTTCTCCCAATCGGTCACCATTCAGGTAATACTCTGCTTTCCTGTTCTTGCCGCCAAAGTGGATAACCTCACATTTATCCACATTATATTGCATCTGCCATGCATTTGCCCACTCGCCTAATCTATCCAAGTCACTCTGCAGCCTCCTAGCATCCTCCTCGCAGCTAACACTGCCACCCAGCTTCGTGTCATCCGCAAACTTAGAGATGTTGCATTCAATTCCCTCGTCCAAATCATTAATATACACTGTAAATAACTGGGGTCCCAGCACTGAGCCTTGCGGTACCCCACTAGTCACTGCCTGCCATTCCGAAAAGGACCCGTTTATTCCTACTCTTTGCATTTTGTCTCTAAACGAAAATATCTAAATTAAAATATCTGAACTAATTTTGATTTAGCATGCCTAGCACTGTACACATTTTTGTTATTTACTGTAGATTCACTGCTAACCAAATCAACACCGATGGCAGTACCAAACTAATTATCGGTGCATCTAAAGAAAGGCAATTTGCAATTTTCCTTCAAATTTTGTTCTTTGTGAATTGTAACTTGTACATAAAGTTAGAGTTGTATATATCGTTAGACTTGTGGAAGGTTTATAATTCATATTACAAGGCAAATGTGTGAGCGGGTCTGTGCGCGTTTGCTTGTGTGTTTGTGGGTGTACGTGCGTGCATGTGTGTGCATGTGTGCGTGTGTGTGTGTGTGTGTGTGTATGTTGGAGTAAATTCAACAGTTGCACAAGAGTTTATTAACTGTAGATTAAAATTGAGTTAATTTTAACACATCAATTTATGATTATTACCCAGTGTTAAAGATAAAGATTTCTACAAGCAGTCGTAAATACTTTATCCCTCCTGGGTGTACTTTCATGTAATGCCAATAGATTACTTACCAAAGATGATGTTTGTCTCTTTCAGTCACTGAAGAATTTTCCTTTACTTGGCACTTGCTTCCATGATATATAGCTCTGTGAACAATATGGGTAAAAGGGCATTATTTGAAATATTTAAGTTTGTTTTGGCCAATTTTAATATAAGAGAATTAATTGTGTTTAAGTGATTTAATTTTGCAATTGCTTCTATAGTCATAGAGTCATACAGGCCCTTTGGCCAAAATTGCCTGGGCAGACCATAATGCCCTGTCTACACTTGACTCACCTGCCCACACTTCGCCCATGTCCCGCTAAACCTTTCCTATCCATGTACCTGTCCAAATGTCTTTTAAATGTTGTTACAGTACCTGCCTCAAATACCTCCTCTGGCAACTGGTTCTGTACACCCACCACCCTCTGTGTGAGAAGATTGACCCTCAGGTTCCTATTAAATCTTTCCCCTCTCACCATAAACGGTGGCGCAGCGGTAGAGTTGCTGCCTTACAGGGAATGCAGCGCCGGAGACTCAGGTTCGATCCTGACTACGGGCGCCGTCTGTACGGAGTTTGTACATTCTCCCCGTGACCTGCATGGGTTTTCTCCGAGATCTTCGGTTTCCTCCCACACTCCAAAGACGTACAGGTTTGTAGGTTAATTGGCTGGGTAAAATGTAAAAATTGTCCCTAGTGTGTGTAGGATAGTGTTAGTGTGCGGGGATCGCTGGGCGGCACGGACTCGGTGGGCCGAAGGGCCTGTTTCCGCGCTGTATCTCTAAAAAAATATAATAAACCTATGTCCTCTGGTTCTTGATTCCCCTGCTCTGGGTAAAAGACACTGTGCATCTATCTTACACTATCTATCCCCCTCGTGATTTCACACATCTCCATTAGATCACCCCTCAGCCTCCAGCTCCCAAAGGAATAAAGTCCTACTCTGCTCAACCTCGCCCGATAGCTCAGGCCTCAAGTCTTGGCAACATCCTCCTAAACACTTCTCTGCACTCTCTGAGAATTGAGAATTGAACTTTAATCATTTTTTAAATGCTTGTGAGTGTTAGGGACTTTCAGAAGCTTTCAAAACAGAGTTTGTCATTCTGGTTCGAGACTTTAATTAGCACCTATCGCCAGAGGGGAATTCCTTCACGCTACTTTAGTCATGCTTTGCAGAGTGGAAACAGGCCCTTCGGCCCACCGAGTCCATGCCCGCCAGCAATCCCCGCACACTTGTTCTATCCTACACACTGGGGGCAATGTACAGAAGCCAATTAATCTACAAACCTGTAGGTCTTTGGAGTGCAGGAGGAAACCGGAACACCCAGAGAAAACCCACGCGGTCACAGGGAGAAGGTGCAAACTCCATACAGACAGCACCCACAGTCAGGATCAAACCTGGGTCTCTAGCGCTGTAAGGCAGCAACTCTACCGCTGCACCATTGTAAGTCCTTTAAGATATTTAAAAGACACCATCAGTCACAATTAGTTATTCCCCTTTATCCTAAGAAATATGTTTGTACTCTGACTGTGTGTGAGTGATATGGGCACTGATACCATATCAACGTGTAATAAAGGTCTAGTTATTTATCATTCGGGCATGCCAATGATCATACGTCTAATAATACCAATTGCTTCCACATTGCTTAAATTGCAAAACCAGTTTCTAACTTACCTTGACATGTACTTTCCTCCTTGTTGGTAAAGTACAAGCAGTAAAGAAGATTAAACTTTGTGATAGCAACTTTCAGTTATTGATTTCCTAATGGAGATTTTTTACACTGTAAAACATTGAGCTCTTTTCACCACAGGCAAGATTTAAAGTGAGCAAGTCTTGTCATAAGTTCATAAGTCCATAAGGAATAGGAGCAGAATTAGGCCATTCGGCCCACTGAGTCTGCTCTGCCATTCGATCATGGCTGAACTATCTTTCCCTCTCAAATCAATTCTCCTGCCTTCTCCCTGTCACCTTTGACGTCCTTTGTCCACTGAGTGTTAGAAACATAGAAACATAGAAAATAGGTGCAGGAGTAGGCCATTCGGCCCTTCGAGCCTGCACCGCCATTCAATATGATCATGGCTGATCATCCAGCTCAGTAACCTGTACCTGCCTTCTCTCCATACCCCCTGATCCCTTTAGCCACAAGGGCCACATCTAACTCCCTCTTAAATATAGCCAATGAACTGGCCTCAACTACCTTCTGTGGCAGAGAATTCCACAGACTCACCACTCTCTGTGTGAAGAAATGTCTTCTCATCTCGGTCCTAAAAGACTTCCCCCTTATCCTTAAGCTGTGACCCCTGGTTCTGGACTCCCCCAACATCGGGAACAATCCTCCCGCATCTAGCCTCTCCAACCCCTTAAGAATTTTATATGTTTCAATAAGATCCCCCCTCAGTCTTCTAAATTCCAGCGAGTACAAGCCTAGTCTATCCAGTCTTTCTTCATATGAAAGTCCCGCCATCCCAGGGATCAATCTGGTGAACCTTCTCTGTACTCCCTCTAAGGCAAGAATGTCTGTTAAAGGCATTGTGAGGAATGGACTTCTTTCTGATGGATTTTGGTTACAGAGCTCAGAGTGTCTCCACAGTAATCAGATAACGCTGCCCCTTTAAGAACACTGGCTACTAGTTACACTATGAAGAGGTGCAAAACGAATCAAAGTCGGCACTGAGGGCCAAGGAGCCCACAATGGTCCATTGTTGGCTGAGGAAGAGGTGGTAACAAAGGGATATGAACAATGAAACTAGCAGGACAGCAAGAGTGGGGAGAAAGATGGAGAGAGAAGGAATGCAAGGGATTCTTGAAATTAGAGCAATCAATGTTCATGCCGCTGGGCTGTAAGAGCATGGTACTGTATTTGAAAGCAATTTGTTTCATGGAGTGGTCTCTAGGTCGTCGGAGCGAATCCCATACTCTGTTATAGTGGACAATCGGCAATATCGGATGCCATTCCCCACCCCTATAGTCCGTTATAACGAGGGTTATCTGTACTATACCAAGAGTACATTGGAGCTCTGCTGATTGACTGCTATGATTACACACACTGTGATTTCCGATGTTACCGATCGTTAGTACAGGTGTTCCTCAGCTTCTGATGGGGTTCCGTTCCGAGAAACCCATCGGAAACCGAAAGTATTGTAAGTCAAAATACATTGTAACACACTCGATCACGTGGCTGGAATCGAGAGGCGGCTCACGTATCCTCTTGTGATTCACCGCCAATGTCCTGCATTTTGCTCAGTTGGACAGTTTTAGTTTTCATTTTTTTTAGTTTGAGAGATTCAGCCCGGGAAACAAGCCCTTTGGCCTACTGAGTCCGCGCCGACCAGCTGTCCCCGCACACTGACACTATTCTACACCCACAAGGGACAATTTACAATTATGCCGAGCCAATTAACCTACAGACCTGTACGTCTTTGGAGTGTGGGAGGAAACCGGAGCTCCCAGAGAAAACCCACACAGGTCACGGGGAGAACGTACAAACTCCATACAGACAGCACCCGTAGTCAGGATTGAACCCGGGTCTCTGGCGCTGTGAGGCAGCAACTCTACCGCTGCACCACTGTGCCGCCCTGATGATGGAACAATCTTGGTGCGTTGAGCTGCTTTAGTTTCAACTGTACTGTGTTAAATGAACGGTATTGACTGAAGTAAGCAGAGTACACTTTTGAAAGACACCACATGGAAACAGCCACTTTGGCCCACCGAGTCCACGCTGACCATCGATCACCCGTACACACTAGCTCCACGTCATCCCACTTTCTCATCCGCTCCCTGCACACTGGGGGCAATTTACAGAACCTACAAACCCGCACGTCTGGCATGATGTGGGACGAAACCGGGGCACCTAGAGGAAATCTACGCAGTCACAGGAAGAACGTGCACACTCCACACAGACAGCACCCGAGGACGGGATGGAGCCCGGATCTCTGGAGCCCGGATCTCTGGAGCCCGGATCTCTGGAGCCGTGAGACTGCAACTCCACCCGCTGCTGTCTTCAGAATATATTGGCGGATTTTACTAATTCGCCAATAGACACAGAATGCTGGAGTAACTCAGCGGGACAGGCAGCATCTCTGGAGAGAAGCCATGGGTGACGTTTCTGGTCGAGGCCCTTCCTCGTACTGATCAGTACTGATCATGCTGATGTTTGTGAACCATCTGTAGATTTCACTTCTGTAAATAAACATTTATCTGAGGACATGTTCCTGACTGGAATGTCCCCCTCAACTGACAGTGAACCACTCTACATTTCCTTGTTTAGCATCCACTTTGAACCAGGGGCCACAGTTTAAGAATAAGGGGTAGGTCATTTAGAACGGAGATGAGGAGAAACTTTTTCAGTCAGAGAGTTGTGAATCTGTGGAATTCTCTGCCTCAGAAGGCAGTGGAGGCCAATTCTCTGAATGCATTCAAGAGAGAGCTAGATAGGGCTCTTAAGGATAGCGGAGTCAGGGGGTATGGGGAGAAGGCAGGAACGGGGTACTGATTGAGAATGATCAGCCATGATCACATTGAATGGCGGTGCTGGCTCAAAGGGCCGAATGGCCTCTCCTCCACCTATTGTCTATTGTCTATTGATTTGTTGTTTTCGCACCTTACCCTTCCATATCTCTAGACCTCCTTTCCTGTGACTCTCAGTCTGAACAAGGGTCTAGGACCCGAAACGTCACCCATTCCTTCTCTCCAGAGATGCTGCCTGACTGTCCCTCTGAGTTACTCCAGCATTTTGTGTCTATCTTCGATTTAAACCAGCGTATGCATTTCCTTCCTACGTGTACTAATTTGCCATTTGAAAGTAATTGATCTTTCATCTTATCATCGTTTGCCTGTCTTGGAGCCATTTAGAAATCTCCATATTGCTGTCAAATATTGTTCAAAGATTGCCAGGAACTTCATTGTGTTATTGAAAGCTCTCAGTACAATTCCACAGCACCAGGGCCTTTCATAACAGGAACATCAGCCATTCACTTCAACAAGACTCCATCATCTTTCTTGTCCTGTCATGCTTTGTACAATATAAATATAACATAATGGCTTTGATTGTGACAGCTTTAAAAAATCATGTATATCCACACACAATTGAAGATGAAAAAGTTCATCTTCACAGAACACTTCTCAGTCTGAAGAAGGGTTCTGACCTGAAACGACACCTATTCCTTTTCTCCAGAGACGCTGCCTGACCCGCTGAGTTACTCCAGCACTTTGCGCCTATCTCCGGTCTAAACCAGCATCTGCCGTTCCTTTCCACTCAAAGTTCTTAACACCTCGACTTCCCCCATTAGTTCATAGGGTCCAGAGGAGGTTTACAAGAATGATCCCAGGCACGGGTGGGTTAGCATACGATGAGCGTTTGACAACACTGGGCTTCCACTCGCTGGAGTTTGGAAGGTTGAGGGGGGACCTCCTTGAAACTTACAGAATAAAGAAAGGCATAGATCGAGTGGATGTGGAGAGGATGTTTCCACTGGTGGGAGAGTCCAGGACCAGAGGTTAAGGGGCGCTCTTTTAGAAAGGAGGTGAGGAGGAACTTCTTTAGTCAGAGGGTGGTTAATCTGTGGAACTCATTGTCACAGAGGGCTGTAGAGGCCAAGTCAGTCGATATTTTTAAGGCAGAGATAGACAAATTCTTGAATAGAACAGGTGTCAAGGGTTATGGGGAGTAGGCAGGAAACTGGGATTAGGAGGCAGAGATCAGCCATGATTGAATGGCGGAGTAGACGCGATGGGCCGAATGGCCTAATCCTCCTCCTATAACTTGTGAACTTGTTAAAGCTGGCAGTGAATCGTGCCACGTCGAGCCTTCCATCTCTGGTGTGTTCTTGCACTATCTCTGGTTTAATGCAGGCTAAGTTGGTAGTAGGGTAGCCAACTATCTCACTCCCAAATACGGGACAAGGTGACGTCACCGCCCCACGCCCCATGTGACCTCACCCAGCCAGCGGTCACATGCTCCCGCTCCACCAATGGCGGCCGCCCAGCCCAGGAGGCAGGTTGCTACGCAACCTCCGTTAGACGAACACACTCGGCCCCGCTCCCCGAACACACCCCGTTAGCCTACACTGTCCTGGCCTACAGCGCCCCCCGGGCCTACAGTGTCTGGGCCTACAGCGCCCCCCGGGCCTAATACGGGACAAGGGCGGTCCCATACGGGACAAACCAATATAGCCCAAAATACGGGATGTCCCGGCTAATACGGGACAGTTGGCAACCTTAGTTGGTGGTGGACTTGGACCAGACTGCACAAACTCCAAGTCCGAGTTAAACTGATGTCAGGACAAAGAGGAGGTTCCCAGTCAAGGAAACACAACTTTTCGATGCAGACTTGATGGGCCGAAGGTCCCGTTTCCACGCTGAATCTCTCTCAACTAATTGTCAGTTGCTTTGAAATCAGAGTAAATTTGCAGGGATTTCCAAGATGAGATTCATTTCTCCACATTTTCTGGCAACAGTGCCCTTTAATCCTGTACAATATTAGAAAGTTGGCAACTTTAGTAGTTTACAAGGTTTCACCCAAAAACTTTGTTCCGTCTTTCTCAGAAGAATCTGATTGCTCTAATTATAACTAGGTTGTTTATTACATGCTTGCTGGTCTGGTTGTGTCTCCTTTGAAATTGATCAAAAGAAAGGTAAGGTGGCAAAACAGCATGCGGCCATTCTGTGATATCCTACGTCAGATGGACTTCAAGCATTTTGGAAAATCTCTAGTTGAACAATGATTCTGCAATAAAATGGTGTCTTCTTTTTTTAGTTTAGAGATACAGTGCAGAAACAGGCCCTTCGGCCCACCGAGTCCGCACCGACCAGTGATCCCCGCACATTAAGACTAACCTACACACACTAGGGACAATTTACATTTACACCAAGCCAATTAAAAACTTTTTCAGTCAGAGAGTTGTGAATCTGTGGAATTCTCTGTCTCAGAAGGCAGTGGAGGCCAATTCTCTGAATGCATTCAAGAGAGAGCTAGATAGAGCTCTTAAGGATAGCGGAGTCAGGGAATATGGGGAGAAGGCAGGAACGGGGTACTGATTGAGAATGATCAGCCATGATCACATTGAATGGCGGTGCTGGCTCGAAGGGCCGAATGGCCTCCTCCTGCACCTATTGTCTATTGTCTATTAACCCACAACCTGTACCTCTGGAGTGTGGGAGGAAACCGAAGATCTTGGAGAAAACCCACGCAGGTCACGAGGAGAATGTACAAACTCCGTACAGACAGCACCCGTAGTCGGGATCGAACCCAGGTCTCTGGCGCTGTAAGCGCTGTAAGGCAGCAACTCTACCGCTGCACCACTGTTCTGACTTGGTTGGACAAACAGATTGTTTTCTCTGGGGTGTTGGAGGTTGAGAGGAAACCTGATAGAAGTATATAAAATTATGAGAGACATGGATGGGGTGGACAATCAGAAACCTTGTCGCAGGGTGACACGGTGGCATAGCGGTAGAGTTGCTGCCTTACAACGCTAGGGACCCGGGTTCAATCCTGACTACCGGCGCTGTCTGTACAGAGTTGGTACCATCTCCAATGTGACCAGGTGGGTTTCCTCCAGCTGCTCCGGTTTCCTCCCACACTCCAAAGACGTGCAAGTTAGTAGGTTAATAGGTTTGAAGGGTCTGTTTCCGTGCTGTATCTCTAAAGAAAAGTCAAGTAAAGAGTGGAAATGCCAAAGAACAGAGAGGGTAGCTTGAAGGTCAGAGGGGGGAAGTGTAAAGGAGATGAGCAGGGCAAGATTCTTTTTGGACAGAAAGTTGGTAGATGCCTGGAATGTGCTGTCAGGGGCAGTGGTAGAGGACGATGCAATAGTGGCATTTAAGAGGCTTTTAGGCACATGGATATAGAGGAACACATGTCATGTGTCTGTATTCTCATATATCACGTTACTGGTTGACATTAGTAAAAAGGAACATATACTTGAGTCTAAAATATATATTGGGCCATGGGGAATGATCAGGGAGTTGGGGCAGGTACTATCGCAACGTTTAAGTAACATTTAGACAGGTACATGGATAGGACAGGTTTAGAGGGATATGGGTCAAACGTAGGCCGGTGGGACTAGTGTAGATGGGACATGTTAGCCAGCATGGGCAAGTTGGGCCAGAGGGCTTCTTTCCACACATAAAACTCTGACTCAATAGACAATAGACAATAGACAATAGGTGCAGGAGTAGGCCATTCAGCCCTTCGAGCCAGCACCGCCATTCAATGCGATCATGGCTGATCACTCTCAATCAGTACCCCGTTCCTGCCTTCTCCCCATACCCCCTAACTCCGCTATCCTTAAGAGCTCTATCCAGCTCTCTCTTGAAAGCATCCAACGAACTGGCCTCCACTGCCTTCTGAGGCAGAGAATTCCACACCTTCACCACCCTCTGACTGAAAAAGTTCTTCCTCATCTCCGTTCTAAATGGCCTACCCCTTATTCTTAAACTGTGGCCCCTTGTTCTGGACTCCCCCAACATTGGGAACATGTTATCTGCCTCTAATGTGTCCAATCCCCTAATTATCTTATATGTTTCAATAAGATCCCCCCTCATCCTTCTAAATTCCAGTGTATACAAGCCCAATCGCTCCAGCCTTTCAACATACGACAGTCCCGCCATTCCGGGAATTAACCTAGTGAACCTACGCTGCACGCCCTCCATAGCAAGAATATCCTTCCTCAAATTTGGAGACCAAAACTGCACACAGTACTCCAGGTGCGGTCTCACCAGGGCCCGGTACAACTGTAGAAGGACCTCTTTGCTCCTATACTCAACTCCTCTTGTTACGAAGGCCAACATTCCATTGGCTTTCTTCACTGCCTGCTGTACCTGCATGCTTCCTTTCATTGACTGATGCACTAGGACACCCAGATCTCGTTGAACTCCCCCTCCTCCTAACTTGACACCATTCAGATAATAATCTGCCTTTCTATTCTTGCTTCCAAAGTGAATAACCTCACACTTATCTACATTAAACTGCATCTGCCATGTATCCGCCCACTCACACAACCTGTCCAAGTCACCCTGCAGCCTTATTGCATCTTCCTCACAATTCACACTACCCCCCAACTTAGTATCATCTGCAAATTTGCTAATGGTACTTTTAATCCCTTCGTCTAAGTCATTAATGTATATCGTAAATAGCTGGGGTCCCAGCACCGAACCTTGCGGTACCCCACTGGTCACTGCCTGCCATTCCGAAAGGGACCCATTTATCCCCACTCTTTGCTTTCTGTCTGTCAACCAATTTTCTATCCATGTCAGTACCCTACCCCCAATACCATGTGCCCTAATTTTGCCCACTAATCTCCTATGTGGGACCTTGTCGAAGGCTTTCTGAAAGTCGAGGTACACCACATCCACTGACTCTCCCTTGTCAATTTTCCTAGTTACATCCTCAAAAAATTCCAGTAGATTTGTCAAGCATGATTTCCCCTTCGTAAATCCATGCTGACTCGGAATGATCCCGTTACTGCTATCCAAATGCTCAGCAATTTCGTCTTTTATAATTGACTCCAGCATCTTCCCCACCACTGATGTCAGACTAACTGGTCTATAATTACCCGTTTTCTCTCTCCCTCCTTTCTTAAAAAGTGGGATAACATTTGCTATCCTCCAATCCACAGGAACTGATCCTGAATCTATAGAACATTGAAAAATGATCTCCAATGCTTCCACTATTTCTAGAGCCACCTCCTTAAGTACTCTGGGATGCAGACCATCAGGCCCTGGGGATTTATCAGCCTTCAGTCCCATCAGTCTACCCAAAACCATTTCCTGCCTAATGTGGATTTCCTTCAGTTCCTCCATCACCCTAGGTTCTCCGGCCCCTAGAACATTTGGGAGATTGTGTGTATCTTCCTCAGTGAAGACAGATCCAAAGTAACGGTTTAACTCGTCTGCCATTTCTTTGTTCCCCATAATAAATTCCCCTGCTTCTGTCTTCAAGGGACCCACATTTGCCTTGACTATTTTTTTCCTCTTCACGTACCTAAAAAAACTTTTGCTATCCTCCTTTATATTATTGGCTAAATCAGGAGTCCTTTCAGAGATCAACATGATGGCGTAGGAAGGAATCGCCGATGCTGGCTCACACCAAAGATAACCACACAAAAATGTCAGAGTAACTCAGCGGGACAGGCAGCATCTCTGGAGGGAAGGAATGGGTGACGTTTCGTGGTCAAGACCCTTCTTCAAACTGAGAGTCAGGGGAGAGGGGAAACGAGAGATATGGAAGGGTAAGGTATGAAAACATAAGAGCAATGAGCTGAATGTGTTCCCTCACGATTGAAATTTGTGTTCGGCGAAGATGGACTGAAATGGGTTAATTCTGCCATTACAGGAGCTAATTATAATGGAAAAGCATGATAAATTGTGGTGTACATTCTATTTAATGTGTGATTTACACCAGTCCTTTTTGATGTGTATAACGTTATTACCCAAAATTGGAAAAGTAAGTAATATGTTGCCCCCTTCATCACAAGCAAAGCCTATTTTTCTCAAATAGAATTCATGAAGACATTTTCCCAAGGGCAATTCATCTCCAGCCTACACTGAGATGAGTTATTGATTTCCCACAGTAATTGGTGTGTTGGGGGGGGGGGGGGGGGGGGATGGGTGGGAGAACACAGTTCTTTTTTTGTAGTTCAGTAGATGTCATCGATTCAACCTGACCAAACTGAACAATAGTTGCACTGTAGTTAGTTTACTTTAGAGATATAGTGCGGAAACAGGCCCTTCAACCGAGTCCGTACTGCCCAACAATCCCCGCACACTGACACTATCCAACACACACAAGGGACAATTTACAATTTTACCAAGCCATTTAGCCGACAAAACTATATGCCTTTCCAGGCAAACTTGTCCTTCCTTAGGTCAGAAGTTGAAACTCATACAAAGTGTCTGGTGTGGACTCACCAAAAGCCTACGCTAATATTATATTCCAACTCCCTTGCATTTAAGGCTGGGTTTTTAATTTCTTGCTGCACCTACATGCGTGTCACTGCAGCCTTAGAGAGATGTAGCAGTGAGGCAAGCCCTTCAGCCTACTGAGTCCATGCCAACCATCAATCATGCATTGCTGGGTGGCACAGTGGTGCAGCTAACACAGGCTAACACAGCTGGTAGAGCTGCTGCCTCACGGCACACAGACCCAGTTCCGATCCTGACCAAGGCTGCTGTCTGTGTGGAGTCTGCATGTTCTCCCTGGGACTGCATGGGTTTCCTCTGTGTTTCTGGTTTCCCCATACATCCCAATGAGGTGCGGGTCGGTCAGTAAATTGGCCACGGTAATCTGCCTCTGGTGTGTAGATGCGGTAGGAATGGGAAAAGGGGCAAGGCAGGAATGGATGGGAATTTGGGACGTAAGAGAAAAGTGGGATTGGTGCGGGATTAAAGGCATATTTATTTTAGTGACACAGCGTGGAAACAGGCCCTTCGGCCCAGCGAGTCCATGCTGACCATCGATCATCCGCCCCACACACAAGGCAATTTACCGACAAACCCGCACGTGTGGTGAGGTGTGGGAGGAAACCGGAGTGTCCGAGGAAACCCACGCAGTCACAGGGAGAACGTGCCAACTCCACACAGACAGCACCCAAGGTCAGGATGGAACCCGGGTCTCTGGCGCTGTGAGGCAGCAGCTCGACCAGCTGTGTTAGCCTGTCACTTCACCACAGTCATCTGTGAGAAGTTTTGCACGCTAACTAATCTGCCAAGAGTAATTTCATTAAATAATTATATTATCCAACTGCGCAGATTCCAATCAGTTTAGGAGCCTTTGGCAATATTGTAGTAGTTGATATTTAGTGGAGCTCTTAATAATTAGTTTATAATGTCAGAACGCCATATCGAAATGATCTTAGATGGATCTGCACAGCTGATGGATTCCTATCTTCTAATTAGTGGCTTTACATTGCTTCAACTATCTCATGGAAATGCGGCTTGAATATTTTGTTAGTCTATCCAATCTTACATATTAATCATTTGCAAATCCGTCTGAGCTGATGGCCACAGCTCTGGGGATGAGAAGGCATTTCGCCTGGACTCTAATTGCTCTTTTTTTTATCTATTTCCTCTGGGGCTTTAACACCTCGAATACAGATTTAACAAGCAGACCGGCTTCATGGTCTACTCAGAATTAAACCTAGATTTGGAGTGTACGACACAATTTATGCGCTGCTAATGTGTGGAAATGATTGCTTGGTGAATTTTTAATGACATTCATAACTCTCGGAACTTTTATTAGCAGGAGTAAACATTGGTTGGTTAATCCGAATGTCACGTTAGAGATGCTGGAAACTGTAACGTCCAGGTTCAGGAGCAGCCTCTTCCCAACAACAGCCGGGCTTGTTAAACGCTGCTGTTAACAAGGGCGGTCACGGTGGCGCAGCGGTAGAGCTGCTGCCTTACAGCGAATGCAGCGCAGGAGACCCGGGTTCCATCCTGACTGCGGGTGGTGCTGTCTGTACGGAGTTTGTACGTTCTCCCCCGTGACCTGCGCGGGTTTCCTCCAGAGATCTTCGGTTTCCTCCCACGCTCCAAAGACGTACAGGTTTGGCTTGGTAAAAATTGTCCCTAGTGGGTGTAGGATGGTGTTAGTGTGCGGGGATCACCGGTCGGCACGGACCCGGTGGGCCGAAGGGCCTTTTTCCACGCTGTATCTCTAAACTAAACTAAACCACAACCCACAAATAAGCTCCAAATCACATAGACTATTATTGTTTATTTGTTTTATTTATATAATATGTAAATTTATTTATATATATATATATATATATATAAGAGATGCTGCCTGTCGTGCTAAGTCAGACTACCTCACGACAGAAGAGGGGGGAGTTGTACAATTTGATATAAAAAATCAAAACTCTGGTCCCTGTCTGCTCACTTGTTCTGCGTCTTCCCACTTTCTTATCGACTCCCTGCACAATGGGGGTAACTTACAGATGCCAATTAACCCACAAAACTGCACATCTTTGTTCAGTTTAGTTTAGAGATACTGGGCTGAAACAGGCCCTTCGGCCCACCGAGTCAGCACCGCCCAGCGGTCCCCGCACACTAACACTGCCCTGCACACACTCGGGCCAATTTTACATTTACAGCAAGCCAATTAACCTACAAACCTGCACGTCTTTGGAATGTGGGAGGAAACCGAAGATCTTGGAGAAAACCCACGCAGGTCACGGGGAGGACGTACAAACTCCGTACAGACAGCGCCCGTAGTCGGGATCGAACCCGGGTTTCCTGGCGCTGTGAGGCAGCAGCTCTGCCGCCTTGCCACCGCACTGCCAGAGTAATCTTTGAAACCCTCACGGTCGCGGGGTAGCACGTATCAAACTCCACACAGACAGCACCCGAGGTCAGGATCGAACGCGGGTCTCTGGCACTGTGAAGCTGCAACTCCACCAGGCTGTGCCGCTGTGCCCACTGGCATTTGCCATCACAGTGCCATCTGCTCAGCCACCTTCGTGCCACTCGCCTGTCAGGTCTGCCTTTGTCATCTGACACGGCTCTTGGTTGAGCTTGTTGCCTGCCAAACATTGGTGAGGATCTTTCACGAGCATTTTGTTTGGATGACCTCCAGCTTTTGAGCTATTCTTGTTAGCTTCCAACGTGACAAGCCAAATAACGGTACCCGGAGGAGGTGCAGAGTACCTCATCTTTATCTTTATAAGAAAATAACTGCAGATGCTGGTACAAATCGAAGGTATTTGTTCACAAAATGCTGGAGTAACTCAGCAGGTCAGGCAGCATCTCAGGAGAGAAGGAATGGGTGACGTTTCGGGTCGAGACCCTTCTTCAGACTGATGTCAGGGGGGCGGGATAAAGGAAGGATATAGGTGGAGCAGGAAGATAGAGGGAGCTCTGGGAAGGAGGAGGGGAAGAGAGGGACAGAGGAACTATCTAAAGTTGGAGAAGTTAATGTTCATACCGCTGGGCTGCAAGCTGCCCAGGCGAAATATGAGGTGCTGTTCCTCCAATTTCCGGTGGGCCTCACTATGGCACTGGAGGAGGCCCATGACAGAAAGGTCAGACTGGGAATGGGAGGGGGAGTTGAAGTGCTCGGCCACCGGGAGATCAGATTGGCCAACGCGGACCGAGCGCAGGTGTTGATGATCAGGAATTCTTCAGTTGGTTAAGGACAGTTCAGATCACTGATTGTGGTGCTACCCTCCCCTGATGTTTACCTTAGAAATACAGCATGGAAACAGGCCCCTCAACCCGCCGTGTCCACACCGACCAACCATCACCTGTACACTACTTCCATTCTACTCTCCAGGGACAATTTACAGAAGCCAATTAGCCAAGTCAAGTCAAGTCAATTTTATTTGTATAGCACATTTAAAAACAACCCACGTTGACCAAAGTGCTGTACATCAGTTCAGGTACTAAGAACGAACATACAATGACACACAAACATAACAGCACATACATAAACAGTTCACAGTGCCCCCTCGGAAGGCCTCAAACGCTAGGGAGTAGAAATAAGTTTTGAGCCTGGACTTAAAGGAGTCGATGGAGGGGGAAGTTCTGATGGGGAGAGGGATGCTGTTCCACAGTCTAGGAGCTGCAACCGCAAAAGCGCGGTCACCCCTGAGTTCAAGCCTAGACCGCGGGATGGTCAGTAGAACGTGCGAGGAAACTCACACACGGTCACAGGAAAAACGTACAAACTCCGCCCAGGCAGCACCCGTGGTCAGGATAGAACCCGGGACTCTGACGCTGTGATGCGATACGATAGAACTTTGTTTATCCCAGGAGGGAAATTGATCTGCCAACAGTCATAAAAACACAAGATCCATGAAACAGCAAAATACATGAAATGCCAAAAGGCCACTGCACTACCGCGAAGCCACTTGCGAAGTTGGAATTCTTGCCGCCGTGGTGTCCCATAAGCTGGAAAGCATCTTCCGTTTAATGAAATTTAGCTGCAACTCGAGTTCTCAGGAAGAGTTTATTTATGCAGCAGAACAATATAAGAAAATAACTGCAGATGCTGGTACAAATCGAAGGTATTTATTCACAACATGCTGGAGTAACTCAGCAGGTCAGGCAGCATCTCAGGAGAGAAGGAATGGGTGACGTTTCGGGTCGAGACCCCTCTTCAGACTGATGTCAGGGGAGCGGGACAAAGGAAGGATATAGGTGGAAACAGGAAGATAGAGGGAGATCTGGGAAGGGGGAGGGGAAGAGAGGGACAGAGGAACTATCTAAAGTTGGAGAAGTTGATGTTCATACCACTGGGCTGCAAGCTGCCCAGGCGAAATATGAGGTGCTGTTCCTCCAATTTCCGGTGGGCCTCACTATGGCACTGGAGGAGGCCCATGACAGAAAGGTCAGACTGGGAATGGGAGGGGGAGTTGAAGTGCTCGGCTACCGGGAGATCAGATTGGCCAATGCCAAAAGGCCACTGCACTACCACGATGCCACTTGCGAAGTTGGAATTCTTGCCGCCGTGGTGTCCCATCAGCTGGAAAGCACCTTCCGTTTAATGAAATTTAGCTGCAACTCGAGTTCTCAGGAAGAGTTTATTTATGCAGCAAATCAGCAGAATGCGGAAAACACTGTCATTATGGATTCTGTGTGTGACGTTGGCATTCTTTTGTGTTCCGACTCATCCCCCTTACCTTCGCTCATCGCTGAAGCATTCTGAGACCACTAGACACGCAGTCCCCTTTGCTTTACATGAGACCTTCCACCGTGTGTCAGCCACGTCAAACTGAGGTGGGGAACAGCATCGGCAACAGCGGCTGATAGCAGGCTCCGTTCCTCCATCATCGTATTCCTTCCAGTCGATCTGTTTACTCTTGACGCGGGGTACCGATCCATCAGTGTCCAACCTCTGCTGCCACACGCTGGGGCTACTCCTCGTCAAGGTTTTATTCCTTGATCCACAACTCCTTCTTCAAGATTCCTCTGGCAGGACTTTCATACGAAGAAAGACTGGATAGACTCGGCTTGTACTCGTTGGAATTTAGAAGATTGAGGGGGGATCTTGTAGAAACTTACAAAATTCTTAAGGGGTTGGACAGTCTAAATGCAGGAAAATTGTTCCCGATGTTGGGGAAGTCCAGAACAAGGGGTCACAGTTTAAGGATAAGGGGGAAGTCTTTTAGGACCGAGATGAGAAAGTTTTTTTTCACACAGAGAGTGGTGAATCTGTGGAATTCGCTGCCACAGAAGGTAGTTGAGGCCAGTTCATTGGCTATATTTAAGCCCTTGTGGCTAAAGGGATCAGGGGGTATGGAGAGAAGGCAGGTACGGGATATTGAGTTGGATGATCAGCCATGATCATATTGAATGGCGGTGCAGGCTTGAAGGGCCGAATGGCCTACTCCTGCACCTATTTTCTATGTTTCTATGTTTCTATGAAACCTGAACGCAATATTCAGTTCAACCTGCTGTAGAACTTCCTTTCCACAGTGTAAAGCTGAATCCTGCATCGGAGAATGCAATTTCCCTTTGTAAGAAATGCATTCCAGATTGACATCGTAGAAACAAGGAACTGCAGATGCTGGTGTACAAAAAAAAGACACAAAGTGTTGGAGTAACTCTGCAGGTCAGGTAGTATCCCTGGAGAACATGGGTAGGTGACGTTTGGTTGGTTAATTGGCTTGGTTTCATTGTAAATTGTCCCTGCCTTGTAGGTAAGATCGTGTTAGTGTACGGGGTGATTGCTGGTTGGCGCGGACTCGTTAGGCCAAATGGCCTGTTTCCATGTTGTATCTCTAAAGTCTAAGGTCTAAAGATTGAACCCAGGTCTCTGGCACTGGAGGGCAGCAGCTCTACCAGCTGCACCACTGTGCCTGCACTGTGAATATAGAATTCAGCTAAAAATCCATATCTATATTTCCCCCAAAATTCCACAAAATGCATAACAATCTTTTTTTCTCAGATCATCACTCACAGCCAGTTCAGAAATAAAGGGTTATCTCTTTCCCCCTGGAGTTTCAGTTATATTCGCACCCCCCAGAAAATGGCATTATTATTTGCAGGTTTCATGTTATTTGCCCTAAAATCAAGACAACTTTGTTTAAGGGAATCTCTGTGAAATTCACTGTGAAATCTCCTCAAGCTAAGCCCGCTTTCAAGTAGTTCTCCTCCTCTCTCCAACAGAGTTCTGGTCTGAAGAAGGGTCCTGACCTGAAACGTCACCCATCCATGTTCTCCAGAAATGCTGCCTGACCCGCTGAGTTACTCCAGCACTCTGGGAAACGTCACCCATCCATGTTCTCCAGAGTTGCTGGCTGACCCACTGAGTCACTCCAGCACTTTGTGTCTGTCTTTGTTTAAGGGCGTTGCTCATCTATTGACATGGTGATTGTTAGCTTCTTGGAAAATAATGGAGCTGCTTCTTCAAAGATCACTGTTCCTTTGCTTAGCGGAAGAGAATCTTGAAGGCACGGAACTGGACAGAATAAATGTGTAGGAAAGAACTGCAGATTTTTTTTCGATTTAGATTTTTTAGATTTAGAGATACAGCGCGGAATCAGGCCCTTCGGCCCACCGGGTCCGCACCGCCCAGCGATCCCCGCACATTAACACTATCCTACACACACTAGGGACAATTTTTACATTTACTCAGTCAATTAACCTACATACCTGTACATTTTTGGAGTGTGGGAGGAAACCGAAGATCTCGGAGAAAACCCACGCAGGTCACGGGGAGAACGTACAAACTCCGTACAGACGGCGCCCGTAGTCAGGATCGAACCTGAGTCTCAGGCGCTGCATTCGCTGTAAGGCAGCAACTCTACCGCTGCGCCACTGTGTCGCCCTTGCTGGTTTAAATCGAAGATAGACACAAAATGCTGGAGTAACTCAGCGGGACAGGCAGCATCTCTGGACAAAAGGAATGGGTGATGTTTCAGGTCGAGTTTGAAGAAGGGTCTCGACCCGAAACGTCACCCATTCCTCTCTCCAGAGATGCTGCCTGTCCCGCTGAGTTACTCCAGCATCTTGTGTCTACCTTGGACAGCATAAGTGTCAGGAGAGTCCTTTAACCTGAATGTTGAAGGCTCTTTCACACAGGAATACTTATGTCTTACAGCCAAAACAGCAGGAAGATTAGTTATAATCTCTATACTAAAACTCTCGTTTGTTTGTTTGTTTGTTCCTGAACTACAGCCAATACGGTACACGATAGCGCGACAATTTTAGGCCCACCTCACTCACCGTCGTCCCTTTGGTGCTAATGGAAGAAGTTTCATTGAAATCGGTGTTATATTTTTTTAAGTTATTCACATTTTAAAGTTTAAATCTATCTCCTAGGGAGGGGGGGGGAGGGAGGGAGGGAGGGGGGTGGAGGATGGAGGGAGGGAGGGGAGGGAGGGAGGGGGTGGAGGATGGAGGATAAGGAGGGTTGAGGGGGTGGAGTGGGGGGGGGGGGAGGGGGGGAGCGAAGGTGGAAGGGGAGGAAAAGGTCAGTAATGGATTCTCCTCCAAGCTGTGCTGGGAGAAGGTCAACCTCTGACACAGTGAGATGCACCAGATTCCACCGTGGTTTCTGCAAACAGTTTCTATCAGTGGGATAAATCATCGTTTCAGCGTCGAGGAATCGGACAATGGCGCTGACTTATTATGTCTCCATATCTTTCCTGGCAGGCCCAGGCAAATTTAGCTGTGTGAGTTTCTGTAAATAAGTGACCAAATGGGTCTCAGATTCCACATCAGCCCCGGAGGGATTTGCCAGATCAGAGGTAATTAGCAATCATCTTTATTACGTGCCGATGGTTCCCCTAACCCAGGTGCTATTGACACCGAAGATAGATACAAAAAGCCGGAGTAACTCAGCGGGACAGGCAGCACCTCTGGAGAGAAGGAATGGGTGATGTTCCGGGTCGAGACCCTTCTTCAGACTGAGAGTCAGGGGAAAGGGGAAACGAGAGATATAGACAGCGATGTAGAGAGATATAGAACACATGCACGTGGGACATGCAAAAATGTAATGATGATAAAGGAAACGGGCCATTGTTAGCTGTGGGCTCGGTGAACACCAGTTACAGTCACCAGGACGACAGTGAAACTAGTACAAAGACTAGGGTGGGAGAGGGACGGAGAGAGGGGGGGATGCAGGGGTTACTTGAAGTTAGAGAAATCAATATTCATACCGCTGGGCTGCAAGCTGCCCAAGCGAAATATGAGGTGCTGTTCCTCCACTTTGCGTAAGGAGTCTCACTCTGACATATTGATACCGTTCAATAATTGAACTGAATATCAAATATTTCATTAACAGGAGATTTCCATTCTGTGAGTAATGCTGGTCAGATTATTCTACGTGAAAATGTTTATTATCTTATACACAACCCAAAATGGCGGCGCTGCCATAGCAGCTGCGGCTTACCTGCGGTCCATTTGTCTTTGTGTTTTTGTTGTTTTTGTGTCTTAATTGTAGTTGTGATGTGGTGTTTTTGTGTTTGTGTACTATGTGTGTATGTGGGGGGGAGGGGGGGAACTGTAACATTGTAAATAGGTGTCCCTTCCGAACGGAGACCCGACCTTTGTTTTCTGGGTGTTTCCGCTCCTGCTGCGGCCTACCATCGGCCCAACTCCTGGAGCTGGCGGCCTCCAGGGCTCTGGTTCGCAGAGCCCGCGGACCGGACTTACCATCAGCGGAGCCGGCCGTCTTCGGAGACTGCGGGAGCGGCTGCGACTCGCCTTAGGCTCGGGCCGCGTGGATGCCGACATCGGGAGCTCCGGCAGCAGCAGCGTGTTCGCCCGCCCCGGATCGCGGGGCTTGGGTCGCGGATATTTCACCATCCGGCGCGGCCTAAGATATGCCGCGGGATATTTCTCTGCTGGGCGGGGGCTTCAATGTCGGGAGCCACGACCGCCCCGACGTGCAGCAACAGCGGCAGCAGCAGCGTGTTCGCCCGCCCCGGATCGGACTTATCATCGGCGGAGCCGGCCGTCTTCGGAGGCTGCGGGAGCGGCTGCGACTCGCCTTAGGCTCGGCCCGCTGCAGACCGTCCGGCGCGGCCTGCAACCACAACAACCTGACCGCGGGAGAGGAAAGCAGGAGAAGGGAAAATACATTGTGGCCTTCCATCACAGTGAGGAGAGGACTGGAGGAGACTCACTGTGATGGATGTTTCTTTGATGGATGTTTCTTTTTTTGTGTGTTTTTGGGGTTGTGTAATTTTAATGCCTATTTAATGTTTTTATTGTTGGACTGTGGGTGACTGAATTTCGTCCAATTTGGATGACAAATAAAGCTATCTTGAATCTTGAATCTTGAATCTTGAATCTTGAATCTTGAATCTTGAATCAGTGATTGTAATGTGCTACAGCTTGTGTTATGTACTAATATGGTTGGTGATCCATAACTGGGTATGATATCATTATGAGTGGGAAAGAAAACTGCAGATGCTGGTTTGAATTGAAGGTAGACACAAAATGCTGGAGTAATTCAGCGGGTCAGGCAGCATCTCCGGAGAGAAGGAATGGGTGACGTTTCGGGTCGGGTCGGTGGTGCAGCGGTAGAGTTGCTGCCTTACAGCAAATGCAGTGCCGGAGACCCGGGTTCGATCCTGACTACGGGTGCTGACTGTACGGAGTTTGTACGTTCTCCCCTGTACGTGACCTGCATGGGTTTTCTCCGAGATAGATCTTCGGTTTTCTCCCACACTCCAAAGACGTACAGGTTTGTCGGTTAATTGGCTTGGTGTTTGTGTAAATTGTCCCTGGTGTGTGTAGGTCCGGATAGTATTAATATGCGGGGATCGCTGGTCGGTGCGGACTTGGTGGGCCAAAGGGCCTGTTCCACGCTGTATCTCTGAACTAAACTAAACTAAAACTTATTATCCTGAAATTGTGACAATTCCTTTTAAGGAAAGGACGTTTAAGAACTCACATCAACAGAGGCAGAGAAACTTAAACATTTCTACCTCTACCCTTTTGATCCATTCCATCTAATCTCCATTTAGTATTTAATCTTTGGAGCCAAAGTATTTTTTTACGTGAATGTAATGCTTTATTCCAAAACAGTGTAAGGGGTTTAAGGTTTTCTCCTGAGCTGCATAATGGCATCGAATGGGGCAGCAAAGTGGCGCAGCGGTAGAGTTGCTGCCTTGCAGCGCCAGGGTCCCAGGTTCGATCCTGACTACGGGCACCGTCTGTGTAAAGTTTGTACGAACTCCCTGTGACTGCGTGGGTTTCCTCCGGGTGATCTGGTTTCCTCCCACACCCCAAAGACGCGCATTTTTGTAAATCAATTGGCTTCGGAAAGTTGTAAAAAAATTGTTAGTGTGTGCGGTGATCGCTGGATAGCACGGACTCGATGGGCCGAAGGTCCTGTTTCCGCGCTGTACGTCTAAAATCTAAAGTCTGTCAGCAAGTTTCATGTTCATAAGTGATAGGAGCATAAATAGGCCATTTGGCCCATCAAGTCTACTCCGTTATTCAATCATGGCTGATCTATCTTTCCCTCCTAACCCCAATTTCCTGCCTTCCCCCCCATAATCCCTGACATCTGTAATAATCAAGCATCTATCTCTGCCGTAAAATATGCATTGACTTGGAGAGACACAAAATGATGGAGTAACTCAGCGGGATGGGCAGCGTCTCTGGATGGAGGAATGGGTGTCATCTCGGGTCGAGACCCTTCTTCAGATTGAGAGTCAGGGGAGAGGGAAAGGAGAGATATGGAACGGCAAGGCGTGAAAAACGAGAGATCAAAAGGGGTGAAGCTCGAAGAAAATGTGGAATATATCATTGTTTTTTATTTATTTTTTTAAAAAAAATTATTTTTTTATATTTTAGAGATACAGCGCAGAAACAGGCCCTTCGGCCCACCGGGTCCGTGCCGCCCAGCGATCCCCGCACATTAACACTATCCTACACCCACTAGGGACAATTTTTACATTTGCCCAGCCAATTAACCTACAAACCTGTACGTCTTTGGAGTGTGGGAGGAAACCGAAGATCTCGGAGAAAACCCACGCAGGTCAAGGGGAGAACGTACAAACTCCGTACAGTACAGCACCCGTAGTCAGGATTGAACCTGAGTCTCCGGCGCTGCATTCGCTGTAAGGCAGCAACTTTACCGCTGCGCCACCGTGCCGCTAAGCATTGTTAGCGAGGGGAAGGTGACAACAATAGACAATAGACAATAGGTGCAGGAGTAGGCCATTCAGCCCTTCGAGCCAGCACCGCCATTCAATGCGATCATGGCTGATCACTCTCAATCAGTACCCCGTTCCTGCCTTCTCCCCATACCCTCTCACTCCGCTATCCTTAAGAGCTCTATCCAGCTCTCTCTTGAAAGCATCCAACGAACTGGCCTCCACTGCCTTCTGAGGCAGAGAATTCCACACCTTCACCACTCTCTGACTGAAAAAGTTCTTCTCATCTCCGTTCTAAATGGCCTACCCCTTATTCTTAAACTGTGGCCCCTTGTTCTGGACTCCCCCGACATTGGGAACATGTTTCCTGCCTCTAATGTGTCCAATCCCCTAATTATCTTATATGTTTCAATAAGATCCCCCCTCATCCTTCTAAATTCCAGTGTATACAAGCCTAATTGCTCCAGCCTTTCAACATACGACAGTCCCGCCATTCCGGGAATTAACCTAGTGAACCTACGCTGCACGCCCTCCATAGCAAGAATATCCTTCCTCAAATTTGGAGACCAAAACTGCACACAGTACTCCAGGTGCGGTCTCACCAGGGCACGTGACACACAATGCAAAATGTCATCTGGAGGGCAGTCAGATTGCCCGGAGAACTGGGACAGGGGAGGGATGGAGAGAGAGGGAATGCATTGATGGCTTCCAAAGCCTTCCATGGCAATGAATTCCACAGATTCACCACCCTGTTTTCCCCGCGGCGCTCTCTCTATCTGCGGGCACGTTTTAAATGGCAGAGAAGGAAGGAATTAAACACTTTTAAAAAAGTATCTGCCATGGGATTGGGAACCGAGAGAGTGCGATGCGAATACTGCCGCTGTTGACTGAGAGAGGGTGGTGAAGGTTTGTTAATTGCATTTGTGTGGCTAATTGCATAGTAACTGTGCAATCACTAGTTAATTGTGAAAGGTTATTAATTGCAATAGGTTGTTAATTGCATGCTGCCTGATTCTCAATGTCAATTTTCTACTGAACTGATTTTATTAGTTTGTATCCATGTCTTGGCTGTTCCCTGTTCACCAGGGATGGAACAGAGAGGAAAAATCCTTTGTTTACTGTTAGAAACAGTGAACAGTTGGCACGACTGAACCAGGGGGGTCACAGTTTAAGAATGAGGGGTTGGCCATTTAGGACTGAGATGAGGAAAAACCTTTTCACGCAGAGAGCTGTGAATCTGTGGAGTTCTCTGCCACAGAAGACAGTGGAGGCCATTTCACTGGATGTTTTCAAGAGAGAGTTAGATTTGGCTCGTGGGGCTAAAGGAATCAAGGGATATGGGGGGGGGGGGGGGAAGCAGGAACGGGGTACTGATTTTAGATGATCAGCCATGATCGTATTGAATGGCGGTGGTGGCTCGAAGGGCTGAATGGCCTTCTCCTGCACCTATTTTTCTATGTTTCTACAATGAACACAGCCTTCTGCTTGAATTTACACGCAGGGTACCTGTAAGCTTGTGCTTTGTTGATGCACACCTGATACACCTGGTGAGTCCAAGGCAAATGCTTTCCAAACATCGATCCCATCACTCTGCCCCTGCCTGCCTTTGACAGCATGGTGCTGCCAAGACTCTTTCAAACTGTTTCTTTAAAGGTCTTTGACAACCAGGCATGTTTGCAAGCAAATAACATTTTTTTTTTTTAAATGAAAAGTTAGTATTAAAAAATTCATCATTTTTAAAAAATTTCATTAAGGTGGCATTACATCAGACTTTACTAGACTTTATCTTGCACTAAATGTTATTTGTGTTATTGCCATTATCATGTATCTCTGTACATTGTGGATGGATCGATTGTTATTGTGTATAGTCTTTCTGCTGACTGGTTAGCATGCAGCAAAAGCTTTTCACTGTACCTCCGTACATGTGGCAAGAAACTAAACTCAAACCTAGTGTCATTGAGCTGTCCAGCACAGAAACAGGCCCTTCAGCCCACCTTGTCCACGTTAGCCAAGTTTTGGTCTCTGGTTTCCTCCAACTTCCCAAAGACGTGTGGGTTTGTAGGTTAATTGTGGTAGAGTTGCTGCCTTACAATGCTAGAGCCTCGGGTTGGATCCTGACAGCGGGTGCCGTCTGTATGGAGTTTGTACGTTCTCCCTGTGACCTGCGTGGGTTTTCTCCGGGTGCTCTGGATTCTTCCTGCACTCCAAAGAAGTTCAGGTTTATAGGCTAATTGGCTTCAGTAAAAGTTGTAAGTTTTCCCTATTGTGCTGGGATAGTGCCAGTGTACAGGGTGGTCATTGGTCTGCACCGACCCGGTGGGCCGAAGGGCCGGTTTCAGCGCTGTAGTTCCAAAGTCTAAAGTAAATTGGGCAGAGAGGCACAAAATGCTGGAGTAACTCAGCAGGTCAAGTAGCAGGAGTCTGAAGAAGGGTTCCAACCCGATATGTCACCTATTCCTACTGCTTTATCTTAGCTCAATTCAACCCAATAGACAATAGACAATAGGTGCAGGAGGAGGCCATTTGGCCCTTTGAGCCAGCACCACCATACAATGTGATCATGGCTGATCATTCACAATCAGTACCCCGTTCCTGCCTTCTCCCCATACCCCCTGACTCCGCTATCCTTAAGAGCTCTATCTAGCTCTCTCTTGAATGCATTTAGAGAATTGGCCTCCATTGCCTTCTGAGGCAGAGAATTCCACAGATTCACAACTCTCTGACAGAAAAAGTTTTTCCTCATCTCAGTTCTAAATGGCCTACCCCTTATTCTTAAACTGTGGCCCCTTGTTCTGGACTCCCCCAACATTGGGAACATGTTTCCTGCCTCAAACGTGTCCAACCCCTTAATAATCTTATACTTTTCGATAAGATCTCCTCTCATCCTTCTAAATTCCAGTGTATACAAGCCTAGTCGCTCCAGTCTTTCAACATATGACAGTCCCGCCATTCCGGGAATTAACCTAGTAAACATACGCTGCACGCCCTCAATAGCAACCTATGCTGCACGCCCTCAATAGCAAATCTATCAAGGAATTACAAATGTAATTTACATCCAGAGCAAACTCACTGCAGCTGGTCTAAACATTGGTGAGACCACATTTTGTGTATTGTGTGCAGTTCTGGTCACTGAGGATGAAGTTAAGTTCATCTGTTACCGGAGCGGAATCAGGCCACATGGCCCAATAAGGCTACTCTGCCATTCAATCATGACTGGTCTATCTTTCCTTCTCAACCCCATTCTCCTGCCTTCTCCCCATAACCCCTGACACCCGCACTAATCGAGAATCTATCAATCTCCGCCTTAAAAATATCCATTGACTTGGCCTCCATGGCCGTTGTGGCACTGAATTCCACAGATTCACCAACCTCTGACTAAAGAAATACCTCCTCATCTCCTCATGTGGAATTCTCTGCCTCGGAAGGCAGTGGAGGCTAATTCTCTGAATGCTTTCAAGAGAGAGCTAGATAGAGCTCTTAAGGATAGCGGAATCAGGGGGTATGGGGAGAAGGCAGGAACGGGGTACTGATTGAGAATGATCAGCCATGATCAAATTGAATGGCGGTGCTGGCTCGAAGGGCCGAATGGCCTCCTCCTGCACCTATTGTCTATTGTCTATTGACGAACGTACAAACTCTGCACAGACAGCACCCGGAGTCAGGATCGAACCCGGGTCTCTGGCGCCATAAGGCAGCAACTCTACCGCTGCGCCACCGTGCCGCCCATGCTGGGATGCCTGGGGTTTCTGAAATCAATGGCCGTTTTTCAAATCTGCCGGTAATCCAGTCACTTTTGGTAGTAATCAAGGTATTCATAGCAATCTTAAAGTATTTATTTCATGAAATGCTTCTATAAAATAGGCAGGAATGTAAATCTTTGATGAAAGCTGATTAATTTAAAAGACTGAGCAGTCTGAAGAAGGATCTTGACCCAAAATGTCACCTGTTGCTTTCCTCCAGAGACGCTGCCCGACCCGCTGAGTTTTGTAAACTATCTTCGATGTAAACCAGCATCTGCAGTTCCATTCCTACACGTGGAGTAGAGAGGCGTCTGGTCCCTCTTCCCGGGGCACCTAGCGGTGAGTCCGGCATTGGAGGGGTAGCTGGCAGTGTTGGCATGCGACCTTCAGCTCATCTCCCACTGCTGTGCTTCAGGGCACTCGTGCAGGGCTCTGATCCAAGCTGAGCAGTGAAGGACTGACAGATCTCGGCTCCCTGTGGAGACAGCCACCGTCAGTCAGCTCAATCAGCACTGATGAAATGTGACCTGTCAAATGCCAGAAAATGCGCCCGTACTTAAAGCGTTTAATTGAACATCTGCACTGAGACAGTGGCGTGGAATTACTTAATACACTGCACGATAGAGAAGATCCATGTGCAGGCTATTAGCTGTGAGGAAGGAACAGCAGATGCTGGTTCAAACCAAAGATAGACACAAAAAGCTGGAGTAGCTCAGCAGGACAGGCAGCATCTCTGGAGAGAGATTATAGACCAGTTAGTCTGACATCGGTGGTGGGGAAGATGCTGGAGTCAATTATAAAAGACGAAATCGTGGAGCACGTGGATAGCAGTAACAGGATCATTCCGAGTCAGCATGGATTTACGAAGGGGAAATCATGCTCGACTAATCTTCTGGAATTTTTTGAGGATGTAACTAGGGAAATCAACAGGGGAGAGCCGGTGGATGTGGTGTACCTCGACTTTCAGAAAGCCTTCGACAAGGTCCCACGTAGGAGATTAGTGGGCAAAATTAGAGCACATGGTATTGGGGGTAGGGTACTGACATGGATAGAAAATTGGTTGACAGACAGAAAGCAAAGAGTGGGGATAAATGGGTCCCTTTCAGAATGGCAGGCAGTGACTAGTGGAGTATCGCAAGGCTCAGTGCTGGGACCGCAGCTATTTACAATATACATTAATGACTTGGATGAAGGGATTAAAAGTAACATTAGCAAATTTGCAGATGACACAAAGCTGGGTGGCAGTGTGAACTGTGAGGAAGATGCTATGAGGTTGCAGGGTGACTTGGACAGGTTGTGTGAGTGGGCAGATGCATAGCAGATGCAGTTTAATGTGGATAAGTCATATCATATCATATCATATATATACAGCCGGAAACAGGCCTTTTCGGCCCACCAAGTCCGTGCCGCCCAGCGATCCCCGTACATTAACACTATCCTACACCCACTAGGGACAATTTTTACATTTACCCAGCCAATTAACCTACGTCTTTGGAGTGTGGGAGGAAACCGAAGATCTCGGAGAAAACCCACGCAGGTCACGGGGAGAACGTACAAACTCCTTACAGTGCAGCACCCGTAGTCAGGATCGAACCTGAGTCTCCGGCGCTGCATTCGCTGTAAAGCAGCAACTCTACCGCTGCGCTACCGTGCCGCCCTTTAGTGTGAGGTTATCCATTTTGGTGGTAAGAATAGGAAGGCAGATTATTATCTGAATGGTGTCAAGTTAGGAAAAGGGAATGTACAACGAGATCTGGGTGTCCTAGTGCATCAGTCACTGAAAGGAAGCATGCAGGTACAGCAGGCAGTGAAGAAAGCCAATGGAATGTTGGCCTCCATAACATGGCGGCGCTGCCATAGCAGCTGTGGCTTACCTGCGGTCCATTTGTCTTTGTGTTTTTGTTGTTTTTTTGTCTTAATTGTAGTTGTGATGTGGTGTTTTTGTGTTTGTGTACTGTGTGTGTATGTGGGGGGGAGGGGGGGAACTGTAAAATTGTAAATATGTGTCCCTTCCGAACGGAGACCCGACCTTTGTTTTCTGGGCCGTGTCTCCGTTCCTGCTGCGGCCTACCATCGGCCCAACTCCTGGAGCTGTCGGCCTCCAGGGCTCTGGTTCGCAGAGCCCGCGGATCGGACTTACCATCAGCGGAGCCGGCCGTCTTCGGAGGCTGCGGGAGCGGCTGCGACTCGCCTTAGGCTCGGGCCGCGTGGATGCCGACATCGGGAGCTCCGGCAGCGGCAGCGGGTTCGCCCGCCCCGGATCGCGGGGCTTGGGTCGCGGACATTTCACCGTCCGGCGCGGCCTAAAATAGGCCGCGGGATATTTCTCTGCTGGGCGGGGGCTTCAATGTCGGGAGCCACGACCGCCCCGACGTGCAGCAACAGCGGCAGCAGCAGCGTGTTCGCCCGCCCCGGATCGGACTTATCATCGGCGGAGCCGGCCGTCTTCGGAGGCTGCGGGAGCGGCTGCGACTCGCCTTGGGCTTGGCCCGCTGTGGACCGTCCGGCGCGGCCTGCAACCACAACAACCTGACTGCGGGCGAGGACAGCAGGAGAAGGGAAAGACATTGTGGCCTTCCATCACAGTGAGGAGAGAGAGGACTGGAGGAGGAGGAGACTCACTGTGATGGATGTTTCTTTGATGGATGTTTCTTTTTTTGTGTGTTTTTGGGGTTGTGTAATTTTAATGCCTATTTAATGCGTTTATTGTTGGACTGTGTTTTTGGGGCTTTTGGGGTTGTGTAATTTTAATGCCTATTTAATGCTTTTATTGTTGGACTGTGGGTGACTGAATTTCGTCCAATATTGGATGACAAATAAAGCTATCTTGAATCTTGAATCTCTTGAAGAGGAGTTGAGTATAGGAGCAAAGAGGTCCTTCTGCAGTTGCACAGGGCCCTAGTGAGACCGCACCTGGAGTATTGTGTGCAGTTTTGGTCTCCAAATTTGAGGAAGGATATTCTTGCTATTGAGGGCGTGCAGCGTAGGTTTACTAGGTTAATTCCCGGAATGGCGGGACTGTCGTATGTTGAAAGACTGGATCGACTAGGCTTGTATACACTGGAATTTAGAATGATGAGAGGGGATCTTATTGAAACATATAAGATTATTAAGGGGTTGGACACATTAGAGGCAGGAAACATATTCCCAACGTTGGGGGAGTCCAGAACAAGGGGCCACAGTTTAAGAATAAGGGGTAGGCCATTTAGAACGGAGATGAGGAAAAACTTTTTCAGTCAGAGAGTTGTAAATCTGTGGAATTCTCTGCCTCAGAAGCCAGTGGAGGCCAATTCTCTGAGTGCTTTCAAGAGAGAGCTAGAGATAGAGCTCTTAAGAATAGCAGAGTCAGGGGGTATGGGGAGAAGGCAGGAACGGGGTACTGATTGAGAGTGATCAGCCGTGATCACATTGAGTGGCGGTGCTGGCTCGAAGGGCCAAACGGCCTACTCCTGCACCTATTGTCTATTGTCTATTGAATGGGCGACGTTTCGGGTTGAGACCCTTCTTCAGACTGGACGTGCATTTCCTGGGCTGGCCTTCTAGTTAGAGCAGGATGTTTATCCCGTGAATGGAGTCTGCACTGCTGCTGGTGATCAGACGTCAGCGCTGTATCTCGGCAAGGACAGGATTCTCGGGCATGAATCTCAGTGGGTCGTGAAGGCCTGCGTGCGCTGACCTCTGGAGTTGCCGGGGGGGATACCACAAGGTTCAAACAGAATTGGAGAAGTAGTCGTCGTTGAAACATTCATGTCGTTCCTCTGCCTGTGGGGGATGCAGCTTCTACCCTCTGCAATATGAGGTGGAAATAGAAACATAGAAGATCGGTGCAGTCGTATGCCATTCGGCCCTTCGAGCCAGCACCGCCATTCAATATGATCATGGATGATCATCCGAAATCAGTACCCCGTTCCTGCTTTCTCCCCACATCCCCTGACTCCGCTATCCTTAAGAGCTCTATCTAGCTCTTTCTTGAATGCATTCAGAGACTTGGCCTCCATTGCCTTTTGAGGCAGTGAATTCCACAGATTTACAACTCTCTGACTGAAAAGGTTTCCTTGATTCCATTAGCCGAAGAGCTAAATCTAACTCTCTCTTGAAAACATCCAGTGAATTGGCCTTCACTGCCTTCTGTAGCAGAAAAGGTTTTTCCGCATCTCAGTCCTAAATGGCCTACCCCTTATTCTTAAACCGTGACCCCTGGTTCTGGACTCCCCCAACATCGGGAACATTTTTCCTGCATCTAGCGTGTCCAATACCTTAAGAATTTTATATGTTTCTATAAGATCCCCTCTCATCCTTCTGAATTCCAGTGAATACAAGCCCAGTCGACCCATTCTTTCATACAATACGATACGATAAAACTTTATTCATCCCCGGGAGGGAGATTGTTCTGCCATCAGTCACAACACACAACAAGGTACACGAAAACATGAAATCTATCTATATACTAAAACTCTTGTTTGTTTGTTCCTGAACTACAACCAAAACGGTACACGATAGCGCGTCAATTTTAGGCCCACCTTACTCGCCGTCATCCCTTTGGTGCGAATGGATGAAGTTTTCATTGAAATTGGTGTTGTATTTTTAAAGTTATTCACATTTTAAGGTTTAAATCTATCTCCTAGGGAGGGAGAGGGGGGGGGAGGGAAGGGGGTGGAGGGAGGAATGAGGGAGGGAAGGGGAAGGAGGGAGGGAAGAGGGAGGGAGGAAGGAGGGAGGGAGGAGGGAGGACAATGGGGAAGGGAAGGGGAGGGGGAGGGAGGTGGAGGGAGGGGAAGGGGAGGGGTAGGGGAGGAGGGGGAAGGGGGGAGGGGAGGGTGTTGGGGGAGATGGGAGGGGGTGAGGAGAGTGTGCTGCACCAATGCAGGAGAGGTTTGGGCCCAACGGGTCCACTTGGTCTAGTTAAAATTAAAAGTGAGAAAAAAAAAGAAAAAGACAAGCGGCCATTGGCTGGCTGCTGTGTGCACAGTTCCTCCACCATCATCAATTATCATCATCATCATTAATCATCAGAAATCCACAGAATTAAACACGTAGAACATCGAACAGTAAAGCACAAGAACAGGCCCTTCGGCCCACAATATCAGTGCCGACCATGATGCCAAGACCACATCTTATCTGCCTGAACATAATCCATATCCCTCCATTCTCTAAATTAAACTACCAGTGTACAGTAGTGTAGGAAAATAACTGCAGATGCTGGTACAAATCGAAGATATCACAAAATGCTGGAGTAACTCAGCGGGTTAGGCAGCATACAATACAATACAATACAATACAATATATCTTTATTGTAATGACAATAAAGGGATACAACGAGATTGGGAATGCGCCTCCCATACGATGCAATAAATTAATTAGCTAGTCAGTATTAATTTAAACAACCCAATGAAACAAATTAGAACAGTTTTAAAACAGAATAAAGTGCAAGTAGGTCTGTGCCGGTTCACTGTGCGATGTGACCATCCGGCTCAGCAGGACCGGTTCGTAGCAGCTATGGCCCTGGGGATGAAGCTGTTCCCGAGTCTGGAGGTACGGGAGTAGAAGACCTTGTATCGTCTTCACGATGGTAGAAGTTCGAACAGACTGCTGCAGGGGTGTGAAGAGTCTTTGTGGATGCTGGTGGCTTTTCTGAGGCATCGTGTGTTGTAGATGCCCTCCAAGGCTGGTAGCTGTGTTCCGATGGTCCTCTGAGCTCTATGGACTACCCACTGAAGAGCTTTCCTCTCTGCCTCCGTGCAGCTGAGGTACCACACAGGGATGCCATGTGTTAGGATGCTCTCCATCGTGCAGCGGTAGAAGGTCGTCAGCAGCTGTTGGGGTAGACCAGACTTTTTCAGTGTTCTTAGGTAGAACAGTCATTGCTGTGCCTTCTTGACCAGCGCAGCAGTGTTATTGGACCATGTGAGGTCCTCCGAAATGTGAGTGCCCAGAAACTTGAAGCTGGACACTCTCTCCACACTGTCCCCATTGATAAAGATCGGGGCGTATTCCCCGTTGCGTGACCTACGGAAGTTGATGATCAGCTCCTTGGTCTTGGTGGTATTTAGGGACAGGTTGTTATCAGAGCACCAGTCCACCAGGTTCTGCACCTCCGCTCTGTAGTGTGTTTCTTCACCGTTGGTGATTAGCCCGATCACCGTTGTGTCGTCTGCAAACTTGACAATGGTGTTGGTGTCGAATGCATCTGAGGAGAGAAAGTATTTATTTCACAAAATACTGGAGTAACTCAGCAGGTCAGGCAGCATCTCAGGAGAGAAGGAATGGGTGACGTTTCGGGTCCCGACCTTACAGTAGAGAGCAGATTGACTGATTGCATCACGGCCCGGTTCAGCAACTGGAACACCCAGGCACGAAGAAGACTACTATAAGTGGGTCCTTCACAGGTGCTGTCCTTACCCACCATTTTAAAAACAAAAACAAAGATAGATTTATTCAAGTATTTACAATACTATTTATAATATGTTTCAAGAGAGAGTTAGATGTTTTCAAGAGAGAGTTAGAATGTTTTCAAGAGAGAGTTAGATATAGCCCTTAGGGCTTAGCGGAATCAAGGGATATGGGGAAAAAACAGAAACGGGGTACTGATTTTGGATGATCAGCCATGATCATATTGAATGGCGGTGCAGGCTCGAAGGGACGAATGACCTACTCTGGCACCTATTTTCTATGTTTCTATGAAATTATTCAAAACAAACCCACCACCAGAGGACAAATAGTACAGATATTTTTAAATAACTCGTTCATAATCCTTATTTTGGATACATTCCGCACCCCGCGGTCCCGGAAATCCCCCCGGGCGCCCGTGGACAGAGTAGAGGTTATGGGGAGAAGGAATGAGAATGGGGTTAGGAGGGAGAGATAGACCAGCCATGATTGAATGGCAGAGTAGGCTTGATGGGCCGAACGGCCTAATTCTATTCCTATTCTTTATGATCTTATGGAGAGCGCGTAGTCCCTCTCTAAAACCACCTGGGAGTGGGCGTGACCCCAGGGAAGGGGCAGGCAGCCCGGCTGGGGCAGAGCCATCTTCCGCCTGGCGCCGTGACTCGCGGGCGTACGGCCAGCTCGGCTTGGCCTCGGAGCACCCCGGCCAGGACATCTTCAGCCCTATCCCCTCCCCTACGCACAGGGTATCCAAAGATGAGGGTGGTGGGTGTGAGCCATTACTCACCATCATAGGAGACGCTGCCTCGAAACGGCAGCCAGCATCATCAGAGGCCTGGCCATGCACTCTTTCCACTCCTGCCATCGGGAAGAAGATACAGGAGAATCTATTCCATGGCATTGATGTTGAATCTCACTTTACACTTTTGGCACCTTTATGTATTGGACAGAGTTATTAAACACACACTTAAAGGATAGACAGAGAAAAAAAACCCCACAACTGCCTGTGAAATCCTTAAGCGAGCCTGTGGCGTTGGTTTCACACATGTAAATGATCGCTTTGATATCTTTCTCCTGGAGAAATGTAGATATGTGGGTGGTTACTAATCACCACCTACCTACACGATGATGAATCTCGAGGAGCAGGCGTCGTGCAAGCCTCCTGCCTGCAGTTTGAAAACCCAAGACAGACACAAAAAGCTGGAGTAACTCGGCGGGAAAGGCAGCATCTGTGGAGACAAGGAACGGGTGATGTCCTGCTGAGTTGCTCCAGCTTCTTGTGTCTATCTTCGGTTGAAACCAGCAACTGCAATTCCATGTGTAGGAAAATAACTGCAGATGCAAATCGGTACAAATCGAAGGTATCACAAAATGCTGGATTAATTCAGCGGGTCAGACTGTTGAAAGACTGGAGCGACTAGGCTTGTATACACTGGAATTTAGAAGGATGAGAGGAGATCTTATCGAAACGTATAAGATTATTAAGGGGTTGGACACGTTAGAGGCAGGAAACATGTTCCCAATGTTGGCGGAGTCCAGAACAAGGGGCCACAGTTTAAGAATAAGGGGTAGGCCATTTAGAACTGAGATGAGGAAAAACGTTTTCAGTCAGAGAGTTGTGAATCTGTGGAATTCTCTGCCTCAGAAGGCAGTGGAGGCCAATTCTCTGAATGCATTCAAGAGAGAGAGCTAGATAGAGCTCTTAAGGATAGCGGAGTCAGGGGGTATGGGGAGAAGGCGAGAACGGGGTACTGATTGAGAATGATCAGCCACGATCACATTGAATGGCGGTGCTGGCTCGAAGGGCCGAATGGCCTCCTCCTGCCACCTATTGTCTATTGTCTATTGTCAGGCAGAGTCTCAGGAGAGAAGGAATGGATGACGTTTAGGGTCGAGACCCTTCTTCAGACTGCAGTTCCATCTTACACACTTGAAAACCAATCTCCTTTGCAGCTTTGGAAGCTGGCAAGCGTTTCGATTGCTGATTTATTTTCAATTTCTCGTGACCATTGTAAGGTTGATCGATTTAATTTGTAGGAGTTGTGAAGTGTTGCATTGAAATTGGTTGTCGCTGCTCAAGCACAAAGGCTGGAGTGAGTTTTATATCGGCCTTTTCCCCCCATTTACACTGGGTTGCATGACAGTCTGGCAACCTGTTTTGTGTCGGAAGGAACTGCAGATGCTAGTTGACACAAAATGCTGGAGCAATTGTGTGGCACGGTGGCGCAGCAGTAGAGCTACTGCCTTACAGCGCTAGAGACCCGGGTTCGATCCTGACTACGGGTGCTGTCTGTACGGAGTTTGTACGTTCTCCTCGTGACCGCATGGGTTTTCTCCGAGATCTTTGGTTTCCTCCCACACTCCAAAGACGTACAGGTTTATAGGTTAATTGGCTTGGTATAAGTGTAAATTGTCAATTGTGTGTGTAGGATAGTGTTAATGTGTGGGGATTGCTGGTCGGTGTGGACTCGGTGGGCCGAAGGGCCTGTTTCCGCGCTGTATCTCTAAACGAAACAGTTTAGTTGGAGTAAATTGTCATGCATAACGAGGTACAGTGAAAAGCTGTTGTTTTTATTGCGTGCTATCCGGTCGGCGGGAAGAATATACATGATGACAATCGAGCCGTTTACAGTGTACAGATACATGATAAGGGAATAAAGTTTAGTGCAAGGTAAAGCCAGCAAAGTCTGATCAAAGATAGTACGAGGGTCACCAAAGAGGAAGGAACTGCAGATGCTGCTTTACACCAAAGATAGACACAAAATGCTGGAGTAACTCAGCCGGGACGGGCAGCATCCCTGGAGAGAAGAAACGGGTGGCGTTTTGGGTTGAGGTGCTTCTTCAGACTGAGAGTCAGGGGAGAGGGAGTCTAGAGATATGGAAGGTTAAGGTGTGAACAAGACAGATCACAGCAGACGATGATAAGAAAATGGAGAATGGTTCATGGTTAGCATCAGACCGACAGTGGAACACGTCTGAAAACTAGGGTGGGGGGAGGGAAGGGAAGGAGAGAGAGAGAGAGAGAGAGAGAGAAAGCAAGTGTTACTCAAAGTTAGAGAAATCAATATTCTTATACCGTTGGGCTGTAAGCTGCCCAAGCGAAATATGAGGTGCTGCTCCTCCAATTTGCATTGGGCCTCACTCACTCTGACAGTGGAGGCGATTTTGTTCTGGCCCATATCAAACTGCTGCTTACTAAAGCTGAGCACATCCTGCACAGCCCCAGTCATTCTCTAATGAGGAGACCCACCTGCTTCTCATTCTCAGCTGAATTGATTGCAAAGAGCCTTCGTGGAGAGAACAAAATGATGACAATTTCTGTTGGAAACAAAATGCTTCGCTGTTTATGCAAGCTGTATTCTGTTTGTAAAAAACATATTTTAAAACAATCTATATCATTGGCACATGATTTGTTAACAAAGTAACGGACTATATTTATTACAAACTAATATATTATACGTTATTCCTATATTTACTACATAATATTTGCTATTGTTAGTATTTATATTTATCAGGATTTCAGTGATGTACATATCCTGTATCCTATATATATATTTATATATGTAGATATTACATACAGATATTTTACATGTCTATGTGTGATAGATATGTATATATCTATATGTATAAATACTCAGTCTGAAGAAGGGTCTCGACCCGAAACGTCACCCATTCCTTCTCTCCTGAGATGCTGCCTGACCTGCTGAGTTACTCCAGCATTTTGTGAATAAATACCTTCGATTTGTACCAGCATCTGCAGTTATTTTCTTACAATACATACCCTGTAAGTACATTTGAACACATATTATGTGACTGTGCTTTCTCAGATATTATATCTAGTAACGTCTACTCTGGAATCTTGCAATATATCTGGTATTTTCATTGTACACCTTGTCTGTGATATTAAGATGAATGAAATAGCTCGGCGCAGAAACCAATTATGTCAGCTGTTTCCTTGTAAATAGAGTAAACCTTTCCACCCGATGTGTGCACGATCATCTGCCGATGAGATGGAAATGCCTGTTACAGATGTAGCGTGAATGCCAAGAATCTGCAAAGGACCTGGAATCGCTCGCACACACACACAACTGCTCCACTCAGTAACTTTCTCCTCCTCTCACGGCTCATTTACCAATTAGCTGTGCAAGGTACCAATCATAAAATCGTGAAGTGCCTGAGAAGGCATCCCACGCTCCGCCCCAGCCTTGCTTCTAGGAAACACACACCCAGCTCTTGCCGCTGCCACGCTGGGTGCAAGCAGAGTACAGTGACTAATCCAGGCGTGTTTCAACAGATGGTTAGATCTGGCCTGATTCAGTCATCGCAGCTGAATGAGGTTGAGAGGAGGAAACCCTTGAGATGCCTTTTCGGAGATGCTGTGTGGTCTTGGAGCTTGCTGGCATTGTTAAAGGGGGTCCCTTTCTGAGCAGCCCCGTCGTGTCCTGCAACTGAGGGCAGCCTGGCTGATCAAGGTAACGTGAACTGCTGCTGTTTTGTGTGTTACTCTCAGCCTGTGCTGTGTAACAGTGTCTTGCGTTCTAGTTTGCTTACAGTTGCGGTAAGCTTACATATATACTATACCAGGCTGAAAGTAAGGCTGTCTTATTTCATGGAAATAATCATGTTGTAATGAATGTGTTGGTTGCCTGCTGTGATTCCTTCCTCTAACAATCCTTTTCCCCAGTGCGATATAATCTCACGGTGAGCTTAATATTGAACACCCATTAGACGTTGCATTTGTCAAGGTGAATGAATTAACTTAATAAATCCTAATCATTTCTAGGAGCCTAATCATTCAGAGGAGCATTTTTTTAAACTCCTCCAGAGTAAATTCTTAATTATAGATCAAAATACCGTGCGGTTATCTGTTAAAGTTGCAGACCGGTCCAATGTGTAGTTCTGGATACCTGGGGAAATTCAGTCACTTTATTTTACCTATTTAAAAAAAATCTCTTGTTTTAAACCCCCCACCCCATTATTTAAGGCGAAGCTCATCAGGTCAGTTCTGTGACTATTAAACAACAACGATGGTCTTTCCAATCACAGGCTTCCCTGACTTGGCCATTTCAAGACTTGAGAAGAAATTCAACTTGCACGAAAATGTGTTCCGTTAGTTATTGGCAATCCTGTTGTGGCTCTTCGGTGTGGCATTTTAATTAACGTGTGTTAAAGATGGCAGCTGTCACTGCCTAATAACTTTATATTCCTTTATTTTCATCTTCAGTTCGAACTCATTATTCCACGCGTTGATTATTCCAACCAGAGCGAAATACTTGCAATTTTAAATTAGAATGGTTAATGATTCTAATTACCTTACAGTTGTGTTCTCCTTCACATATATTTGACTATGGACAATATTAGAGACATTGGCTCCTATCATTTATGTTCGAGCTCAATGAGGACGTGACATAATCGCCAGAGATTAGGAGAGTAAAGGACACTAATTACTTTATTTTATAATTGTTTGTTAAGTTATCAGCAGATTGGTGCTATAAACAGCACATTCAAAATTCAGAACATTAAGGTCGCAAAATTGGCAAAGTGATAAGAGAGACTGGTTGCATTCGGACTAGTTAATTAGCAGTGAAAGGATTTGGGACATGTCTGCTGTTTTTTTTTCAGTTTTACTTCCTCTCGATGTAGATTATTGAGCAGTTTACCGTTTACCAATCTGAAAGAAAATGTTAAGCTTCATTGATTGGGAATTGGCTGTAAAGCAGAAGTAATCTTTTCAAATGTTGTACCGTTGCTTTCCTTTCTCACACAGTGAGAGCGTGTGTGTAAGGTCTGACTTCTGCCTCGAATGCCTGCGTCCAAGAGCGTAGATCACATCCCACGGAATGCCTGCAATTGTGTTGGGGGTCTGGTCTGGTTTTGTTTAATAACTAAGCTGTCATTGATCAATGGGCCACATCCAATCTGGAGATTAATTCCAGAAACACGCGGTGGCCCTTTTTTTTGTTCCCAGCGGTGCACAAAAGTTAAAGCGTATTTGTAAAACATTGTGCATGGGTTGGTGGGTGAGATTCAGGTAGATCCCTGTCTGGTGGAAATGGGAGGGCACCTCTCATGTGAAAAAAAAAAACCCCAACAAATCTTTTATTTAAGAGTAGCGTTTGGGCAGTTTGTGACACCGGCGAATAACCCTTGGAGAGATTGGACCTCGCAACAATATTGATCCTCGGGTGTTTGGAGGGGGAGATAGACATTTACCTGCCTTGGGTCGGGCTCCTGTCGTCTGTTCCCGTTACATCAGTGGCCACTAAAGTCGTCTGGTTCCACACACAATGTACTTAAATATTAATGAGTCGATTTCAGTAGTGGATAATTTGCGCGAAACCCAAATTAGAATTCTGTGCACAGTCTGCTCTGCTCTGTCCCCAATTGAGTGTCTCTGAATTAACAAAAAAAAGGAATTAAGATACTGGAGGTAAAGGCATGGAACTGTGTGACAGTGAAGCTGCCTCTGAGATTTTCTCCCTCCCTCTCTCTCCCTCTCTCTTTCTCTTTCTCTTTCTCTCTCTCTCTTTTAATATCCACACTGCAATAGAGGGACACACAGTTTCCAGCCTGCCACCTTGCAAGGGGTTGTATTCTACTCTTCCTGACAAGTTGTGTGTACCTGAACGTAGCAGGGCCACCAGAGGGAGCTGGACATTACAGGCAGCCTTTTTATTCACAAAATGCTGGAGTAACTCAGCAGGTCAGGCAGCATCTCTGGGAGAGAAGGAATGGGTCAGACTGAAGAAGGGTCTCGACCCGAAACGTCACCCATTCCTTCTCTCCCGAGATGCTGCCTGACCTGCTGAGTTACTCCAGCATTTTGTGAATAAATCGATTTGTACCAGCGTCTGCAGTTATTTTCTTATATTACAGGCAGCCTTGTGGTTCAGTCTGGTTCGGTTTAGTTCATTGTCTGTCACGTGTGCCGAGGTACAGTGAAAAGCTTTTGTGTCGCGGGCTATCCGGTCGGCGGAAAGACAAAACACGATGACAAAACCGGGCCACTTGCGGTGTATGGGCACGTACATGAAAAGGGGATGGCGTTTCGTGCAAGGTAAAGCCAGCAATATAGACCCGAGGATCAAGGATAGTCCCGAGGATCACCAATGAGGTAGATAGTAGCTCAGCACCGCTCTCTGGTTGGATGATTCAGTTGCCTGAAGGTGGAGACGGAGTCAGAAGAAATGTTACCTGCTGCTCACTAATGCTGGTGTAATATGGACCAATGGTGTCTCAATAGACAATAGGTGCAGGAGTAGACCATTCGGCACTTCGAGCCAGCACCGCCATTCAATGTGATCATGGCTGATCATTCTCAATCAGTACCCCGTTCCTGCCTTCTCCCCATACCCCCTGACTCCGCTATCCTTAAGAGCTCTATCTAGCTGTCTCTTGAATGCATTCAGTGAATTGGACTCCACTGCCCTCTGAGGCAGAGAATTCCACAGATTCACAACTCTCTGAAGGAAAATGTTTTTCCTCATCTCAGTTCTAAATGGCCTACCCCTTATTCTTAATCTGTGGCCCCTTGTTCTGGACTCCCCCAACATTGGGAACATGTTTCCTGCCTCTAACGTGTCCAACCCCTTATTAATCTTATACGTTTCGATAAGATGGTATACCATGGTCTCCCATGGTATAGTCAATGGAGTACATTTGCCCCTTACTCTAGTCGCAGTTGGATAGATTTTAACCCTTGGGTCTTCCGTCTCCTGCTTGGTTTACTTTAGAGATACAAAGCAGAAACAGGCCCTTTACCCCCACCGAGTGCTCGACCAACAGTGATCCTCGTACACTAACACTATCCTATCTACTAGGACAATTTAAACATTTTAGCCAATTAACCTGCAAACCTGTACGTCTTTGGCGTGTGGGACGAAAGTGGAGCGCCTGGCGAAAACACCACGGGGAGAACGTACAAACTTTGTACGCACAGCACCCGTAGTCAGGATCGAACCTGGGTCTCTGGCGCTGTGAGGCAGCAGCTCTACTGCTGAGCCACCGTGCTGTGCCTGCCAAAAATAATTTAAAGCAGGAACAAGAAGGGGCTCGACCCAAATCATCACCTGTCCACGTTCTGCAGGGATGCTGATTGACCTGCTGAGTTACTCTAGCACTTTGTGTCTTTTTTTTGGAAAACAGCATCTGCAGTTCTTCGTAGAAATAAAGATGCTGGTTTACCAAATTAGAAGGGCCCGTTTCCATCCTCGATCTCCCAACTAAAACGAACCTAAACAATCCTATAATTCTGCATGAAAACTGCACGCGTTACTTCAGTCAGTGTGCTTTACACACTGTGTTTGGAAACAATTTGGACCTTATTGTCAACTCGCCTTGTAATTATATTGGAGGGGGACGTGTAAACGCCACACAGATGTGAGCACCTGCGGTCGGGACCGAACCTGGGTCCCTGGCGCTGTGTGGCAGCAGCTCTACCAGCTGTGTCACCGTGCCATCCTTGGTTGATTAGTACAAAAATAGACAGACACAAAGTGCTGGAGTAACTCAGCAGGTCAGGCAGCATCTCTGGAGAACATGGATAGGTGACCTTGCGGATCATGTCCCCAGTATAATGATCTATTCACCTATGGTCTCGTGCAAGTTGCAATGTATAATCACCAACGAGGATAAACTCGAAGATTGATGTGAATAATTAGTGTTGGAACAGCGGGATTAAAAATGCTTACCACTTTAGAAAAATCTCAGATTACATTTCAATCCATTGGCGTCATTAGTCAAGGTTGAAGGATTGAGAAATGATAGGGTGCAAGTGTAGAGAGAGGAATGCAAAGTGTTGGCATGAGACTGCAGGAAAGCAATGGTGTTGCTTGGCTTCAGTATAATAGTTGCCGAGGTGTAGGTGGTGAAACATTAGGTGATACAAGGGTGAAGGATCTGCCTGCCATTTTATCGTGCTGTCATCAATGCACAATGTCACGAGATATCGTGGCTTTAAAATTGTGCTCTGTAACTCAGCGGGTCAGGCAGCATCTCTGGAGAAGACGGATGGGTGATGTTTCCGGTTCAGAATAATTAGTTTAGAGATACAGCACGGAAACAGGCCCTTCGGCCCACCGAGTCCGTGCCGACCAGCGATCCCCGCACATTAACACTATCCTACACACACTGGTGACGGTTTACATTTATACCAAGTCAATTAGCCTACAAGCCTGGAGTAACGCAGCGGGATAGGCAGCATCTCTGGAGAGAAGGAATGGCATTTCCACTCTCCAGAGATGCAGCCTGCCCGGCCGAGTTACTCCAGCTTTTAGTGTCCGCGTCCTAGGAAGGTCAAGTCTGAAAATGTCGACGATAAAGAGGTGACTGTGGAGTGATATTTGAGAAATAAAATGGACACATCAGTCTCGGGAGTGGGAACAGTTAAATCGCTGATGTATGTTAGGAGGTGTGGGAATAATGTAGGTGATGTATAAGTCCTTGGTGCCTGACAGAAGCTGCAAAGTGGAGCATCGTGTTGAATGGATCAATAATAACATGGGTTCAGTAAGCCTACAGGGATAAGAATTATTTGCGGAGATAGAAAAGGAACAGCGTACATGAGATGGGTTTTGATTATAGCAGCTTGCGTCCTGTTTGTGAGGCGTGTGAATGTGTGCTGTACAATTAATGCCATTGAGACAACGGAGCTCTATGAGAATGTTGCCAGGACTCGAGGGCCTGAGCTACAGAGCAGGTCAGGACTTTGTTCCTTGGAGCGCGGAAGGCTGATGGGTGATGTTATAATGATGTATCAAGTCACGAGGGGGATAGGTTGAGTTTAGTTTATTGTCACATGTACTGAGGTGCAGTGAGAATGCACAGTCTTTTCCCCAGAGATAGGGAATCAAGAACCAGAGGACATGGGTTTAAGGTGAGAGGGAAAAGATGTAATAGAAACCTATTATAAGTGTGATAAGTGACACTGTAAATTTCTCAATTATGGCGGAGCAGACCTCTTTAGGTTCAGTCAACTACCATTCATGAAGAATCAGAAAATAACTGCAGATGCTGGTACAAATCGAAGGTATTTATTCACAAAATGCTGGAGTAACTCAGCAGTAACTCAGCAGGTCAGGCAGCATCTCAGGAGAGAAGGAATGGGTGACGTTTTGGGTCGAGACCCTTCTTCAGACTGATGTCAGGGGGGCGGGACAAAGGAAGGATATAGGTGGAGACAGGAAGATAGAGGGAGATCTGGGAAGGAGGAGGGGAAGAGAGGGACAGAGGAACTATCTAAAGTTGGAGAAGTCGATGTTCATACCACTGGGCTGCAAACTGCCCAGGCGAAATATGAGGTGCTGTTCCTCCAATTTCCGGTGGGCCTCACTATGGCACTGGAGGAGGCCCATGACAGAAATGTCAGACTGGGAATGGGAGGGGGAGTTGAAGTGCTCGGCTACAGGGAGACCAGTTTGGCCAACGCGGACCGAGCGCAGGCATTGAGCGAAGCGATCGCCGAGCCTGTGCTTGGTTTCACCGTTGTAAATAAGTTGACATCTGGAGCAGCGGATGCAATAGGTGAGGTTGGAGGAGGTGCAGGAGTACAATGAGCTTGAAAACACAATTCAGACAAAGTATCAAAGGCATTAGGCAGGATGATACGTTTAGTTCATTACGATGGGCACCAAATAGAACCAACTATGTGTGTGACCAACTGCATTGGGGCAGGATGGCACGGTGGCACAGCGGTAGTCGCTGCCCCTCAGCGCCAGAGACCCGCGTTTGATCCTGACTACGGATGCTGTTTGTACGGAGTTTGCACGTTCTCCCCGTGACTGCGTGGGTTTTCTCCTGGTGCTCTGGTTTCCTCCCACACTCCAAAGACGTGCCATTTTATAGGTTAAATGTCTTCTGTAAAACAACAATGGCCCCTGGCGTGTAGGATGCGAAACTGGGATAACATGGAACTAGTGCTCGGGTGATAGTTGGTCGGCGTGGACTCGGTGGGCCAAAGGGCCTAATTCCATGCTGAATCTCTAAACTCAAATAAACCAATCAACCCGAGATGCTGGAGTAACTCCAGTGGGTCAGACATCTTCTCTGGAGATCATTGATACGCTAATCAACCAACATTGATCTCGATAAATCAACAAGGGTCTCGACCCGAAACGTCACCCATTCCTTCTCTCCTGAGATGCTGCCTGACCTGCTGAGTTACTCCAGCATTTTGTGAATAAAAACGAACATTGATTACAAGGTTTGGTTCAAGCAATTGAAGTACAGCTGGAAAGGAGTGTCCAGTATAGATGTGCCACAATGCTGAGCGTACACACATCATTAGGAAATATTCCATAATGATGTGAGACAGCCACAAAAGTATTACAAGATCTATGATTTTTGCACATGGTTTGCGACAAATATAGCCAATCTATTTTAATTCTCAATCTGTCTCCTATCTGTTAAGTGATCAAATAAGTTGGACAAATTAGAAGGAAATTAAGTTCTAATAAAGGTAAGCCAGATATAGATCACTGTGCGTGCAATCACAATGTATGTCTAGACACAAGTACCGAGAAAAATCTTTGAACATTAGATAGGTTCAGGCAGCTATAATGCTTGTAGTTTTAAGCCTGAAAGACACAGGTGTGCATTCTCACAGAAAGAAGTTGGCATTGTGGGCTGTAAGGAGATGCAAAGCAAACAATGACAGTGCAGGCACTGATGAAGGCAAATGAAGAAACGTCCCGACCTGAAACGTCACCGCTCCGTGGTTTCCAGAGATGCTGCCTGACCTGCTGAGTTACTCCGCCATCTGCAGTTCCATGCATCTACATCTTTAGAAGAGATTGTAGAAGAGATGATTGTCGTCGAGAAGGGGCACCTTTTTCTCACAAAGAATGAATAAACGATCAATGGGTAGCTCCTTCAAGAAGATTGACTCTAAGAAAAACCCTTTGAAAAGTTGAATTTAAGTAATTATGTGAATGTGCATTCACCCTTTTAAAAATTGGACTGTGTGTGCATTTTGTACACGCTGGCTCAATGTAGTTGGAGAGTACTGAATCAAAATGATGTGCACATTTTAGCAGTTTTCCATTTCTTTTAGTGATCCATTATGTTCCTGGTAGCACATGCAATTAGAATAAGCAGGTATGAAACACAGTGCTATCTGCCACAGTTGAAGGGGCGGGAGAGAAAATAATCCCGAGCCAACTAATGGAAGTGTGTACGAAGATAAATGGACTTGTTATGGCTGAGTTGAACTTCACGAGGATAGATTAGGAAGTCTATAAAAAGCACAATCTCTGTGAGAAAATGATCCTGGATGTAATGCAGTGTTGCGATCCACAGTCAACAAATGGCTGTGGGGCTGAGCCGGAAATTAGTGAGTAAACAACGAAAACGATTTTGAGCGTTTCAATGAGTACAAGCACAGCAGAAGATGGGGACTAGTTGGCCCATTGAGAGACAAATTGCTGCATAATATCAGCGGACTGCAACCCGACTTGATGAATTCTTGGAGAACTAGTTTAGAACAATTATATTTTGGATTTGGTTTAGATTCTTCGGGCGTCAAAAGAGCAGAGGCTGGATTAAAAAGTGTAGTTCTTTTGTAAACCGGCATCTGCAGTTCCTTGTGTCTACGTTTTACTGTTCTGCCGTGAAATCTCCTCCCTGTAAGCCAACTTTGAAGTAATTCTCTGAGGGGAAATCTCCGAGATCCTCTTTTGCTGCTTCCCCCTCTGTGATTCCTGATGCTCTCCTGCCCTTTGGTGATAGGGCCGGCACAGTGCCGCAGCCTTACAGCGCCAGGCCCTTACAGGGGGAGTCCAGAACCAGGGGCCACCGTTTAAGAATAAGGGGTAGGCCATTTAAAACGGAGGTGAGGAAAAACTTTTTCAGTCAGAGAGTTGTGAATCTGTGGAATTCTCTGCCTCAGAAGGCAGTGGAGGCCAATTCTCTGAATGCATTCAAGAGAGAGTTAGATAGAGCTCTTGAGGATAGCGGAGTCAGGGGGTATGGGGAGATGGCAGGAACGGGGTACTGATTGAGATTGATCAGCCATTGTTGTGCTGACCGTATAATAACAGAAGCCTTGCACCAGGATAACGATCCAAAGACTTTATTAACTACCTAGCAAGCACGACCTCGCGCCTGCACGTTCCACTTGCACTAACCCGAATCTCGCAAGCAGCGGTCACTCAAAAGCTAATGGGGCGTAACTACCATTGCACTAATCTACAGCCATGATCACATTGAATGGTGGTGCTGGCTCGAAGGGCCGAATGGCCTACTCCTGCGTCTATTGTCAGGGACAAGGTTTCGATCCTGGCCACGGCTGCTTGTCTGTAGGGAGTTTGTACGTTATCCCCGGGACCTGCATGGGGTTTCTCCAGGTGCTCCGGTTTCCCCCCACATTCCAAAGCCGCGCAGGTTTGTAGGTTAATTGACATTGGTGAAATTGTAAACTATGGGGGATAGTGTTAGTGTATGGGGTGATCGCTGGTAGGAGTGGACTCTGGGGCCAAAGGGCCTGTTTCCGTGCTACTTCTCTTTAAAAAAAGGTTAAAAGTTAGTCATCTTCTGACATAGTCTCGCTACCACAGCCATGAATGTTTGTCCACCTATCACTCGCCGGGCTTTGTCCTGCCCCCACCTCTTTTCCAGCTTTCTGCCCCTCCTTCTACAATCAGTCTGAAGGAGGATCACGACCTGAAACGTCACCTGTCCTCCTGAGATGCTGTCTGACCCACTGAGTTACTCCAGCGCTTCTTTAAATGCGAGAATCTTTAATCAAGCTTTGCCTGAGGAAGCCAAACCAGTAGCATATTCAGTGGATGTCAGAAATGGTTTACTATGTTTAGATAAGTGTTTAGTTTGGTTTAATATTGTCAGTGTACCAAGCTCCAGTGATATCCAGTCAGGAGAAAGACTATACATGATCACAATCAAGCCACAGTGTACAGATACAGGATGAAGGGTATCATGTTTAGTGCAAGATAAAGTCAGCTTGGAGATTATTTGAAGGTCTCCAAAGAGGTAGGTGGGAGATCAGGACTGCACTCTAGATGGTGAGAGGACTCTTCAGTTTAGTTTTAGAGATACAGGCCCTTCGGCCCACCGGGTCTGCGCCGACCAGCGATCTCCGCATATTAACACTATCCTACACACACTAGGGACAATTTTTACATTTACCAAGCCAATTAACTTGCATACCTGTACGTCTTTGGAGTGTGGGCGGATACCGAAGATCTCGGAGAAAACCCATGCAGGTCACGGGGAGAACGTGCAAACTCCGTACAGACAGCACCCGTAGTCGGGATTGAACCCTGGTCTCTGGCGCTGCATTCGCTGTAAGGCAGCAACTCTACCGCTGCGCCACCGTGCCTGCTAACAGCTGGGGAATAAACTGTCCCTGAATCTGGAGATGTGCATTTTCACACTTCTGTACCTCTTGCCTGATGGGGAGAGGGGAGAGGAGGCAGAGACCGGGGGGTGAGACTGGTCCTTGATTATACTGGTGGCAGCGTGAAGTGAAGATGGAGCCAAAGGGAGGTTGGTTTGCCTGATGGTCTGCTGATGGTTGAAATCAATGACGATCTCCCTGTTATTTTTAAGGAATGATTTCATCAAGAAGTATGGGCTGGACTTGCAATTCCAAATGGGTAATAAAACGTCATGGCTTCTGTAAACGGCATTAGGATAACCTTGGCACTCACAACCCACTATTCATTACAAAAACAACTTGCAGGGGGAACTCAGTGCGTCAGGCAGTGTCTGTGGAGGGAATGAACAGACTGAAGTCAGAAGAAGGGCCCTGACCTGAAATGTTGGCTGTCCATTCTCATCACCTGACCCACTGAGTTCTTCCAGCACTTTGTGTTTTGCTCAAGATTCCAGCATCTGCAGTTCCTTGTGCTCGAGGGATTATTTGGTTGCCCAGATGGAAGATGTTATAAGAAACTCTGGCAGGAGGAATATAGAAAGACAACACAGGGATGAGATTTGTAGCGGACTGGGAGTAGGCATGAGATTATGGCAGGGAATTCCTGGAGTAGATTGATGAAGGAAAAGGCTTTTGATACTCTACTGCAGATGGATGCTTTTGTTTTGTTTTTTGGCTTTAGTTTTTAGACTTGGTACTTGGGCCTTCTGCTCACTGAGTCCACGCAGACTAACCATCGAAGCAACGTTCGACTGAAGGAACAAAGTACACTACTTCCATCCTACACACTAGGGAGCAATTTACAGAAACCAATTAACTTACAAACCTGCACGTCTTTGGAATGTGGGAGGAAATCAGAGCACCTGGAGAAAACCCACGCGGTCGCAAGCTCCGTACAGACAGCACCCGTAGTCAGGATCGAACCCGGGTTTCTGGCGCTGTAAGGCAGCAACTCTACAGCTGCGCCACCGTACCGCCCTATCTGACTGATCTACACTGTGGGAAGGCAGAGACGTCACAAGTAAAAGGAGGCTGCCTCGAAAACCACATTTCATATTTTTCCAAGAACTTTGAAGTAAAAAGGTGGTTGTAAGTTGATGCGTATCATTGGGTAAGTGGTATAGATTTGGCTTTGCCACAACTAAAACTCGGGTCAGAATCAATTTATAGGTGGTATGAAATTGTGCCGCGGGAATTTGAAGTCGGGAAACACAAACCTATGAAGGGGGTTTTTTATAATTTAGACGTTAGGGACACAGGCCCTTCGACCCACCGAGACCGCACCTGGCAGTGAATACCCCTTACTCGAGCACTATCTTGCACACTAGCGAACAATTTACAATTTCTTTTTTTACCAAAGCCAATTAACCTACAAACCTGTAGGTCTTTGGAATGTGGGAGGAAACCGGAGCACCCGGAGAAAACCCACGCGGTCACAGGGAGAACGTACAAACTCTGTACTGAAAACACCCGTAGTCAGGATCAAACCCGGGTCTCAGGCGCTGTGAGGCAGCAACTCTACCGCTGTGTAGGAGGATTTGTAAAGCAGCTACCCTGACATGCGTAGGAGTGTTTGAATTTATTACAGGCAAGGCAACAAGGCAACAAAATCTCTGTGTGATTGGGAAAAGCTGTCGTAGCCTTGGGATGAGATAGCTTTTGAGGGAATGCTGTTGACAAGGGACAGAGAGGAACCAGAGGGAGGATTTTACTGTATCTCGATTTTCAAAAATAATTCAAAGAGGTGCTTAACAAGAATGACAATTTCTTTGGTGTTCCTCGCGAGGATATCCCTGACAAACGGCGTGAAAGGAACATTTATTAATAGGTTGATTCCTGGGGTGTGGAGCAGTCCTACAAGAGGGATTGAGGAGAAAGATGTGTAGGATGGAACTGCAGGTGCTTAGAACAAATGATCATGGTGTTAAATTTGTCCAATTTAATAACTGACGGGAGATGGAGAATAAGATGTTCGACTGAAGGAACAAAACAAAGATAGATCTCTTGTTAGACTACTGTTACAAAGGTACTGTGCAGAAACACTAATAAGAATATAGAAAGCTAGGTACCAAAAGTGAGCAAAATTCAGCGATGGAAGTTGAATCGCAGAAATAATGTACTGGAGGAAGGAATGACCATCGAACAAACTATGTATGATGTATGAAGGAACTGCAGATGCTGGTTTAAACCGAAGATAGACACAAAAAGCTGGAGCAACTCAGCGGGACAGGCAGCATCTCCGGAGTGAAGGAATGGGTGGCGTTTTGGGTCGAGACCCTTCTTCAGACTGAGAGGCAGGGAAGAAGGAAACGAGAGGCATGAAAACATACAGAACAGATCAGAGCCAGCACTGATGACCAAAGAGCCCACAATCTTGACCCGCAACGTCGCCCATTCCTTCTCTCCAGAGATGCTGCCCGTCCGGCTGAGTTATGCCAGCTTTTTCTGTCGATCTTGAGGAGAATGATTCTTTATTCTTTCAGGTTTAAAAAAAAATGTATAGATGTTACTGCATCATGAAAAAGGTGGCTGCATATGCCCAGATTTAGTAGACACCTTGAGTTATAATGGAGGCAGATTCAAATGAACCATTAACAAGATAGATGTGCGTCAGGAAGGAAAATAAAATGCAGAGCTCCATTGAGATCGACAGGAGAATAGTCTAAGATAGACACAAAGTGCTGGAGTAACTCAACGGGTCGGGCAGCATCTCTGGAGGAAATGGTCTGAAGAAGGGTCCCGGCCCGAAACGTCACCCATCCTTTATCTCCAGAGTAGCTGCCTGACCCGCTGAGTTACTCCAGCACTTTATGTCTATTTTAGTTTTAGTTTTTAGTTTTAGAGATACAGCGTGGAAACAGGCCCTTTCGGCCCACCGGGTCCGCGCCGACCAGCGATCCCCGAACATTAACACAATCCGATACCCATTAGGGTGAACAATTTTTTTTTTTTAACATTTATCAAGCCAATTAACCTACAAACCTGTACGTCATTGGAGTGTGGGAGGAAACCGAAGATAGACAATAGGTGCAGGAGTAGGCCATTCAGGCCTTCGAGCCAGCACCGCCATTCAATGTGATCATGGCTGATCATTCACAATCAGTACCCCGTTCCTGCCCTCTCCCCATACCCCCTGACTCTGCTATCATTAAGAGCTCTATCTAGCTCTCTCTTGAATGCATCCAGAGAATTGGCCTCCACTGCCTTCTGAGGCAGAGAATTCCACAGATTGGCAACTCTCTTGAGCTCTCGGAGAAAACGCACGCTGGTCACGGGGAGAGCGTGCAAACTCCGTACAGACAGCACCCGTAGTTGGGGTCTCCGGCGCTGCGTTTGCTGTAAGCAGCAACTCTACCGCTGCGCCACCGTGCCTTACTGCCTTCACTGTAAACCAGCATCTGCAGTTCCTTTCCACACAGGAGATTAATCAAGCTGTAGTGCTCTTCAACAACCAATACAGACTCAAAAGGTCAAATAGTCCTTCCACATCGTAACCATTCTGTGATTCCCTCATCATCATCATCATGGTCTCCACAGACCAGTTCACAAACCATCAAGTTCTTGCCCAAACTTTAATTTTGTTAAAAATTATTTTGCATAGCTAATATGATTTCATTTTTAATTTTCCCATTTTGGCAGCCAGAATTCCAGCACAATCTCACCTTCTGAAAATCAACAAAATGTGAATTATTAGAATCCAACATAAATCTGTGTAGGAAGGAACTGCAAATGCAGGTTCACACCAACGATAGACACAAAATGCTGGAGTAACTCAGCGGGTCAGGGGGCATCTCTGGAGGAAAGGGAATAGGTGACGTTTTGGGTCGCGACCCTTCTTCAGACTGAGAGTCAGGGGAGAGGAAAATGAAAGGTATGAAAATGTACAGAACAGATCAGAGCTGACACCGATGACCAAGGAGCCCACAATGGTCCATTGTTGGCTGTGGAGGAGGTGATGACGAGGGGATACGAACTGTGAAACTAGCAGGATGACTAGGGTGGGGGAGGGACGTAGAGAGAGGGGATGCAAGGATAACTTGAAATTATAGAAAGCAATATTCATACCACTGGGTTATAAGCTGCCCAAGGGAAATATAAGGTGCTGTTCCTCCAATTTGCGTGTGTCCTCACTCAGCATACACTGGATGTCTGCAAATATTAAACCGTGTGTGTATACGTGAGGTGTTGCCCGATCTCCTTGACCACCGTCTGACAATCGAGGCACAGAAACGACCCACTGACCAAATCTGGGCGAACAGGACGAGTTCGGCCAACCTGTCCGCTAATGTGTAGCAGGTTTCCAGACCTTGCTTGGTGTCTATTCTTGTAATCTAGATGCCATAACAGTTAGCCACTTTAGTATTTCATTACATTTCTGAGGAATTATCTACGATACGATATGGTTGTCTCTAAACAGCGAGTCTTTGACATTGTCACCTTGGGAGGGAAAAGGCCCCGACTGTCTTGGATCCACAGAAATGTACTCCAAAGACGTACAGGTATGTAGGTTAATTGGCTGGGTAAATGTAAAAATTGTCCCTAGTGGGTGTAGGATAGTGTTAATGTGCGGGGATCGCTGGGCGGCACGGACTTGGAGGGCCGAAAAGGCCTGTTTCCGGCTGTATATATATGATGATGATGAAGCAAGTCATTAAAAAAAAAAAGCATTTTGCCATGGAAACGCTTGAAGAGAGGATATTTTGTCTAATAGGGTTTTCATAAAAAAATACCCCATGTTGTGATTTTATATGTGTATATATTTCAGTGAAAGATTTGGATACGTATGTGCAAATATATATATATATTATTTAATAGAATTTTCATTACAAAACATATGTTGATATGTTGTGATTTTATATATTATATACATTAAAAAGTCACCACAAGTTGTAATTACTTGTGTGTATTTAAGTATGTATACTTAAATGTATACTTATACTTGTATGTGTGTATATATATGTGTGTGTGTGTGTGTGTGTGTGTGTGTGTATATATATATATATCTATATCACAACTTATGGTGACTTTTTAATGAAAATCTTTTGGACAAAATATATATATATTTGCACAAACTTATCCAAATCTTTTATTATTTATTCTTGCAGCCTTAAGGCATAAGTTTTTCTCGTGGATCTGGCCATTGCCAGTTTTTTCTTTCTAACAATTGGTTCTTATTCTGTGTTTTGTAAAGTTTTTCTATTCTTTTTTTTTGTGCCCAAAATGCATCCAAATCTTGGCCGCAACTGCATACTGCGGTTTATTGATTTCACTCAAAACTTAATAGGAGATTTTAAACAAAAAAATGTTAGTTGTCTATATGTGCGGTCAAAACCTAATAGATCGCGTCTAACCTGCAAGCAAAAATGAGTGAAAACAGGAAGTGTCGTTATCAGTGTAATTGTAGTACAATAGTTAAAAACAGAGAGGTTTCCTCTTCATTGCATTCCATAGCACTGACCTAAACCAACCTCAACTCAAACTGTTTGTTCTTATTTACTTGGCTTCCGTTTTTTATTTTCCCATCGTTGGCGTTGAGCCTTTGTGCACAGGTGAAGGTCATTGGGCACTGTATTCGTGTCTGCATGCACTGAGAACATGAAAAAAAAAATACACCCCATTTCCCTCAAAGTTTTAACAAAGTTTTATGGTGAGTGGCCGTGCAACATCTCAGAATTATTGATCCGTGAGGCGTAACTGTCAGATTCACAGTGAAAACAAATTAGATCATAAACAAGTACATTATCTCTTTTGCACTTTTTTTTGAAGAGATCTCTGGGATTTTTGATTTTAAAAAGCTGCCTTTCCATTTTGTGTAGTAGCAACAGCATAGCAGTTTGCAGCCCAGTGGTATGAACATCGACTTCTCCAACTTTAGATAGTTCCTCTGTCCCTCTCTTCCCCTCCTCCTACCCAGATCTCCCTCTATCTTTCTGTCACCACCTATATCCTTCCTTTGTCCCGCCCCCCTGACATCAGTCTGAAGAAGGGTCTTGACCCGAAACGTCACCCATTCCTTCTCTCCTGAGATGCTGCCTGACCTGCTGAGTTACTCCAGCATTTTGTGAATAAATACCAGCATAAAAGGTGTTCACTTGGGTCAGTCAATTCTTCGTGGCATTTTCGCTCCACTTTAACCTGAACTTTCCTCATAACCTTCAATTTCCTGTTACCTCGTATACACGTTTAACCTTCTCTTAAAAGTATTTGTTCCATTTGCCTCAAACACTTGTGGCTCGGTAGCGCAGCGATAGAGTTGCTGCCTCGCAGCACCAGAGACCCAGGTTCGATCCTGACTGTGGGTGCCTTCCTACCCAAACCACCCTATCCCCGGGCACTTTCCCCTGCAACCGCACGAGATGCAACACCTGTCCCTTTACCTTCCCCCTCAACCCCATCCAAGGACCCAAACAGTCCTTCCAGGTGGGACAGAGGTTCACCTGCACCTCCTCCAACCTGATCTACTGCATCCGCTACTCCAGATGTCAACTTATTTACATCGGCGAAACCAAACGCAGGCTCGGCGATCGCTTCGCTCAACACCTGCGCTCGGTCCGCGTTAACCAATCAGATCTCCCGGTGGCTGAGCACTTCAACTCCCCCTCCCGTTCCCAGTCTGACCTTTCTGTCATGGGCCTCCTCCAGTGCCATAGTGAGGCCCACTGGAAATTGGAAGAACAGCGCCTCATATTTCGCCTGGGCAGCTTGCAGCCCAGTGGTATGAACATCGATTTCTCCAACTTTAGATAGTTCCTCTGTCCCTCTCTTCCCCTCCCCTTCCCAGATCTCCCTCTATCTTCCTGTCTCCACCTATATCCTTCCTTTGTTCCGCCCCCCTGACATCAGTCTGAAGAAGGGTCTCGACCCGAAACGTCACCCATTCCTTCTCTCCTGAGATGCTGCCTGACCTGCTGAAGCATTTTGTGAATAAATACCTTCGATTTGTACCAGCATCTGCAGTTATTTTCTTATACTGACTGTGGGTGCTATCTGTATGTTCTCCCCGTGACCTGTGTGGGTTTTCTCCAGGAGCCACGGTTTCCTCCCACACTCCAAAGACATACAGGTTTGCAGGTTAATCGGCTTCGGTAAGAATTGTAGCTGAGATGGGGCATGGGTTCCTTGGGCCAAAGGCCCTGTTTGACTCGATGACTCTATCTGCAAACTTACTAACCATGCCACCTGCAGTCTCTTACAAACCATTAATCATCGGCAGGCAACCGTGGACCCAGTACCTACCCCTGTGGCTTACTGTCTTTGAGAAGGATTCAACAGGTTAGAATTGAAGAGGAGACCTGATCAAATTCCTTATGATTATAAATGGATTACATGACATGGACAGGGAGAGGTGGTTTAAATGGGAAAACGCAGGGAAATGTCTTTAGTCAGACAAAATGTGTAGGAAGGAACTGCAGATGCTGGTTTACACCGAAGATGGACACAAAAAGCTGGAGTAACTCAGCGGGACAGGCAGCATCTCTGGAGAGAAGGAATGGGTGACGTTTTGTGGCAAGGCTCTTCCTCAGACTTTATTCAGAAACTGATTACAATGTGGACCTTATTCACAAAATGCTGGAGTAACTCAGCAGGTCAGGCAGCATCTCAGGAGAGAAGGATTGGGCGACGTTTCGGGTCGAGACCCTTCTTCAGTCTGAAGAAGGGTCTCGACCCGAAACGTCGCCCATTTCTTCTCTCCTGAGATGCTGCCTGACCTGCTGAGTTACTCCAGCATTTTGTGAATAAATACCTTTGATTTGTACCAGCATCTGCAGTTATTTTCTTACAATGTGGACCTTGGGCCACGGGAAGTATTTGAGACAATAGCTCAGATGCTTCCAAAAAGCAAGACAATCCTCTGAGAAACAATGACATGGAAGTGAATGCTGAAAGCTGAGATAAGATAGATGCAGTGAATGGGAATCGGCCTGCAATAAAACACCAGAACAGATTAGGTAGACTGAATTTCCTGTTTCTTTGTTTTGTACATTATCTAAAATGCTGATATAGTATTTTATTCTCTGATTTCCCTCAGCAGTCATAAAAGGCTTGTATCTCACGGAGGGAGTGTTTTGCTTTGTAAATGTTGTCAAGGGAAGGGTCCGGTCCATAATCGGCACCCATCCATTTCTCCAGAGACGGTGCCTGGCTCGCTGAGTTACTCCAGCACTTTGTGTAAACCAGCGTCTGCAGTTACATGATTCTACACAGGGATATTCCTGCATGATCATTAATCTTAAAGCGACACTTTTAGTCAAAGTCTGTGGGGACGCTAAAGGTCACATAATTTGAGTCTCGTGATAAACCAACAGGACACGGACAAGCACACTCACATAGACACACGCACATAGATTAACAGACACACACACAGAGAAAGACACACACACACGCACACAGACTGGCACACTCGCACAGACACGCACACAGACACACAAACACAGAGACATGCACACAGACACAGACACGCACTCGCACACATGCACATGCACACGCACAGACACACGCACATACACACAGACAAATGCACTTGCACACAGACACACAGACACACACTTGCACACATACAGACAAACGCACAAGCACACTCTCGCACTCGCACTCACACACACACACACACACACACACACACACACACACACACACACACACACACACACACACAGGAATACAGACATGCACACTGAGACACAGACACGCACACGCACACAGAGACAGTTACACGCACACAGAGACACACGTGCCCAGGCACACAAACAAGCGCACAGGGATACAGACGATTGACATTGTACAAGAGATATTGTACAGCCTCAATGGTTGAAATAGGAGCTGAAAGTGCAGCTGCCGGAGGACATCTCACTCGGGTGGAATTAAACCAAAAAGATATGAATTCCCGTGATAATTGCAAATGTCTCTAAATCCTTTAAAAATCCATCAATCACTTTTGTATGTCTATCATAATGTGTTCATTAGAAAATGTGGACTTTGAAATATATGATGCATATATAAGTTCCTAGGTTATAGGAGCAGAATTTGGCCATTCGGCCCATCAGGTCTACACCACCATTCAGTCATGGCTGATCTATCTTTCCCTCTCTGCCCCACTCTCCCCATAACCCCTGACACCCGCACTAATCAAGAACCTATCGATCTCCAACTTAAAAATATCTGTTGACTTGGCCTCCACAGCCGTCCGTGGCAATGAATTCCACAGATTCACCACCCTCTGTCTAAAGAAATTCCTCCTGGTCTTTTTTCTAAAGATGTGCAAAAGGGCGGCACGGTGGCGCAGCGGTAGAGTTGCTGCCTCACAGCGCCAGAGGCCTGGGTTTGATCCTGACTACGGGTGCTGTCTGTACGGAGTTGGTACGTTCTCCCCGTGACCTGCGTGGGTTTTCCCCGGGTGCTCCGGTTTCCTCCCACACTCCAAAGACGCGCGGGTTTGTAGGATAATTGGCTTGGTTAAAAATTGTAAGTTGTTCCTTAGTGTGTGTAGGGCAAGTGCTAGCGATCGCTGGTCGACGCTGACTCGGTGGGCCGAAGGGCCTGTTTCCTCGCTGTATCTCTAAACTCAACGTATGTTAAAATCGAAGTCGTCATGTTTGTTTCTCTCCTTCATCAATGATTCAATAATTTATTTATTTTTTTTGGCGTTGCGAGCGATGAATTATTAATGACCGATTTGAAACTTCCAGCACCGCCAATCTGTATTCTAGTTATTAAAGTGGTTAAATAAACCATGAGCATTCAAAGCCGTCCCTTTGCAACAAGCCTCTACTGTGAGCAGCGAATGCATTGCGGGAATGAATATTCATGAAGAAATGAAGCGGGGGATTGTGTCGAGCAGCCTTGCCGCTGTTATGAATGTCTCCTTGGTTTTTCCAAAAAAAAAACCCCGCAGAAGGAGCGAGACAGAAGAAAACCTTTTTTTTTTCCGAATTCCTTCTTGGCAACTCTGGAGCCTGTTCATTCACCGGCACTTGCCCTCAGTAACTTTGTAGAATGGGATTCTGAACCGCGTCGGTTAGTATTCCCGCAGGGTGTGCTGATATTGGCAATAGCCGCATAATAAACGGACACACTTGTTGCATTGAAATCCCTTGTCACCCCTAGTGTGAGGGATGATGGGTGTATCTGATCTCTTGGTTGAAAGCGCAGGGATAAAGCTGCCGTGACCTTTATTGAGATCCTGTTTATGACCTTGTTAACCTTCGGCAATTGTCTAACACACAGAGTGTCCTGGGAACCAGGGGGTTGTTTTCTCAAATGTGGCAGGGTTTTAGAAATGTGCGCCCAATGTTTATTGTACTCATTGCATGTTATTTAATAGAAATCAGCAAACAAGCCATTGGGGTTTCTGACTGAGGCAAAATGTAAATGGCTCTTATTCGTGTGTGTGTGTGTGTGTGTGTGTGTGTGTACTTTGATTCTAATTTTTTTTAAGATTATGATACCAATTTCTTGATGATATGATTTTAATTTTTGTTTAGACTATGATTCCTTTTTAAAAAAACAAACTATGATTTCTAATGCATTTGAGCCTATGATTCTAATTCTTTCGAGGGTATAATTCTGATTTTTTTTGGAGGTTATGATTTTAATTTTGTTGAGGCTAAGATCCCAAATTTTTAGAGGGCACGATTCCAAATTTTTTTTAAGCAATTGATTCCAAATTTTTTGAAGAAATTATCTTGTTCGTGACAAATCGTCAGTGGTAGACATTCTTTTTTTTTTCCAAAAATACACCTTATTCAGAAAAATAAAATAATCAAAAGTTCAATAGTCCTTCATGTGCCCTGAGGTAATGTGAAATTTGATTTTTACCATACAGTCATACCAACAAAAGGCAAAAAGTTATAAAATTACATAAAATGTCAACATAGCTAGATGGGTTCTAGATAGAGCTCTTAAGGATAGCGGTCGGTCCGCGTTGGCCAAACTGGTCTCCCGGTGGCTGAGCACTTCAACTCCCCCTCCCACTCCCAGTCTGACCTTTCTTGTCATGGGCCTCCTCCAGTGCCATAGTGAGGCCCACCGGAAATTGGAGGAACAGCACCTCATATTTCGCCTGGGCAACTTGCAGCCCAGTGGTATGAACATCGACTTCTCCAACTTTAGATAGTTCCTCTGTCCCTCTCTTCCCCTCCACCTTTCCCAGATCTCCCTCTATCTTCCTGTCTCCACCTAAATCCTTCCTTTGTCACGCCCCCCTGACATCAGCCTGAAGAAGGGTCTTGACCCGAAACGTCACCCATTCCTTCTCTCCGGAGATGCTGCCTGACCTGCTGAGTTACTCCAGCATTTTGTGAATAAATACCTTCGATTTGTACCAGCATCTGCAGTTATTGTCTTATACTTAAGGATAGCGGAGTCAGGGGGTATGCAGGAACGGGGTACTGATTGAGAATGATCAGCCATGATCACATTAAATGGTGGTGCTGGCTCGAAGGGCCGAATGGTCTCTTCCTGCACCTATTGTCTATTGTCTATAAACAGCCACCACAGCGGCGTGTGAGAATCCCCAGGGCACACAGCATAAACTGAGACCCACGGCCATCAGTTCCATGTCTGGGCCGCACACACACACGCTCCTTCACCGTGATGTGACCAGAGTTGTACCGACCGCTGTTGCTCTCTCTGCAGTCCCTGTCTGTCCGAACAGTCAGAAAGCCGTCCGCTCTCGCACCAGACTCCAGCACGCTCCCGTGGCGCGACGTTCTCGCAAACGTCGAGACCGCCGCGCTCACGGCAATCCTGCAGGGTCCCCACCAGCGCAGGCAGCGTCCATCTTGCTTTCGGTGACCTCGCACTCCTCACTGTGCCGTGGAAGGCGAATAACTTTTACCTTCTTCCCCCCTTTCTCCCGCGGTCGGGCCGATCGAAACCGTCCGCAGTCGGAGGCGATCGAAGCTCCCGCAGTCGGAGGCGATCGAAGCTCCCGCAGTCGGCGATCGAAGTCCCCGCAACGCGGCGATCGAGACTCCCGCAAGCTGGAGCTCCCGAAGCCGATCCCTAACAAAGGGACCGCCAGCTCCACCATGTTAGGCCACAGTGCAGACAGAGATACGATACAGGGAAAAGTCGCATCTCCGTCGTGGAAAGAGATTAAACAAAGTTCCCCCCCCCCCCCCCCCCACGTAATACAAAAACTAAAGATTAACTAAAATATACAAATAAACAGACTATAGACAACAAAGAAGAAATGCTCAAGACAGGTTGTTGGCAAAGCTGTTGGCTTAGAAGTTAACCAAAAACAGTGCAAAAATCCTCTGACATTCTCGGCGTCTATGCATACATTCATTAGTGTTACCTTTGGTGGATGTTCACAACCTATCCTTATGTCAAGCACCCTTGGCACTCGTGTGGCCCCCCTGGTGGTGATATCCCATCCCTGGTTTGACGCCCCTTCTCCACCAGACCTGCCCCCCACTGTCCTGTCACGGATGAACCCCGAGTTACAGTGGATGTGGAGAGGACGTTTCCACAAGTGGGTTAGTCTAGGACCAGAGGCCATCGCCTCAGAATAAAAGGACGTACCTTTAGGAAGGAGATGAGGAGGGATTTCTTTGGTCAGAGGATGGTGAATCTGTGGAATTCATTGCCACAGAAGGCCAAGTCAATGCGCATTTTAAGGCAAAGATGGACAGATTCTTGATTAGTACGAGTGTCAGGGGTTAAGGGGGGGAAGGCAGGGGAATGGGGTTGAGAGGGAAAGATAGTCCAGCCATGACTGAATGGGCCGAATGGCCTAATTCTGCTCCTCTAATTTATGAACTTGTGACCCTATCTGTGGCCCTCCTCCACAGAGGGGCGAGGCTTAGCGGAGGTGAGCGAGGCAAGTATTTCACACAGAGTGGTGGATGCCTGGAGGTGCGGGCAGCAGCCTGGGGCTATCCCAGACCTGGAGCTGCTCCAGAACATCGTGTGCGTGGACAGGACCTTGGACTTCTTGTAAATGGCGCCAAAATACGGCGACTCATGCAAGTCCGATCTATGCAAAAGTGAACTTCACTGTGCAGTGCCCACATGACAATGAAGCACTATTCAACAGTCTGAAGAAGGGTCTCGACCTGAACGTCACCCATTCCTTCTCTCCAGAGATGCTGCCTGTCCCGCTGAGTTACTCCAGCATTTTTGTGTCTATCTTCGGTTTAAACCAGCATCTGCAACATTGCAACATTGAACATTTTTTTTGTTGATTGAGTGGGTAGAACTGCATTGGCCAAAAGCTAACACTGGCACGTAAGAATTCCTACAGTACAAGAACCAGCTGAACTGAAACATCTGAGCCCTCGCCTAAAAAAAGATGAATACTCTAGAATATCAGGGAGAAACAAGGAACTGGAGGTGCTGGTTTACACAAATGGACACCAAGTGCTGGAGTAACCCAGCGGGCCAGGCAACGTCTTTGGAGAACATGGACAGGTGACATTTCAGCAAAGGATCTTTCTCCAAGTTGACATTTCAGGTCGGGATCCTTCTTTAGAACCGACCCAAAACTCACCCACTCCCCGATCCGTGACCATATCACCCCCGTCCTTTACAAGCTCCACTGGCTCCCCATCCCCCAGAGAATCCAGTACAAAATCCTCCTCATGACCTACAAAGCCCTCCATAACCTGGCCCCATCCTACCTGACTGACCTCCTCCACAGGCACACTCCCACCTGCACCCTCCGCTCTGCTGCTGCCAATCTCCTGTCTCCCCCCCATCCGGACCAAACTCAGATCCTGGGGGGACAGGGCTTTCTCCATCGCTGCTCCCACCCTCTGGAACTCACTACCCCAAACCGTCAGAGACTCCTCCTCACTCACCACATTCAAAACATCACTGAAGTCTCACCTGTTCAGCACTGCCTTCAACCACTGACCGTCACCTCACCTTCTGTCTCCTTTTTCTGTTCGTTTACTTATTTATCTATTTATTCACTTCTCTATGTTCTAGTAATCCCTGTAAAGCGTCTTTGAGTGTTCGAAAAGCGCTATATAAATGTAATGCATTATTATTATTATTATAAGAACGGTCCCAACTCGAATCGTCACCTGTCCATGTTCCCCAGAGATGCTGCCTGAGCTGCTGAGTTACTCCAGCACTTTGTGTACTCTGGAATATCCAGAGTTTAGTCAGACGTGGTGTCTAATTGGCAGGTGGGTGGAGAAAGTGCCAAAGATTAGAGGTGGAAAGGGGACAAGATGGGAAGAGAAGAGGCGTGAAATGGAAAGCTTTAATCAGACTTTACTGGACTTTATCTCGCACTAAACATTATTCCCTTTATTGTGTCCCTGTACACGGTGGATGGCTTGGTTGTAATCATATATTGTCTTACTGCTAACTGGATAACACACGAGAAAAAGCTTTTCACTGAACTTCGGCACACTTGACATTAAACGAAACTAAGCTGGATTTAGGGATAAGGGTGGAAGGGGGCAGGGGAGACCATCACTAAACCAACCTCCCTTTCATTCACTCCATTTATGTTTCACACTACCTCGGCAAGGCCAGCAGCATAATCAAGGACGAGTCGCACCCTGGCCACTCCCTCTTCTCCCCTCTCCCATCTGGCAAAAGGTTTGGAAGTGTGAAAACGCACGCCTCCAGATTCAGGGACAGTTTCTTCCCAGCTGTTATCAAGTAACTGAACCATCTGTAACTGTAATCTGTAACTGTAACTGCAGTTTTGGTCTCCTAACCTGAGGAAAGACGTTCTTGCCTTAGAGGGAGTACAGAGAAGGTTCACCAGATTGATCCCTGGGATGGCGGGACTTTCATATGAGGAAAGACTGGATAGACTGGGTTTGTACTCGCTGGAATTTAGAAGACTGAGGGGGGATCTTATAGAAACATATAAAATTCTTAAGGGGTTGGAGAGGCTAGATGCGGGAAGATTGTTCCCGATGTTGGGGGAGTCCAGAACCAGGTGTCACAGCTTAAGGATAAGGGGGAAGTCTTTTAGGACCGAGATGAGAAAACCTTTCTTCACACAGAGAGTGGTGAGTCTGTGGAATTCTCTGCCACAGAAGGTAGTTGAGGCCAGTTCTTTGGCTATATTTAAGAGGAAGTTAGATGTGGCCCTTGTGGCTAAAGGGATCAGGGGGTATGGAGAGAAGGCAGGTATGGGATACTGAGCTGGATGATCAGCCATGATCATATTGAATGGCGGTGCAGGCTCGAAGGGCCGAATGGCCTACTCCTGCACCTATTTTCTATATTTCTATGTTTCTATCCTTCCACAACCAGAGAGCAGTGCTGAACTACCATCTACCTCATTGGTGACCCTCAGACTATCTTTGATCAGACTTTACAGGCTATATCTTGCACTAAACGTTATTCCTTTTATCCTCTATCTGTACACTGTGGACGGCTCGATTGCAATCATGTGTAGACCTATCGCTGACTGGATGGCATGCGACAATAAAAGCTTTTCACACTACTTCGGTACACGTGACAATAAACTGATCTGAACTCGAGCCAGACTGAGGGATTGGGGTGGAAGGGGAAATAGGAGGAACGGAAAGGATGAGATCTAAATGATTTACAAAGATTGCTTGAGGGAAAGTGCTGGGATTATTGTTGTGGACCCAAGTTAGCCACCCGTGCTTGCAGAAATAATTCATTGAGCTTGCATGGGGCCTTGCTAATTCCAATGACAAATAGCAGTGGGGATTCTTGGAAGTCACCACTGAGGCCACCGACTCGTTTTGTGACCCTTGTTTCTCCATTAAACAAAGACAATGATACATTTCGAGCTCCCAGGGTGTGTTTTCTTTGGCTGTGCGAGGAATGGAGCCTTGCCTGACGGGAGCGGAGACCAGCGGGCACGGGTTGTGCCAGCCACATTGTACTGGTAATTAAGCTCCATCACTGGGAGAGCTGGAACGTCGCGAGTTGGCTGTGTTCACCGGCGGTCCCGTTCCCCGCTCGGCCGGGAGCCTTGCCGCCAGGAGTTAACGTCTTTGTGGCAAGAATCCGTCGGGACCAGTTGCAAATCTTACCGGAGTTCTGCTGCTTTTTTTCCCGCAATAGTTTTTAGAAAACATTATGTATAAATGGTAGAATTGCTGCCTTACAGCGCCAGAGATCCTGGTTCGATCCGGACTCTGTCTGTACAGAGTTTCTACCTCCTCCCTGTGGCCCGCGTGGGTTTTCTCCGAGATCCTCGGTTTCCTCCCACACTCTAAAGACGTGCAGGTGTGTAGGTATTTTTGGCTTGGTCAAATTGTAAATTGCCCCTAGTGTGCGTGTGTAATGATGCTAGTGTACAGGGTGATTGCTGGGCAGTGCAGACTCGGTGGGCCTGCTTCCACACGGTATCTCTAAAGTTCAGTTCAGTTTCAGTTTTATTTATTGTCACGTGTACCGAGGTGCCGTAAAAAGCTCTTGTTGCGAGGCAATTTTACACAAGCCAATTAACCTACAAACCTGCACATCTTTGGAGTGTGGGAGGGAACCAGAGCACCCGGAGAAAACTCACACTGCAACAGGGAGAACGTACAAACTCCGTACAGACAGCGCCCCTAGTCGGGATCGAACTTGGGTCTCTGTCACTATAAGGCAGCAACTCTACCGCCGCGCCACTGAAACATTTTCTTTTGTCAGACTCTGGGTTTAGTCAGATATTCAGCATTTTGTAAGAGAGAAACCAAGCTTGTTTCCTCTACAGAACATTGGGTTTTGATGAACGTAGAGGGAAGTGGCTGGCTCATTGGGTGGCTAAAATGAAGGCAGGATCATTGGAAGATTTGCTCGAGCGGGCTGTTAAAATTGCATTGCTATGGTGATCAATCCCACAATTTTTAGTTTGATAATTAGAACAGTACAGCACATGAACAGGCCCTTCGGCCCACAATGTCTGTGCCGATCAGGGTTGCCAAATTCCTCACTCCCAAATAAAGGGCAAAGGGTGACGCCACTGCCTTGAGCCCCACGTGACCTCACCCAGCCAGTGGCCACGTGCTCCCGCTCCACCAATGGAGGCCGCCCGGGCCGGGAGGCGGGTTGCTACGCAACCTCCATTAGTTGGCGACCTGGCCTCCAGGCCTACACTGTCCGGGACTACAACAGCCCCCGGCCTACGGTGTCCGGGCCCACGGTGGCCGGGCCCACGGTGGCCTAATACGGTACAAGGGTGGTTACAAACCAATTTAGCCCAATATATGGGATGTCCCCGCTAATATGGGACAGTTGGCAACCCTAGTGCCGACCAAGATGCGAAGCCCAACTCTTATCTATTTATTCACAAAATGCTGGAGTAACTCAACAGGTCAGGCAGCATCTCGGGAGAGAAGGAATGGGTGACGTTTCGGGTCGAGACCCTTCTTCAGACCCTTCTTCAGGGGGTCTGAAGAAGGGTCTCGACCCGAAACGTCACCCATTCCTTCTCTCCCGAGATGCTGCCTGACCTGCTGAGTTACTCCAGCATTTTGTGAATAAATCGATTTGTACCAGCATCTGCAGTTATCTTCTTATCCAACTCTTATCTACCTGCACATAATCCAAGTCCCTCCATTCCCTGCAGATGCAAAAGTCTCTTACATGCCACTATCATATCTCCTCCACCACCACCCCTGGCAGTGTGTTCCAGGCACCCACCAGTCTTTGTAAAAGTACTTGCCCTCTGCACATCTCCTTTAAAATGTTTTTCTAGTCTTATCACATTTTACCCCATTAAATCCTTCTGGATTCCAGTGTGGAAATATTTTCTCTGGCGGGTGACTTTTGATTACCACTCCTTTGCATGTTAGGCATTCCAAACGGTAAAGAAGATTGTGTCAGGGTGGGGAAGGGGGGTCATAAGGTCATAGGAGTAGAATTAGGCCATTCGGCCCATCAGGTCCACTCTGCCATCCAATCATGACTGACCTATTTCTCCCTCCTAACCCCATTCTCCTGCCTTCTTCCCTTAACCTCTAACACCGGTACTAATCACGAATCTCTGCCTTGAAAGGAGAGGAGCCAGCGCTGCCGTCGCAGCTGCGGCTTGCCTGCAGTCCGTCTGTCTTTTGTGTTTTTTGTTGTTTTTGTCTGAATTGTAGTTTTAATATGGTGTAGGGTTTGTATCTTATGTTTGGGGGGGGGGGGGGGGGGGTGGGGAGGGAACGGGAACTGTAAAATTCTCTCTCCCGAACGGAGACAATAGACAATAGACAATAGACAATAGGTGCAGGAGGAGGCCATTCAGCCCTTCGAGCCAGCACCGCCATTCAATGCGATCATGGCTGATCACTCTCAATCAGTACCCCTTTCCTGCCTTCTCCCCATACCCCCTCACTCCGCTATCCTTAAGAGCTCTATCCAGCTCTCTCTTGAAAGCATCCAACGAACTGGCCTCCACTGCCTTCTGAGGCAGAGAATTCCACACCTTCACCACTCTCTGACTGAAAAAGTTCTTCCTCATCTCCGTTCTAAATGGCCTACCCCTTATTCTTAAACTGTGGCCCCTTGTTCTGGACTCCCCCAACATTGGGAACATGTTTCCTGCCTCTAATGTGTCCAATCCCCTAATTATCTTATATGTTTCAATATGACGCGACCTTTGTTTCTGTGTCGTGTCTCCGTTCCCGTTGCGGCCTACCACCGGCCATGCACCTGGGACCACCTGGGGCTCTGGTTCGCAGAGCCCGCGGCCCGGACTCACCACCTGCGGCGCTGGCTGCCTGCGGATGCTGCGGGAGCGGCTGCGATTCGTCTCCGGAGGCTCCGGCGCGGGCCGCGTGGATGTCGGAAGCCCGCAGGTCCCTGGATGGGGGCCGACATCGGGAGCTCCGGCAGCGGCAGAGGCAGCGTCTTCGCCCGCCCCGAATCGCGGGGCTTGGGTCGGCCCGCCGCGGACCTTTCACCGTCCGGCGCAGCCTGAAATAGGCCGTGGACCTTTAACCGTCAATATCGGGAGCCCCGACCGCCCCGACGTGGCAACTCCAACAGCCTGACCGCGGGAGAAGACGGCAGGGAAGAGAAAAAGACATTCTGGCCTTCCATCACAGTGAGGAGGGACTGGAGGAGACTCACTGTGATGGATGTTTCTTTTTGTTTGGTGTAGTTGTGATTGTATGTGTTAATGCATTTTTATTGATTATTCTTATTGGTCTTATTGTTCAACTGCGGGTAATGGTTCATTTCACTACACATTTATGTGTATGTGACAAATAAACGACTATTGACTATTGACTATTGAAAATATCCATCGACTTGGCCTCGACAGCCTTCTGCGGCAGAGAATTCCACAGATTCACCGCCCTCTGACTGAAGTTGTTGACAAATCGAATTTGCAGTTCCGATATCCAGGTGTTCAGTGGGCCAGGTATAGGATGAGCAGACAACATGTTGTGGGAAGGAACTGCAGATGCTAGTTTAAACCGAAGACAGACACAAAATGCTGGAGTAACTCAGCGGGACAGGCGGCATCTCTGGATGAGCAGTTTGCTTTGTTCTGTCTTGATTAATGGGGTTCGTTTCAATCTAGGGGGAGCACCCCCAGGGCAACACGGTGACATTTTCTGCTTCCCGCACCAGTCATCGTGAAGCTTTTCAAAGAGGAACCTGCAGGTCTCGCTCCACGTTGTGCAGTCCAGCCTATTCCCAGCAGGAACTACGCTGACAACTCTGCACATTTAGTTCAATTAGCTTCCTTTCAGCGGGCCAGTTGGAGCCCTGTATATTTTTCATTGCTCCCTGCACTTTGCAGAGATGTAGTTTGGATGCTTCGCTGAATGCAGAGGCAGCCCATCACAGCTGTGTTATTTATTAATTACACCTCCTGCTTTCAACATTACCATGTAAATTGTGAAGAATGCTCCCCTTCTGTCTCCCTTTCTCTCTCTCTCTCTCTCTCTCTCTCTCTCTCTCTCTCTCTCTCTCTCTCTCTCTCTCTCTCTCTCTCTCTCTCTCTCTCTCTCTCTCTCTCTCTCTCTCTCTCTCTCTCTCTCTCTCTCTCTCTCTCTCTTCTCTCTCTCTCTCTCTCTCTCTCTCTCTTTCTCTCTCTCTCTCTCTCTCTCTCTCTCTCTGTCCCCCCTTTCTCTTTCTCTCTATCTCCCCCTTTTCTCTCTGTCTCCCCCTTTACCTTTCTCTCTCTATCTCCCCGCCTCTGTCTCCCTCCTGTCTCTGTCTCCCTCTCTCTCCCCCATTTTTCTCCCCCCTTTCTCTCCCCCCTTTCTCTCCCCCCTTTCTCTCCCCCCTTTCTCTCCCCCCTTTCTCTCCCCCCTTTCTCTCCCCCCTTTCTCTCCCCCCTTTCTCTCCCCCCTTTCTCTCCCCCCTTTCTCTCCCCCCTTTCTCTCCCCCCTTTCTCTCCCCCCTTTCTCTCCCCCCTTTCTCTCCCCCCTTTCTCTCCCCCCTTTCTCTCCCCCCTTTCTCTCCCCCCTTTCTCTCCCCCCTTTCTCTCCCCCCTTTCTCTCCCCCCTTTCTCTCCCCCCTTTCTCTCCCCCCTTTCTCTCCCCCCTTTCTCTCCCCCCTTTCTCTCCCCCCCCGCCTCTGTCTCCACTCTCTCTCTCCCCCCCCCCCCCCCCCCCACACACACTTCTCTCTCCCTGCCTCCCTTGCCCTGCTCTGTGTGTCTCTCTCTCTCTGTGCGTTTCGTATTTTTACCAGTGACCAATAATGTTTTCGGAGTCCAGGGTCGGCAGTCCTGGTGCACTGGGCTTGACAACACTGTTTTCCACAATGACGGCAGGGATTAGCAGTGGCGTGCCTGCATGTGTATCAGGAAGCGCAGGGTCAGTTAGTGCTGCATGATTCATCTATTGTGCTCCACATAGTTCTTGTATGTCCACATTGTATAACCAGGTTAATGATTTACAAGTACACATGAAGGTGAGCGTACCATGGCGGTGAATCTGTGGAATTCTTTGCCACAGAGGGCAGTGGAGGCCGAGTCAATGGATATTTTTTTTAAGGCAGAGATAGATGGATTGTTGATTAGTATGCGTGTAAGAGGTTATGGGGAGAAGGCAGGAGAATGGGGTTAGGAAGAAGAGATAGATTAGCCATGATTGAATGGTGGAGTAGAGTTAATGGGTTGAATGGCCTAATTCTGCTCCTATCACATATGACCTTGCACCTCCTTACCATTCTACACTTTGTTTTTCAATTGTGTCAACACACTATTGTTAGTATAACTTACAACTAGCATGAGTAGTGTAAGAAAATAACTGCAGATGCTGGTACAAATCGAAGGTATTTATTCACAAAATGCTGGGGTAACTCAGCAGGTCAGGCAGCATCTCGGGAGAGAAGGAATGGTTGACGTTTCGGGTCGAGACCCTTCTTCAGAAGTAGTGTTACTTATGAACAATGATGACCAGAACTGCACACAATACTCCAAATGTGGTCTCCCTAACGTACAGACCAACTGCAGTGTTTTAGCACTGGGTGTAAATTCATTTGTAATTCCTTGATGGATTGGGTCAAGTTGATCGGAGATAAAGCCGGAGAAGCTCGTGGGAGCTCCAGCCTCCAATCCTCACCTTAGACTGGGAATAGTTATGGATGACAACCTTCCTCCTCCTTGACTGTGGGGTGGGGGAAGCACGTCTGTCTCTGTTGATCAGCATTACATTTGGTTGGAACTGCAACAGCTGTGAGGGCAATTTCTCAACTTCTAGCGAGAATGTTTTTGGATTTTGGCCAATATATATATGTCGTCAGTCACCAGAGCCTTTGCTTAAAGAGTCAGTACTTTTGTTACACACGGGCAATTAGAAATGCAAAGTGGACTTAAACTGATGCACCTATTTGAAGGTTGTTTTTTTTTTTTCAAGCATTCATGCATTTAACAAGGACCTTGCTTACATGATGAAACCAGCTTCTGAAGAAGGGTCTCAACCCGAAACGTCACCCATTCCTTCTCTCCAGAGATGCTGCCTGCCCCGCTGAGTTGCTCCAGCTTTTTGTATCTATCTTCGGTTTAAACCAGCATCTGATTACCTTCTATGTATACCTCGTGTGCTTCTTAAAATGACCGTTTACTTGCAGCAGGTTAGTATTAAAATTAATTAACTGTATTTATTTAAGAACAAATCGTTGGATTATTATCATACTGATTTTCTACGCTATATCTCAGTAAAGTGAGTCCCTGTTAATTATCCATTATTAATCTCTTATTAATTGTCCTATCCATGTCCCTGTCTAAATGATATTGAGCTACAGTATAGAAAAATCAGTATAACAATCTATATACTAAAACTCTCGTTTGTTACCTTGTTTGTGACTGAACTTCAGCCAAAATGGTACACGATAGCGTGACAATTTTAGGCCCACCTTACTCACCATCGTCACTTTAGTGATAATGCAAGTAGTTTTATTGAAATCGGTGTTATATATTTAAAGTTATTCTCATTTTAAAGTTAAAAAGGTGGGTGGGGGGGAGTGAGGTGGGGGGGGAGTGAGGTGGGGGGTAGGTGGGGGGGGAGGTGGGGAGGGAGGGAGGTGGGGGGGGTGGGGGAGGGAGGGAAGGGGGAGGGAGGGAAGGGGGAGGGAGGGAAGGGGGAGGGAGGGAAGGGGGAGGGGGGTTGAGGGGGATGGAAAGGGGGAAGTGGGGAGGGAAGGGGGAGGGGTTAGGAGAGGGTGCTGCACCAATGCAGGAGAGATTTGGCCCCAACGGGTCCACTTGGTCTAGTATAACATAAAGATCTCACATGCAGGTGCCTTTTTTAAATGCCAATTACACAATTAGTTTTGTATCATGTTTTATTTACAACTATGCATAATTAATTACAGCAGAAAGTGATGCCCTTTTTAATTCACCCTTGTTTTTAGTTTTTAGAGATATAGCACAGAAACTAGGCCCTTCGGCCCACTGAGTCCAACCGACTAGCGATCCCCGCACATTAACACAACCCTACACACATCAGAGACAGTTTTGTACATTAACACCAAGCCAATTAACCTACAAACCTGGACGCCTTTGGAGTGATGGAGGAAACCGGAGATCTTGGTGAAAACCCACGCAGGTCATGGGGAGAACGTGCAAACACGGTCAGACAAGCACCCGTAGTTGGGATCGAACCGGGTCTCTGGCGCTGTAAGGCAGCAGCTCTACCGCTGTGCCACCGTGCTGCCCTTATGTTAGTTAGCGGCATTGATCTTTTCTATTTTCTTTTGGAATCTAGGAGAAGTATCCACGTTTATTTGAGTGGGGATGGACGGAAAAAAATTATCATAACATTCCTTCAACCTCCAGGTTTTCTTTTGATTTGGCATTCCTCACCACTAATACAAGTTATTCATGGTGCTTACCTGTACAAGAAAACAAACCTTTACTGGGAAGAAAAATCTGCTCTGAAAAAATTATGGAAATAATTCTATTTTATGTTATCCAATTTGTTGTGCAAGTTGCAGAAACAATTAACATTTTCTCTTTTTTTTGTTGTAAAGCAGCATCTGTAGTTCCTTGTGTCTACTCTTTCCCGATCCACTCTTTAAAATGTTATCTCATTTTTCAATGAGGGTGGCGGGTGGTAGAGTTGCTGCCTTACAATGCCAAAGATCCTGACTACAGTCTGTATGGAGGTTATGCGTTGTCCCTGTGACCTGCGTGGGTTTTCTCCGGGAGCACTGGTTTCCTCCCACACTCCAAAGACGTGCGGTTCTGTAGGTTAATATGACTTGGTAAAAATTGTAAATTGTCCCTGGTGCGTGTAGGATATTGTTAGTGTGCGGGGATCGCTGGTCGGTGCGGACCCGGTGGGCCGAAGGGCCTGTTTCTCTGCTCTATCTCTAAACTAATCTAAACTAAATCAATCTGACAACTGGTCAGATTATGGCTTCAGCTAACAATGTTACTATTTCTACTCCAATTATTCAAGGTTCAGCTTTCCCTGAGGGTATACTGTCATTCAGAGAATTAAGTCTACCTCAGCATAATTCAATTAGATTCTGAAGACTTAGATTCTATGTTATGGTAGGTCCCACATCGGATGCTGCATGACCTCTGCCAATCAATCTTTCTGCCTGTCATTCAGTCTGTCTGTCAGTTACCTGTCATTCTGATGTTTTCAAGAGAGAGTTAGATATAGCTCTTGGAGAGTTATCTCTCCAAGAGCTATATCTAACTCTCTCTTGAAAACCAGAGAGCTATATCTAACTCTCTCTTGAAAACGGAATCGAGGGATATGGGGAGAAGGCAGGAACGGGGTACTGATTCTGGATGATCAGCCTTGATCATATTGAATGCCGGTGCTAGCCCGATGAGCCAAATGACCTACTCCTGGCACCTATTTTCGATGTTTTTATGTTTCTATGTTTGCTTTTTACCAGAAAGTGAACATTTCTCAGATGCTTCATCCTGTAGTTCATCTTTTCTTTCATCCTCTGTAAGTACTCTGCCTATAAAACCCTTCTTTAAATAAATACAATCCAGTTTCATCCTTGTATTATTGCCATCTTCACCAATGTGTTTTGAATTTCCGGTATGAAGGTTTACTTTCGTATAACTAGAAATTTCTTGTCCAAGAGTAACCCTGGCAACTTTTCCAAGTCTTGCATTGCATTTTGCAAACTGTTTAGCTTAGAGGTATAAAGTGGAAACGGGCCCTTCAGCCCACCAAGTCTGTGCCCACCAGCAATCACTCGTATACTAGTTTAGAGAAACAGCGTGGAAACAGGCCCTTCGGCCCATTGAATCCATGTCGACCATCGGTCACCCAGACACTAGTTTAGCTTAGAGACACAGCATGGAAACAGGCCCTTAGGCTCACTGAGTGCATGCCGACCAGCGATCATCCGTACACTAGTGTAAGAAAATAACTGCAGATGATGGTACAAATCGAAGGTATTTATTCACAAAATGCTGGAGTAACTCAGCAGGTCAGGCAGCATCTCAGGAGAGAAGGAATGGGTGACGTTTCGGGTCGAGACCCTTCTTCAGACTAGTTGTATCTACACACAAGGGGAAATTTACAGAAGCCAATTAAACCGATATTCTTTTGCATATCCACAGTGATGCACTGCAAAATAAACCATGATGTAAAATGCTAACCAGATATGTCAGCTTGCTTTACCATTGCATTGTTTTTCTAGCCAATTATCCAATTGAACTCAGAGTGGTTTCCCATCATCAGGAGTTGGCTGCAGCTTCCAATTAGTTCTTCCTTCTGTGAAAGATGATTGGAACCAGACCTTCAGAACTCGGATACAGGCACAAGAAGCTGGAGTAACTCAGCGGGGGCAGGCAGCATCTCCGGAGAGAAGGAATGGGTGACGTTACGGGTCGAGAGTCTGGGGAAAGGGAAAGAGAGATATTGATGGTGATACAGAGAGATACAGAACAAATGAATGAAAGAAATGCAAAAAATGTAATGATGATCAAGGAAATGATCCACTGTTAGCTGTGGGCTAGGTGATAACGAGTTAATACAGACAATTACACTAACAAAGGCAACAGTGAAACAGGTTCAACAGCAGAGAGGGGAGAGAGGGGAGAGAGGGGAGAGAGGGGAGAGAGGGGAGAGAGGGGAGAGAGGGGAGAGAGGGGAGAGATAGAGGGAAAGCAAGGGTCATTTGAAGTTAGAGAAATCAAATTCAGACCACTGGGTTGTGAGCTGCCCAAGCGAAATATGAGGTGGTGTTCCTCCATTTTGTGTTGGGCTTCACTCTGAGTTTCAAGGACCTTGTTGTCCATTGATCGCAGATTAACAAAGCTTTTTGTGCCACATTTGGTCAAAGGCTGCCTCAATGTCGAGACGAGTCTCTCTCGCCCCACCTGTAGCATAGCTTGGACGGAGGCTGTGGTGAAGCCTGACCCCAGCAACGTCTATAAAGAGCGTTGGTGAGCATGGCATTGGTGAGCATGGCATTGGTGAGTGGCCTTTGATGGCACTGTCGAGGAAGCTTTCACCACTCTGAGTCAGCTCATTAGGTGGTCATTAGCCTGAATGGATTTGTCCTGTGTTTTGTAAACAGGACGTGGCTGGATGACTTTCCACATTGTTGAGTAAATGCCAGTGTTGTTAACTGTACCGGAACTGCTTGACTGGAGGCACAGCCAGTTCTAGAGCAAGGCGTCAATGTTACAGCTCGGATATTGCCGGCTTCCTCAGACCTTACTGTATCCAGTGCTCTCAGCTGCTTTGCCATATCACATGGAAAGAATCATCTCGGCTAAAGACTGGCTCCTGTGACGGTGGGATCTCTGGAGAGGGCTGAGATGGTTCATTGACTCAGAGCTTCTGTTAATATACTGTAAGTCTGTTTATAACTGCCCAGTTAATGTATAAGTAAACTGTGCAAAAGCCAACTTGTGCATAACTGCAGACAGAAGTTCAATAGAGAACTGCTGCCTCTCAGATCTTTAACGTACAGGATATCTCTAACTTTAGTGCTTGTGCATTGAAACGTGGAAGTCTGAGAAATCCTGAAGGGTAGACGCTGATATATCTGACCCCGTGCTCCGCTGTTGAACTCAATGTTGAGGCTAGTTTAGTTTATTGTCACGTGTACCGAGGTACAGTGAAAAGCTTTTTGCATTGCGTCCTATCCAGTCAGTGGAAAGACCATACATGATTACAATCGATCCATCCGCAGTGTACAGATAACGTTTGATTAAAGGTAGGCCAAGGGTCTCCAAAGACACGGATGTAGGTTCAGCTTGACTCTCCACCCTTAGAGTTTAGAGATACAGCGTGGAAACGGGCCCTTCAGCCCACCAAGTCCGCGCCAACTGGCGATCATCCCGTACACTAGCACTATCCTGCACACCAGGGCCTATTTACAATTCTTATTGAAGCCAATTAACCTACGAACCTGTATGCCTTTGGAGTGTGGGAGGAAACCGGAGCACCCGGGGAAAACCCACGCAGGTCACGGGGAGAACGTACAAACTCCGTACAGACAGCGCCTGAAGTCAGGATTGAACCTGTGTCTCCGGAGCTGTGAGGCAGCAACTCTACCGCCGTGCTACTGTGCACACGTGGCTGAGGACACGCTGAGAAGCCGTGCCTTCTCCTTTGCCATTTGCCCTCGCGTTGCTATGTAATAAAAACCTTTTAAGTATTTGGGTGATCGTTGGTTGACGCGGGCAGGGTGGGCCGAAGGGCATGTTTCCACTCTGTATCTCCAAAATATCTAAACTTAGAGTAACATTCAAGAGGTATTTGGACAGGCACTTGAACATGGATGGAGGGATAATGGGCCACGTGCAGGCAGGTGGGATTAAATTAAATTGGCTTTATGGTCAACACGAACATTGTGGGCCGAAGGGCCTGTTCCTGTGCTGAACTATTCTATGTGTAGGAAAGAACTGCAGATGCTGGTTTAAATCGAAGGTAGACACAAAATGCTGGAGTAACTCAGCGGGTCAGGCAGCATCTCTGGAGAGAGTTACTCCAGCATTTTGTGTCTACCTGTACTATTCTACGTTCTAAGGTGGAGACAAAATGCTGAAGTAACTCAGCGAGTCAGGCAGCATCCCTGGAGAGAGGGAATGGGTGACGTTTCGGGTCGAGACCCTCCTTCAGTCTGAAGAAGGGTCTCGACCCGAAACGTCACCCATTCCTTCTCACATTGAACGGTGGTGCTGGCTCGAAGGGCCGAATGGCCTACTCCTGCATCTATTGTCCAGAGATGCTGCCTGACCCGCTGAGTTACTCCAGCATTTTGTCTCCACCTTCGATTTAAACCAGCATCTGCAATTTTTTCTTTCCCTACTATTCTACGTTCTATTGTCCAAACGTTTGGTCGACTCCAATCAGTGACTTGTTAGGGTCAAGGAAGGAGAGTTCACGTTGCGGCCCTGTTTCCACCAATCCTTCCTCCACCACGCACGACCAGCGTGAGATGCCATGGGACGCAGATGCCCAGAAGTGTGTTCAGTTCTGGCCGGTCAATTTCTAATCTTGTGATGTGGACTCGATAAGAAGTGACTTCCGAAGTGACTTCACTTTATTTTGTGTTTGATAACACTTGTGCAGCACCTTTTGATGTATGGCAGATGCTCTGTAATTATTATTCTGCAATGAAACCAATAACACAATCCCCTTGACCTTCAAGCGGTGGAGATCCAGCAACATTAGCATTATTCCCCTCACTCTCACCACAACATATATACAGTGGGCCTTTGTATATTTTTACATTTCCGTCCTAAAAACATAATGAAAAAATGTTGCATTGACGGCTAAAGTGCTATTAGGCTGTTTTACTTACAAAAACATGTTTGGACCTGAAATAAATCTCCAGCTCCAGTGAGGTTTTCTCCTGGGGGGACAGTGATTCTGGGTTTGGCAAGGGGATAAGAATGATATCAATGGTGACCGAGGTAAACGCTGTTATTGAATCATAGTGAAGGCAGCACAGAGCCAGCACGTTCAGCTGTGGCACCTGCACTAATTCCCCAACTGGGAATATTCTCTCTCAGTGAATGGAACGTTTTCCACTTTTAGCTCCAGGAGTTAGTCCCAAGCACCTGACACTTGCAGGTTTGAAGCGTTTGGCTGGAAGCAAAGTAAAAGCTGCAAGCTTTCTCACTGCACCATTTTTTTTGATCTGAACCCCAGCGTAAATCGAGTATCACTGCGGCTACATGATGCTGTTTAGTTTAGAGATACAGTGCGGAAACAGACCCTTCGGCCCATCAAGTTCATGCTAACAGTCGATTGCCTATTCATACTAGTTCTATGTTGTCACATTTTCACATCCACTTCCCACAAACTAGGGGGCAATTTACAGAAGCCAACTAACCTACAAACCCGCACGTCTTTGGAATGTGGGAGGATCCCGGAGAAAACCCATGCAGGTCACGGGGAGAACGTCCAAACTCTGTGCAGATAGCACCCATAGTCGGGATTGAACCCGGGTCTCTGGCGCTGTGAGGCAGCAACTCTACCGCTACACCACCGTGCTGCCCACTTGCTTTTGCCCTCTTATTTACTATTCTGGATTTTTGACTCCAAGCTGAGATGGTCTGAAATCATTTTGTTTTGAGGCACAAATGATCAGCTGGGAGATTTGAATCCCATCAATCTGAATCCAGCTTCTAGACTGTTAATCCATTAAACTGTGAGAGTTCACAGTGTTACAACATTCATTTGCTGGTGCAAAGGTATTTTAAGGAAACACAGGATCTCGTGTTGTTTGTTTTATACAATGGAATTACAACCCTCTTAAATATGTGACATTCTCCATCCGTGTGGATTTATGGCTTTGCTTTACAATTATGAAATTGCTATGAAAAATAATTCATGCAATTGAGAGTGGACAGATTCACCTTGATGTGAGCCCACTGTACATGCAAGATAAAAACTGCATTGATTCCACTAACTACTCAATTACTCACAAAGCCCTTAAGTGGTTGCCGTGGGGAACGAAGAATATGTTATTGTGCCTGAATCTGGGCCTGTTGAACATTCTGGAACAAGGAGTATTACTGAAACAAAGCAGGAGGCACTGGATTCGGCATGGTGGCGCAGCGATAGAGTTGCTGCCTCACAGCGCCAGGGACCCGGGTTCGATCCTGACTATGGGCTCTGTCTGTACGCAGTTTGTACGTTCCACCCCGTTGGCCCCGTGGGTTTTCTACGCTTTCCTCCCACACTCCCAGGACCTACAAGTTTGAAGGCTAATTGTCTTGGTAAAATTGTAAATTGTCGCTAGTGTGTGTGGGATAGTGTTAGTGTGCGGGGATCGCTGGTCGGTGCGGACTCGGTGGGCCAAAGGGCCTGTTTCTGCGCTGTATCTCTAAACTAAACTAAGTCTTTGACCCATTTAGCAGACAGTCACGAACAAAAATAAACTGTTGGGCTCTCTTTTCCCCCCCCACCCCCTCATATACCCCACTCGCCCCGCTTTCCCCCGTTCCACCTGGTTAAAGACCAAAGATGAAACGGCAGAGACTAAAGGATTGGAGAGATGCAAATTGTGAAGCTAGAGGAGGGAATGAAGGTGGAGAGGAAGGGGACGAATGGGTACAAGTCCAGAATCCATCAGGTTCTATGGCGAACACGGTTTGAAAACTGTATTGGAATCTTACCTTCCAGAACCACCATCCACTCTCATTGTTATCACTCCATCTATCTCCACCCTCAAATTTCACAATTGAGGTTTAAATGTTTTACAGCATTTTATGTTTAGTTTAGTTTAGAAATACAGTGTGGAAACAGGCCCTTCGGCCCACCAACTCCGCACCGACCGACAATCCCTGCACACTAACACTATCCTACACACACTAAGGACAATTTTACCAAGTCAATCAACCTACGCCTTGGGAGTGTGGGAGGAAACCAGAGCACCCGGGGAAAACCCACGCAGGTCACGGGGAGAACGTGTAAACTTCGTACAGACAGCACCCGTTGGCAGGATCGTACCTGGGTCTCTGGCGCTGTAAGGCAGCAACTCTAGCGCTGCGCCACCGTGCCGCCCAGTAAAGCGATGTAAAGTTAAGCATGCTTTAAGTGCCCCAAGCAGAAAAGCAGCAGCATCGATGGATGGAAAAATAAATAGTAGGAAGCTGGTCAAAGGACAAAGACATCTCCCATATTGGCCAAGTAGGCCGGAGGTGAAGCCTTGAGAGGCCCAACAACAGAAGGATTTGGCCAAAGGTATGTGGGGATGGCTGTGTTTGTTTCCAACACAATGTCAGTATTCTGTAGCTACTTCTACTTTCTTGGCAGTCAACAAAAAGCCTCTCTCAGAAACCTCTCTGCCAACGGCGTCAATATTTGCAGCTAAAGTGCCAGTTCCATCGAGCGCTGAATGAGCTCCGAGGCCACAATAGACAAATTGAGCAGTGGAAGCCATGAGACCTGGCACCAGGGAATAGCAGCAACTCATGTTCCTCCATCAGTATTAGTTTAGTTTACTTTAATTTAGTTTAATTTAGAGACATGGTGTGGAAACAGGCCCTTCGGCCCACCGAGTTCGCACTGACCCACCATCACCCGCACACTAGTTCTATCCTACACACGAGGAACAATTTTTACCGAAGCCAATTAACCTACAAACCTGCATGTCTGTGGAGTGTGGGGGGAAGCCAGAGCACCCGGAGAAAACCCACGCGGTCCCAGGGAGAACGTGCAAACTCCATACGGACAGTATCGGACCGGCTAAACCTGTCACGTTAAATCTTTTAGTTCATAAGGTCATAAGTGATAGGAGTAGGATAAAGCCATTCGGCCCATCAAGTCCATTCCACCATTCAATCATGGCTGATGTATCTCTCCCTCCTGACTCCATTCTCCTGCCTTCTGCCCATAACCTCTGACACCCGTACTCGATCATTGTACCCGCTGAGTCCTCTGTTCACTAGCCCTTGGTAGCGCCGGTGAGGGTGTAAGCTAAACACTTGCATTTCTCTGTGCTTAGACAGGCTTTGATAAACAAATGTATATTTTTACAGAGATAGACACTGAGCCTTTGTGTTCTATGGATAGGCGCGCTCTTTTATCTGTATTTTACTTGGCAAATCTAATGGTTTCGAAAGCATTCGACAAAGGATGGGTTTTAAATCTTTTTTTAATGTGAATCCTTTTAAGAAGAGGAACATATTTGAACTATTGCTTTCAATAACATTTGTTAGTTTAGTTTGGTTTAGAGATTAAACAGGCCCTTCGGCCCACCGAGTCCGCGCCGACCAGCGATCCCCACACACTAGCACTATCCTACACACACTGGGGACAATTTACAATTATATACTAAGCCATTTAGCCTACGAACCTGAATGTCGTTGGAGTGAGTTAGAAAACCGGAGCACCCGGAGAAAACCCACGCAGGTCACGGAGAGAACGTGCATTTTATAGAATACAGCAGTATAACGTAGATTAGAGATGTTATCTTTCTGTAAATGCTCCCCACCCAGTTACTAAAATATCAACTAAAGGATATAATAGTTGGTGCTTGGACAAATTTAATTTAAATTCATGAAAGTGCTGCACGATTAACACACAGATCTTTCTAAATGAGTTGATACCGCGATCAATTTGATAGACAATAGGTGCAGGAGGAGGCCATCCGGCCCTTCGATTCAATGTGATCATGGCTGATCATTCTCAATCAGTACCCCCGTTCCTGGCTTCTCCCCATACCCCCTGACTCCGCTATCCTTAAGAGCTCTATCTAACTCTCTCTTGAATACATTCAGAGAATTGGCCTCCACTGCCTTCTGAGGTAGAGAATCTGATGGGGAATCTTTCGAAAGAAATGCTGGGAATTAGTTTAGTTTAGTTTAGAGATTCGGCGCGGAGGCAGGACTTTCAGCCCACCGAGCCCTCGCCGACCAGCGATCCCCGCACATTATCACTATCTTGCACACCCTAGGGACAATTGTACGTTTGCACCAAGCCAATTAACCCGCAAACCTGTACGTCTTCGGAGTGTGGGAGGAGACCGGAGATCTTGGAGAAAACCCGCGCAGTTCACGGGGAGACATTTATTTATTCCGGTTTCTCTTTCACGGCAGCCCGCTACGTAATGGATGGATTTTTTTTTAAATGGTCTGTAAATAAATGGTCAGCATTAGATCATTCTTTGAAGTGGTCTGGATTTTGAAGCATTTCAAAAAGGAAGTCATGTATCAGATCTGTATCCCGCTGATGTTTGAGTTAATTTTGTCCTTGCCCGACACACTATTGATCTTCCTTGGTACAGGTCCAAATGCTACCGGTCCAAAAATCCTTTCTCACAAAGCAACCTTTTGTGTTATTTCACAATTACGGCTGAATAATGCCCAAATACAAATCGTCACAAATTTAAAACTTCGCAGACTGATTTAATCATCACGCTCTGTCTCCAATGGATGGAATTAGTAGTCGTGCAGCAAGAATCCAATTACTATGTTATTAATAGAGTTGGTAACATTTTTCAACTGTTATCACCAGACGAAAGGAAAATAATTAATATTTTAAAAATCACTCCATAATTAAATTTAGTTTGTCAAACATCATAGTAAGGGCGGCAATTAACCGTTAATTATTAGTGGAGGATGTGTAAAGTAACATTAGACACGAAAAGATATTTATAATCTATATGGCTGATTGTGGATCAGTGAATGTTCTATATAGTTCCTGTCTCTGCACCTGGTTCAGAAGGTTTTGTGCTGGGGTTTCATCCTTGATTTTGTCATAGCTTAGTTTTAGAGTTCTACAGCGCGGAAACAGGCCCTTCGGCCCACTGAGTCCTTGCCGACCAGCGATCCCTGCACACTGACACTATCCTGCACACACTAGGGACAATTTACATTTATTCCAAGCCAATTAACCTACAAACCTGTACGCCTTTGGAGTGTGGGAGGAAAATATAGATCTTGGAAAAATCCCACGGGGAGAATGTATTACTTTGTACAGATAGCACCCATAACCCGGATCAAACCCGAGTCTTGGCACTGTAAGGCAGTAGCTCTACCGCTGCGCCACCATGCCACTCTATCTCCAGAGCTTACTACTCCCATACTTCCCTCCACATCCTTGTCTCTTTGCCTGCAGTGAAGTTGCCTGTACTGTTCTGCTGCCTGTATTCAGAATTGCATCAAGACCATCCCCCCCCATCACCCTTGTGTTCTTGGGTGTGCATTGAAACCTAATCCTTCTGATGAATCCAAGCCTTCGTTGCTTGCCTTCCTGTATCAGTCATGTCCTTTCATCCAACAACGTCTAAGAACACCCAATCAAGAATCTGTCAATCTAGAACCAGCAGAACTAAAATCTAGAACTGTCCATCTAGGACTAAGCTAGACCCCCTGTGTAAAGAAAGATGATTATCATTAGCCCTTTCGTAATAATTTTAAATGGATGATACTATCTTAAATAGGTCTCAGCTGGAGAAAACATTTGCCCTTTTCCACTCCTCCCGGATTTGAAATGCTCCATTGTAAATAATTCCGAGGTATTTTGTTACCTCGATATAGATTACATTATGCAGATTATGTGCAATGTGGCAGATGTTATTTAAACATTGGGTCACCACAATTACTTATTTTCTCACACTTTGAGTGAGGCTGCACTTTGGCGTAGCGATGGTGTTGCTGCCTCACAGTGCCCGGGTTTAATCTTGACTATGGGTGCTGTCTGCATGGAGTTTGTCTCTTCTTCCTGTGACCGCGTGGGTTTTCTTTGGGTTCTCCGGTTTCCTCCCTCGTACCAAAGACGTATAGTTCTTTAGGCTAATTGGCTTGGGTAAAATCGTAAATTGTCCCTAGTGTGTGTAGGATAGTGTTAATGTACGGGGGGGGGGGGGGTCAGAGCAGACTTGATGGGCCGAAGGGCATGTTTCCACTCTGTATGTCTAAAGTCTAAAGTGTGAACTTCAATTTTAAATAAAGCAACTGCCTTTTGGTTCAAAGTGGATGAATCCACATTTCGTCAAGACAAAAATAACTTGTTATAGATTTATCAAGGGACTTTTTCTGCGCAGTATCTCAAGTCTAAAGAGACTCTGGGGGATAAAAACAGAAAATTCTGGATATACTCAGTGGGACTATTTGATGAAAGATGACCAATCTCAAACATTAACCATTCAGGAGCTGATTTATTGCTTACAACATTTAAAAATATTTCATACTTCTGCATGCACACTATTTTTCTGGAAGCTTATTGATGGCCATTGGTGATAATCAAACAGTTAGAAGGTTCCCTAACACTGGGCTTAAGTTTCTATGTTGTTTTTTAATGGTTTAATATGCAACGGAGCCACCTCATGCAACCAGTTCAGTGGTTAAAGAGCCGAAAATATTTTCGTAAAGCTAATGTTTCCTGGTGTAAATCGTCCATCTGCTTGTGGTAATTTGCAATTTGCAACGTATATCCCCCTTTAAACAAGTGTTGCAAGGAACTGTAGATGCTGGTTTAAACCGAAGATCGACACACAAGTCTGAAGAATTGTCTCAACCCAAAACGTCACATATTCCTTTTCTCCACAGATTTTTTAGTTTTAGATTTAGAGATACAGCGCGGAAACAGGCCCTTCGGCCCACCGAGTCCGCACCGACCAGCGATCCCCGCACACTAACACTATCCTACACACATGGGGGACAATTTTTACGTTTACCAAGCCAATTAACCTACAAACCTGCACGTCTTTGGAGTGTGTGAGGAAACTGAAGATCTCTGAGATAACCCACGCGGTCATAGGGAGAACGTACAAACTCCATACAGACAGCACCCGTAGTCAGGATCGAACCTGGGTCTCTGGTGCTGCAGGCGCTGTAGGGCAGCAACTCTACCGCTGCGCCACCGTGCTGACCCATGGTCAGATGGTCTGATGTTGTCTGACCCACGGAGTTGCTCTAGGTTTTCCCTTGAAACAAGTTGCTCACCAATGGGCCTCTTTTTATACCCTCTTAGCCTCTTTAGCAAATTCTGCAGCTTCACGTTTTGCTTTAAATGTCGATTCTTTTTGAATGATCCTAATATCTCACATTAATGAACACGTACATAACCATAGAATATGAATGTCATTAACGTTAATATTTAGACATTACAATGTTCATATAATTTAAGATTTAGCATCATGAAATACACTTGCTTTGATTGGAATCTGATAAATTGCCTACGATGCACATTAAGAATGTTGAGAGTGGAGGATAAAACTTGCATTTACCAACAAAAAAAAACTATTTGTGAAGAATGGAGGCCTGGTGACGCAGCGGTCGAGTTACTGTCTCACAGCGCCAGAGACAGCGGTTCGATCCCGACTATGGGCGCCGTCTGTACGGAGTTTGTACGTTCTCCCCGTGACCTGCGTGGGCTTTCTCCGAGATCTTCGGCTTCCTCCCACACTCCGAAGACGTGCAGGTTTGTAGGTTAATTGGCTTGGTATCAATGTAAAAATGTCCCCAGTGTGTGTTAATGTACGGGGATCGCTGGTCGACACGGACGAGGTGGGCCGATGGACCTGTTTCCGCGCTGTATCACTAAACTAAACTACTGTAACTTAATGGAAAGTTATTGCCATTAATGTGGGCTTATTGTGATATTGTTATTGTAAAGAAGGGCGTTGTTTATTGATATTAAAGTATAAGCGGCACAGATAACGTAGATTGTCAGAACCTGTTTTGCAGGTGGAAATGTCAAAGACTACAGGGTGTAGCTTTGAGGTGAGAGCATGAACGTTTAAAGGAGGTGTGAGGTGATGGGTGACAGGTGCCTGGAACATGCTGCCATTCTTACTATTGAACGTAGATAAGATAGTGACATTTGAAATACCTGTCATTAAGGTGCATATATAATGTGGATAAACTTTTAAGATTAGGTTTGTTTTTGTCACGTGCACCGAGGACAGAGAAAAGCTTTGTTTAGCTTGCTTTTCAAACAGATCTGACAGTACTATACATAAATACAATCGGGTCACACGCAAGTACAATAGGTAGAGCAAAGGGTGCAGAATAAAGAGTACACTGTACAGAGTGCAGAGTATGGTTCTCATTATTGTAATCCATAGACAAAGTCCAATGGCTGCAATGTGCAGGGATTTTGTAGGTTAATTGTAAATTGTCCCTGGTGTGCAGGATAGTGCAAGTACACAGGGTAATGGGTGGTTGGTATCGATGTGATGGGCCTGAAGGGCCTGTTTCTGCGCTGTGTCTCTCAAGTGTAGAGGTGACTCGGACAATATCCCAGGTTATGGACGAACAGTCCTGATATACAGTACTTGTGTCGGGAGTGCGAGATGCTCTAGACATTGGCCATTGGGTATAGACTTTCAGAATGATGGTTTGGGACAGGGCTCGAGGGTCTGAGCTGCAGGGGGAGGTTGAGCAGGCTCGGACTCTATTCCCTGGAACGCAGGAGGATGAGGGGTGATCTCATACAGGTGCATAAAATCATGAGAAGAATAGATCGGTTAGGCGCACACGTTCTCTTGCCCAGAGAAGGGGAACCGGAAACCTGAGGGCTTGGGTTTAAAGTGAAGGTGGAAAGATTTAATAGGAATCTGAAGGGCAACTCTTTCCACACAATGAGTGGTGAGTGCATGGAACAAGCTGCCGGAAGAGGTAATTGAGGCCGGGACTATCGCAACGTTTAAGAAGCAATTAGACAGGTACATGGTTTGGACAGGTTTAGAGATACAGTGCGGAAACAGGCACTTCGGCCCACCGAGTCCGCACCGACCAGCGATCCCCGCACATTAACACTATCCTACACACATTAGGGACAATTTTTACATTTACTAAGCCAATTAACCTACAAACTCCGCGCAGACAGCGCCGGTAGTCAGGATCGAACCCGGGTCTCTGGCGCTGCAGGCACTGTAAGGCAGCAACTCTACCGCTGTGCCACCGTGCTGCCCCATGGTCAGATGGTCTGATGTTGTCTGACCCACAGAGTTGGATATAGGCCAAACGCAGGCAAGTGGACGACAGTAGATGGGACATGTTGGTCGGTGTGGGCACGTTGGGCCGAAAGGCCTGTTTCCACATTGTATGACTCTATGAGAAGAAGAAAATAAATGAGGGGAATTCAATTTATGTTGTACTGGTTCTACAGTTGCCTTACTTGGCAGAGAGGCATAATCTCTCTTTCCTGGGGGCAGGGATTTGGTGGGGAATAGGAAGACAGAAGACGATGAGAAAATGGGAACGTAGAAGGAATCTGTGGGGGAAAAAAGAAGGATATTAGACATCTTCCTGGAACAAACATCTGGCATTGAAAAAAAAAAAAACTTTTTTTTTGGAGATCTAAGAATTTCCTCTTCAATTTGTTCTCTCCCCTTATTTGCCGTGAAGTCTTGTTGACATGCACAGCTGGGAGGTACAAAATGGCACAGATGCCGACCCGAAAATGAAAAATTAATTAAGTTGTACTGCTTTAAAATCCCTTCCATTCCACGTCGAATCCTACACTGGGAGCTCTCATCCGATTATGCATGCAGGATACTCTGCTAATCCAGCGACTGAGAATCGAGGGAAAGATGTGCCAGCTGTTTAAGGACATTTGCTGTATGAATACCTCCTCCTGGCACGTGATTTACTGCCGTAATCTTCCCTTGGGGCTGCCCGAAGCTGCCCCGACTGTGGTGGGTAAAAATATGCTACTTTGTCTGGGGAATGATGTTGCTGTGAAAGAAAGAATGAGATGGGTTGGTAGTCTTTGTGTAGGAACAGAGAGGAACTGAAACAATAACCCACACGGGGCGGCACGGTGGCACAGCGGTAGAGTCGCTGCCTTTCAGCGCCGGAGACCTGGGTTCGATCCTGACCAAGGGTGCTGTCTGTGTGGAGTTTGGCCGTTCTCCCTGCGACCCGCGTGGGGTTTTTTCTGGGTGCTCCGGTACGGGCAGCGCAGTGGCACGGTCGGTAGAGCTGCTGCCTCACAGCACCAACGAGCCGGGTTTCATCTTGACCTTGTTTGCTGTCTGTGTGGAGTTTGCATGTTCTCTAAACTAAACTAAACTAATATTTTAGATTCCAATTCTTGTACGCTTGACAGTGTATGTGTGGCACGGTGGAGTCTAAATCTGTCCTGTCCATGTCCCCGCCTAAATGTTTCGTAAACATTGTGATAGTCCCTGCCTCAACTCCCACCTCCGGCAGCTCGTTCCACACAGCCACCACCCTTTGTGTGAAAAGGTTATCCCTCAGGTTCCTATTAAATCTTTTCCCTCCATGTTCACCTATGTCTTAAAATAACATTTGTGCAAATCTAATCAGTTTGTTCCAACCATTTACTAGCAGTGTTCTATACTTGACATTTGTCAAACACTGTTTTGAATGACAAGTAAAGTAATTCAATTCAATACCTGTAAGTTTTTAGCCTTTTTATGTTTTGACTTCTGTGATTTTTTTCTGGAACTGTAATGTCAGCACTTTTTTCAAAACCTTAAACATCCCCTCACTATTCCTCTACCCAGAAATCTTTGTCCGTCAGTTCCTCATAAGGTCATAAGGAATAGGAATAGAATTAGGATAGAATAGAATTAGGCCATTCGGTCCATCAAGTCTACTCCGCCATTCAATCATGGCTGATCTATCTCTCCCTCCTAATCCCATTCTCCTGCCTTCTCCCCATAACCTCTGACACCCGCACTAATCAAGAATCTATCTATCTATCTCGGCCTTAAAAATATCCACTGACTTGGCCTCCACAGCCTTCTGTGGCAAAGAATTCCACAGATTCACCACCCTCTGACTAAAGAAATTCCTCCTTCCTAAAATAATGTCCTTTAATTCAGAGGCTGTGACCTCTGGTCCTAGACTCTCCCACTAGTGGAAACATCCTCTCCACATCCACTCTATCCAGGCCTTTCACTATTCTGTAAGCTTCAATGAGGTCCCCCCTCATTCTTCAAAACTCCAGCGAGTACAGGCCCAGTGCCGTCAAGCGCTCATCATAGGTTAACCTACCGTTCCCGGGATCATTCTTGTAAACCTCCTGTTCTCTGTATGTAGTGAGAAACTGCAGATGCTGGTTTACACTGAAGATAGGCACAAAATGCAGGGTCAGGCAGCATCTCTGGAGAAAAGGAATATCATATCATATATATACAGCCGGAAACAGGCCTTTTCGGCCCACCAAGTCCGTGCCGCCCAGCGATCCCCGCACATTAACACTATCCTACACCCACTAGGGACAATTTTTACCTTTACCCAGCCAATTAACCTACATACCTGTACGTCTTTGGAGTGTGGGAGGAAACCGAAGATCTCGGAGAAAACCCACGCAGGTCACGGGGAGAACGTACAAACTCCTTACAGTGAAGCACCCGTAGTCAGGATCGAACCTGAGTCTCCGGCGCTGCATTCGCTGTAAAGCAGCAACTCTACCGCTGCGCTACCGTGCATAGGAGAATAGGAGACCCTTCTTCTCAACCCAAATCGTCACCTGTTCTTTTTCTCCAGTGATGCTGCCTGACCCGCTGAGTTACTCCAGTGTTTCGTGTCTCGCTCCTGTTTTCCCTTTGTTAAAGTGTGTTGCCCATCGTTTTCACTCCCCCCCCCCTCCCTCCTCTGTGATCTGCTTGTGGTGGAACTGCCTACCACCTAATCTACTTAAACAGTACTTTGAATTGTTGATGAGATTTATTGCAAAAATGACCTTTGCAATTCACCTCCCAGCAACTTAATGTGCCATCGATTCCCCCTGTATAGCGGGAGAGATTATTTATAACGGAGCATGAAAGAGCACAAATTAAATTCTTTGTAACCTCTTGCCCTTATTGACAATGCAGTTTGTTAGTCCGCGATCACAATTTCCAGTCTGAGGAAGGGTCCTGACTCAAAACGTTGCCTGTCCATTCCCTCCAGAGATGCTGCCTGATCCGTTGAGTTCCTCCAGCACTTTGTGTGTTGAGTCCAGCATCTGCAGTTCCTTTTCAGCATCAACCTTGTCACCTGTAAATTTACACAATTTGTAGTGTTTATGGATTCCTCTTCTGGTTTGCGCTCTTGATAATAAATGGTAGCTGCCAACTAGATTTCTAGTTCATTTTGACCCTTGACATGCACATTTTTCTATCTCGTCTGTCCGGTCAAGCAGAGAACAGAGATTAATTTAAAATGAACTCTCTCATCATAATTCCCTGCAACATTAGTGCCCACAGATTTGAAAGATTCCATTTATCAGAGGTGCGTACAGATTTAGGCCATTAACCCACGCATGATTTTAATGATTTTTGTTTTGGTTTTCATTGCATTTTTTAAAAATCGTTTCGATGACACATGTTCTAGTGCATCATAAGTGGTGGTTGCGAAACGATTTCTAGTCACTGTGGTTTCATGAAGTGAAAGGTCCCCTCTCATCCTTTTAGAAGGTTTCACTTCATGAAAAAGGAAACCATCCTTTTAGAAGGATGAGAGGGAATCTTATCGAAACATATAAGATTATTAAGGGGTTGGACAAGTTAGAGGCAGGAAACATGTTCCCAATGTTGGGGGAGTCCAGAACCAGGGGCTACAGTTTAAGAATAAGGGGTAGGCCGTTTAGAACGGAGATGAGGAACAACTTTTTCAGTCAGAGAGTTGTAAATCTGTGGAATTCTCTGCCTCAGAAGGCAGTGGAGGCCAATTCTCTGAATGCATTCAAGAGAGAGCTGGATAGAGCTCTTAAGGATAGCGGAGTCAGTGGGTATGGGGAGAAGGCAGGAACGGGGTGCTGATTGAGAATGATCAGCCATGATCACATTGAATGGTGGTGCTGGCTTGAAGGGCCGAATAGCCTACTCCTGCACCTATTGTCTATTGTCTATGTGTGAGCTTGTAATGCAATGAATTGACTGATTGTAAGATGCAGCATAGAAACAGGCCCTCCGGCCCACCGAGTCCGCGCCGACCATCCGTCCGACGTCTGCACTAGTTTTTACGTTATCCCGCCAGTTATCCTGATGATCTTAACCTTGATTGGCACAGTGCCTGGATACAAGGAACTGCAGATGCTGGTTTACAAATAAAAGGCATAAAGTACTGGAGTAGGTCAGGGGGTTTGGCGTCACCGATCAACTGGACTCTGACAACTTCCATTCTTTTTCTAGACACACATTATTTATTGTGAGCAAGGAGAGCTGCTATTGCCCCAGTTACTGCAGGGCCCTCTGAAATTCCACTCAGAACGGTCAACCTTTGACACCAATTTTGACCCTCGAAATTGTGCCGACTTTCTAATTTCCTATCATCACGAACAATACGTTCTCAAATTATTAATATACAAATGCAATCATCCTTCATTTAACTTTCAATATCAAGAACCTTGTCATGTGCCTTGTCAAGGAGGACCCATCCCAAAACATTGGGGCACGTCAATGAATACCTATCAGGAACATTGATGTGCATCAATGAACGCCTAAATGTTGTTGTGCTGTACAGCTTTGCTAAGCTTTGTCACACTGCAGCTTCCGCGGGTTAGGCAGCATCTCTGGAGAACATGGATAGGTGAGGTTTTGGGCTGGGACCCTTCTTCAGGCTTGGGCTCCCCCATTCGATTTGAACAACACCTCCATTCTCTGGCTGCATAACATCAGACAAAACATATACCATTTGATAAGACTTTTGATGAGCTATTCAACATTCTACAGTTCTGCCAAATTCTAGGCTTTCATTACATTTGTGTCTTATGATACTTGGCATAATATTATTTTTTGTTTTGGAAAGAATGAAATATCAATGTTCCAGATTGTAAAGTTATGAATTATGTCCAGGGCATTTTTGTACCCAAAAAGAGTCTCGAGTGTTTTTTTTTGTCATATGTCCCAAAATGGAACAGTGAAATTCTCACTTGAATTATATAAGAATACATCTCGTATGAAGTAGGTTGGCAATGCATTAAATGATTTACCTAACGACCAGTGTGCTAACCAAAGTCTGATCATTTAATCAGTCTAGTAATCAAACTTTAGTTCCATTCTTACTTGGTCATTGATTTCCTGTGGAGTAATTTATATTATAAATATTGTTTTAGGTGGACACATATTCTACAACAAATGAACAAATTGGCTGTGAGCAGATTTCCATCACCAGTACGACCAGTTCCTCTCTCAAAATATAGAAATTAAAGGTAAGGATAGAGGTGAAAATAGAGAAGGACATGTATCTAATTGCAGTATATTGTTGGCAGATCAAAAATTGCTATGCGAGATCGTAATAATTTTGAATACTATACTGTAATGAAGCTATACTGCTGTGTGCGAGTTTATATATCTATACATCTACACGTACATACATACATATACACACACACACACACACATATATACGCATAATTACAAATACACACACACACACACACACACACACACACACACACACACACACACACACACACACACACACACACACACACACACACACACACACACACACATATATACATACATATACGGAACAATTAAATATATATATATTTCATTGTTCCGTTTTGGTACAAATGACAATAAAAGATGCTTGATATTCCAATCTGCTCTCAATGCAGTTACAAGGAGGACGACCATGAATCTTAACTGACAATGAAAACCTCATTAAATAGCCTGCCTGTAATTATTCAAAGAAATCAATATAATTCTATAATTTTAAACAGTTAATCAATTAGAACCTAAACAACATTACCTCGAATTTGTAGAAATATGTTTCCCACTGCCCCTGTTGAGCTCAACTTTTCTTGTAAAAGTATTTTCCAAATTCTTACTACATTTTGGGTAAAACTGTAGGTTACATTACATCACTATCTCTAAGGTGTAGATCCAAATCTTCCTGTTGTCTCATATGCATGTCTATGAATATTATTTAAACATAATTTATATAATTTCAACGATATTGGTCTTTTCAAAGTTTAATTTCGAGATACATCACGGAAACTGGCCCTTCAGTCCACTGAGTCCGCGCCGCCCAGCGATCCCCGCACACTAATGCAATCCTACACACACTAGGGACAATTTACAATGATACCAAGCCAATTAACCTACAAACCTGTGCGTCTTTGGAGTGTGGGAGGAGATCCCGGGGAAAACCCACGCAGGTCACGGGGAGAACGTACAAACTCCATAAAAACAGCACTCATAGTCAGGACCTAACCCGGGTTGGTTAGAGTTCAATGAAATCACACTGATCTGATCTTTCCCCTCACCTCCCTTTTCCTGCCCAATTCTCATAACCAATATTCCCCTGAGGTCCAGAAAACCTAGCGCAGACTGGGGCGATCGCTTCGCTGAATATCTACGCTCAGTCTGCCTTGGCCTACACGATCTCCCGGTTGCCAAACATTGTAACTCCCCCTCCCATTCCCGTAATGACCTTTCTGTCCTGTGCCTCCTCCACTGCAGTGTGAGGCCCAGCGCAAATTGGAGGAACAGCATCTCATATTTCGCTTGGGCAGCTTTCAAGCCAGCAGTATGGCTCTTGATTTCTCTCATTTCAAGTAACCTCTGCATTCCCTCACTCCCCCACCCTAATCGTCCCACTAGCTCCACTGTTGGTATTCTTCTATTCCTTCAGGTATCACCTCTTCCCGGCCAACATGGGCCTTTATGGGCTCTACCATTCCTTGGTCGTCTGTCGCCGGCCCTGGTTTGTTCAGATCTTTTCCTACCTCTAGTTGCCTCCCCTCTACTTTCACAGAAATGTAGAAAAACACAGAAAAATAGGTAACAATAGAACAATGATAAAGGGAACAGGCCAATGTTAGCTGTGGCCTAGGTGAAAATGAGTTATAGACAACGAAACTCAACAAGGCTGCTTTGAAGCTAATACAATAACTTGGGTGGGGGAGGGGCGGAGAGAGAGGGGATGCAAGGGTCTCTTAAAGTTAGAGATATCAATTTTCATACTGCTGGGTTGGAAGCTGCCCAAGGGAAATAGACAATAGACAATAGGTGCAGGAGTAGGCCATTCGGCCCTTCGAGCCAGCACTGCCATTCAATGTGATCATGGCTGATCATTCTCAACCAGTACCCCTTTCCTGCCTTCTCCCCATACCCCCTGACTCTGCTATCCTTAAGAGCTCTATCTAGCTCTCTCTTGAATGCATTCAGAGAATTGGCCTCCACTGCCTTCTGAGGCAGAGAATTCCACAGATTCACAACTCTCTGACTGAAAAAGTTTTTCCTCGTCTCCGTTCTAAATGGCCTACCCCTTATTCTTAAACTGTGGCCCCTGTTTCTGGACTCCCCCAACATTGGGAACATGTTTCCTGCCTCTAGCGTGTCCAACCCCTGAATAATCTTATACGTTTCGATGAGATACGTATGAGGTGCTGCCCCTCCAATGTGCGTGTGGCCTCGCTGTGATAATGTAAGGAGGCCCAGGACAGAGAGGTTGCCACGTGCCATCAACGGTTAATGCCGCTAAATGCTGCCATATTTTGAGTGTCCCAATCAAACTCCTGCGATGGGAATTGTGCGCCCTAGCGCACAAAATCATAAGATCAGCTCTGATGAATAGGGCCACTTGCTCACTTGACCTATCGGAGTCCCTGTCATCTTGCATACACATCTGTTTCAGTTGATGAATCACCCCCCTGTGATAAGAAATATTTCCAGCTCCTGTGATAAACCTGCGCATAAAACGAGTTAAAGGACAGGTAAAGGACAGCACGGCTTCCACCTTTGTCAGAGCTGAGAGTTTGATTGTTCCAGCTGGTCTGTTGTACGGTGGTTCCTGTACGCCTCTGTCACGAGATAGGGCAAAGCACAAAGGGATACCAAGCAGCAAAGTTCACCACCGCAAAAGGCATCTTCAGGCTTTAGAGATACAGCATGGAAACAGGCCCGTCGGTCGGCCGACCGAGACCACGCCAACTGGCATTTACCCCTCACCCTAACGCTATCCTGCGCACACTGGGGACAATTTACAATCAGACCAAGCCAATTGACCTACAAACCTGTACGTCTTTGTGTTAGTTTAGTTTTGAGATACCGTGCGGAAACGTGCCGTCCAGCGATCCCCGCACGCTAACACTATCCTACATTTGACCAAATCCAATTAACCTACAAACCTGTACGTCTTTGGAGTGTGGGAGGAAACCGGAGCACCCGGGGAAAACCCACGCGGTCACAGGGAAAATGTACAAACTCCGTACAGACGGCACCCGTGGTCAGGATCGAACCTGTGTCTCTGGCTCTGCAAGGCGTATACTCTACCACTGTGCCTCCAGGCCATCCTGACCACATCTGATCACAGCCAATTACTGTCCACTTAGCAACCACCTGGCACCATCGTTATAGTTTTGTTTTATATTTTTCAGGATCTAGGTGTCATTGGCATAGTCAGTATTTATGGACCATTGTGGGCTCTGCCTTTCCTTGGTCATCGGTGCCGGCTCCGATTTGTTCTGAACCTCTTCATACTCCCCTGACTCTCAGTCTGAAGAAGAATCCCAACCTGAAACGTCACCTATTCCCTTTCTCCGCAGCTGTTGCTTGACCCGCTGAGTTACTTCAGCGATTGTGTACAAAAAGACACAAAGTGCTGGAGTAACTCAGCGGGTCAAGCAGCACCCTTTTTCAGACTCTACACCTGTAATTCCTTGTTTCTACAAAATGATAAAGGGAACAGGCCAATGTTAGCTGTGGCCTAGGTGAAAATGAGTTATAGACAACGAAACTCAACAAGGCTGCTTTGAAGCTAATACAATAACTAGGGTGGGGGAGGGGCGGAGAGAGAGCGGATGCAAGGGTCTCTTAAAGTTAGAGATATCAATTTTCATACTGCTGGGTTGGAAGCTGCCTAAGGGAAATAGACAATAGACAATAGGTGCAGGAGTAGGCCATTCGGCCCTTCGAGCCAGCACTGCCATTCAATGTGATCATGGCTGATCATTCTCAACCAGTACCCCGTTCCTGCCTTCTCCCCATACCCCCTGACTCTGCTATCCTTAAGAGCTCTATCTAGCTCTCTCTTGAATGCATTCAGAGAATTGGCCTCCACTGTCTTCTGAGGCAGAGAATTCCACAGATTCACAACTCTCTGACTGAAAAAGTTTTTCCTCGTCTCCGTTCTAAATGGCCTACCTCTTATTCTTAAACTGTGGCCCCTGGTTCTGGACTCCCCCAACATTGGGAACATGTTTCCTGCCTCTAGCGTGTCCAACCCCTGAATAATCTTATACGTTTCGATGAGATACATTTTGACTGCACACGACATACGTATGTATGTAGATAATATTTTATTATCAGAGTGGCACGTGCAAGATTCGACAACGGTTGAGGAACAGCGAGGAGATACAGGACCTAAAATGCCTAAATCTTGGGAGAATGTGTATTGGCATGGGGGTCAACAAATTCCAATGCCATTACTTATAATTTTAAAAATTATAAAAGGACTGGACAAGCTACATGCAGGAAAAATGTTCCCAATGATGGGGGAGTCCAGAACCAGGGGCCACAGTCTAAGAATAAAGGGGAGGCCATTTAAAACTGAGGTGAGAAGAAACTTTTTCACCCAGAGAGTTGTGAATTTGTGGAATTCTCTGCCACAGAAGCCAGTGGAGGCCAATTCACTGAATGAATTTAAAAGAGTTGGATATTGCTCCAGGGGCTAGTGGAATCAAGGGATATGGGGAGAAGGCAGGCACAGGTTACTGATTGTGGATGATCTGCCATGATCACAATGAATGGCGGTGCTGGCTCGAAGGGCCAAATGGCCTCCTCCTGCACCTATTTTCTATGTTTCTATGCTTCTACTGCTCCAAGTGTGTGCTTGTTTAAGAATTAACACAAGAGGCAGTAAGGAAGTAGAAAAGAAAATGATACCCACTTGATCAGGTAACTTGGAACAGTACAGCACAGGAACAGGCCCTTCGGCCCACAACGTCAGTGCAGAACATGAAGCCAAGACCAACTCTTATCTGCCGACACTTCCATATCCATATACCTCTATTCCATGCATGTCCGTGTGCCTATCCAAAAGTCCCTTGAACACCACTATCGTATCTGCCTCCACCATCACCCATGGCAGCACGTTCCTGGAACTCAACCCCCTCTGTATAAAAACAAACTTCCCCTGCAAGGAGCACCAAGACCTGGGTGGCCTTGTACATCAGGCACTGAAAGTAAGCATGCAGGTACAGCAAGCAGTGAAGAAAGCTAATGGCATGTTGGCCTTCAGTGCGAGAGGATTTCAGTATAGGAGCAAGGAGGTCCTACTGCAGTTGTACAGGGCCCTGGTGAGACCACACCTGGAGTATTGTGTGCAGTTTTGGTCTCCCAATTTGAGGAAGGACATTCTTGCTGTTGAGGGAGTGCAGAGTAGTTTCACCAGGTTAATTCCCGGAATGGCGGGACTGACATACGATGAAAGAATGGGTTGACTGGGCTTATATTCACTGGAATTTAGAAGGATGGGAGGGGATCTTAAAGAATTATATAAAATTCCTAAGGGATTGGATAGGCCAGATAGTGTTAGTGTGTGGGGATCGCTGGTCGGTGCGGACTCGGTGGGCCGAAGGGCCTGTTTTTAAACGAAACTAAACTAAACTATCATCTACCTTGTGCGTGAGTACATGTCTTTCTTTTATTAAAGAGGTTTCAATATTATTATTGTCATAGTTGGTGAGATTTGTTCAGCATTCTCAGCGTTTGGCTTATTTTCATACTGTTGACTTTAGGAAAAACAAAGATGGGTGTTTTTCAGGGCTTTGAGATTTGCTCTAACTCGTTGTGTTGAACAGTTAGATGTTGCTGGTAATTATCTCCTAGGTATCTACAGTTGCTGTGATAATGTGCAGCCTGAATAAAGTCACAGGATGTGGTTCGGGTGTGCGTGTTGCAGTATTTGTAACATTCTCAGAATCCTTTGTAAACAGTTTGCAGTGTGTGTTACCTGAACATTTTGCTTATCCGCTGTGTGTAATTTATGGACTTATGGACTTAGTAATAGCTTAATTCCTCACATCTTTCATCAATGATGCATTTGACACTAGTCTTTTTTTGCAGACATATGAAAACATTTTATCACATCCGCTGAGATGTGGAGAATGTCTTAAGGTATCGAACAGAATGACCTTATTTAACCCATCAAAGTGGCTCTATTTAGGCTATTTCTGGGTATTACCTCAAGGGGAAAGTTATTGTAAAAGTGTCATTACACTATTGGTGGAAACTGCTGGTGTAATTTTTGGACCGACAGTGGGGTCCCAATGCTGCACTATCTTTTTAATAATGAGCCATTTAATTAATTAATTGAGTAATCTCTCTATCTACTTGTTTATATATTTTGAGTCACACAGTCATACAGGCGTGGAAACAGGCCCATTGGCCCAACTTCCCCTCACCGGCCAACATGCCCCAGCTACACTAGTCCCACCCGCCTGCGTTTGGCCCATATCCCACCAAACCTGTCCTATCCATGTACCAGTCTTAACTGTTTCTTAAATGTTGGGATAGTCCCAGCCTCAACTACCTCCTCTGGCAGCTCGTTCCATACGCCCACCACCCTTTGTGTGGAAAAGTTACCCCTCAGATTCCTATTAAATCTTTTCCCCTTCACCTTAAACCTACGTCCTCTGGTCCTCGATTCACCTACTCTGGGCAAGAGACTCTGTGCATCTACCCGATCTATTCATTTATCTATTTATCATTTGTTTATTTATTCAGCCACCCATTTATTTATTTGTCTATCTATATCTATTTATTTATCTATTATCTATCTCTTCGTGTATTTATCTATTTATTTATCGGCCTATTTATTTATTTATCTTTCTTTCTTTCGTATGTCAACTACAGCAATCAAAAGTGGCAATTGGTGCTTCAGAATACCATAGTTGACGCTCTGCTGTACTGGAACTGGCAATATTTATTCATCTGCTCATCTATCATTTGTTAATTTAAAGAGTTATTTATTTATTTATTGGTTAGCATGCAACAAGCTTTTCACTGTACCTCGGTACACGTGACAATAAACTAAACTAACACTAATCAACAGGGCTCCTCGTTCTAAATCGGGAACATGCATCGTGTGCCTATCATGTGCACATCTTTACCCCCATTCCTAAGTCAGAATTCTCCCGAGAATGCCAAAGCAAAATCCGAGGAAACAAACAGAATCGTGATCAAGTCGGGGAAAGTCTCTGGAGCATTTGTTTTAAATCCCAAAGGCAGCTGAGCAAAAGCAAAGCTTGCCACGGAGAAGTAAGTAGAACGAGCCCTGTGGGATTTGAAGGTGTCAGTTATGTGCTACTTGCGTCAGCTCATAACTACGATGGTTCGTGACTATTGGAGTAAATTAGTTTAGTTTAGCTTTTAGAGATACAGCGCGGAAACGGGCCCTTTCGGCCCACCGGGTCCACGCCGACCAGCGATCCCCGCACACTAACACTATCCTATACCCACTAGGGACAATTTTTTACATTTACCAAGCCAATTAACCTACATACCTGTACCTCTTTGGAGTGTGGGAGGAAACCGAAGATTTCTGAGAAAACCCACGCAGGTCACCAGGACAACGTACAAACTCCGTGCAGACAGCGCCCGCAGTTGGGATCGAACCCAGGTCTCCCGCGCTGCATTCACCGTCAGGCAGCAACTCTACCGCTGCGCCACCGTGACGCCCCAAATATTTCTTTAAAATTCGTAAAACACCCTTGAACAATAAAGCAGCCACAGCAAATTGTATGCAATGGGAATTAGCATTAAAAATACGCGGACTCATTGGTTAGATACCATGTTTTTGTTTAGTGTAGAAATGCAGCATGCAGACAGGCCCTTTGGCCCACTGAGCTCCAGCAGACCACTTCAGACTGGTTCTGTTATCCCACATCCTCACCCACTCTCTACACACTGGGGGCCATTCACAGAGGTCAATCGACCTGCTAATCTTCATGTCCTTTGTGTGTGGGAGGAAACCGGAGCAGCCGGGTGAGGCCCGCGTGGTCACAGCGAGGACGTGCAAACTCCACGCAGGCAGGCAGCACCTGAGGTCAGGATCGACCCCGGTTCTCTGGTGCGATGGGAACGGCCGTGCCACTGTGCTGCCCAGTTTGAAGCACCTTTTAACTTGCCCCACCCAGTCTTGCATCTTTTTGGAGTGTGACACCCTTGTGACTCCACACTGCTATTTTGTTCAACTATTGTCTGAGTTTTTCATTCTTGACAAAATGTAAGGTTTTGTGTTGTCGATCTAAACGAATCAGGCAGTGGACTTTGTCCGTGGGACTGGTGCACTACAATAGGTGCAGGAGTAGGCCATTCGGCCCTTCGAGCCAGCACCACCATTCAATGTGATCATGGCTGATCATTCTCAATCGGTAACCCGTTCCTGCCTTCTCCCCATACCCCCTGACTCCGCTATCCTTAAGAGCTCTATCTAGCTCTCTCTTGAATACATTCAGAGAATTGGCCTCCACAGCCTTCGGAGGCAGAGAATTCCACAGATTTACAACTCTCTGATTGAAAAAGGTTTTTCCTCATCTCTGTTCTAAATGGCCTACCCCTTATTCTTAAACTGTGGCCCCTGGTTCTGGACTCCCCCAACATTGGGAACATGTTTCCCTCCTCTAACGTGTCCAACCCCTTAATAATCTTATGTGTTTCGATAAGATCCCCTCTCATCCTTCTAAATTCCAGTGTATACAAGCCTAGTCGCTCTAGTGATGCTGCTTGTTCTGCTGAGTTACTCCAGCATTTTGTGTCTATCTTCCCCTCTGTTATCAGGTTTCTGAATGGACTTTCAATTATCTATGATACTCTCCGGTTCGCCTCTACCCCTAAGCAGACATTGGACTTTGTCTCTGGACCCGTTGTGCTACAATGCTGAGAGCTATATTCTGCACTCTGTGCCTTTCCTTTCACTCTACCTACTGTACTTGAGTTTGGCTTGATTGGATTTAGGTTATATTATTATCCGGTGTGATTAGATATCATGCAAGACAGGTGGCAATAATAATCCTAAACCTATGCAACTAAATTTGCTGCAAACAAGGAACTGCAGATGCTGGTTTATGCCAAAGATATTCACAAAGTGCTGGAGTAACTCAACGAGCCAGGCAGCATCTCTGGAGAAAAAGGATGGGTGACGTCTAGGGTTGACCCAAAAAGTCACCTATTCCTTTTTCTCCAGAGATGCTGCCTGACCCGCTAAGTTACTCCAGCACTTTGTGTCTATCTCAACTAGATTTGCTGTTGGTCTAACTGAATTGGGCAAGGAGAAGCTGTGGTGTCCACAAGGTAAGGTGAGGTAGGGTCAGGTACCTGAAGAGGAGAGTGTACCTGGAGTAATGGAAAAGGTTAGACTTCCTTGTCGTTAATCTTACAGACCTCTCATTGTTTCGTGTTATGAATGACACTTTGAAGAGCTGGAATTTCAAACCGATCCAATTATGAATAGAATTTTTCCAATTTTCATTGCGTTATTCTCCGTTTGATTTATTAGTAACAAGAAACACATCTGGACCCGGTTCAGGACATTTCACAATGTGACCCTGCAGATGTTTACTGAATGCGTTGAATGGGCTGTGTGCAGCTGTTTCTAAATTCAATGACTCATTAACTTAAACGGCAATGGTCCTTTGGGACGACAATTGTATTCTCGATCGCACACCGCAATCAAACTCAACATTGACAATGTGGCGTGCAATTACAATACGGGAGGAATGTGCCTTCAGTGGTGATTGAAGCGTGTAGCTCAGAATGTTGACAATAAATATTATTTATTTCATATTTCGCTTGGGCAGATTTCCCCAACTTCAAGTAACCCTTGCTTCCCCCCTCTCTCCATCCCTCCACCACCTACATCGTATAAGCTTCATAGTCGTCTTGTTGAGTCACATTGTCTGTAACCCCCCCTCACCTAGCCCACAGCTAACAGTGGCCTGCTTCCTTTATCATCGTCACTTTTTTGCATATCTTTCCTGCAAGTGTTCGATATCTCTCTCTATCACCGTCTATATCTCTCGTTTCCCTTCACCCTGACTCTCGGTCTGAACTAGGGTCTCGACCCGAAACGTCACCTCTTCCCTCTCTCCGGAGATGCTGTCCGACCCGCTGAGTTACTCCAGATTTTTGTGTCTATCTTCTTTACACTTTAAAACTATAGCACGCACACGGGCCCTTTCAGCACACCGAGTCCGTGTTGACCAACGATCACCCCAGACACGAGCACTATCCTACACACTAGGACCAATTTACAACTCGCACAAGCCTATTAACCTACAAACTTGGTGGCGCAGCGGTAGAGTTGCTGCCTTACAGCGAATGCAGCGCCGGAGACTCAGGTTCGATCCCAACTACGGGCGCCGTCTGTACGGAGTTTGTACGTTCTCCCCGTGACCTGCGTGGGTTTTCTCCGAGATCTTCGGTTTCCTCCCACACTCCCAAGACGTACAGGTATGTAGGTTAATTGGCTGGGCAAATGTAAAAATTGTCCCTAGTGGGTGTAGGATAGTGTTAGTGTGCGGGGATCGCTGGGCGGCGCGGACCCGGTGGGCCGAAGGGCCTGTTTCTGCGCTGTATCTCTAAAATCTAAAAAAAAATCTAAAATCCCTTAATAATCTTATATGTTTCAATGAGATCCCCTCTCATCCTTCTTTGGAGTGTGAGAGGAAACCGGAGCACCCGGAGAAAACCCAGGCAGGTCACGGGGAGAACGTGCAAACTCCATACAGACAGCACTCATAGTCAGGATCGAACCAGAGTCTCTGGCACTGTGAGGCAGCAACTCTACCGCTGCACCACCATGTTAGCGGCTAGGTGGGTGGCAGGAGATTCAGGGGCAACTGAAGGACACATGGGGATTTGCAGGAAAATAAATGGGGGAATGGGACTGTTGGATGTGCTCTGAGTCACAGCCTCAATAGTCTGAAACAGCATCTTTCCACTTGAGTAAGAAAGCAATTATAGCGATATTTTGAAAACTCACTGGAATCCCTGGCACAAAGTATAACCTGAGAAATTTGTTTCTCAGGTTTGAGGTTGGTTCCAGGGCGTTGTTGCTATCGTTGTTGATGAAAGGTCCTGGTACAAAACTTCACCTGATACCCCCTGAAGAAGGGTCCTGATTCGAAACTGTCCATGTTCTCCAGAGCTGATGCCTGATCTTTCAAGTTACCCACTTAAGGGCCTGTCCCACTTTGCCGATTTTTTTGGCGACTGCCGGCGACTGTCAAAGTCGTAGCAGATCGCCAAAATTTTCTTTTACCCGACGACAATGACCACGACAATGCCGAGTCAGGTGGAGATTACACCGTCTTCGGAAACATCGTGAAATTCCCACGCTGTCAATGCTTCTCCGGCGTCCTAATTTTCGCTGAAATCACTGACAAGTCAGTATAACATCTTGTATGGGTTACTTAAAAACCAAGCATCACTGTAACAAGGTATAAACTGGATTTCCAGTTTACTAATAGCTGTATTAAAAAATATAATTTAAAAAGTGGTTAAGTGGATTTTTGTGAAACGTGTGTGGGCATTCTTTGAAAATGTACGGGAGATGCATATCTGGTTTCTGGGTTGCATATCTGGGTTGGGAGCCCACTTTAAATGTAATGGCTGATGGCCATAAACATTGCGAAAATTCCCACTCTTACCTGACCGTCAAACTGTCGCCTCCAATCTACCTGTCAAATGTCCAGACGGTAAATAAATTGGTTAAACACAAGCATTTTATGGTATTTTGAAATGACTTTACTTATTTTAATATTATGTGCTTCTAAATGCATCAAAGAGAACCTAGCAAACCTGGGGACAGCATGCGACAGCGCCCGCAATAAGCAACGATACCTGGCGACAAGCCAGCTGTCGCCGAGAAATTTCACTCCGGATGATTTCTCAGCGCCGCGCTGAGATCCACTACGAATCTTGGAAGACTCCTCACGATCATGCCTGCGACACCCGGCGAACTGTCGGCGACAGCCTAGTCACTGGCAGTCGCCTTAAAATCGCCTAAAGTGGGACAGGCCCTTTAAACACAAAGAACTGCAGATGCTGGTTTTTTAAAAAAGACACAAAATGCTAGAGTAACTCAATGAGTCAGGCAGCATCTCCGGAGAACATGAGTAGGTGATGTTTTGGGTCGAGACCTTTCTTCAGATCTTCAATCCGAAATGTCACCGATCCATGTTCTCCAGAGATGCAGCCTGACTGGCTGAGTTATTCCAGCACCTCTTGTTTTTTTTGCCCATCATAACTCCAAGGAACTCCAAGGAATGTTTTGTCTGGGAATAAATTTAGTCTCCAAATTTGAGGAAGGACATTCTTGCTATTGAGTGCAGGATAGGTTCATTAGGTTATTCCCAGAATGGCGGGACTGTCGTATGTTGAAAGACTGGAGCGACTGGGCTTGTATACACTGGAATTTAGAAGGATGAGAGGGGATCTGATTATTGTCATCCAACTGACCGCGAACGCGAACTCGACACATTCAATAGATCATAAACAGTCCTTATGGAGAGCATTCTTGATCTTACAACGAGCAAAGGAGAAGCTACACTTTCTATGCCGTCAACAAAGGGTGTTGTTGACAGGCCACCGTCCACACTGGTCAAAGGTGGTCCATTTCCATGAGTCATCTAACTTTATCCAACTCTCCCAAAAGCTCTCCTTATTTCTCTTGTATTGCTCAGTATTGTCGAGAGCAAGTTAAGGCATCATGTTGAACCAAATTGTAATCCTGCCACAAGTAACTACTAAGTGGGATGTCTTGCGTAGAGACACCACAGGTTGTGGCAACTATAGTTTCAGTTTTAGTTCAGTTTAGTGTAGTGTAGAGATACAGTACGGAACCAGGCCCCGCGGCCCACCGAGTCCACAACGACCAGCGATGCCCGCACACTAACACTATCCTGCACTAGGGACAATTTTTACATTTAAACCAAAGTTGCCTGCCACACTCCAAAGACATACGGGTTTTGTAAGTTAATTGGCTCAGTATAATTGTAAATTGTCCCCAGTGTGTGTGGGATAGTGTTAGTGTGCAGGGTGTTTGCTGGTCGGCGCTGACTCGGTGGGATGAAGAGCCTGTTTCAGCGTCGTATCTCTAAACTAAACTAAACTTAAAATCTTGTAATCATAGAGTCATAGAGTTATGGAGTGATACAGTGTGGAAACAGGCCCTTTGGCCCAACTTGCCCACACCGGCCAATAAAGTCCCAGCTGCACTAGTCCCACTTGCCTGCGCTTGGTCCATATCCCTCCAAACCTGTCCTATCCATGTACCTGTCTAACTGTTTCTTAAAGGATGGGATAGTCCCAGCCTCAACTACCTCCTCTGGCAGCTCGTTCCATACACCCACCACCCTTTGTGTGAATCCTTGTGAGAGAACGATAAGGTCATGGTTGAAGCTGTAAGATCACCTCAGTTCAGGTAGCAAACCCACTCTTTGTTGGAAAGCATTGAGCGTCCACACCAGCTGAACAGATATAGTAGCACGCTCCTGCCAAATGTTGTCCAATAATTTCTACGATCGCTCCCTGAATGATGACTTGAACCATATTTCTGTTTCCCATTTATAGATTTCCATTATTTTTGGGGCTATTTTGACAACCTTTCTCATTTTCCTTGCACAGGTTTTTAAGAATGTATTGATTTGGCACCATTTACAGTAATAATAATACTTGCTGTACCTAAATGAGTTATTGATTTTACACTATGGTGTAATCCACCATGGGTTTATGGTTGTGATAGTTATTGAATAAATCATCTACATGTAATGCTGAGTGAGGGATTGGATTCAGCTTGGATATGATTTCCCCAGTGGTAAAATAGATTGTTGTCATTCAGTGCTAAAGTTAAACTTGGCTGTCGAGCTGTCAGGGTGAGGCTGTGGGAAGGCAGCAGATGCCCGTTGAAGTTAGAGGGTGAGAGAGATATAGCGTGGAAACAGGCCCTTCGGCCCACCGAGTCCGCGCCGACCAGCGATCCCTGCACATTAACACTGCCCTGCACTCACGAGGAACTCATTTGCACCAAACCAATTAAGCTACAAACCTGTACGACTTTGGAGTGGGGGAGGAAAGTGAAGATCTCGGAGAAAACCCACGCTGGTCACGGGGTCAACCTATAAACTCCGTACAGACAAGTACCCATGGTCAGGATTGAACCCAGGTCTCCAGTGCTGTAAGGCAGCAGCTCTGCCATTACACCACATTAACGTTATGGAGATTGTAAGTCTTTTGGCCTTCCAGACATCAATTGATTCCTTAGGTAAAAGCACAGGCAGATATCAGCAGTAATGCCAAGACTAAGATTGATAGTTTTTGTTGTTTGGCAACAATATCAAGGATTAAGCAACCGAGCTTGGCTCTTGCAGTTAATATACAGATCAATCATGGTCTGATTGATCGTCGGACAATCATGAGGCAACCTGAAACAAGGAACTGCAGATGTTGGTTTACAAAGTGCCGGAGTAACTCAGCGGGTCAGGCAGCATCCCCGGAGAGCATGGATAGACGACTTTTTTAGGTCAGGACCCTACCTCCTCCTATCACAATATTTTGGTTTAGTTTAGTTTAGTTTAGAGAAACAGTGTCGAAACAGGCCCTTCAGCCCACCTAGTGTGCGCTGACCAATAATCACCCATATGCTAGTTCTGTCCTACAAACTAGGGACAATTTACAGAAGCCAATTAACCTCCAAACCTGCACGTCTTTGGAGCGTGGGAGGAAACCAGCGAAAACCCACACGGTCGCAGGGAGAACGTGCAAACTCCGCGCAGACAGCACACAGTGGTATGGATGGAACTTGGGTCTTTTGCGCTGTAAGACAGCAACTCTACCTCTGCGCCACCATGCCGCCCAAATGTATCACAGATATTTTTATATCCCTCTTTTGATCCCAAGGAGTTTGCATGGACTTGGGAAGTCTGTGTAGTTTTAATGCTTGTTCTTAAATATTTCTGCGTTTGCTCATATTTATGTGATGCTGATGTTTCAAATACTTTAAGAAAGATAGTTGCAGATAACAGGAGATAGGTTTCTGGCACTGTTCCTGAAAAAAAGCCAACTGCAGCCCTGGGTCAAAGGATATTGTGGGAGAAATATTAGCACATCTGCACGTTAATGCTTTCATTACAAGCTGAACTTTGTAGATGGGACAGACATTTTGTTATCGTTTATTTATTTTTTTAAAGAAATAAGGCAAGAATGAATAAACAAAAAATTGCTGTGCCGTCTTTAGGTTTTGAATCACGCCAACACATCTCTGGCAAACCAAGGCATGAGATAATCCTCTATCATGCCTACACATGTACATCAATTTTCATTTGAACAAAGATAAATTGTAAGTTGAAGAAGGGCAGAACATCACTGACGTGTTTTTGGATAAGCTCGTGCTTTAGGTCAGAAAATTAATTTACAAGCGGCACGGTGGCGCAGCGGTAGAGTTGCTGCCTCACAGCGTCAGAGACCCGGGTTCAATCCTGACTACGGGTGCTGCCTGTACGGAGTTTGTACGTTCTACCTGTGACCGCGTGGGTTTTCTCCGGGTGCTCCGGTTTCCTCCCATGCCCCTAAGACGTACAGGTTTGTAGGTTAATTGGCTTCGGAAAAATTGCCCCTGGTGTGTAGGATAGTGCCAGTGTGCAGGCATCGAAGGTCGGCGCGGACTCGGTGGGCCGAAGGGCCTGTTTCCATTCTGTAACTCAAATCTAAATGAAACTAAACATGAACTAAACTAAAGAAAAAGCGTATTTTCTTTACAAATCAGCGACGCTACTCAAAGGGCAATCAGGAAAGTATCATGTTGATACAAGGAACTGTAGATGTCTGTTTACAAAAAAGAAACGGACTACTGGAGGGCCATTCTTAGTCACGTGTGTGACCTCACACGGTCACACACGTGACCAGTCATATATATTTGACCTCTTACCCTAAACAAACATTGTCAGCATAACATATAAAGATTTCACTTGATAAACTTCGACATATACAAGTCATATATATCCAGTACAAAACAATGTACCTGTAATGCTTTCAGAATTAGAAGAGGTGTATTCCACAATTTTGCACATTTGTGGTCACACACGTGACTACGAATGGCCCTGGAGTAACTCAGCGGGTCAGGCAGGATCTCTGGAGAACATGGATAGGTGACGTTTCGTTTCGGGGCCCTTCTTCAGGCTGATTGTAGTGGTGGGGGGAGGGGGGGGGGAGGGGGGGAGGGGGGGGGGGAGAGAAACAAAGCCTGGTGATTGAGAGGTGGAAGAAGGCATAGAGTGTTGGAATGGCTCACCAGTGTCTCAGAAGAACATGGCTAGGTTCCCCAGAGATGCTGCCTGACCCACTGAGCTACTCCAGCACACCGTGACTTCTTTTGCAAACCAGCATCTGCAGTTCCTTGATTCCATGTGTTGTGGGGGGGGAATACAGGTGAGGGGAGTTTTGGATTGGCAGATGGTCAGACAAAGACCAGAGAGGAAAAGCCGAGATAAATGTGTGAGGATAGAAGAGGCGTGAAATGTGAAGTCAGAGGAAGGATCGTCACTGATTCATGGCAGCAGAGTATCCACAGATGCTGCCTGACCCGCTGAGTTACTCCAGCATTTTGTGTCTATCTTTGATGTAAACCAGCATCTGCAGTTCCTTTCTACATCTTAAAATGACCACAATGTCCCTCTCTTCCCCTCCTCCTTCCCAGATCTCCCTCTATCTTCCTGTCTCCACCTATATCCTTCCTTTGTCCCGCCCCCTGACATCAGTCTGAAGAAGGGTCTCGACCCGAAACGTCACCCATTCCTTCTCTCCTGAGATGCTGCCTGACCTGCTGAGTTACTCCAGCATTTTGTGAATAAATACCTTCGATTTGGACCAGCATCTGCAGTTATTTTCTTATACCACAATGTGCACATCAAGTCTACTCCGCCATTCAATCATGGCTGATCTCTCTTTCCCTCTCAACCCCATTCTCCTGTCTTCTCCCGGTAACTCCTGACACTCTTACTAATCAAGACTCTATGTCAATAGTTTTTATTTTATTTTATTTTATTTTTTAGTTTAGAGATACAGCGTGGAAACAGCCCGTCTGCCCACCGGGTCCGCACCGACCAGCGATCCCCACTCATTAACACTACGCTACATGCACTAGGGGGCAATTGTACATTTATACCAAGCCAATTAAACTACAAAACCTGTATGCCTTGGGAGCGTGGGAGGAAACCGGAGATCCCGGAGCAAACCCACGCAGGTCACGGGGAGAACGGACAAGCTCCGTCCGGACATCACCCGTAGTCAGGACCGAACCCGGGTCCCTGGCGCTGTAAGGCAGCATCTCTACTGCTGCGCTACTGCGCCGCCTTTGCCAGTTGATATTTTATTTTATTTTTTTAGATTTAGAGATACAGCGCAGAAACAGGCCCACCGGGCCCGCGCCGCCCAGCGATCCCCGCACACTAACACTATCCTACACCCACTAAGGACAATTTTTTTAAACAGTTGCCCAGCCAATTAACCTACAAACCTGCACGTCTTTGGAGTGTGGGAGGAAACCGAAGATCTCGGAGAAAACCCACGCAGGTCACGGGGAGAACGTACAAACTCCGTACAGACGGCGCCCGTAGTCAGCATCGAACCTGAGTCTCCGGCGCTGCATTCGGTGTAAGGCAGCAACTCTACCGCTGCGCCACCGTGCCGGGGTATTGTGGTGTAAATGTTCAATCAAAACCATGGGATCACAGAATTACAATTTGGTGGGGGTGAAGTCTCTCTGCTCTTTCAAAGTATAAGTGTTGCAATTTCCTGTTGTTGATAGCCAGGAACAGCGGTGCCATCAGCAACAGCTTAATGTTTTACTTTGGTTTTGAAATCCCTCCAAGATCCAGTATCAGAGATCTAACGCTGTATTTGTTTCTCATGAATAATAGTGTGCTACGTGTACTGGGAAACAATCCCCTCGCGCCCGGAGCTATGTGGTCAATGTCTGCACTATAACAATCCTGGCATTGCAGCTCAATGTGTTTATTCAAGGTGGCGTAGCCTGGTAGCCAGCGCCCTTGTTTATGGTGTTATTTGGTGCGTGGATTGGGAGGTGTCCAACATAGATGTGATTATTCACAAAATGCTGGAGTAACTCAGCAGGTCGGGAAGCATCTCAGGAGAGAAGGAATGGGCGACGTTTCGGGTCGAGACCTTTCTTCAGACTGATGTCAGGGGGTCGGGACAAAGGAAGCATATAGGTGGAGACAGGAAGATAGAGGGAGATCTGGGAAGGGGGAGGGGAAGAGAGCGACAGAGGAACTATCTAAAGTTGGAGAAGTCGATGTTCATACCACTGGGCTGCAAGCTGCCCAGGCGAAATATGAGGTGCTGTTCCTCCAATGTCCGGTGGGCCTCACTATGGCACTGGAGGAGGCCCATGACAGAAAGGTCAGACTGGGAGTGGGAGGGGGAGTTGAAGTGCTCAGCCACCGGGAAATCATTCCCTAGCAGATGGATATAACAATCCATGTGTTATGGGTGACATAGCTGGTAGAACCACTGTCTCAGAGTTCCACAGAACCAGGTGTGATTCTGACCTCGAGTCATAGAGTGATACAGTGTGGAAACAGGCCCTTCGGCCCACACCGGCCAACAATGTCCCAGCTACACCAGTCCCACTTGCCTGCGCTTGGTCCGTAACCCTTCAAACCTGTCCTATCCACGTACCTGTCCAACTGTTTCTTAAACGATGGGATAGTCCCAGCCTCAACTACCTCCTCTGGCAGCTTGGTCCATACACCCACCACACTTTGTGTGAAAAAGTTACCCCTCGGATTCCTATTAAATCTTTTCCGCTTCATCTTAAACCTATGTCCTCTGGTCCCCGACTCCCCAACTCTGGGCAAAAGACTCTGTGCATCTACCCAATCTATTCCTCTCATGATTTTGTTTCCCTCATCCTTCTGCACACCATGGAATAGAGATCCAGCCTACTCAACCTCTCCCTAGGTTGTTTAGTTTAATGCAGTTTAGAGATACAGTGTGGAAACAGGCCCCTCAGCTCACAAAGAGTCTGTACCAGCCAGCGATCACCTACCTGTATGCATTACTTCTATCCTACACCCTTGGGCAATTTACAGTAGCCAATTACTTCTTCCTCCTTCTTTAGACTTTAGAGATACAGCATGGCAACAGGCCCTTCGGCCCACTGAGTCCATGCCAACCAGTGATCACCAAGTACACTCGGACTATCCTTATCCTATTCCTTTGGGACATTTTGCAATTTTACAGAAGCCAATCAACCTTCTCACCTGTCCGTCTTGGGAGTGTGGGAGGAAACCGGAGCTCCCGGAGAAAACCCACGCCGTCACAGGGAGGACGTGCAAACTCCACACAGACAGCGCCATTAGTCGGGATCGAACCCGGGTCTCTGGCGCTGTACGGCAGGAACTCTACCGCTGCGCCACCGTGCCATCCTCACTCTTGATTAGTAAGGGCATCAAATGTTAAGGGGAGAAGGCAAGAGACTGGAGTTGAGAGGGAATGATATGTCAGTCATGATTCAATGATGCAATAGAACCACTGTCTCAGAGTTCCACAACTATGCCTGCATAGTTGGCACCAAAGTTCATTCCTCATAATAACATTGCTGAATACGACAGGGCATATTTCATATGTGGTGCCTTCAAGCCAATGTGTGTACCACTGGAAGCCAGTGCCAAAGTTGAATCTTGCAATCTTAGAATAGTTGTATGCTCTCTCTATCTGCTCAATAATCTCATCAATCCCCCTTTTTTTTCAATTAAAGGTAAACTACAGGAGTGCATGTTCAAAATCTGCGAGGGTTTGTTCTGCGTTCAACGGAGCCTCGCCAGAACACAGTGCGTCCATTGTACAAAAGAAAAATTTCAGGTAATGCAGTAATTTGAGCAGAGTGCAGACGATTTATCATAATTCGCTTTTCAATGTCTATTTATGGTCTGGTCCGCAGATGGGATTTTTGTCTATGTTTATTTTTCAAAATGTGAAGCCTGTTTTGAAATAAATCTTCAGGTTCTAAGGAATAATCTGATTATAGCCATGAGTGTAAACTGTGTTCTGGAAAATGCACAAATTACTTTGGAAGATAAGAGGATTATGGACAGAAATGCTCGTAATTATTGATGGATAGTGCAAACAAAATCCATCTACACAGATGCAAAAGACTGATTATTTATTCACCTGCAAACTTTTTGATGCTTAAGTGAATTATTTATTATTCTGAAGGGATCTGTTTCATTTCACTGTTCTCAACCAAGGATTGAAGGCATCAAGCAGCATATTCACCCTTGGTGGGCAAAGTTATAAGTAAGCAGTGGTTAACTATTCAAGGGCGTATATTTTTCAATTTTTAATGAATTTTCAACACATTTTCATGTAATATTTGCAAAAATAGGGATCTAATTTGGTTGTAATTTGTATGTTGTTACCAATTTAAGATACGGGGCAGCACGGTGGCGTAGCTGTAGAATTGCTGCCTTACAACTCCAGAGCCCAGAGTTCAATCCTGACTACGGGTGCGACCTGTTCAGAGTATGTATGTTCTCCCTGTGACTGCGTGGGTTTCTTCCGGGTGCTCCGGTTTCCTCCCACACTCCAAAGACGTACAGGTCTGTAGGTTAATTGGCTTGGTAAAATTGTAAATTGTCCCTAGTGTGTGTTAAGGCTGGTGTTAATGTGCGGGGGGTCGCTGGGCGGCACGGACTCGGTGGGCCGAAGAGCCTGTTTCCACGCTGCATCTCACTAATCTAAACGAATGGTTTGTTTTGTATATCAACACCTACGCTGTGTCTAGATTAATCTTCTGGCATTGAATCCGGCCAATTGCTGCCATTAATATATCCACCGAATATATCCACCATTAATATAGCCCCGGATCGCGGGGCTTGGGTCGGCACGCTGCGGACTTTTCACCGTCCGGCGCGGCCTGGAACGTGGCAACTTCAACAGCCTGACCGCCGGAGAAGATGGCAGGGGAAGAGAAAAGGCATTCTGGCCTTCCATCACAGTGAGGAGGTGACTGGAGGAGACTCACTGTGATGGATGTTTTTCTCTTTTTTTTGTTTTGTGTTGGTTTGTGATTGTGTGTGTAATTGCTTATTTTTATTGCTCTTATTGTTGGACTGTGGGCAACGGAATTTCGTCCAAAAGACTTGTTTTTTTGGATGACAATGAAGGTGATTCTGATTCTGATAACACCATGTTTTCCTGAGTTTACCCAATGATGAATTATCCACGTGAATGGACACAGTGAAAACCATTTTCTTTTTAACACTTCAATTAAATTTCCTTTAAACCGGTATCAGTGTGGCGCAAAAAGACACAACATTTCAAATCCCGGTGTAAAGCTGAGAGCTTTAGAACGATCCAGCTCTTTCAACCTATTCCAAGGCCTCTTATAATTGAGACACTAATACTGAGCACAGTATTCTAGATAAAGCTTAACGGGAGCCTCATCCAAAACCAGCGGATATTTAGGAGAGCAAATGGAATGTTGACCTTCGTTTCAAGAGAATTTCATCACAAGATTATAGGTATCTTTCTTCAATTATATTGGGCTCTAAACATAGATTACATTTGAAATGTTTTTGTGTAGTCCTGCGCTCCCTGCCAAAGTGAGAAAATACTTGCTCGGAGGGAAAGCAACAAAGACTCGCCAGATAGAATCGGAAGGCTCGGATCTGAGGGGATGAAGCAGGCTGGATCTATGATCTCCAATCTTTGAAGAATGGGGAATGATCGCATTGAAAAATACACAAGTCTTAAGAGGCTTGTGGGCGCGATGCAGGGCTGATGATCTTTCTGGCTGGGATATTTTTTTTTTGTTGCAAGCTCCTGCTTAATACCATCAGAGTTGACTTTCCCTCAGTTTAAACATGTTAACTTGTGGACCAGCCTTGTTTTTTCCATTTTTTTTTCTAGTTTAGAGATACAGCGCAGAAACAGGCCCTTCCTAGCGTATAGGATAGTGTTAGTGGCGAGGATCGCTGGTCGGCACAGACTCGGTGGGCTAAAGGGCCTGTTATCTCCACTGTATTTCTAAACCTAAACACCTCAATATCATTTTTATAAGGAGTATATTTTATTGCTTTAAAAAACTTGCATTCAGCATCCTATCTGTGAAAAACTGCTCAAACTCATCCCCCTGAAATACATCCCATTGAGTCTGTGGACCGAGTGGACCCAGTAGACAATAGGTGCAGGAGTAGGCCATTCGGCCCTTCGAGCCGGCACTGCCATTCACTGTGATCATGGCTGATCATTCACAATCAGTACCCCATTCCTGCCCTCTTCCCCCATACCCCTTGCCTCCGCTATCTTTAAGAGTTCTATCTAACTCTCTTTTGAAAGCATCCAGAGAATTGGCCTCCACTGCCTTCAGAGGCAGAGAATTCCACAGAGTTACAACTCTCTGAATTGACTCGCCTCGAGGAATGTGAAGGCTCGTCGGACCGTGGGACCGGGATGGAGCCGCTGGAGATGCTGGGCGTGAGGAGCAAGGGCCGGTAGGAAGGAGGGTGAACCGGGATCATGCCTCCAGCGCCTTCAAGGCGCCCGCGGGACACAAAGATGGCCGGGCGAGGAGAGCAGTGGAGAGGAGAGGGACGTCGGTTCGTGGGCCGAGCCGGTCGAAGGTGACGGAGGAAGGCCCTGCCGGAGCCTGGGGCTAGCCTGCATCGGCAAACGCTCCAGTAGACCGAGCACACGGGCCGATCGACCGGACTTTGGAAGCGGGGCCAAAACATGGTGGTGCCCGAGTATGTAAATGTGCAAATAGAATTTCACTGTGACTGATAAAGTGGCTTTGAACCAGTGATTTTCATGAGGACTCTGCAGCTTTTAAGCCAAGAGACAGCAGGCGTTTAGGAACAACGGATAGTTAATTTCTCCATTAAGTAGTTCTGCACATTTCGTGTGGCTGTTTGTGCTTAAATCATGGATGTAACCATGCTGAAAATCCCCAGCATCTCGGTATCAGCTCCCTGTGTAATTACCCTGCTGTTGACAGAGTTAAGGGCAAACGCTTTAACGTTGCTGGGCTTTAACGTTGCTGGTTCTGTAACCATCCCCATAATTTACCACCATAGGTGCTTCTGACTGAAGCTGCTATTTATCATTCGGGTGGGTTGTGCTCGTGCCGACAACACTGCTGTAAGCAAACACGATGAATAGAAATGCTGCACTCTGCATGCTGCATATAAATGTCCCCCTCCCCGCCCCACCACCACCTGTCTCCACACCACACCCAGCAGCACATTCCAGCCACTCCCATCCTCTGCGTTAGAAACAAACGCCCCAGACATCTCCTTTGTGCTTTGCCCCTCTCACCTTAAAGCCACCCCTCGAGCATCCGATTCTTCCATCCTGGTGGTAAAGGTTCTGACCAAAGATACTAGAGGAGCAAGATAGGCCACTCCACTCTAAAAACCGTAGTATGCCATGGCGCCATTTTAGTAGGCAGAAAGAAGGTTGCAGAAACATTTAAAAAGAAAACTAACAAAAATCAGGGAATTGAAAGACGAGATATATTCTGCATTTTTACGGTATCATCACACATACAATACAATACAATACAATACAATATATCTTTATTGTCATTGTACCCAGGGGTACAACGAGATTGGGAATGCGCCTCCCATACGATGCAATCATTTAAGTAATTAACAGCAACCCAACGAAACGAAACAATTGTAACAGTTTTTAGACAGGGTAAAGTGCAAGTTGATCTATGCGTTGTGGCCATCCGGCTCAGCAGGACCGGTTCATAGCAGCTATGGCCTTGGGGATGAAGCTGTTCCTGAGTCTGGAGGTGCGGGCGTAGAAGGCCTTGTATCGTCTGCCCGATGGAAGGAGTTCGAACAGACTGTTGCAGGGGTGTGAAGAGTCTTTGTGGATGCTGGTGGCTTTTCTGAGGCATCGTGTGTTGTAGATGCCCTCCAAGTCTGGTGCAGCGGTAGAAGGTCGTCAGCAGCTGTTGGGGTAGACCAGACTTTTTCAGTGTTCTTAAGTAGAACAGTCGTTGTTGTGTTTTACTGTTCCCCCAAAACACTGATTACACTGCGAGAGGCAGAGCGGACAGCGGGTTTTGCTTACTAAGATGGTGGACGTTATTCTCCTTTTCGTACTACACTCCAGTGATTCATCTTGCTCCTCTAGGTGTTAGAGGTGAATAAAAGGTTAAACCTCCAATAAAAGGTTCAGCAGGTTAATCCTGGGATGAAAGAATTGTCTTTTCACAAGCGGATAAAGAGGACTACGTCTATGTTCTTTGGAGTTCAGCAGAATGAGGGGAGCAGGATAAAAGTGATAATGTTTCCACAAGTGGGAGTAAATTAAACGAGGGGGCGCAGTTACAAGATAAGAGGGAAACACATGGGCACAGCAGTGAAATTGCTGCCTTGCAGCACCAGAGACCCGGGTTCGATCCTGACCACGGGCGCTGTCCGTACAGACTTTGTACGTTCTCCCTGTGACCGCATAGTTTTCTCCAGGTGCTCCGGTTTCCTCCCACACTCCAAAGACGTGCAGGTTTGTAGGTTAAGTGGCTTCAGTAAAATTGTAAATCATCCCTGGTGTGCAGAATAGTGTTAGTGTACCGGGGGATTACTGGTCGGCAGGGACTCGGTGGGCCGAAGGGCCTGTTTCCGTGCTGGATCTCTAAACTTTAAAAAACCAAGGTAGGCTACATTCTTGAGTGCCGGCCAGTGGGCCACACCGGTCAACAATGTCCCAGCTACACCAGTCCCACTTGCCTGCGCTTGGTCCGTAACCCTTCAAACCTGTCCTATCCATGTACCTGTCCAACTGTTTCTTAAACGATGGGATAGTCCCAGCCTCAACTACCTCCTCTGGCAGCTTGGTCCATATACCCACCACACTTTGTGTGAAAAAGTTACCCCTCGGATTCCTATTAAATCTTTTCCGCTTCATCTTAAACCTATGTCCTCTGGTCCCCGACTCCCCAACTCTGGGCAATACAATACAATAGAATATATCTTTATAGAGATTGGGAATGCGCCTCCCATACGATGCAATCATTTAAGTAATTAACAGCAACCCAACGAAACGAAACAATTGTAACAGTTTTTAGACAGGGTAAAGTGCAAGTTGATCTATGCGTTGTGGCCATCCGGCTCAGCAGGACCGGTTCATAGCAGCTATGGCCTTGGGGATGAAGCTGTTCCTGAGTCTGGAGGTGCGGGCGTAGAAGGCCTTGTATCGTCTGCCCGATGGAAGGAGTTCGAACAGACTGTTGCAGGGGTGTGAAGAGTCTTTGTGGATGCTGGTGGCTTTTCTGAGGCATCGTGTGTTGTAGATGCCCTCCAAGTCTGGTAGCTGTGTTCCGATGGCCCTCTGAGCTCTATGGACTACCCGCTGTAGAGCTTTCCTTTCTGCCTCCGTGCAGCTGAGGTACCACACAGGGATGCCATGCGTTAGGATGCTCTCTATGGTGCAGCGGTAGAAGGTCGTCAGCAGCTGTTGGGGTAGACCAGACTTTTTCAGTGTTCTTAAGTAGAACAGTCTTTGTTGTGTTTTACTGTTCCCCCAAAACACTGATTACACTGCGAGAGGCAGAGCGGACAGCGGGTTTTGCTTACTAAGATGGTGGACGTTATTCTCCTTTTCGTACTACACTCCAGTGATTCATCTTGCTCCTCTAGTGTCTTTGGTTCTGACTCTCTACCCAATCTATGACTCTCTTATTTAGTTTGGTTTAGAGATACAGCGCGGAAACAGGCCCCTTGGCCCACCAAGTCCGCACCGACCAGCGAACCACGCACGTTAACGCAACCCTACGCACACTAGGGACAATTTTACATTTACACCAAGCCCATTAACCCACAGACCTGTAGGACTTTGGAGTGTGGGAACAAAGCGAGGATCTCGAAGAAAACCCATGCAGGTCACGGGGAGAACATACAAACTACGTACAGACATGCACCGTAGTCAGGATGGAACCCGGGTCGCTGGCGCTGTAAGGCAGTAGCTCCACTGCTGTACCACCATGGTGTCCTGGTCTCTAACCTTTGATTTTTCCAAGCCGGGTTAATGGTTCTGACTGTCTACCCAGTTATGCCTCTCATATGCACTTCTATCAGGTATCCCCACAAGAGGGTTGCCAACTGTCCCGTATTAGCCGGGACAGCGAGTATTTTGGGCTAAATTGTTTTGTCCCGTACGGGACCGCCCTTGTCCCGTATTAGACCTGTCGGCCAGGACAGTGAAGGCTAACGGAGTGTGTTCCCCAAACGGAGGTTGCTTAGCAACCCGCCTCCCGGCCCGGGCGGCCGCCATTGGTGGAGCGGGAGCACGTGGCCGCTGGCTGGGCGAGGTCACGTGGGGCGCGGGGCGGTGACGTCACCTTGTCCCGTATTTGGGAGTGAGATAGTTGGCACCCCCACCTCACAACCTCTGACGTTCCAGAGAGAACAATCTAAGTCTATCCAAACTCTCCCTGTGGCTAACACCCCCTAATCCACGCATCATTCTTGTAAACCTCCCCTGCGCCCTTTCCAAAGCCTCCGTATCCTTCCTGTATTTTGACGACCAGAACTGCACACATTATTCCAAATGCGGCCTAACCAAGCCTGTCGAACAGTTTGTCAATATTTCCAGTTGTCTTTTGCAGAAAATTATATTATGGGGACACAATATAAACGGCGAATCATTTTCCTGCATCTATTTACAAACATTAAAGATCATTATGCAATTAGTCTTAAAAGATATAAGGCCAGAAAGCTGATCCGAGTGTTAGAGGTGAATAAAAGGTTAAACCTCCAATAAAAGGTTCAGCAGGTTAATCCTGGGATGAAAGAATTGTCTTTTCACAAGCGGATAAAGAGGACTACGTCTATGTTCTTTGGAGTTCAGCAGAATGAGGGGAGCAGGATAAAAGTGATAATGTTCCCACAAGTGGGAGTAAATTAAACGAGGGGGCGCAGTTACAAGATAAGAGGGAAACACATGGGCACAGCAGTGAAATTGCTGCCTTGCAGCACCAGAGACCCGGGTTCGATCCTGACCACGGGCGCTGTCCGTACAGACTTTGTACGTTCTCCCTGTGACCGCATAGTTTTCTCCAGGTGCTCCGGTTTCCTCCCGCACTCCAAAGACGTGCAGGTTTGTAGGTTAAGTGGCTTCAGTAAAATTGTAAATCATCCCTGGTGTGCAGGATAGTGTTAGTGTACCGGGGGATTACTGGTCGGCAGGGACTCGGTGAGCCGAAGGGCCTGTTTCCGTGCTGGATCTCTAAACTTTAAAAAACCAAGGTAGGCTACATTCTTGAGTGCCGGCCAGTGGGCAGTTTTCACACACTTGTGTTTGTTGGGATGTCCCGCTAACAGGAGGTCATGCATCAGGAATGCAGCTTAAAGCCAGAGTTGCGGTTGACCGAGACATTATGTAAGTCGGTATAACCAGGGATACTGAATGAGGTAAGTAGCAGTTGGCATTGGTTTTTGTCACGTGGGAGTGTAGATGCAATCTGGGCTCTGCCACTTTCAGCTTTAGAGCTTATTGAATGAGAAGATTTTAATCTCACCAGCCATGGGATTTTATGGAGGAAAGGTTCACAATTAGATAGCAAAACTTAATTCCAGTCATTTTAGCGTTGAAATCATATAAGAGTACTGCACAGTTTAGTTTAGAGATACGACACGGACACAGGCCCTTCGGCCCACCGAGTCCACACTGACCGGCGATCCCCGCACACTAACACTACGCTACACGCACTGGGGACAATTTACATTTATACCAAGCCAATTCACCTACAAATCGGTCCGTCTTTGGAGGGTGGGAGGATACCGACAATTTTGGGGAAAACCCACGGGGAGAACGTACAAACTCCCTACGAACAGCACGCGTAGTCACTGATTGAGACTGATCAGCCATGATCACATTGAATGGTGGTGCTGGCTCGAAGGGCCGATGGCCAACTCCTGCACCTATTGTCTATTGTAGTCAGGATCCAACTCGGGTCTCTGGCGCTGCAAGCACTGTGAGGCAGCAACACTACCTCTGCGCCACCGTGCCAACCTAATGAGCCACAGAAACGGGCCCTTTGGCCGTCGATGTCTGCACCGAAGATGATGCCAAAATAAACTGACCTCGCCCATGATCCACGCTTGCTATTCAAGGATCGGGGTATGGCAATACTCAACTGGACTGTTTGTAAGAAAAATAATTTCACTGTGTTGGCACTTTGTACATGTGCCAATAAAAGCACCATGGAATGGCACGGTGGCGCGGCGGTAGAGTTGCTGCCTTACAGCGAATGCAGCGCCGGAGACTCAGGTTCGATCCTGACTACGGGCGCCGTCTGTACGGAGTTTGTACGTTCTCCCCGTGACCTGCGTGGGTTTTCTCTGAGATCTTCAGTTTCCTCCCACACTCCAAAGACGTGCAGGTATGTAGGTTAATTGGCTGGGCAAATGTAAAAAAAAATTGTCCCTAGTGTGTGTAGGATAGTGTTAATGTGCGGGGATCGGTGGGCGGCGCGGACCCGGTGGGCCGAAGGGCCTGTTTCTGCGCTGTATCTCTAAATCTATATCTAAATAAAACCCTCCTGATTCTCTTGAGCTACCTGCATCCATTGCGCAGTGCTATGGTGAACCTGCTCGAGCTGTTCCACTCTTTACGGATGCCACTCGATCTAAGACGTGGGAATGCATGCAGGAGACCCAAACTCCCGCTCTACAACAATGTCTCCCTCTCCACGAGGGCATGAAAGCAGATTCATACTGCGGTAGACACATCTAAATTATAGTCATTTGAGACAATTATGATCAAAATTGCACTCTGAGAACCAGACTTGGGAACAGGCGTGTACTCTTACTACAGTACCCATTTAGAATCTGTTTTCACCCTATCATCAAATTTAACACCACGTTTAGCGAATTTATAACAACTTTCTGCAATTTTATTTCGCTCTTCAGGTACTTGAAATTTAAATCGACAAACACATTCTGAGCATGTCTTATCGCACTATCTTTTCTTGTAGATAGACACAAAATCCCAGAGTAACTCAGCGGGTCAGGCAGCATCTCTGGAGAGAAGGAATAGGTGACGTTTTTGGGTCGAGACCCTTCTTCAGACCCTTTTCCTGTCACTAACAAGAGAGCGGTCATTACTTTCACGATGCTATAGTTTGCTTCTATTTCAGCACCATAAGTGTAAATAGGTTCTCGTGTTGTTCACGATGATTCCACCTATTTGTGGGGCTGAGAAACAAAAGGAGAAAAGAAAAACATGCTTGTGAGTGAAAGCAATTGGCTTCCTTATCCATCTGAATGGTCACAGTGAAAATCATTTTGGCTTCCTTAGGGCACAAGGAACTGCAGGTGCTGGTTTACGAAACAAGACACAAAATGCTGGAGTAACTCAGCGGGTCAGGCAGCATCACTGGAGAACATGGATAGGTGACATTTCGGGTCAGGACCCTTCCATCTGAAGAAACATCACCTGCAACGTCACCTATCCAAGTTCTCCAGAGATGCTGCCTCACCCGCTGAGTTACTCCAGCACTTTGCGTCTTTTTCTATCGGCTTCCTTGCCAGCTGTTCATATCAACTGCTTGCCGTTGGTACCAGAATGAGAATCGAAGAGTCACAGAGTTGTGCAGCATGGAAACAGGCCCTTCAGCCCAACTTGTCCATGCTGACCAAGATGCTCCATCTACATCAGTCCCACCTGCCTGCATTTGGCCCATATCCCTCTCAATCTTTCTTATCCATATTGTATGAAGACATGAAATAATAAGTGAAATAGCTGGAAATGCTCATCAGGTCAAGCAGCATCTGTGGAGTGGGATGGCTGAAACATATTGGACAGCACAATGGTGCAGCAAGTAGTTATGCTTGAGAACTGGGTTAATTCTGACCTCGAATGGTGTGTTTGTGTGTGGTGGGCATTGTTCACATTCTAACTGTGACCACGTATATCTTCCCCAGGTGCTGGAAAGGGTGCAGGGAAGATTCATGAGGATGTATGGAATAGCGTTTTGGGGTCTTCAAAATCCCTCAGAGTAGAGCACAGAAAAGATCGTAATTGGGAGTTTGCTGCGTACTTTAGACTTACTTTAGAGATACAGCATGGAAACAAGGCCCCTCGGCCCACGCCGACCAGCGATCACCCTGTAAGCGAGCACTCTCCTACACACTAGGGGTAATTTACAATTTACAGAGGCCAATTAACCTACAAACCTGGACGTCTTTGGAGTGTGGGAGGAATGCCCGGAGCACCTGGAAAAAAACCTACACTGTCACAGGGAGAACGTACAAACTCTGCACAGACAGCACCCATAGTTAGGATCGAACCCGGGTCTCTGGCGCTGTGAGGCAGCAACTCTGCCACTGTGCTGCCCCTGTGCTCCAGGGCCAACAGTGAAATGTCTTCTTAGACCGTAAACGTTAGTCCTGCAGTATGATTCAATCCAATAGGCTAGTTACATATAGATGGACACAAAATGCTGGAGTAACTCAGCGGGACAGGTAGTAGCATCTCCGGAGAGAAGGAACGGGTGACGTTGCGGGTCGAGACCCTTCTTTAGACTGTCTGAAGAAGGGTCTCGACCCAAAATGTCACCCATTCCTTCTATCCAGAGATGCTGCTTATTCCACTTAGTTACTCCAGCATTTTGTGTCTATCTTCGATTTAAACCAGCATCTGCAGATCTTCCCAACACACAGTTACATATAGAATTTGTTTTTAGTGTCTGTAAACTGGTGCTAGCCACAACAAACAATTTAGATAATCAGCTAATACAATGTATTAGTCCCAAAATGTCCCAGTACCCTCGCTAAAGTATCCGACTGTACACCGATCAGCCAAAACATTATGACCACTGACAGGTGAAGTGAATAACATTGGTTATCTTGTTACAATGGCACCTGTCAAGGGGTGGGATATATTAGGCAGCAAGTGAACAGTCAGTTCTTGAAGTTGATGCAGGAGAAATGGGCAGGAGTAAAGAAAGACCTGAGCGACTTTGACACGGGCCAAATTGTTATGGTCAGACGACTGGGTCAGAGCATCTCTGAAACGGCAAGGCTTGTGGGGTGCTCCCGGTCAGCAGTGGTGAGTACCTACCGACAGTGGTCCGAGGAGGGACAAACCACAAACCGGCGACAGACAGCGTGTTGGGCGCCCAAGGCTCATCGATGCGCGAGGGCAACGAAGGCTATCCCGTCTGGTCCGAACCGACAGAAGGTCTACTGTGGCACAAGTCACCGAAATTTTAATGGTAGTCACGGGAGGAATGTGTCACAATACACAGTGCATCGCACCCTGCTGCGTATGGGGCTACACACAGAGGACCAACAGCATATTGGGCAGGTGGTCATAATGTTTTGGCTCATCAGGTCATAATGTTTTGGCTCATCGGTGTATCTTAAATGTTTGTCTCGATGGGAGGTCAATTACATGTGTTGAAATACCTTTCATATGAAGAAAACATTCTTGAAGTTGGTCCAATTTTAAAGATTTGTTTTCGACAATTATCTTTCTATTAAAACTTGACATCTTCAGTGCCTTTAGGTTACAGTCGATGTTGTTTTCAACCCCTAGCACGCAGAGGCCTGAGCTATTAATCAGAGGATCTTCCTGACAGCTGTGGAATCTAAATGCAAGTATTTACACAAGTATGGAAGCTGGTATCACTGATTATACCCAGAATATTACAGGATTATTTTAAAGTGGGACAGTGGTAGATTTGCTGCCTCACAGCGCCAGAGACCTGGGTTTGATCCTGACTACGGGTGCTGTCTGTACGGAGTTTGTACGTTCTCCCCGTGACCTGCGTGGGTTTTCCCCGGGTGCTCCAGTTTCTTCCTGCACTCCAAAGACGTGCAGGTTTATAGCTGTCAGTGTATGGGGTGATCGCTGGTCGCCGCGGACTCGGTGGGCCGAAGGGCCTGTTTCCGCACTGTTTCTCTAAAGCTTAAAGAAGGACACAGCGTGGAAACAGACCCTTTGGCCCACTGAGTCCATGTCAACCATTGATCACCCGTTCTCACCAGTTTTATAAGAAAATAACTGCAGATGCTGGTACAAATCGATTTATTCACAAAATGCTGGAGTAACTCAGCAGGTCAGGCAGCATCTCGGGAGAGAAGGAATGGGTGACGTTTCGGGTCGAGACCCTTTTTCTCACCAGTTTTATGTTGTTCCATTTTCTCATCCTCACTCTACACACGAGGGGCAACTTACAGAGGCCAATTAACCTCCAAAGCCCAGTGCATCTCTAAACCAAACCAATCAGGTTCGCAAAGATCTCTCCTGCGCTACCCAATCAGATTCTAGATTCGCTATTGTAATTGTGTATTAATTGTTCTCTGAAAGCACTGTTCAGGCAACTTAATTCAACAGAACTGATGATGAGAGAATAAATTCCTTCTCTCCAGAGAAGCTGCCTATCCCGCTGAGTTACTCCAGCATTTTGAGTCTACCTTCGATTTAAACCAGCATTTGCAATTCTTTCCAATACATGAGAGAATAAATGCCAGCAATGTGAACAAATGTTTTAAAAATTCCACATCAGTGCTTGTCTTTTAAAATCCAAATCGAAATCCAATTGTTTCACTCAGTTCTTTCATCTTTAGACTCTAGAGTCTAAGGGAGGAGGAGTAGGGGGAGGGGAAGGGGAGGCACTCTAGTTTAGAATCCTCTGCCCAGGGGATAAATCTGTGTTTGTTTGTTCTGGTGAAGGCGCTGTGCACACGGCAGCCAGCCAACAGTTGCTGGGTCTTTTTCTTCTGTTTTCATTTTCCATTTCAAGTTTTTGTGTACCTTGTGTGTTGTGACTGTCGACAGACCAATTTCCCTCTGGGGATGAATAAAGTTTTATCGTATCGTTTCGTATCGTATCGTAGAGATCAGTTTACAAGTGATAGGAGCAGGATTAGGCCATTTGGCCCATCAGGTCTGCTCCACCGTTCAGTCATGGCTGATCTATCTTTCCCTGCCTTCTCTCCATAACCTCTGACACCCTTGCTAATCAAGAACCTGTCTATTTCTGCCTTAGAAATATCCATTGACTTGGCCTCCACAGTCTTCTGTGGCAACGAATTCCACAGATTCACCACCCTCTGACTAAAGAAATTCACAAGTTCACAACTTATAGGAGTAAAATTAGGCCATTTGGCCCATCGAGTCCACTCCGCCATTCAATCACGGCTGATCTCTGCGTCCAAATCCTATTTTCCTGCCCATAACCCTTGACACCCGTTCTAATCAGGAATTTGTGACTAAATATGCAGTGTGTAAACAGACTCTTCGGCCCACCAAGTCCGCGCCGACCAGCAATCACCCCGTGCACTAGAGATTAGAGTTTAGAGATGTTTACGGTTTAGAGACACAGCATGGAAACAGGCCCTTCAGCCCATCAGTCCCATGTTCACCATCAATCTCCCATTCACACTAGTTCTATGTCACCTCGCCTTCTCATCCACACCAATTAACCTACAAACCCGCACGTTCGTTGGGATGTGGGATGTGGGAGGAAACCGGAGCACCCGGAGGAAACCCACGCGGTCACGGGGAGAACGTGCAAACTGCACACAGACTGGAGATGTGGTCAAGATTGAACTGGGGCCTCTGGCGCTCTGAGGCAGCAGCTCTACCCCCTGCGCCACTACGATTACATTGTCATAATGCTGTCAAGTAGAAAACTGAGTCTGCAAAAGTTTCCCAAATCTCCTGCACCCCCGTTAAGCTTGAGTGTCACCTCACAGAATAGCTTCAGGGTTATTTCATATCCTTACTGTGCTGCTGTTATTGATATTAAATTTCACCTGTCACTTACATATTTAATACAACTCTCGCAGTTGACCCCTCGAGCCTTCTCAGATTCATCGGCCTGCCTTCTTCGGGTCGGTATCATCTCTACATTTGACTGCTTGCATTGACATCTGAAACCAAGTTCTTAATCTAAATTACCCAGTGAAGCCCTGAGCAGTTACCCCTGTGGCAATGTGCTCCACCTCCTCCTCCTCCTCATGCTGATGCTCTGAGACCAACCACCTGCTTCTCATCAACCAGTATTAGAAACATGATATATTTAGTTGAATTCACACAGGTTGAGCCTAAATAATAATCATTGATAAAGATTTTTGCCAAACAAATGTTTTGGGCAAGAAGGGAGAAAGCATTTGCTAATTGCCGACGGGCTGTTAACAGCATAAAAACGTCACGGTTTTCACTCAGTCTGTGCAGTCATGTTTATTGATATACGTGTCGAGATACAGAGCAGGGACACCAGGCCCTTCGACTAGGGTTGCCAACTGTTCCGTATTATCCGGGACATCCCGTATATTGGGTTAAAATGGTTTGTCCCGTAAGGGACCGTCCTAGTCACGTATTAGGCCCAGGGGGCTCTGTAGGCCCGGACGGAGCTGTAGGCTTGGACACTGTAGGCCCGGATACTGTAGGCCCGGACACTGTAGGCCCAGACACTGTAGGCCCGGACACTGTAGGCCCAAAGGCCCGGGTGCTGCCTAACAAAGGTTGCGTAACAACCCGCCTCTCAGCCCGGGCGGCCGCCATTGGTGGGGCGGGAGCATGTGGCCGCTGGCTGGGTGAGGTCACGTGGGGGACCGGGCGGTGACGTCACCTTTTGTCCCTTATTTTGGAGTGAGAATGTTGTCAACCCTACCTTCGACCCATTGAGTCCGTGCCGACCATCGGTCTCCCGCTCACACTAGTTCTATGCTCTATGCATTATGGGCAATATACAGAGGCCAAATAACCTACCCACCCGCGCGTCTTTGGGATGTGGGAGGAAACCGGAGCACCCGGAGAAAACCCACGTGGTCTCGGGAAGAACGTACAATCTCTATACAGACAGCACCAGGATCGAAACCGGGTCTCTGACACTGTGAGGCAACAACTCTACCGCTGCACCACCATCTTAGATTGTACAAGTAAGCCCTGCATGAATCACTCCCACAGGCATGTTTCACATAGAATCTGTTTTTTGTGTCTATATGCTGGTGGTGTCTACTACAAAATCCAAGATAATCCCCACCTACACTGCCCGCATTTGGCCCATATCCCTCTAAACCTTGGATAGTAAGCCTGTCCAACGGTCTTTTAAATGTTATAGTACATGCTTCAAATACCTCTTCTGGCAGCTCGTTCCATACATCCACCACCCACTATGTAAAGAAGTTGCCCCTCAGGTTCCTATTAAAGGATGGCACAGTGGCGCAGCGGTAGAGTTGTTGCCTTACAGTGCCAGAGATCTGGGTTCGATCCTGACTACGGGTGCTTGGCTGTATGGAGTTTGTACATTCTCCCTGTGACCACGTGGGTTTTCTCAGAGATCTTCGGTTTCCTCCCACACTCCAAAGACGTACATGTTTGTCGTTTAATTGGCTTGGTATCATTGTAAAATTGTCCCGAGTGTGCGTAGGATAGTGGTAATATGCAGGGATCGCTGGTCGGTGCGAACTTGGTGGGCCAAAGGGCCTGTTTCCGCGCCATATCTCTAAACTAAACTAAATCTTTCCCCTCTCACCATAAACCTACTGTATGTTCATCTGGTGCTTGATTCCTTTACTCTGGGTAAAAGACTCTGCACATTCATCTTATCTATGGCCTTGAAATAATGCTCGTTAATTCTGGAGGGAGTATGACGGACATTTGCATCACGATTTGGTAAAAGACGTATAGAATCTGGGACCCTCGACAGACCCAGGGAGCAGCCAAATGCTCTCTTGGGACACTGGCACTCTGCATGCAGAACATTAAGCGTGCTGTGGCGCTGTTTTGATTCTGACCTACCTTGCGATGCCTTAATTAAACGAGATGCAGCCAAGGGTGGACCAAGACTACTGGGAGAGGAATTATGTGTCTCCGCCGTTTTTCTGTTCATATTGAAAAATTGTCGAACCGTGCTTAGAGAAGACTTTCTGCTGCCAAGGCTCAGACACAATTGGCTCTAAAGCAATCTTCAGGGGCAGCTTCTTCCCTGCAACCATCAGGGTGTTAAACACTACAACCTCCAAATAGGCTCTGAACAATATAGACTTGGGGGCATTAATTTTTTGTTATTATTGTCTATTTATTTGTCTTTTAGTTTATAAATATATATGTATATGTATGTGTGTGTATGTGTGTGTATGTGTATGTATGTGTGTGTATATGTGTGTGTGTACATATATATATATGTATATGTGTGTATATGTATGTATGTGTGTGTATGTGTTTGTATATGCGTGTGTGTATGTATGTGTGTGTATATGTGTGTGTATGTATGCATGTGCGTGTATGTGTATGTACATATATGTATATGTGTGTGTATATGTGTGTGCATGTATTTATATAGCATTCACAAACACACACACATGTAGTTTATATATATAGAACATGTGCATATGTACACACACACGTGTATATATATGTAGTACTATGTTTACATACCTGTTGTGCTGCTGCATTGTTCCGCTTCAAGATCTATGACAATAAAACACTCTTGACTTCCCTCTTGACTAAAGTGCTTACCTGGTAATTGTTTAAGGATGCTGCAAACTTGTGGTCTGGACAACAATTGATTAGAACAACGTGGTTTTCTGCAAAATCCAGGGCTGATTCTGTGATCTAGCAGCGATCCGCGATTTCGGGGAGCTCAGTCTTATTAACAGACTCTGATGGTGGTAGCTTTGTGCTCATTGTGGTTCTAAGAACAAACACTGTGTCTAATACAGTCTAATATTCTTATTTTAGTTTTGTTTGGTTATGGGTTACGTGTACCGAGGTACAGTGAAAAGCTCTTTTGTTGCGTGCTCTCCAGTCAGCGGAAAGACTATACATGATTACAGTCAAGCCGTCCGCAGTGTACAGATGCAGGATAAAGGGAATAACGTTTAGTGCAAGATAAAAAGTCCAGTAAATTCCGCTTAAAGATAGTCTGAGGGTCTCCAATGAGGTCGATGGTAGGTCAGGACCACTCTTTACTTGGTGATAGGATGGTTCAGTTGCCTGATATCAGCTGGGAAGAAGCAGTCTCTGAATCTGGAGGTGTGCGTTTTCACACTCCTGTATCTCTTGCCCGATGGGAGAGGGAGGAAGAGGGAGTGACCGGGGTAAGACTGGTCCTTGATTATGCTGCTGGCCTTGCCGAGGCAGCGTGAAGTGTAGATGGAGTCAATGGAAGGGAGGTTTGGTGTGCGTGATGGTCTGGGCTGCGTCCACAAATCTCTGCAATTTCTTGCGGTCTTGGGTGGAGCATTTTCTCACCATTCGAATACTTTGGAGGAAATGTTGGCTGGAATTTTAATATCTGTCAATATACCCTGATGTAATTTGCTTGTGCAAGAATGGAATGGATCCAAGAAGGTTTTTAGTGGAAACAAAGAACTCCACATGCTGGTTCACGCATAAAAGGACACAGAGTGCTGGAGTAAATCGGCAGGTCAGGCAGCATGTCTGGAGAAGATGGATAAGTGACATTTTGGGTCAAGACAATAGACAATAGACAATAGGTGCAGGAGGAGGCCATTCGGCACTTCGAGCCAGCACCGCCATTCAATGTGATCATGGCTGATCATTCTCAATCAGTACCCCGTTCCTGCCTTCTCCCCATACCCCCCGACTCCGCTATCCTTAAGAGCTCTATCTAGCTCTCTCTTGAATGCATTCAGAGAATTGGACTCCACTGCCTTCTGAGGCAGAGAATTCCACAGATTCACAACTCTCTGACTGAAAAAGTTTTTCCTCATCTCAGTTCTAAAAGGCCTACCCCTTATTCTTAAACTGTGGCCCCTGGTTCTGGATCCTCTTTCAGTATATTAGCAATATTTATCCATGAAATTATAGTAGTACAGATTTTTACTTGTGGACCCAGAATTACAATATTCCCTGGTTCGAATGTTTTCACTTTGAAAGGTGCAACAATATCATTGATTAGTGTGAATGAATGTGACAATAAGGAGCTACAATGAATAACAAATCAATAAAAGGAAATATTCCCATGCCAGAAGTCCCAGAAATGCATCCATCATATTTTGTAATAAAAGAAAAACCTTCCTTTTACCTCTTGGGGGGATGAATATTCGATATACGTTGTGGATTTTAATTTGCCTGTAGTTGAATGTGATCTTTTTTTTTAAATCTCCAATTATGTGGTTAGAGTGAAGCAAGTGGCAGTACTATCGCTTTCCACAATTCCCTGACGACCGGCTGAACAAAGACATGCTATCCTTTCACAAGGCCCTGGCGTGAAAATCTGTAGCCTCTTGTCAACGAATGAAGCCACTGGTGGCTTTGTTGGCTCAGCAAAAATGTCAGCCCAGATAAAACCGAGACCTGGTTCCCTCGGGCGATGCAGAGAGCCTTGCGTTTGGTATTTTTGTCGTGATCCGTGAAGGTTTTTTTTGTGCAGCTAATTAATGTCTTGCCGTCTGAAAGGCAGCACGGCAGGGGGCAGCTGCTACCCTGGAGAGTTCCACCGTTACAATGACGATCCAACTCGAGATGTTGGAGCATCTCTTGAATTAATTACTTGCCTCACCTCCTATCAGAAAACCTGTTAGCTGTTGGTACTTACGTAGCCTTTCCAAAGCTATTGATTTTTTTTTAAATGAATTAAATTTGCGGTGTTGATAAAATTGATTCTTAAAATCAGAGCATAAACGTATTCATAAGTTCATAAGTGGTAGCAGAAAATAGGCCAATAGGCCATTTGGCCCATCAAGTCTACTCCGCCATTCAATCATGGCTGATCTATCTTTCCCTCTCAACCCCATTCTCCTGCCTTCTCCCCATAACCTTTGACACCCGCACTAATCAAGAATTTCCTCCTCCATCGGGCCAGAATGAATTACCGTAACACGGAAATGCTCAGTTATAGGCCGATCTATTTTTCATGCTCACACAAGGGCGGCCTGGTGGCACAGCGGTAGAGTTGCTGCCTTACAGCGCCGGAGACCCGGGTTCGATCCTGCCTACGGATGCTGCCTGTACGGAGTTTGTACGTTCTCCCCGTGACCTGCGTGGGTTTTCTCCGGGTGCTCCGGTTTTTCTCCCACACTCCAAAGACGTGCAGGTTTGTAGGTGAATTGGCTTCTGTAAAAATCGTAAATTGTCCGGTGTGAGTAGGATAGTGCTTGTGTAATGGGGTTTGCTGGTTGGCGTGGACTCAGTGGGCTGTCAGGCCTGTTTCTGCGCTGAATATCTGAATTAAACTAAACAGCTTCGACCGCCCTGACGCGGGGGCTTCGACCGCCCGGACTGCGGATAGTCCGACTGCCCCGACCACGGGAGATTAAAGAGGAAGGGGATTAGACTTTATTGCCTTCCATCACAGTGAGGAATGTGTGGAATCTGCCGTGGTGGATGTTTATGTAGTTGTGTGTCTTGTTGCCTTTTTTTAGTACGGCTGTATGTTAATTCGAGTTTCACTGTACCTTAATTGGTACACGTGACAATAAACTGACATTGAACCTTTGCTCAGGATGTGTAGCAGAATAACTGCAGACGCTGGTACAAATCGAAGGTATCACAAAATGCTGGAGTAACTCAGCGGGTCAGGCAGCATCTCAGGAGAGAAGGAATGGGTGACGTTTCGGGTCGAGACCCTTCTTCAGACTGATGTCGGGAGGGGGAGGGTGTCCCGCCCCCTCCCCTGACATCAGTCTGAAGAAGGGTCTCGACCCGAAACGTCACCCATTCCTTCTGTCCTGAGATGCTGCCTGACCCGCTGAGTTGAACCTTTGAACAACAGCTAACACATCCGACCCAATAATAACCCTCAAATTTACCATGACTTCTCAGCGCCTTCCTTAACAGACTAGCTACGTAAGTTATCTCTTCGTGATTGAACTCAGTCATCATTTTGAAATTAAGTTTTGACACCTGTTGAAAAAACAAAGGGTAATCTTTCGATTACAAGTACAGTCCTGAGCCTTCTCCGAAAAATGGTTTGCTTCACTCTGGAACAACGGTGTGTTAGGAAGTTAGTAAATCCTTTCAATAAGAACCGAATTAATATTTAAAGCACATTAGATTGCTTTTAAATAAATAAGTGGATCTGTGCAACTGTTATATGAGAACTGTGGTTTTACACCCAGTAACTAATGATCTAATCATTTCCTTGAAATTGATTTGTGCAATGTTACTTTTTCTCACTTCCACTTTCTCAAAGAAGATGTTAGCCTGTTTTTGTTGTTGTTTATATGACGGGCATGACCCTGGTAAGATTCCATAAAATAATGGGCGACACGGTGGCGCAGCGGTAGAGTCACTGCCTTACAGCGCCAGAGACCCAAGTTCAATCCTGACTACGGATGCTATCTGTATGAAGTTTGTAAATTATCCCTGTGACAGCGTGGGCTTTCTCCGGGTGCTCCGGTTTCCTCCCACACTACAAAGACGTACAGGCTAGTAGGTTAATTGGCTTTGGTAAAAATTGTAAATTGTCCCTCTTGTGTACAGGATAGTGCTAGTGCACTGGTCGGTGCAGGCTCGGCAGGCTTAAGGCCCTGTTTCCACACTGTATCCCCAAAGTCTAAAGTAAAGAAGAACTTTTGGTGAATTCCCTACGAGGCTGTCAGTTAAAGTTTCAACTTGTGGAATTGAGAGCAAAGTTTGGCCAATTTAGGAAACTCTGCTGCGGCGAAGCGGAGACGCTGGGCGGCGTCTGCAGTGGGCAGGATGTGAGTAATGCTCATAAAAGGACCTCCAGAGCAATGATGCAGGTCTGGACTGGACTCTGGAACCAGCCTCAGCAGTCCCACTCACTGTTGGGCCTTCTGCCAGTGTCTGAAGCGTCTATTCTCTGCCAGGTGTGTGCCTGCTTTAACTTGATGTACTCACTGATTACCTCAAACTACGCTTTTCCACTTTCAACCACCCCACCCAAATTTTCCATTTCACTGCAACTTTCCCCGGTCTCACAGGCCGATGTGGGCAAGTTGAGCCGAAGGGCGATGTTTCCACGCTGTAAGACTCTATGACTCTATGCCTATGGCACTTCACCTCATCGTGTCTGACAGCACCACTCTCTGCATCCCTAACCAGCCTGAAGAAGGGTCTCCACCCGAAGCGTCACCCATTCCTTCTCTCCAGAGATGCTGCCGGTCCCGCTGAGTTACTCCAGCACTTGGCACTTGCCTACCCTCGATTTAAACCAGCATCTGCAGTTCCTTCCTACTCACCCTCCACAATCATTAGCCTGTCCCTTTCCCCATCCTCTGCTGTCAGCTGATCCTCTCCCCACCTCGTTCCCTTTGCAATTGTCTCATCTCCAGAGAGTTCAGAGGTGAGGTTTAGAGATACAGTGCGGAAACATGCCATTCGGCCCACTCAGTCCGCGCTCACCAGCGACCTCCCCCCTCCTCACTCACACTATTCCACACGCAATAGGGAGAATTTACAATGAAAGCAAGCCAACGAGCCCACAAACCTGTTGGTCTTTGGAGTGTGTGAGGGGACCAGAGAATCCTGGAGAAAACCCACGCGGGTCACGGGGAGAACGTACAAACTCCGCACAGACAGCGCCCGTAGTCGGGATCGAACCCGGGTCTCTGGCGCTGTAAGGCAGCAGCTCTACCGTTGCGCCCCCCTGCCCCCCTATCATGGCCTATCATGCCATGTAAACACCAGTGGACCGAGCCTAGAGTTGCTAGAGATCATTCCTGTTGCAGAAGATCTGAAGAAAGGCCAGCGGTGGAGTTGCTGCCTTCCAGCGCCAGAGACCCAGGTTCGATCCCGACTCTGGGTGCCGTCTGTACGTAGTTTGTACGTTCTCCCCGTGACCTGCGTAGGTTTTCTCAGAGTGCTCCGGTTTCCTCACACACTCCACAAAGAGGTACAGGTTTGAAGGTTAATTGGCTTTGGTAAAATTATCCTTTGTAGACTCGATTAATTAACGTGTGTGAGATTATAACTGGAAAACCAAATAATGATGTTTAACTTTCAGGAGGTGATGGGACACCCCAATGTCACACAGAAAGCCCCACATAAAGCTGTCACTTGGGAATTTGATCCAATCAGTAACATCAATATTCTTCAGGTTGAAGAAGGGTCTTGACCTGAAGCATCACCCATTCTTTCTCTCTGCCTGAGTTACTTCAGCATTTTGTGTCTATCTCTGGTTTAAACCAGCATCTGTAGTTCCTTCCTACACATCCATTTTCATTTGTTTTCCTCTCACACAAATGACCAAAATCTTTTAGCTCAGTTTCACATATCACAATTAGGTGACAGATCTAATCTCACAGATGCAAGACTGGAGTGCCGTCGAGTTTAAAATACATCTATGACTTTTTTTTATACCAGTGAACAATATTACTCAGTAACCTGATCACTGAGGGCCATTGGCTATTCAGTGGATTAGTGAGATAATGCAGAAATTTGACACACAAAGGTGAGAAGGCATAGAGCAAGCATAGTGATGGCACAGAGCACATTATCTAGACTCGCAGAGTGATACAGTGTGGAAACAGGCCCTTGGGCCAAACTTGCCCACACCAGCCAACATGTCCCAGCTACACTAGTCCCACCTGCCTGCATTTGGTCCATATCCCTTTAAACCTGTCCTATCCATGTACCTGTCTAACTGTTTCTTAGTCCCAGCCTCAACTACCTCCTCGTGCAGCCTGTTCCATACACCCACCACCTATTGTATGAAAAAGTTACCCCTCAGATTCCTATTAAATCTTTTCCCCCTCACCTTGAATCTATGTCCTCTGGTCCTCGATTCACATACTCTGGGCAAGAGACTCTGTGCATCTACCCGATCTATTCCTCTCATGACCTTATACACCTCTATAAGATCACCCTCATCCTCCTGCGTTCCAAGGAATAGAGGCCCAGCCGACTCAACCTCTGCTTATAGTTCAGACCCTCTATTTTAGTTTCAAGTATCTATTTTAGTTTAAAACATCTATTTTAGTTTAAAGATAGACACAAAGTGCTGGAGTAACTCAGCATGTCAGGCAGCATCTCTGAAGAAAACGAATGAGTGACATTTCGAGTCGGGGTCCTCTTTCCTGATCGGAAACATCACCCATTCCTTTTTCTCCAGAGATGCTGCCTGGCCCACTCAGTTACTCCAGCACTTTGTGTCTATCTTTGGTATAAACCAGCATCTGCAGTTCCTTGTTTCTCGATTCTCTATTTCAGTTTAGTTTATGATTGTGTACCGAGGTACAGTGAGCCCTTTTTTGTTGCGTGTTATCTAATTTGAAGTCTCTAGTGCAAGATTGTATCATACAGACAAGAAACAGACTTTAACCAATGAGGCGGTGCAGCGGTAGAGTTGCTGCCACAGCGAATGCAGCGCCGGAGACCCGGGTTCGGTCCTGACTACGGGTGCTGCCTGCATGGAGTTTGTACGTTCTTCCCGTGACCTGTGTGGGTTTTCTCCGAGATCTTCGGTTTTCTCCGACACTCCGAAGACGTTCAGGTATGTAGGTTAATTGGCTTGGTAAATGTAAAAAATTGTCCCTAGTGGGTATAGGATAGTGTTAATGTGCGGGGATCGCAGGTCGGCGCGGACTAGGTGGGCCGAAAGGGCCTGTCTCTGCGCTGTATCTCTAAACTAAACTAAACTGAAAGGTCATGGCCTGCTTTGGTGTTATTTAAATGGAGTCAGCCATAACTCCAGTTGAGTTACTCAATCAATTTGTGTCTATCTTTAAACTAAAATAGATGTTGTGTGCTATTTGCCATCACTGTGCTCGGGCGGTACGGTGGCACAGAGGTACAGTTGATGCCTCACAGCGCCAGAGACCCGGATTCGATCCTGATGACAGGTGCTGTCTGTACAGAGTCTGTACGTTCTCCCCGTGACCAAGTGGGTTTTCTCCGGGATCTCTGGTTTCCCCCCACACTCCAAAGACGAACAGGTTTGTAGGTTAATTGGCCTGATATAATTGTAAATTGTGCCCAGTGTGTGTAGGATAGTGTTTAGTGTGCGGGGATTGTTGGTCGGTGCAGACTCGATGGGCCGAAGGGACTGTTTCCGCGCTGTATCTAAACTAAACTAAACTAAACCTTCCCAACATCCATGCTGAATATCTCCCTATCCAACCTTCTGCCCAACCTAATGTGCCAAGTATTTGGCAACATACTGCATGCATGTCTGCACTAATCTGCTGTAGACTACAGCAGAATGTCTCTTCTCAGGCTGGTTACAATATCAAAGCCAGGACTTATTATGTTAATATTGTGAATATCTCATTGATTCACCTGTGGCTATGTAGGAACTATGTAATCGCATGTTAGAGCATGGAACAGTACAGCACAGGAACAGGCCCTTTGGCCCACGCCACGTTCTGTGCCGAACATGATGCCAAGACCAACTCTTATCTGACAATGTAATCCATGACCCTCCATTCTCTGCATGTCCATGTGCCTATCCAAACGTCTCTCCAATGCTACTCTCGTATCGGCCTCCACCACCACCCTTGGCAGCGCGTTCCAGGCCCTCACTGCCCTTTGTGTAAAATAATTTAAGAATAAGGGGTAGGCCATTTAGAAGTGAGATGAGGAAAAACTTTTTCAGTCAGAGAGTTGTGAATCTGTGGAATTCTCTGCCTCAGAAGTCAGTGGAGGCCAATTCTCTGAATGCATTCAAGAGAGAGCTTGATAGAGCTCTTAAGGATAGCGGAGTCAGGGGGTATGGGGAGAAGGCAGGAACGGGGTACTGATTGAGAATGATCAGCCATGATCACATTGAATGGCGGTGCTGGCTTGAAGGGCCGAAGGGCCGAATGGCCTCCTCCTGCACCTATTGTCTATTGTCTATAATTAAAAAATGCCCCAGCACATTTCCTTTAAACTTTTTCTCGTTTTATGTCAGTCATGCCCTCTAGGGTTTGACACCTCTGTCCTGGGGAAAAGGCTCCAACTTGTCCACCCCAGCAATGCCTCTCATTGCTCCGTTTACCTCTGTCAGTTACCAGGCTTTGTCCTGAGACCACCGCGTTTCCAGCTTTCTCCCTCCTGCTACAATCAGTCTGAAGAAGAATCCCAACCTGAGATGCCATCAGAGTTAGAGGGGTGTTGGAGTATGAGTTTGGTTTATTGTCATGTGTACCGAGGTACAATCAAAAGCTTTTGTTACATGCTAAGCAGTCGATGGAAAGTCTTTTACATGATTACAATCGAGCCCTCCACAGTGTAGAGCTACATAGAAAATAGGTGCAGGAGGTGGCCATTTGGCCCTTCGAGCCAGCACCGCCATTCATTGTGATTATGGCTGATCATCCACAATCAGTAACCCGTGCCTAGCCCCTAGAGCTCTATCTAACTCTCTTTTAAATTCATCCAGTGAATTGGCCTCCACTGCCTTCGGTGGCAGAGAATTCCACAAATTCACAACCCTCTGGGTGAATTTTTTTTTTCTCACCTCAATTTTAAATGGCCTACCCTTTATTCTTGGACTGTGGCCCCTGGTTCTGGACTTCCCCAACATTGGGAACAGTTTTCCTGCATCTAGCTTATCCAGTCCTTTTTTTCCCTCCACGTTTCTATGAGATCCCCTTTCATTCTTCTAAATTCCAGTGAATACAAGCCCAGTCTTTCCAATCTTTCCTCATTTGACAGTCCCGCCATCCTGGGGATTAACCTCGTTAACCTCGTTAACCTACGCTGCACTGCCTCAATAGCAAGGATGTCCTTCCTTTGTGAAAAAGGGAATAATGTGAATGACGTTTAGTGCATCTGTCCACTCCTTCCACCGATGCTGCCTGACCTGCTGAGTTCCTCCAGCACTTTGTGTTTTGCTCAAAGTTCCAGCATCTGCAATTCCTCATGTCTCCAATATTTCCTTGCACTTTAGAGCTACAGACTAGAAACAGGTGCATCAGCCCACCAGGCCCGCACCGACTAGCGATTACCCCCCGTACACTAACACCACCCTGCAGACTTGGGACAATTTGCAATTCTTACCAAAACCAATTAACCTTCAGACCTGTACGTCTTTGGAGTGTTGGAGTGAGCAGGAGCACCCGGAGAAAACTCTCGCGGTCACAGTGGCGCGCGGTGGCGCAGCGGTAGAGTTGCTGCCTTACAGCGAATGCAGCGCCGGAGACTCAGGTTCGATCCTGACTCCGGGCGCCGTCTGTATGGAGTTTGTACGTTCTCCCCGTGACCTGCGTGGGTTTTCTCCGAGATCTTCGGTTTCCTCCCACACTCCAAAGACGTACAGGTATGTAGGTTAATTGGCTGGGCAAATGTAAAAATTGTCACTAGCGGGTGTAGGATAGTGGTAGTGCGCGGGGATCGCTGGGCGGCGCGGACCCGGTGGGCCGAAGGGCCTGTTTCTGCGCTGTATCTCTAAATCTAAAAAAAATAAATCTATACGTACAAACTCTGTACAGACAGCACCCTTAGTCAGGATCGAACCCGGGTCTCTGGTGCTGTAAGGCAGCAACTCTACCGCTGCGCAACCGTGCCGCCCAAATTTCATCATTTTGTTTGTGTTAGTCCGTGATCTTAATTACGCAACGCAAATTTCTGAAATGGAAAATGTTCTGTAAACCACAGGTGAACGGCAAAGTCACATTTAAGTAGCTCTTCTCACTAAGCTATACCACAGGTTTTTGAAACCACATACAATCTAATGTCAGGCAGCAACACAGACCCGGTTGCTAGGTGTGCTTTTTTGGATGATGTGAAGTGTTTATTTCATGCTCGCTGCAGAGAGCCGCTTGGTTCCCACTGACTTCTCTGCCGCGGGCGTGGCTTTATCCGCACCAAGAGCCAAACCCAGTTTTATTAATGCTTGCCCTGCGTGATGTAAGAAAAGCATCGTTAGAATTTCCCTGGATCAGCTACTTTGTTGATCCTTTGAAAGAGGAAACCAATACAGGCAAAACAAAAAGATGCCTCAATATTGCCACTTATTAAATGCACCCTGCAAATTTATTCCCAGTCTCATTTCCTTTGGATAAAAGACGTCAAATGGAAAGCGAACTTAATGCAATTCACTTCACTTGCCTCCATCAACTTTAAAAAATATATAGTTTAAGGCTGTAAAGCAGATCATATTGCCTTTCAAATCAGTTTTTAGAACTCGAACGTAGGGATTATTTTCACCTTGTGTCTTCTCTTAAAGTGGATTTAGCTTTTCTTTGTCCTTTGTATTGTTGCCCCTTAGTTTGGGTAAGTTTGATTAAAATCCTCTGCCTATTGAAGTTAGTTTTTTTTTAAAGTTACAAGGTTTATAAAAGCAGTCAGTGTGCATTGTTGCTATTTAAGATCAACGAGTAAGTAATTTAATCTGCATTTTGTGCGAAGAGACAACACACTCATTTCAAACTATATAATTTAATAGCATGCACTCGGGTGATGGTGCTTAGGATATTAAGGTTTGTGTGGCATGGTGGCGCAGCGGTAGAGTAGCTGCCCGACAGCACCCAGAGACCTGAGTTCGACCCTGACCACGGGTGCTGTCTGTATGGAGTTTGTACGTTCTCCCCGTGACCTGCTTGGGTTTTCTCCCAGTGCTCCAGTTTCCACCGACACTCCAAGGACTTACAGGATTCTGGGCTAATTGGCTTGGTGAAATTGTAATTTGTCCCCAGTGTGTGTATGGTGGCGTGAGTGTGCGGGGATCGCTGGGCGGCACGGACTCGGTGGGCCGAAGGGCGTGTTTCTGCGCTGTCTCTCTGAACTCAATTTTTGTTTAGTTTATTGCCACGTGTACCGAGCGAGGTACAGTGAAAAGCTTTTGTTGCGTGCGAACCAGTCAGCGGAAAGACACTACACGATTATGATCGAGCCTATCCGTAAACAAATTCTAAATCCTAAAAGAGGTTGCGTTAATGACATGTAGATTTCCTAATGTTCATTGTCAACTGATGGTCGCAATTGTATTCCATTTTGTGCAAAGGTCCTGGTCCCAATATTGCAATGCTGATCTAGAACCACTGATAGCCTCCCCAAAAGTGCCTTCTGTTCACAGGGAATTTTATTTTAAACTGTCTGATTAACTTCTGATTAATTTTACTGATTATATTGCCCATGGTCTCCTTCCCCTCAGCTAACAATGATGTATTTACATTTTTCTTGATCTCTGTCCCCTTTGATCTCTCATTTTCACACCTTCCCCTTCCTTATCTCTAGTCTCCCTCTCCCCTGACTCTCACTCTGAAGTAGGGTCTCGACATGAAACCTCGCCCATTCCTTCTCTCCAGAGATGCTGCCTGTCCAGTTCAGTTACTCCGGCACTTTGTGTCCATCTAATTTTAAAACAAATAAACGCACGATGCTCTCTCAATCCGCTGTGTCACATGTTGATTTCCCATGGCCAGTTTTGATAAAACATGAAAAAAAAATCAAACGGACCAAATATGTTTGTGATCCACCACACAGAGTGAAGTCAGAAAGTGCTTGGACATTCACAGGGTGTGGAGACAGATGCAAGGGGTACACAACTACACTTCATTCAAGGAAACATATAAAACTCTTAAGGGGTTGGACAGGCTAGATGCAGGAAAAATGTCCCCGAAGTTGGGGGAGTCCAGAACCAGGGGGTCACAGTTTAAGATTAAGGGGTAGGCCATTTAGGACTGAGATGAGGAAACACCTTTTTCACCCAGAGAGTTGTGAATCGGTGGGATTCTCTGCCACCAAACACAGATTGTAGGAACAGCATTTCTCTCAGTTCGAGTAACCCTTGCATCCCTTGCATCCCCCCCCCCCCCCCATTAGACAATAGACAATAGACAATAGGTGCAGGAGTAGGCCATTCAGCCCTTCGAGCCAGCACCGCCATTCAATGCGATCATGGCTGATTACTTCCCCACCCAAGTCGTACTAGCCTCAAAGTTGTTTTGTTGAGTCTCATTGTCTGTAACTCTTTTTCACCTAGCGCACAGCTAACAATGGCCTGTTTCCTTTATCATCGTTACTTTTTTACATATCTTTCATTCAGTTGTTCTGTATCACTCTACATTACTGTCTATAATCTCGCCTTTCCCTTTCCCCTGACTCTCAGACTGAACAAGGGTCTCGGCCCGAAACATCACCTACAGTATTTATTTTTTCCAGAGATGCCGTCTGTCCCGCTGAGTTACTCCAGCGTTTTGTGTCTATCTGACCAGAGTCATGCACCGATAGAAAGTCTACACCTCTGCCTTGTTCAGCAAAGGCTCTTCTAACTGGTTTTATAAACACACCTGGCATTCATAAACGTTCACACAACTTGCAAAAGGATCAGTTGTGAATGAAATAAACAGATCTCATCTGTAATTCAAATGGTTTTGCTTTAATGTGTCCGTCAGTTCGCACAGTGTCCTCAGTATTTATTCATATTTATTATCTTATTTATTCTAACATTATATGATTGTATTTATACTTACATAAACAGTACTATTCTATTGCTATTACTATTCCTGGGATGGCAGGACTTTCATATGAAGAAAGACTGGATAGACTTGGCTTGTACTCGCTGGAATTTAGAAGATTGAGGGGGGATCTTATAGAAACTTACAAAATTCTTAAGGGGTTGGACAGGCTAGATGCAGGAAGATTGTTCCCGATGTTGGGGAAGTCCAGAACAAGGGGGTCACAGTTTAAGGATAAGGGGGAAGTCTTTTAGGACCGAGATGAGAACGTTTTTTTTCACACAGAGTGGTGAATCTGTGGAATTCGCTGCCACAGAAGGTAGTTGAGGCCAGTTCATTGGGTATATTTAAGAGGGAGTTAGATGTGGCCCTTGTGGCTAAAGGGATCAGGGGGTATGGAGAGAAGGCAGGTACGGAATACTGAGTTGGATGATCAGCCATGGTCATATTGAATGGCGGTGCAGGCTCGAAGGGCCGAATGGCCTACTCCTGCACCTATTTTCTATGTTTCTATGTTTCTATGTTTCATGCGGTGGCACGGTGGCGCAGCGGTAGACTTGCTTCCTTAAAGCGCTTGCAGCGCCAGAGACTCGTCTACGGGCACCGTCTGTACGGAGTTTGTACGTTCTCCCCGTGACCTGCGTGGGTTTTCTCCGAGATCTTCGGTTTCCTCCCACACTCCAAAGACGAACAAGTTTATAGGTTAATTGGCTTGGTAAAAGTGTAAATTGGCCCTAGTGTGTGTAGGATAGTGTTAGCGTGCGGGGGTCGCTGGTCGGTGCGGATTCGGTGGGCCTAAAGGTCTGTTTCCGCGCTGTATCGCTAAAACTAAGCTAAACTATTCATTGTTGTATCGCTGGAATAAAGAATCAGGATTAAAACTGTCCGACATAAATGTGTAATCTGAAGTAAAATGGCACGATAGGGGCATCCTACATTTATTATAAGTATATCCTGCTCATATTCCCAGGTTTTAAAGATTGTTGGTTGTTGGCCGATATGTAGAATGAGATAAGGGGATGAGGAGGTATTTAGTTAGACAGACGATGAGGAGGAATTTCTTTAGTCAGAGGGTGGAGAATCTATGGAATTCATTGCCACAGACGGCTGTGGAGGCCAAGTCAGTGGATATTTTTAAGGCAAAGATACATAGATTCTTGATTAGTACGGGTGTGAGGGGTTATGGGGGGAAGGCAGGATAATGGGGTTAGGAGGGAAAGATAGATCGGCCATGATTGAATGGTGGAGTAGACTTGATGGGCCAAATGGCCTAAATCTGCTCCTATCACTTATGAACGTATCTTCTTGCAAAAGCAGCTAATGTTTGAAAACATGCCGTTTAAATTCGTTAGTAGACACTAGCATTAAAGGCCATTTTATCATTGTGATTACTTTATCTAAAATTCTAGATCTTTTGAGTTCTTGGATTGGTTGTGACAGTGATTTTGTTGAGTTTGGTATTTTGGCAAGAAAGATGTTTATTTAATTGTGTTCAACACAAACAAGAATTCTTGCTGAATTATTCTGAAAGTTGGGCTCCAAACAAATAATTACTAAAGCTGGTTAATTTGTAAAGATATAACTGATCATTCTTTTCTTCGCTGTAAATATACAAGGCAACGAGAAACAGTTTCCGAAACATGATGTTGACAAAAGGTTTTTGGATAGAAAATGGTGCTCATAAGTTCATAAGTTCATGTTATAGGAGTAGAGTTGGGCTATTCGGCCCATCAAGTTTACTCCACCATTCAATCAAGTCTGATCCATCTCTCCCTCCTAACCCCATTCTCCTGCCTTCTCCCCGTAACCCCTGACACCCGTACCACTCAAGAATCTGTCAATCGCCTTAAAAATATCCATTGAATGCCCTCCACAGCCTTCTGTGGCAAAGAATTCCACAGATTCACTGCCCTCTGACTAAAGAAATTTCTCATCATCTCCTTTCTGAAGGTACGTCCTTTAATTCTGAGGATATGGCCTCTGGTCCTAGACTCTCCCACTAGTGGAAAATTCCTCTCCACATCCACTCTATCCAGGCCTTGCACTATTCAACATACACTTTTTGTATTTTGCCTTTTAGACAAAATGTATGCTATTTAATAACATCAATGCATAAGAAATATAACTAAATAACCAGGCAAACTATTGCTTTGAAATGACTCATAAGTATATTTGTCTGAAGAAGGGTCTCGCCTCGAAACGTCACCCATTCCTTCTTTCCTGAGATGCTACCTGACCCGCTGAGTTACTCCAGCTTTTTGTGATACCTTCGATTTGTTCCAGCATCTGCAGTTATTTTCCTACATAAGTATATCCTATTGAAAGACTGGAGCGACTAGGCTTGTATACACTGGAATTTAGAAGGAGGAGAGGGGATCTTATCGAAACATATAAGATTATTAAGGGGTTGGACACATTAGGGGCAGGAAAGATGTTCCCAATGTTGGGGGAGTCCAGAACAACGGGCCACAGTTTAAGAATAAGGGGTAGGCCATTTAGAACTGAGATGAGGAAAAACTTTTTCAGTCAGAGAGTTGTGAATCTGTGGAATTCTCTGCCTCAGAAGGCAGTGGAGGCCAATTCTCTGAATGCATTCAAGAGAGAGCTGGATAGAGCTCTTAAGGATAGCGGAGTCAGGGGGTATGGGGAGAGGGCAGGAACGGGGTACTGATTGAGAATGATCAGCCATGATCACATTGAATGGCGGTGCTGGCTCGAAGGGCCGAATGGCCTCCTCCTGCACCTATTGTCTATTGTCTATTGTCTATTGTCTATTCCTTTTCTCCAGAGATGCTGTCTGACCCGCTGAGTTACTCCAGCTTTGTGTGTCTATCTGCCGGAAATAGAGAGTTGGATGTGGGTGTAACTGATATTGAATTAATTATAAATACACAGGGTTTTGTGGCACAGTGTGGAAAGGGTGAATAATCTCTGCCCTATTATGTATTTGTATCAATTGAATCTAAATTGGAACGTGGAACTGACGTTGTGAGGAACATTTTCAGATGAACTCCACAAAGGGTAGAATAACTTTCTAATATTACATTATCAGCTTAGAAGAAACTCATATCTCGATGCTTTCAGATTGACTATTTAGCATATAAATGCACAGCTTCATGTCATACCAATCTTTTTATATTTTAAAATGAAACATATCCTGCAGTTGTACAAAATGCAAAGCTGTGAATTCTCCTCCTTATGGAATTTTAGACCAATTTGAGATATATTGATGAAAAGGATCAACATATTCATTGAAAACCAATGTTCTTCTGACATACATACATTTATGAGAAATGATCTGATAGACAGTTAAGGTGGGCACAAAATGCTGGAGTAACGCAGCGGGACAGGCAGCATCTCTGGAGAGAAGGAATGGGTGACGTATCGGGTCGAGACCCTTCCCCAGACTGAGAGTCAGGGGAGAGGGAGTCCAGAGATATGGGAGGGTAAGGTGTGAGAACAACAGATCGTTAGTCAGAGGGTAGTTAATCTGTGGAACTCATTGCCACAGAGGGCTGTGGAGGCCAAGTCAGTGGATATTTTTAAGGCAGAGACGGACAAATTCTTGATTAGAACGGGTGTCAAGGTGTTATGGGGAGAAGGCAGGAAAATGGGATTAGGAGGCAGTGATCAGCCATGATTGAATGGCAGAGTAGACTCGATGGGCCGAATGGCCTAATTCTACTCCCATTACTTGTGAACTTGTGAAAGCAGATGATGATCAAGGAAATGTAGAATGGTTCATTGTTGGCTGAGGTGGCACTTGGGCGGCTAAAGAATTTAGTTTACGATTCAAAACTTAGGCTCATGTTGACAAGCTGTAAAAGTTACTTGACAGGAAATCCCTCCAGTTTGGGTGCAGTGCTAGAACACTGCCAAATCGTGTTCAAGTAATGATGTGATGGGTTCTTTGGTGACACAAGAACCCATTACATGCTGTTTTTAACTAATGACTTGCATCCTTTTTAAACCCCTTTGCTGAACAAATATAGTGTCTTGACTTTGTTGATTAAGTTAAAAAAGATATTTGCTTACACGATGTGATTTAAAAAAAAACTGAATATGTTTCCACTCTCCCTTTTATGTTGTCTTCATTTATACTTGGCCTTCATCAGTCAGAGTACTGAGTATAGAAGTTGGGAGGTTGACACAAAATGCTGGAGTAACTCAGTGGGCCAGGCAGCATCTCGGGAGGGAAGGAATGGGTGACGTTTTGCGTCGAGACCCTTCAAGACTTTCGGACAGAGGTTGGGAGGTCATGTTGCAGTTATGTAAGACCCTGGTGAGGCCACAGGTCTGTGTCCAGTTTTGAGCACCATGTTATATTATAAGAAATATGTTGTCAAGCTGGAAAGGTTGCAGTGAAGATTTACCAGGATGTTGCCAGGACTCGAGGGCCTGAGCTATAGGAAGCGCTTGAGCAGGTTAGGACTCTATTCCTTGGAGCGCAGGAGGATGAGGGGGTGATCTGGTATAAGTGTACAAAACCGTGAGAGGAATAGATCAGGTAAGTGCACAGCGTCTCTTGCCCAGAGTAGGGGAATCGAGAACCAGAGGACATAGGTTTAAGATGAAGGGGGGGAGATTTAATAGGGACCTGAGGGAGGATCTTTTTTTTAAATACAAAGGGTGGTGGGTATATGATACGAGCTGCTGGAGGAGGTAGTTGAGGCTGGGACTGTCGCAATGTTTAAGAAACATTTCGACAGGTACATGGATAGGACAGGTTTAGAAGGATATGGGCCAAACGCAGGCAGGTGGGACTAGTGTAGATGGGACATGTTGGCTTGTGTGGGCAAGTTTGGTCGATGGGCCTGTTTCCATGCGGTAAGACTCTATGACTATGACGTAGACTTAGGGCAGGACTCAGCAAGCAAGACTGGGACGGCAGATTGCTTGGTGTTTAGTTGGTAAAAGGTGTACTTGATGCGTTATATCTCCCTGGCTTAACCATTCCCAGTAAACATAGAAACATAGAAAATAGGTGCAGGAGGAGGCCATTTGGCCCTCTGATCCAGTACCGACATTCAATATGATCATGGCTGATCATCCAGAATCAGTACCCCGTTCCTGCTTTCTCCCCATATCCCTTGATTCCCTTAGCCCGAAGAACTACATCTAACTCTCTCTTGAATACATCCAGTAAATTGGCCTCCACTGCCTTCAGTGGCAGAGAATTCCACAGATTCACAACTCTCTGGGTGAAAAAGATTTTCCTCATCTCAGTCCTAAATGGCCTACCCCTTATTCTTAAACTGTGACCCCTGGTTCTGGACTCCCCCAATATCGGGAACATTTTTCCTGCATCTAGCCTCAAGAATTTTAAATGTTTCTCTAAGATCCCCTCTCATCCTATTAAATTCCTGTGAATACTAGCCCAGTTGACCCATTCTTCCATCGTATGACTGTCCCTCCATCCCGGGAATTAACCTGGTGAACCTACGCTGCACGCCCCAGCAGATGGAATGAACACGTTATTGACAGATTTCGATATAGGACACCACTGTGGTTTCTCCCAGGAACATTTCAAGTGACAATATTAACAGTCGTACCAAAGTGTGCTTTCTTCTTGATGTGGGCAGTAATTTTTGTAAACCACAAGATTAAGGGTAACTGTTAAAAGATGTAATAAATTAAAACAACTGTGGTAAAAGATTTCTTCTGCTGTCCTGCAAGTTGCTAATGACAAAATATCGATGTCAAATCATAAAAAATGTAGAAATTAAATCACATTAAGTGCTGGGGTAACAACGGGTCAAGTAGCTTCTCTGGAGGACATGGATAGATGAGGTTTCAGGTCGGGACCCTTCAGACTAATTGTAGTGATGGAAGGGGGGGGGGGGGGTGGCGAGAGAAAGCCGGAAGAGAGGAAGGGCAGGATTATATCTGGTGAGTGATAGGTGGATACGGAATAAGAGGATTTCGATAGACGGATATTCAGACAAAGGCTAGAGATGCAAAGACAAAAAGTGTGTGATGAGGTTGGAGAGGCTCGTGTTGTGAAGCCAGAGGAAGGAATATTATTGCTTTGCACAGAGAATGGTTAGTACTTGGAAACCTCTGCTGGGCATTACTGGTGTAATGAAGTCCATGGGCTCAGGTAAACAGCAATAGGCAACTGGTTGGAAACGTGCAATAGTAGAGGGGCAAGGAGAAAATATGGATGACTAAATGAAAAATAGAGACCTGTAACTAATTGATTAGATAGCACGCTCCTGCTGGTTAAAGTTCTATGACATCACAAATTCACATTTGCCAAAATGTGAAGGGGGACACTTTCGTGCTCATATAGTTTTATTGACTAACTAGACCAAGTGGACCCGTTGGGCCCAAACCTCTCCTGCATTGGTGCAGCACCCTCTCCTCCCTCCCTCCCCTTTCCCCCCCTCCCCTCCCCTCCCCCTCCCCCTCTTAACCTCCCCCTTCCCCTCCCCCCACTCCATCCCCCTCAACCCCCCTTATCCTCCCTCCAGATACTCCAGGTGTGGTCTCACCAGGACCCTATCCAACTGCAGAAGGACCTCTTTGCTCCTATACTCAACTCCTCTTGTTATGAAGGCCAACATTCCATGGTGCGGTCTCACCAGGACCCTATCCAACCACAGAAGGACCTCTTTACTCCTGATATTTATTGATGCACCTACAAAAACCCATAAACATCCAGCAATTGTTTCAAGCAAAGAACATCGAATAGTTTAGTTTAGAGATACAGTATGGAAACATCCCCTTCAGCCCACTGAGTCGAAGCTGACCAGCGATCACCCCATACCCTATCCTACACACTAGGGGCAGTTTACAGAGGCCAATTAATCTACAAACCTGCACGTCTTTGGGATGTGGGAGGAAACCGGAGCATCCGGTTAGACTGTCTTTTATTTCAGATGAAGTGATATTTTTCATTCTATTTCAAAACTGCATTGGAGTGCGTTCATTTCCCAGGATCTTCTGGATTGTGAAATACTGGAATCGTAATGAGTCATGGTCCTTCTTCATGTAAAGACTCGTAAGAAATAAGCTGGAAATTTCCCTGTTTTGAAAGTAGTGAGAATCCATCTGTTGTTAATATGAAGTTTTGTGCTGAACGTTTCTTTGTCAATATAATTAGTCATTAGCAATTGAAATAAATTGGCCTAGACTGGAACGATGATTTCTCAAAAAAAATTACAAAGCAATGATCAAAAGTTTCTTCGCAACTTAAGTGGAACTCAACTAGGAGTTTCGGGTTGAGACCCTTCTTCAGTCTGAACAAAATAATAAACGAGAGAAAAAAAAGTTCAGTGTGTGTAAATATACACATACTCACAAATACACATTTGTATAGATCATATACACCAATAATAGTGCAATAATATCAATAATAGTCTATGTAGTTCACAGCTTATTTGAGGTTGTAATGTTTAATAGCTGTGTAGGAAAGTCTGAAGAGGGTCTCGACCCAAAACGTCACCCATTCCTTCTCTCCTAGATGCTGCCTGACCTGCTGAGTTACTCCAGCATTTTGTAATACCTTCGATTTGTACCATCATCTGCAGTTATTTTCCTACACAGCTATTAAACATTACAACCTCAAATAAGCTGTGAACTACATAGACTATTATTGATATTATTGCACTATTATTGGTGTATATGATCTATATAAATGTGTATTTGTGAGTATGTGTATATTTACACACACTGAACTTTTTTTTCTCTTGTTTATTATATTGTTTATAGTGTACTATGTTTTCATATTCTGTTGTGCCACTGCGAGTAAGAATTTAATTGTTGTATCTGGGACATATGACAATAAAACTCTCTCTCTCACTCTCTCTTGAATTAAACTTAAAAACTAAGACCTGCATCCCCCAGCCTTTACCTCTCACCAACTATCCCAAGAACCCTCTGAATCTAAATTACTTGATCGTGTGTACGAATGAACTGCCGATGCTGGTTTACACCGAAGACAGTCGCAAAGTGCAGGGAGTAACTCAGCGGGCCAGGCAGCATCGCTGGAGAAAAGGGGTAGGTGACGTTTCGGGTCGAGACCCCTCATCACACTTGGAAGCGCACCATTGGAATGGAACTAACATTAGAAACCAGAACCGTGTAGGCTGATATACGAAAATAACTGCAGATGCTGGTACAAATCGAAGGTGTTTATTCACAAAATGCTGGAGTAACTCAGCAGGTCAGGCAGCATCTCAGGAGAGAAGGAATGGGTGACGTTTTGGGTTGAGACCCTTCTTCAGACTGATGTCAAGCGGGTGGGACAAAGGAAGGATATAGGTGGAGACAGGGAGATCTGGGAAGGGGGAGGGGAAGAGAGGGACAGAGGAACTATCTAAAGTTGGAGAAGTCAATGTTCATACCGCTGGGCTGCAAGCTGCCCAGGCGAAATATGAGGTGCTGTTCCTCCAATTTCTGGTGGGCCTCACTATGGCACTGGAGGAGGCCCATGACAGAAAGGTCAGACTGGGAGTGTGAGGGGGAGTTGAAGTGCTCGGCCACCGGGAGACCAGTTTGGCCAACGCGGACCGAGCGCAGGTGTTGAGCGAAGCGATCGCCGAGCCTGCGCTTGGTTTCGAATGTAGGCTAATGATGGAAGATCTGTCATTTCTGCAGGATTTGAGCGTTACATATATCCAAATGTCAACAGCTCTTTGATGTATGTTTGCACGTGGCAGGAACGTGCAAAGCATTATCTCAAGTTGTAAAAATAGCAAGTAAAAGGATTCTGAAGGTTTAATCCGGGGCAATTCCATGGTTCTTCTCTCGTGTTTAGCCATGTGAGACTTCAATTAACTGCTGTGTTCACACCACCTGCTGTTTCCCTTGAAAGTTGCTTGCGAAACAACAGATGAATGAAATCAAAGCTGAATCAGAAGATTGTACAGACCCAAAGCTTACTCATTCAGATGACACAATTATAAAGCAGTCTGACTGAAGCAGAGAATGTGCAAGTTTCAGAGAGAGCAACAAGGCTCTCTTTTCAAATCTTTAATTCTCACGACGATCTCACAAGGTCATAATTGATAGGAGTAGAATTAGACCATTCGGCCCATCAATTCTACTCCGCCATTCAGTCATGGCTGATCTATCTCTCCCTCCTAACCCCATTCTCCTGCCTTCTCCCCATAACCTCTGACACCCGCACTAATCAAAAATCTATCTATCGCTGCCTTAAAAATATCCACTGACGTGGCCTCTCCAGCCTTCTGTGGCAATGAATTCCACAGATTCACCACCCTTCTAGAACGGATCGTTTTGCTGGCAGTATTATTAAAATACTGGCGCAGCGGTAGAGTTGCTGCCTTACAGCGAATGCAGCGCCGGAGACTCAGGTTCGATCCTGACTACAGGCGCCGTCTGTACGGAGTTTGTACGTTCTCCCCGTGACCTGCGTGGCTTTTCTCCGAGATCTTCGGTTTCCTCCCACACTCCAAAGATGTACGGGTATGTAGGTTAATTGACTGGGTAAATGTAAAAATTGTCCCTAGTGTGTGTAGGATAGTGTTAATGTGCGGGGATCGCCGGGCGGCGCGGACTCGGTGGGCCGAAGGGCCTGTTTCCGCGCTGTATCTCTAAATCTAAAAATCTAAAACTGGTCATTTTGTTCAGTCTGAAGATGGACATAACTCAGCAGATCAGGCAGCATCTCCGGAGAAAAGGAAGAGATGACATTTCGGGGTCGAGATCCTTCTTCAGACCCAAAACGTCACCTGTTCCTTTTCTCCTTGAGATGTTCCCCTGACCCACTGAGTAGCTCCAGCTTTCTGTGTCTATCTTCGGTTCAAACCAGCACCTGCGGTTCCTTCCTACGAATCATGTTTGGCCCTTGTATTGTGAATTTAGTCGCAGTATCTAAGAGGGCAGATGTCACAGAGATGATCAGAAACATGAAGAAATCTATCCCCCACCCTCCACCACGCCCCTCCTCTCACTTCTCACCTCATCTCAACCTTGTCATTTTTTTTTCTCAGCTGAATAATGTATTGAAAGCAGTGTCAGATTAAAGTATGAACACTATGGGCTGCAGCCCATGTGCTAATGTTCTGTTTCTACCCGAACTTGAGGATTGGCATCAAATGTTGGTCGACAAAATTGTTGGAGTAACTCAGTGGGTCAGGCAGCATCTCTGGAGAGAAGGAAAGGGTGACGTTTCGGGTCGAGACCCTTCTTCAGTCTGAGAAGGATCTCGACCCGAAACTCACCCATTCATTCTCTCCAGAGATGCTGCCTGAACCGCTGAGTTACTCCAACAGCATTTTTTTTGTCTACCTTCGATTTATACCAGCATCTGCAGTTTTTTACCTAGACATAAAATACTGGAGTAACTCAGCAGGACAGACAGCTTCTCTGGAGAGAAGGAATGGGTGCTGCTTTGCCTCAACACTTTGTATGAAAAAGTTGTCCCTCAGGTTCCAATTTAATCTTTCCCCCCTCACCTTACAGCGGAACTAGAATCCTCTAGTTCTTGATTCCCCTGCTCTGGGGAATAGACTCAAGGCATTTTCCCTATCTATTCCTCTCATGATCTTACACACCTCTACAAGATCACCCCTCATCCTCCTGCGCTCCAAGGAATAAAGTCCTAGCCTGTCCAACCTCTCCCTACATCTCAGGTGCTGGAGTCTTGGCAACATCCTCGTAAATCTTCTCTGCACTCTTTCCAGTCTCGTTGGTTTCATTTTAATACAGCATGGACCTAACTCAACAATCAAGTTATTCATATAAGATATGGTCTGAAGAAGGGTCTCGACCCGAAACATCTCCCATTCCTTCTCTCCCGAGATGCTGCCTGACCTGCTGAGTTACTCCAGCATTTTGTGAATAAACACCTAAGATATGGACCATACTGGTTCTATGCTAAAGATAGGCACAAAATGCTGGAGAGACTCAGCGGGACAGGCAGCATCTCTGGAGAGAAGGAATGGGCGTCGTTGCGGGTCGAGACCCTTCTTAAGTCTGAGGCCTTTAGCCCACAGACTGTGCTGAACGTGACGCCAATCTCCTCTCCCGACTCATTATCCCTACATTCCCTGCATGTGCTGTCCAAAGCCGCCTTAAATCCCACTTTTGTACCTGCCTCCATCACCACCGCCTCTGGCGGCACGTTCCAGATGCCCACCACTCTCTGTGTAAAAAAAATCTCCTTTAAACTGTTAAAGCCATGCCCTCCCGACTTTGATATTTCCACTCTGGGAGTCATTCTGACCGTCCACTCTGAACATTATTACTTCCTAATCCTTGACCTTGGAAATTGTTTCTTTAAAACAAAATCAATTTGTCTTATAATGCATGAAACGTCTGTGACCTTGGTAATTTTGTGCAGAGACAGTAGCCAGCTCTATTGGAATATTCTTTATCGGTGCTTATAAAAATAATCTAGCGTGGGTCTGTTTCTCTTGATCACAGCTAGACAATGGACAAGGTGCTGACATTCCTTAGCCACTTCACAAGTAAATTGCACTTATTAGTTGCCGGTCTAATCTTTCAACAGTTTTTTTTCCAATCTCACATAATTTTGTGATTTTCAAGGTCAAAATAAAGCCAAAACATTTATTGTTGTTCTTCACAGTTTAAATGTTTTGGATTAATCTTGACCTTGGAAATCACACAATATGTGAAATTGGAAAAAAAACTGTCGTCAACTGATGAGTGCGATTTACTCGTGGAGTTGCTAAGGAACAAGCGTATGCCTGCACCTTGTTCATTGTCTAGCTGCGATCAAGAAAGGCAATTGTAAACTGGAGAACGAGGATGGTGCTGCATAATTTATTTGGCAATAGAGATGCCTGTGTTATCAGAGACTATTATTGTTTGGTCATTTTATCGCTGAGTTGTGGAGGAATTGATTGGAATGAAACCTTTGGCTGATTTCCATCAGGTTATCTTCAGTGTCATAGAGTCATAGATTCACGCAGCGTGGAAACAGGCCCATTGGCCCAACTTGCCCACACCGACCAACATGCCCCGTCTACACTAGTGATTGCTGAGGAGCACAGGAACACATAATGTTACAGCATGGATGTAGGACCTCTGATCTGTACAAGTGTAGTTATGCATTTCAACATAGACCACCTTTGATAATTCAATTAATTTGCCTACTCTTTAAGACCAGAAGCACCCATCTCCCGGCTTGTACTCGCTGGAATTCGGCTTGTACTCGCTGGAATTTAGAAGATTGAGGGGGGATCTTATAGAAACTTACAAAATTCTTAAGGGGTTGGACAGGCTAGATGCAGGAAGATTGTTCCCGATGTTGGGGAAGTCCAGAACAAGGGGTCACAGTTTAAGGATAAGGGGGAAGTCTTTTAGGACCGAGATGAGAACGTTTTTTTTCACACAGAGAGTGGTGAATCTGTGGAATTCTCTGCCACAGAAGGTAGTTGAGGCCAGTTCATTGGCTATATTTAAGAGGGAGTTAGATGTGGCCCTTGTGGCCAGGGGGTATGGAGAGAAGGCAGGTACAGGATACTGAGTTGGATGATCATATTGAATGGCGGTGCAGGCTCGAAGGGCCGAATGGTCTACTACTGCACCTATTTTCTATGTTTCTATGTTTTATCAAGAGTTGATGAATGTCTAATTGCCATAGATACCAATAATGGACCAATTCACTTCATACTTGCAGCAGCAAAACAGGCCTGTATTGAGGCCCGGCACGGTGACGCAGCGGTAGAGTTGCTGCCTTACAGCACTAGAGACCCCGGTTCGTTACTGACTGGGGGGTGCTGCCTGTATGGAGTTTGTACGTTCTCCCCGTGACCGCGTGGGTTTTCTCCGGGCGCTCCGGTTTCCTCCCACATTTGTAAGGCAGCAAGTCCACTGCTGCACCACTGTGCTGCCCCACTGTGCTGCCCCACTGTGCTGCCCCACTGTGCTGCCCCACTGTGCTGCCCCACTGTGCTGCCCCACTGTGCTGCCCCACTGTGCTGCCCCACTGTGCTGCCCCACTGTGCTGCCCCACTGTGCTGCCCCACTGTGCTGCCCCACTGTGCTGCCCCACTGTGCTGCCCCACTGTGCTGCCCCACTGTGCTGCCCCAAATCAACATAACATCGTAGCATAGCATTGACCAAATGCAACAGTCAAGTAATTAATATGAGATACATTTTCAATATTTATAGATTAATGATTCTTAGTGATGGTCAGCCATGATTACAATGAATGGCGGTGCTGGCTCGAAGGGCCAAATGGCCTCCTCCTGCACTTATTTTTTATGTTTCTATGTTTTGCTTCAGTAAAGATTGCTGCCCAGGATTTTAATCACTTCATTTAAAGAGAACAGACATGAAAGGTCCCAACCTTTCTTCAGTCTGGTTGTCACAAAACGTCACCCATTCCTCCTCTTCACAGATGCTGCCTGTCCCGCTGAGTTACTCCAGCATCTTGTGTCGATCTTCACTGTAAACCGGCACCTGCAGTTTCTTCCTACCCTGGTTCTAGGTTATCCCACTTTTGCATCCTGCACACAAGAAGCACCTGACAGAAGCCCATTCACCTACAAACCTGCATGTCTTTGGGACGTTGGAGGATACCGGAGCACCCGGAGAAAACCCACGCGGTCACAGAGATAACGTACAAAATCCGCACAGACAGCACCCGTAGTCGGGATCGAACCCGGGTCTCTGGCGCTGTGAGGCAGAAACTCTACCGCTGCGCCCCAGGGAGAATTTAAAAAATGGGACAAATGTTCGTGTCAGTGGACGGTCTGGTGGTGTCGGGGCTGACTTGAGCAAAGGGATCTATTTCCTCGTCACATCCAGCTCCCTCTCTGAATCTAGAATTGCTCCCAAGCATCTTGCAACCAGTAAATTATCCTTACAAGTGTAGTCAGCATCACCATGTGGGCAGGTATGGCAGCCAACCTGCCCACAGCGAGATCCCACCAAGAGCGGGGGAAATTAATGAGCGGCCAGTGGATTTCTGGCAGGCTTGGTGAGGGAATAATTGACATTGAATACCACACACTGTACATAATCCTAGAGGTTGGCACTGAGCCCTAACCTGGAGGTTGATTCAACCAAGCCATCAGAGTGTATCTTCAGCCCCAGACTCGGCAGTGCACGCACTAAATTCTGAGATTGCTGCTAAACCACACGGTTGAAGTTTCTAACGTGATCTGAAGGGGAGGGTCTTTGTTGTGGGGAAGGGGCAGTCTTTGGATTTTAGTTTTCTTTAGTGATATAGCATGGAAACCGGACCGCCTAGTCCACACCGACCAACGAAGGACCGTACACTTGTTCAATGCTTTCCCACTTTCATACTCTTCACACATGGCGCAGCGGTAGAGTTGCTGCCTTACAACAAATGCAGCGCCGGAGACCCAGGTTCGATCCCGACTACGGATGCTTGTCTGTACGGAGTTTGTACGTTCTCCCCGTGACCTGCGTGTTTTTTCTCCGGGATCTTTGGTTTCCTCCCACACTCCAAAGACGTGCAGGTTTGTAGGTTAATTGGCTTGGTAAATGGAAAAATTGTCCCTAGGATGGTGTTAATATGCGGGGATCGCTGGTCGGCGCGGACCCGGTGGGCCGAAGGGCCTGTTTCCGCAATGTGTCCCTAAACTAAACACACCAGGGCCAATTTACAGAAGCCCATTAACCTACAAACCCGCACGTCTTTGGGATGTGGAGGAAACCGGAGCACCCGGAGGAAACCCACGCAGTCACAGGGAGAATGTACAAACTCCGCACAGACAGCACCCGTGGTCAGGATTGAACCCGAGTCCGGCGCTGTGAGGCAGCAACTGTGCTGCCCCGAACTTTTAAATCATCGTATTCAATGATGATGCATTAATAGCTTTATTTTCCAATAAAATGTTTGTTTAAAATTGTTGCATCGTGCAATTATGATTAGCAGTCCGTTTAAAGGAAGTACTAACTTTGCAGATACAAAATGCTGGAGTAACTTAGCAGGACAGGCAGCATCTCTGGAGAACATGGAGAGGTGATGTTTTGGGTCCGGACCCTTCTTCAGGTAGCTCCAATAGATCCTATAATTTTGCAGTGGTTCCCTGCTATGTTCCAGTCTGTTCCTGATATTATATTTCAAGTTTGTTTAAAATATAATATTTCCGAGCCTGCCTATTAGGCTCAGTGGAATAATCTGAGTTATGCGGCAGAATTTCTGCTTCTACACATGCTCTTTGTGGATCTGAGAGAAACATATAAAATTCTTAAGGGATTGGACAGGCTAGATGCAGGAAAAATGTTCCCCATCTTGGGGGAGTCCAGAACCAGGGGTCACAGTTTAAGAGTTGTGAATCTGTGGAATTCTCTGCCACAGAAGGCAGTGGAGGCCAATTCACTGGATGTTTTCAAGAGAGAGTTAAATTTAGCTCTTAGGGCAAACAGAATCAAGGGATATGGGGAGAAAGCAGGAACGGGGTACTGGTTTTGGATGATCAGCCATGATCATATTGAATGCCGGTGCTGGCTCGAAGGGCCGAATGGCCTACTCCTGCACCTATTTTCTACGTTTCTGTGTTTCTTTATTTTTTCAGAATAGAGATAGAAGTTCGTGACAAGAGGAATATAATTAAAATCGAAACCTGGCCCAAAAGTTAGTTGAGGTGTAAATAAGGTTGTATAAAAGGCACATTAATGCAGAGTTTCAAAAGCTATCCTCAAAGAGACCGCCTCAGATCCGTGTGAACTCCCATATACAAATACGGTCAATAGTTTGGACTCTGTTCGCTAGCTTCAGGTGTTGGAACAGATAACAGGTGGCGTTATCTAGTGCGGGCAGCTGATCGCAAAGACGGCAAGTGGCACTCTGAAGCTCCAAGTGATGTCTGTTCAAAGTTCCCCGTTTTGAAACGTACTCTCACAGTGCCGTGTGGTTTAAAAATAGGCTCAACCCAGAGCACAGTGAAGTTGCTCCCACTTCTCCATTAGAACTGAGAACTTAGAACTGAGATGAGGAAAAGCTTTTTCAGTCAGAGAGTTGTGAATCTGTGGAATTCTCTGCCTCAGAAGGCAGTGGAGGCCAATTCTCTGAATGCATTCAAGAGAGAGCTGGATAGAGCTCTTAAGGATAGCGGAGTCAGGGGGTATGGGGAGAAGGCAGGAACGGGGTACTGATTGTGGATGATCAGCCATGATCACATTGAATGGCGGAGCTGGCTCGAAGGGCCGAATGGCCTCCTCCTGCACCTATTGTCTATTGTCTATTGTCTCTCTCTCTGTCTCTGCCGCACAGGAAACTTGACTCCTGACTTTCCTTTTCGATTTTTGATAGTGCTGGAAACCAGTTACCTGGATGACAGTCACTTTGGCATTGTCAGCAAGGATTCAATGCCTTCTCTTGGCCTTCCAGTATAATATTCAATCAGTATAATATTCAATCAGGAAGAACCAGCTTATATCATTGCAGCTTTAAAGGGTCAATCTCACGGAAACTAATTTTGCTGCCTGGCTGCCCCACACCATTCAGCAACTCCAAGGTCGGCCTCTCTCTCTAAGCTTCCAAGGCTCAGTATCATTGCTGCTGGCTGCCACTAATCTGTGCTATTTCTCTCTCACCTTGCCCCTCACTCCCACATTAGAGAGGTCACTGTGGCCAGTTTAGCTTACTTTAGGAATGAACTGCAGTTGCTGGTTTAAACTGAAGATAGACACAAAATGCTGGAGTAACTCAGCGGGGGCAGGCAGCATTTCTGGAGAGAAGGAATGGGTGATGTTTTGCATCGAGACCGTTGATGGGTCTCGACCCGAAACATCACCCATTTCTTCTCTCCAGAGATGCTGCCTGTCCCGCTGAGTTACTCCGCCATTTGGTGTCCATCTTTCACTTTGTTTAGTTTAGTTTAGAGACACTCCTAGACTGTGGAAAAGCATCCCTCTCCCCATCAGAACTGCCCCCTCCGTCGACTCCTTTAAGTCCAGGCTCAAAACCTATTTCTACTCCCTAGCGTTTGAGACCCTCTGAGGGGGCGCTGTGAACTGTTTATGTATGTGCTGTTATGTTTGTGTGCCATTGTATGTTCGTTCTTAGTACCTGAACTGATGTACAGCACTTTGGTCAACGTGGGTTGTTTTTAAATGTGCTATACAAATAAAATTGGCTTGACTTGACTTGACAGCGTGGAAACAAGGCCCTTCAGCCCCCCCCAAGTCTGCGCCGACCAATAATCACCTGTACTACCCTACACGCTAGCGGCTACATACAGTAGTAGGCTCTTAACTTATACACCTGCATGTCTTTGGAGCGTGAGAGGAAACTGGAGCATCCGGGGAAACCCCACGCAGTCACGGGTGGAACGTACAAACTCTGTACACACAGCACCCGAGGTCAGAATCGAACCCGGGTCTCCGGCTCTGTAAGGCAGCAACTCTATCGCTGTACCACTGTGCCACCCCAATGTTCCCAGTGCTAAGGAGAGAAGAATTCTTTCTCCTCCGCCAAGAAGATGATGTCCACGTGTTGGCTGACTTCCCAAATGTAAAGGCTCCTTTAGACCTTTAGAGTTTGCTTGTAGATAGGTCTCCTTATCCTGAGAGCCTGGTTCGTCTCCTTCCTTGCACACAGTACATCCCTCCATCTCCAGATTTACATTTCAATAGACAATAGACAATAGGTGCAGGAGTAGGCCTTTAGGCCCTACGAGCCAGCATCGCCATTCAATGTGATCATGGCTGATCATCCACAATCAGTACCCCGTTCCTGTCTTCTCCCCATACCCCCTGACTCCGCTATCATTAAGAGCTCTATCTAACTCTCTCTTGAAAGCATCCAGAGAATTGGCCTCCGCTGCCTTCTGAGGCAGAGAATTCCACAGATTTACAACTCTCTGACTGAAAAAGTTTTTCCTCATCTCCGTCCCAGTTTCTTGTCATCACATGTACTGAGGTACAGTGAAAAGTCTTGTCTTGCACGCTATCCAATCAAATCAGATAATACTATATGTAAATACAATCACGTCAAATTCAAGTCCAATGTGTAGAGCAAAGGGAAAGATACAGAGAGCAGATAATAGTTTTTGGCATTATAAAGCAACGCTTCCAGATAGTAAGTCCAGAATACTACACCCATAAGGTGAACGTCAAAATCTGTGAGCAAGCCGACACCGCCATCTTCTCATCACCCAATGTGTTAACCCTGTTCCTCTCTCCACTGACGCTTCCGATCTGTATTTTCAACATTTTTTGTAATCTTATTTAAGACTAATTGAGCCAAATCTGCTGTAGTGTGAGATTTGCTTGCCATGTGTGTCTGGTTTGATATTGATTGTTTGTTCAAGACTTTTCAGTGGCTTGCCATTGCTGCCTCTGACCTGCTGTGGTTTTGCTCTCTAGTCTATAGTAACATAGAGTCATAGTGCCAGATAGTGTGGAAACAGGCCCATCGGCCCAACGTGCCCACACCGGCCAACATGTCCCAGCTACACTAGTCCCACCTGCCTGCATTTGGTCCATATTCCTCTAAATCTGTCCTATCCATGCACCTGTCTAAATGTTTCTTAATCGTTGTGATAGTCCCTGCCCTAACTACCTCCTGGGTCGGTGATGTTTTGGGTCAGGACCCTTCTTCAGACTCGTAGTCAGCATGAACACAATTGTGTAAACTGGGCAAAAGTGATGTCACCCCGTTCATGGAAATTCCCTTTGGTCTCCTCATCCCTTCTCCCTCTCTGCCACTTAAAACATGATTGTTTACTTACTTTTTCCAATTCAGACAAAACGTCATTGACCTGAAATGCTAACTTAGTTCTCCCTCCACAGATGCTGCCTACTCTGCTGAAAATCCCAAGCGTTTTCTGTCTTTATTTCAGATTTCCAGTCAGTTTTCTTTTGCTTTTTTGTATTTACATCCCTGTGCTGATCAACTTCAACAGTGATGAAAAAACTATTGGTGGTCTTTAGTCAGAGGGTGGCAATCTTTAGTCAGAGGGTGACAATCTTTAGTCAGAGGGTGACAATCTTTAGTCAGAGGGTGGTGAATCTGTGGAATTCATTGCCACAGACGGCTGTGGAGGCCAAGCCTTTGGGTATTTTTAAGGCGGTGTTTGACAGATTCTTGATTAGCACGGGTGCCAGGGGTTATTGGGGAGAACGGAGGAGAATGGGGTTGGGAGGGAGAGACAGATAGATAGATAGAAAGATTAGATGCTGGCTTTACCATACACTGTAAATGGCTCGATTGTAGTCATGTATTGTTTTTCCACGGACTGGATAGCGCGCGACTAAAGCTTTTCACTGTACCTCGGTACACGAGACAGTAAACGAAACTAACTAACTAGATCAGACTGAATGGCGGAGTAGACTCGATGGGCCGAACGGCCTAAGTCTGCTCGTATGACCGATGAACCTATGGTCGATTTGCAGTTACTTTGTTTACCGTTTTGCATGGAAGCACCAGGCATTTTAGCATCTCCAGGATTTTGCTTTGGGTACATTTACAGTTCATTCCGGTTTGTGCTTGGTGTATTTTCTCCTCACAATTTATTAGCACAGTAAAATGTTTATGGGTTGCGCGCACAACAGGAAAAGACTTTGATCATTCCTTTCACGTCGATTTGAATAGCTGAAACTTTTGGAGTCTATTGAAGTGCTTGCTTTATTCCCTCAATGTACACAATGAGAACATTTATTGAAGAGATTATTCTCATTAAAATAATAAGTTCTGTCTTATAGGAGCTGCAGTCAGCTTGAGCAGTGCTGTGGCAGTATAAGGTGCCAGCTGATTAATGTTGTGCTTTAGGCTTGCTCTAAAGGATATGATCTGAGGAATAATTCATCAGAGACTGTGTAAAGACTTGCAATTGCAGATCATTAGCAGGTGCCCAGAGGCTGAGGGATAGAAGATACATTGTAAATTGGCAGAGAAGGCTGTAACTTTGATTCTGCGGATTTTCCCTTTTGTGACAATAATGAACTTTGTGTTTTTGCATGCTATATAAGTAATTTAGTTTTTAAAAAATGATTTCTTATTAAAAAAATCAGCTCGGGGGGGAGAAACACTCAAGGTATATTAACAGTAGCTAAAGCCGAATGTTGAAAGGTAAATACAATAGAAACTTTTACCCTTGCATTTTGAGTTAGTTATACATAGTTGAGTGAGTTAGATATGGCTCTTAGGGTTAACGGAATCAAGGGATATGGGGAGAAAGTAGGAACAGGGTACTGATTTTGGATGATCAGCCATATAACAACTACAGCATGGAAACAGGCCTGTCCGGCCCTACCAGTCCACGCCGACCATTCTCCCTGACCTAGTCTCATCTACCTGCACTCAGACCATAACCCTCCAATCCCCTCTTATCCATATACCTATCCAATTTACTCTTAAATAATAAAATCGAGCCAGCCTCCACCACTTCCTCCGGAAGCCCATTCCATACAGCCACAACCCTCTGAGTAAAGAAGTTCCCCCTCATGTTACCCCTAAACCTTTGTCCCTCAATTCTGAAGCTATGTCCCCTTGTTGGAATCTTCCCCACTCTCAAAGGGAAAAGCCTACCCACGTCAACTCTGTCCGTCCCTCTCAAAATTTTAAAAACCTCTATCAAGTCCCCCCTCAACCTTCTACGCTCCAAAGAATAAAGACCCAACCTGTTCAACCTCTCTCTGTAGCCTAAGTGCTGAAACCCAGGCAACATTCTTGTAAATCTCCTCTGTACTCTCTCCATTTTGTCGACATCCTTCCTATAATTTGGCGACCAGAACTGCACACCATACTCCAGATTCGGCCTCACCAATGCCCTGTACAATTTCAACATTACATCCCAACTTCTATACTCGATGCTCTGATTTATAAAGGCAAGCATACCAAACGCCTTCTTCACCACCCTATCCACATGAGATTCCACCTTCAGGGAACAATGCACAGTTATTCCCAGATCCCTCTGTTCCACTGCATTCCTCAATTCCCTACCATTTACCCTGTACGTCCTATTTTGATTTGTCCTACCAAAATGCAGCACCTCACACTTATCAGCATTAAACTCCATCTGCCATCTTTCAGCCCACCCTTCCAAAAGGCCCAAGTCTCTCTGTAGACTTTGAAAATCTACCTCACTATCAACTACTCCACCTATCTTAGTATCATCTGCATATTTACTAATCCAATTTGCCACACCATCATCCAGATCATTAATGTAAATGACAAACAACAGTGGACCCAACACAGATCCTTGGGGCACTCCACTAGACACTGGCCTCCAACCTGACATACAATTGTCAACCGTTACCCTCTGGTATCTCCCATTCAGCCATATTGAATGACGGTGCTGGCTTGAAGGGCCAAATGGCCTACTCCTGCACCTATTTTCTATGTTTCTATTTTACTGGCTAACAATGACAGTTTCAGTCAAGAAGGGTCTCAACCCAAAACGTCACCCATTCCTTCTCTCCAGAGATCTTGCCTGCCCTGCTGAGTTACTCCAGCTTTGCGTTTCTAACCACAATAACATTGTTTACTTCAGTATAATAACTCTGATTTTTAAAAAAATCTTTTGCCAATTGTATCTCATGTAGCTGTGGAAAATTAATATACACAGCGTGGAAACAGGCCCTTCTGCCCAACTTGCCCACACCGACCAAGATGGCCCATCTACACCAGTCCCACCTGCCTGCGTTTGGCACATATCTCTCTAAGCCTTTCATATCCACGCATCTGTGCAAATGCGATTTAAATGTGTGCTTAAAGGCAGCAATGTGGCGGCGCGGTAGAGTTACTGCCTCACAGCGCCAGAGACCCAGGTTCGATCCTGACTATGGGTGCTGACTGTAGTACTGAGTTTGTATAAGAAAATAACTAGATGCTGGTACCAATCAAAGGTATTCATTCACAAAATGCTGGAGTAACTCAGCAGGTCAGGCAGCATCTCAGGAGAGAAGGAATGGGCGATGTTTCGGGTCCAGACCCTTCTTCACTGAGTTTGTACGTTCTCCCCGTGACTGCGTGGGTTTTCTCCGGGTACTCCGGTTTCCTCCCACACTCCAAAGACGTACAGGTTTGTAGGTTAATTGGTTTGGTGTAAAATGGAAAATTGTCCCCAGTGTGTGTCGGGCAGTGCTAGTGTACGGGGATGGCTGGTCAGTGCGGTCTCGGTGGGCCGAAGGGCCTGTTTCCACGCTATAATCTCTAAACTAAACTAAATTATGCTATTGTACCTGCCTCAACTACCTCCTCTGGCAGGATAGGATGTTCTTGCTATGGAGGGCGTGCAGCATAGGTTCACTAGGTTAATTCCCGGAATGGCGGGGCTGTCGTATGTTGAAAGGCTGGAGCGATTGGGCTTGTATACACTGGAATTTAGAAGGATGAGGGGGGATCTTATTGAAACATATAAGATAATTAGGGGATTGGACACATTAGAGGCAGATAACATGTTCCCAATGTTGGGGGAGTCCAGAACAAGGGGCCACAGTTTAAGAATAAGGGGTAGGCCATTTAGAACGGAGATGAGGAAGAACTTTTTCAGTCAGAGGGTGGTGAAGGGGTGGAATTCTCTGCCTCAGAAGGCAGTGGAGGCCAGTTCGTTGGATGCTTTCAAGAGAGAGCTGGATAGAGCTCTTAAGGATAGCGGAGTGAGGGGGTATGGGGAGAAGGCAGGAACAGGGTACTGATTGAGAGTGATCAGCCATGATCGCATTGAATGGCGGTGCTGGCTCGAAGGGCTGAATGGCCTACTCCTGCACCTATTGTCTATTGTCTATTGTTCCGTACACCCACCGCCTTCCGGGTGAAAAGTTTGCCCTCTCAGTTTCCTATTAAACCTGTGGATGAGTGTGTGGATCCATGGTCTTGATGTCAGAGCATGAAGATCGGGTGGATGTGATGTTGACGTAGGGGAGAGGTGCAGTGGTGTTGAACAGCTCTGATCTTTGCTGAACTATTGATCCAGTTTGAGCTGAAATCCAAATAAACGTGGAAAAAAACACATCTTAAAAGTCTGCCAAAAAAACATGAGTGCCCGTACCGGGTGCTGGAGCACGGACAGACAACCTTTATCTTGGACATGGGGGGCCGGCCGGAGGCCGTGTCAATTGACCGCCTGAAGCCGGCCCACTTAGACATTGACCAACCGGTGCGAGTTGCCCAGCCTCGGCCATGAGGTCGCCAACCCTTCCGGGACCCACCACCTGTCCCTCCAACTGTGCCTCCGCCGGCCCCTCTGTCGACCGGCAACGGCAGCGGCAGAGGCAGTGTGTTCGCCCGCCCCGAATCGCGGGGCTTGGGTCGGCCCGCCGCGGACCTTTCACCGTCCGGCGCGGCCTGGAATAGGCCGTTGACCTTTCACCGCCCAGCGGCGGCTTCAATATCGGGAGCCCCGACCGCCCCGACGTGGCAACTCCAACAGCCTGACCGCGGGACAAGACGGCAGGGAAGAGAAAAAAACATTTTGGCCTTTCATCACAGTGAGGAGGGACTGGAGGAGACTCACTGTGATGGATGTTTCTTTTTGTTTGGTGTTAGTTGTGATTGTATGTGTTATTGCATTTTTATTGATTAATCTTATTGGTCTTATTGTTCAACTGCGGGTAATGTTTCATTTTACTACACATTTATGTGTATGTAACAAATAAACGACTATTGACTATTGATATTGACTATTGACCGATTACCGTAAGCAGTCCGGTCGGGTTGTGCAACCACCAGTGCGCTTTGTGCCTCCGGTTCTGGGGGGGGGGGGGTCCTGTGGCGGCTCCCAAGGGTCGGGTCATACCACTACCGACCCCTCGGCACGGGAATGGACCAGTCCAGGGGGGCGGTCCGGTACTAGATATACAAGGACAAGGTTTTGGGCGCGAAGCCATTCTGGCAGACTCGACCCGTCTGATAACCAACTATTAAAACCTTAACGCCCCCAAAATACCTGGCTCCTTGCCTTTATTTCGGGCCTCTACCGACGCGCCACAACAGTGGCATTTTAGAGACTTTTGGACAGGTGCAAGGATATGCAGGAAATGGAGTGTTATGGATTAAGTGCATGCAGATATGAGTTGGTCTTGGCCTCATAGTCAGCACAGGCAGTGTGGACCAAAGAACCTGTTCCTGTGCTGTACAGTTTTATAAGTTCATAAGTTATCGGAACAGAATTAGGCCATTCGGCCCATCAAGTCTACTTCACCATTCTATCATGGCTGATCTATCTTTTCCCCTCAACCCCATTCCACCTCCCTCTCCCCATAACCCCTGACACCCGTACTAATCATGAATCTGTCAATCTCCGCCTTAAGAATATCCATTGACAGCCGTCTGTGGCAATGAATTCACAGATTCACTGCCCTCTGACTTAAGAAATTCCTCCTCGTCTCTTTTCCAAAGGTACGTCCTTTTATTCTGAGGCTATGGTTTTATGTTCTGAGTTTGTGAATACATTTTTTGTTCATTGGAGATTACCAGATAGGGCTAAGGGCCCTGAAGGCTCCAGATTCTCTTCCTACATGGACATGGCTTGGCGAAGGCATCAAAATCTCTGTGGATGTGAATGTCGGGCACTGAGGAAGATATAGGACTTAGAGTCATAGTTGTCATGCAGTGTGGAAACAGGCCCTTCGACCCAACGTTTGGAAACAGAAACACAATGTGAGTCCCAGGATCGTAAGCAGAGCAGATGATTATTAAAATATTTGGATATTAAAATCACCAGGAAATTCTTGTAGGGCTCTCTGATCGTCAGACTCAAATTTCTGTTGTACCGTATATACCCGTCGTTCAAAAAATTCAAGAGGACCATGCCAATTGGAATAGATTCCACTGTAGTTAAAGTGTTTTCTTCTTCAGAAGTGATCTGGTCCCTTGTGTACCTCAAGCACTTAGTCAACAGTGGAATTAAAAACCTCATCATCATCGGCGGTCACTGGAAGCGAGTGTGACTGCCCTTTGCACAGAGGAGGCCTGTGCGTGACTTTGTTTAACGTGGGGAGACTGGTGCACAGACAGCCACCACACAGATCTGGGTCAGGATCCAGTGGCATGGAGTCCAAGACGACCGGGGACCCTTTTCTGCTGCAGCCTTCATCCATCCGCCTTCCCAGCCGTTGTGACGCTCCACTAAAGTCAGCCGTCATCCTCCTCCTGTTCCACCGTTGAGGTCTTGGTTGGATCGCTCTTTGTCAGGGACCTCCCCCTCGACCTTACCGCCATGGGTGACCCTACCAGGAGCCTGGCTCCAGACGGCATCGCTCTCAGGATCTCAGGACCACACGAGCTTCTCCACCACGACAAGGTGACAATCCCCAGTTAAAAACCTACTGCATACTCTAGAATCTTTTTTTTTCTAGTTTTCTAGTTTAGTTTAGTTTAGACATACAGCGGGGAAACAGGCCCTTAGGCCCACCGAGTCTGTGCCGATCAGCGATTCCCGCACACTAACGCCATCCTATATGCACTAGGGACAATTTACAATGATACCAAGCCAATTAATCTGCAAACCTGTACGTCTTTGGAGTGAGGGAGGAAAAACCGGAGCACACGGAGAAAACCCACACGGTCACAGAGAGAACGTACAAACTCTGTACAGACAGCACCCGTGGTCAGGATCGAACACGCTCTTTGGCGCTGTAAGGCAGCAACTCCACCGCTGCACCACCATTTTTAGTTTAGTTTAGTTTTAGAGATACAGCACGGAAACAGGCCCTTCGGCCCACCGGGTCCGCGCCGACCAGCGATCCCCTCACACTAACGCTACCCTACACGCACTAGGGACAATTTACACTTATACCAAGCCAATTAACCTACAAACCTGCACGACTTTGGAGTGTGGGAGGAAAAACCGGAGCACCAGGAGAAATCTCACGCAGGTCACGGGGAGAACGTACAAACTCCGCGCAGACAGCACCCGTGGTCAGGATCGAATGTGGGTTTTTGCCGCTGTAAAGTAGCAACTCCACCGCTGCACTGCCGTGCCGCCAATCATTCTTTGGTGATTAGTCTTCTGACATGGAAATATTTTGCCCGGTTAACTTTTTCCACTGCGACCGTAAATGTGTTTGTGGTGGAAATCCAAACTTAAACTCTTGAGTTAATGAAAAACGATGAAGCCGCCAATACTGAAGCTTCCCGTGTGAAAATATCATTAAAATACGTTAAAATATAATGATTATAATCTGGTAAATAATTGCATTTTCACTTGCGAGGATTGAATATATTTCTAGCAAATTGTTTAATTAAATGCAGTAGTATTTTGGCTGTTTGTCGCCAATTAAAATCTCATTCCTCTTTACGGTATCATTGCTACAATTAAAACAATCTTCAGCATTCAGATAAATTGGTGGCAAATGAATAATTATGATTTTCCATTTATTCTCAATGATACGAAGTATTGAAACATTTGAGGATGGGATAATATTGTCAATAGATAATCATCTTGTGTGCCATTAGAATTAGTGTATATGATTTAAAAATAAATCATCATTTTAAAATAATAATTTTAAAATACGCATCTTCTTTATCAGATTGTGTAATGTAAAACATGCTCAATGCATTAAACAGATGACTACTCATATTGTGCATGTATTTATCTTAATATTTTTACAATTCTCTGATTTAGCAATTGCTTCAGGTGCTAGGAATGTGTTTTAAGAAGGGTCTCGACCCAAAACGTCACCTATTCCTTTTCTCCAGAGATGCTGCCTGACTCGCTGAGTTACTCCAGCTTTTTGTGTCTTTCGTCGGTTTAAACCAGCACCTGCAGTTCCTTCCCACACGATATACACCATGAATCATACCTGCTCCTAATTATATTGTTATATTAGGAAATTTTCGGCATTCTCATTCCTGGAATTTGCACAGAAAATATGATTGCTGCAGAGTTCTGTCCCATGAAATATTATGTCCGTAATTCAAAGATCTTCCAATTTATTAAATTATGATTTAAACATTTTTCATGCAAAAGTTAATTGATTTCCAGAGAAGACATGAATTGAGGTCTTGCCTGTGAGTGTAGATTGATGTGGAGGTTCCTATGGTGTTAGTTCACACATAACTAGTTCAGAAATACTGCTGCATTTAATTAAATAATTGGGAAGAGTTGGTGCAGAGGTAGAGCTATCTCCTCACAGCGCCAGAGTCCCGGGTTCGATCCTGACTACGGGTGCTGTCTGTATGGAGTTTGTACGTTCTCCCCGTGACCTGCGTGGGTATTCTCAGGGAGCACCGGTTTCCCCCCACACTCCAAAGACATACAGGTTTGTAGGTTAATTGGCTTGGTAAAATTGTAAAAATTGTAAATTGTCCAGGGTGTGTGTAGGATAGTGTTTGTGTGCGGGGATCGCTGGTCGGCGCGGATCCGGTGGACTGAAGGGCCTGTTTCTGGACTGTATAAACTAAACTAAACTAAACTAAAGTTGTTCTGCTGTGTCTTAGTCATTATTTCTCCTACAACTAACAACTCAAAAACAGGTTACTTGGTCGTGATCACAATGCTTTAATAGGCTCTTGTGGGAAATTATGTACAAAATTTCTTGCTAGTTTATGACAGGGACTTCATTTCAAATCTATTTATTGGTTGTAAAATGGTTTAAGGCATTTTGAGATGTAAGTGAAGGAAACAATGTCCACACAATGTCCACAATGTCCATGCCTAAAAGCGTTTTTCCCAAGTTATTCATAATTACATTTTTAAACACCCAGCTTTCTATCCTTCAAGTATTCAATTCATCACAATATCTATTCAGCCGTCACTGTTCCTTTACTTTTTTAATCCCCTGTCCATAGTAAAGCTCACACCTTCTCCCAACCTTTGCGCGGCAGAGTAAATAATCGATAGCTCTGGGTTACCTATTCCCGGAGCTTTCGACCAGAGGGTCCTGGGAATAAATCTCACCGGCAATTTGTCCTGGAGCAGCTACATCGAAGCTGTGGTCAAGAAAGCCCACCAACGCCACTACTTCCTCAGAAGGCTTAGGAAGTTTGGCACGTCCCCAACAACTCTCACCAACTTCTACAGATGCGCCCCAGAACGCATTTTATCAGGATGCATCGTAGCATGGTTTGGGAACAACTCCATCCAAGACTCCAGGTGCTCCGGTTCCCTCCCACATTCCAAAGATGTGCAGGTTTGTACGTTAATTGACGTCTGCAAATTGTCCCTTTTGTGCAGGATAGATCTAGCGTATGGGTCATCGCTGGTTGGCACGGACAGGGTGGGCCGAAAGCCCTTTCTCCACACTGTATCTCTAAACTAAAGCTAAACTAAAAGGCATCTAAGAGGACATGGATAGACGACGTTTCAAATTGGGACCCTTCTTCAGACTCTGAAAAGGGTCTCGACCGGAAACCTCACCTATCCATTGCCCATAGGGTTGCCAACTATCTCACTCCCAAATAAGGGACAAGAGGTGACGTCACTGCCCGCGCCCCACGTGACCTCACCCTGTCAGCGGCCACGTGACCTCACCCTGTCAGCGGCCACGTGCTCCCGCTCCACCAATGGCGATTGTCATCGGGCCAGGAGGTGGGTTGCTATACACCCCGAACACACTCGGCCCCGCTCCCCGAACGCATTCCATTAGCCTACACTGTCCAGGCCTACAGCGTTCTCCGGGCCTACAGTATCCGGGCCTACAGCGCCCTCCGGGCCTACAGTGTCCGGGCCTACAGTATCCGGGCCTACAGTATCCGGGCCTACAGTATCCGGGCCTACAGCGCCCCCCCGGGCCTGATACAAGACAAGGGCAGTCCCATACGGGACAAACCAATTCAGCCCAATATACGGGATGTCCCGGCTAATAGGGGACAGTTGGCAACCCTAATTGCCCATGACTTGCCCATGCCGATCAAACTGCCCCATCCATGTTAGTTGCATCTGCCCGCGTTTGGCCCATATTCCTCTAAACATTTCCTATCTATGTACCTGTCCAAATGACTTTTAAAGGGTTCCGGGGGTGATTGGGTTAACGTATGATGAGTGCTTGATGGCTCTTGGCCTGCACCCGCTGGTGTTGAGAAGGATGAGGGGCGGGGGGGGGGACCTCATTGAAACTTACCAAATAGTGAAAGGTCCATGTCCTCCAGAGATGCTGCCTGACCCACTGAGTTACTCCAGCACTTTGTGCTCCACACAAGATTCCAGCATCTGCAGTTCCTTGAGCCTACACCTAGCGCAGAACTTGACGTTGGTCCAATTTCCGCATTATGTTCCCGAACTGCGGCACTTAGTTGTTAACTTTCTGTTGGAACTTCATTCGAATGTGTGCAGGGTGTGGATTACATAGCACTTTAAATAATGTAGCAAATTCCAGCCATTACAATTTGCCAAAGGAAATGCAGATGAGCATTATTAATTCATGCCGTCATTAAGTGGCTGCAAGTTTCTAGAAAGGATATATTATCAATAAAGTAGCCCCACAGATGATAGACAAAGCACCACGATGGGGCCATTCGAGATAGTCAGACCTCGGCTAATTAACACGTGGCACTCAATAAAGAGCCCAGACCCTCATACGTTGAGTAAATGCAGTTTTTCAAACGGGAATGGTTTCAGTTTAGGAGAAGCCCAAGGCTTGTGCTGTGAATTTAAACCACATCATTCATTTAAAACATTATACCTTTTTAACGGAATAATCCCAAAGGACTATTCTGCACTGTGGCCATTTCATTTGTCTCATTTACTCTCGCCTCTAAAGATCAAGATCTAAACATCCCTGTACAGTGGGCAGAGGAATGTGCAACATAAATATCTGAAAACTCTAATAATATTATGCAAGGGTTCGTAGAATCTATATATTCAAACTCTCGTTTGTTTGTTTGTTTGTTCCTGAACTACAGCCAAAGCGGTACACGACAGCAACAATTTCAGGTTCAATCACCATCGAACCTTTGGTCCTAATGGAAGAAGTTTCATTGAAATCGGTGTTATATTTTGAAAGTTATTCCCATTTTAAAGTTTAAATCTATCTCTTAGGGAGGGGAGGTGGGCGGAGAGGGGGGGAGGAGGGGGGGAGGAGGGGAGGAGTGGGGCGGGGAGGAGAGGAGGAGAAGGTGCTGCACCAATGCAGGAGAGGTTTGGGCCCAACGGGTTCACTTGGTCTAGTATTAAATAAAAATGGTACTTATTTTATTTTATTTTATTTTACTTTATTTTATTTTAGTTTAGAGATACAGCGCGGAATCAGACCATTCGGCCCACCGGGTCCGCACCGACCAGCGATCCCCGCACATTGACACAACCCTACACACACACGAGAGACAATCTACATTTACACCAAGCCAGTTAACCAACAAACCTGTACGTCTTTGGAGTGTGGGAGGAAACCGAAGATCTCGGAGAAAACCCACTCAGGTCACGGGGAGAAGGTTCAAACTGCATGCAGACAGCACCTGTAGTCGGGATGGAACCCGGGTCTCTGGCGCTGTAAGCCCTGAAAGGCAGTAACTCTACCGCTGCGTCACCCGTAATATAAATGTCAAAAAAGAATTTGCTTTTATACAGTACTTTTCATTACCTTTTACATTAAGTGTTGAAAATGTAAGGGCTCACTGTTTTAAAGTAGGGAAACGCCACAGATAATTTTGTGCATGATAAAATCATTTTAGAAGAAATAATTAAATCCAATTAATTTGCCCGTACTGAATAGACTCTATTCAATAGAGTAAGTAGTGGTACAAGAGGTCACAGATACTCAAACCTGCAGCCACAAACAACCTGCTGGAGGAACTCAGTGGGTCAGGCAGCATGTGTGGAGGAAAATGGACAATCAGTGATTCAGGTGGTAGTCGTGGAGTCACACAGCATGGAAACAGGCCCTTGGGCCCAACTTGCCCATGCCGGCCAAAATGCCCCATCCACGCTAGCCCCACTGCTCGCGTTTTGCCCATATCCCTCTAAACATTTCCTATCTATGGACCCGTCCAATTGTCTTTTAAATGATCCCGGGGATGATTGGGTTCACGTATAGGGTTGCCAACTATCTCACTCACAAATAAGGGACAAGGTGACGTCACCGCCCCGCGCCCCACGTGACCTCACCCAGCCAGCGGCCACGTGCTCCCGCTCCACCAATGGCGGCCGGCCGGGCCGGGAGGTGGGTTGCTACGCAACCTCCGTCAGGCGGCGCACGGGCCTCCGGACCTACAGCGGCCCCCGGGCCTACAGTGCCCGGGCCTACAGCATCCGGGCCTACAGCGTCCGGGCCTACAGCGTCCGGGCCTACAGCGTACGGGCCTACAGCGTCCGGGCCTACAGCGTCCGAACCTACAGCGTCCGGGCCTACAGTGTTCGGGCCTACAGCACTCCCCGGGCCTACAGCACTCCCCAGGCCTAATACGGGACTAGGGTGGTCCTATCATATCATATCATATCATATATATACAGCCGGAAACAGGCCTTTTCGGCCCTCCAAGTCCGTGCCGCCCAGCGATCCCCGTACATTAACACTATCCTACACCCCACTAGGAACAATTTTTACATTTACCCAGCCAATTAACCTACATACCTGTACGTCTTTGGAGTGTGGGAGGAAACCGAAGATCTCGGAGAAAACCCACGCAGGTCACGGGGAGAACGTACACATTCCTTACAGTGCAGCACCCGTAGTCAGGATCGAACCTGAGTCTCCGGCGCTGCATTCGCTGTAAAGCAGCAACTCTACCGCTGCGCTACCGTGCCGCCCTGTGGCACTGGGCCTGTACTCACTGGAGTATAGAAGGATGAGGGGGGATCTCATTGAAACCTACCAAATAGTGAAAGGTCTGAATAGAGTGGATGTGGAGAGGGTGTTTCCACTAGTGGGAGAGTCTAAGACCAGAGGGCGCAGTCTCAGAATAAAAGAACGAACCTTTAGAAAGGAGATGAGGAGGAATGCCTTTAGTCAGAGGGTGGTGAATCTGTGGAATTCATTGGCACAGAAGGCCACGGACAAAGCCATGTCTTTGGGTATTTTTATAACAGGAAATTGATATGTTCTTGATTAGTAAGGGTGTCAAATGTTATGGGGAGAAGGCAGGAGATTGGGGTTGAGAGGGAAAGATGGGTCAGCCATGATTGAATGGCGGAGTAGACGCGATGGGCCGAATGGCCTAATTCTGCTCCTATCCACTTATGGAATTATGAAAAGCATCTTGACAAGGAAGGATGGAACTAGTTACAAAATTCAAAAAGGTAAATGAGAATATCTTCACAAGCCACAAAAACTATTTGTTGTACGTTACGATATTGTAATCTACAAACCAAAGTTAAACTGGTCGCTTTTAGCAGGGTATACTTTAATTTACTTCACGTGTCGTTTGGTCTCGTGATTTGCAGAATTAATAAGCACGTCAAAAAATAAGACACTGTGTTATATAAAACTGAAATTGCCAGAGAAAGCCTGCGTCCAGAGTAAGCAGAGCATGTCTTTGATGAGATATTGCTAGGACCACACATTAACCAGGTCCACTTGTGACAGATTATCAATTGAGTGTAGTTTGTCTTATCAGCTTATTAGGTATATACAGCATGTGGTTACATCTAATCCAATTGAACATTTTAAGATCAGTTATCCATCCAACCTTCTGAAGGATAAAAATTAAACATAATGTTTGTGGCTGTATCCCATCACTGTGGCAGCAGTCGGTGTTTATTAAATGCAATAAATTATAGTGAGAGGTGAGATTGGAAATGGTGGCGCGTACTCACTTAAAATTCAGTGCGGAGATGCATTTGTGTGTTCCGTGACTATCTGTCATCAATCAAGCCCGAACATCAGATTTTTTTCATTATCTTACAGAGTCCCCCGCAAAACAAGGATGGCTCGTTTCATCTCTTATTCTGGGGAATGAGAGATATTTGCATGATTTTATTTAACGAGGTGCATATTAGCCACGATAAGATGGTCTTGTCAGAGGAAGGGCATCGTCCAGGGGCAACAAGGATGTAGACAGTCGAAGAGTAATCTCTACTGCAATGACTGAGAACATACAGACATGCAAAGAAACACACACCATACATGCCTGCACTGCGCGTTCACATGTGTACTATGTACGCACTGCACACACACACACACACACACACACACACCACGCATACACACACACCATACACCATTCATGCTACACCACACACACCACACCACACACACACACACAGACACCACACACACACACACACACACACACACACACACACACACACACACACCACACACACACACACACACACACACACACACACACACAACACATACACATACACCACACATACACACACCACACACACTTGTGAACATCCTTCCATAAGCTAGGGCACAGTCCCATTCTCATCTACCCCATTGCAAACATTGAACTCTGGAACTGTTACACTACAGTGCTGTGCACTTTCTTGTGCACTCTCTAGCTTTCCCTTCACTCGACCTAATCTGCTTAAGGTTGGTGTGATTGTATTTATGTCCAGTATTATCTGGTTTGATTTCCGAGCATGCAAAGCAAAGCTTGGATGTGATGTGATATGCTGCAACGCCCTGCAAGTTCTTGTGGTCTAGGTAGTTACACGGAACATAGAAGAGTACAGCACAGTAGCAGGCCCTTCAGCCCACAATGTCCATGCTGAGCATAATGCCAAGTTACCTGTACGTGATCCTATCCATGTACCTATCTAAAAGCCTCTTAAATACCACTGTTGCATCTGCCTCCACCATCACCTTTTGCATTCATGTAGCTGCATGCAACAAGCAAGTTCTTAATTCATTTAAGAAGTTGCAACTGACAAAAAGATGCCAGTGAAATATTCCGTCTCTTTTGTTACGTCTACCCACAGACAGCCAAATTTACAGTCGATGAAATTGTGGCATTTTGTCAATATTTTGAATATTTTGTATTTGAACGTACTTTTGATTTTAAGAACAGAAAATGCTGGGGGGAAAAACTCGGCGGGTCAGGCAGCATCAGTGGAAAAGGCAAGAGTTAAACGTTCAGGTTGAATAAGTGGTGCCAGAATTTTTTGCGTTCTTTTCAGACTTCTGAAACTTGCAATTTATTTTGATTTACAACTTAATTATTGATGTTTGACAAATAATTTATAGAAGGCTTGAGGACATGAGAAGGATTCTATCCCGCTAAGATACTGATTTATAGATGCTTAGAAGGTAGCGTTTCGAACAGCTACATTGCCAACTTTTACAGATTTCGATCTAGGATTGGAATATGGGTCGAATAATGATTTTGAGTGAAAAATGCAAGCCTGTGTTCTATGAAGTGTAAATCGGTGTTGAAAAGGTTTTCGTTCAAGTTTGTTTGAACCAAGAAACTAATGTGCTTTGTTTAGTTTAGTTTAGTTTAGTTTAGTTTAGTTTAGAGATACAGCGTGGAAACAGGCCCTTCGGCCCACCTAATCCACGCCGACCAGCGATCACCTGCACACTAATTTGATCCTGCACACCAGGGACATGTACAGAAGCTGAACGTCTTTGGAATATGGGAGGAAACCGGAGCACCCGGAGAAAACCCATGTGGTCATACAGTGGATCGACTTCGGGAACTCCAAGCACGGAGCCTGCGGTCTTAGCATCGTGGTGCTCGCGGTCCACTTGGTTAGGGATTGACTTCGGGAGCTCCAACCGCAGGAGCTACGACCACCCTCATCATGGGAGCTTTGATCGCCGGCTGTGGGAGCTTCGATCGCCCCGACTGCGGATGGTTCGACCGCCCCGACCGCAGGAGGGAAGAGCGTACAATGAAAGCCCTTAGTCAGGATGGAACCCGGGTCCCTGGCGCTGTAAGGCAGCAGCTCTGCCGCTGTGCCACCGTGCCGCACTTCTGTTGTGTCGTGATGAGTTGAATGCCTATTGCATTCATCCGACCATCTTCCATCCCCCATGTTCAAGACAAGTAATAGTTTAATATTTGTTTTAAGTTAGAGGGCAGAGAAATGACACAGGAATGTTTAAACATGCATCCCTTTAAGATTAATCAATAGTAATTTCCAAGCTATCAAATTTTAAAATATTGGCAGAGGTGTTTTCAATCAGTTCCAGTGCAGCCTGTAAAATACTGAAGTCCCCAGAATTAACCACTGATGCAGAAGAAATGTATGAAATTACTCCGCTGAACACATTACTTCTCTCCTGCGGCATGTTTTAATTTTTAAACATTTCTGTGTTCATGGTTTTTATACAGTATCTTGTGGTGTGCAATGATGATCATTGGACAACCTTAAATCATGCAAAATTGTAATCGCCAATATTGTAAACACACACATACAAATTTGCACTTCAAACACTTTGATTAATGGAGTGTTGTAAGATAATTAGTAGGACGCCTTACTGTAAGTGTGAAAATAAATCAGAAGACAGGTGGGAGAAACCCCATCTTGTGTGTTTTACTACACGGACAACTTTTATCTCTTTCCTCGATGGAGATGCGACTTTCTCCGTGTCGTACCTCCGTCCGCACTGCGGCCTAACATCGCGGAGCTGGCGGTCCCTTTGCTGGGGATCGGCTTCGGGAGCTCCAACCGCGGGAGCCTGCGGACTTAACATCGTGGAGCTCACGGTCCCTTGTTTAGGGATCGAATTCGGGAGCTCCAACCGCAGGAGCTATGACCGCCCCGACGCGGGAGCTTCGATCGCCCCGACGCGGGAGCTTCGATCGCCCCAACTGCGGATGGTTCGACTGCCCCGACCGCGGGAGAAAAGGAGGGAAGAAGATAATACATTATTGCCTTCCATTACAGTGCGCAGCGGTGGATGTTTATGTTAATTTCTATGTGGTTGTGTGTCTTGTTGCTTTTTTGGTATGACTGTATGGCAAATCAAATTCCTTGTTTGTATTTACATACTTGGCTAATAAATTCATTACAATACAATACAATTATGAATGATATAAAAACACAACTTTTTCTTTCTTATATCATTGTCATACGGTTATTATTTGGTATTCAGTATTCAAGCCAGCACCGCCATTCAAGATGATCATGGCTGATCATGCAAAATCAGTACCCCCTTCCTGCTTTCTCCCCATATCCCTTGATTCTGTTAGCCCCAAGAGCTAAATCTAACTCAATCTTGAATACATCCAATGAATCGGCCTCCACTGCCTTCTGTGGCAGAGAATGCCACAGTTTCACAACTCTCTGGCTGAAAAAGTTTTTCCTCATCTCAGTCCTAAATGGCCTACCCCTTATCCTTAAACTGTGACCCCTGGTTCTGGTCTCCCCCAACTTGGGGAACATTTTTCCCTGCATCTAGCCTGTCCAATCCCTTAAGAATTTTATAACATCCTATCTGTGGAGTTGAAAAATTCACCTTGTTGGATGGGTAAGTGCTAACCAGTCGCCCTGGTACTATAAGAAAATAACTGCAGATGCTGGTACAAATCAAAGGTATTTATTCACAAAATGCTGGAGTAACTCAGCAGGTCAGGCAGCATCTCAGGAGAGAAGGAATGGGTGCGTTGGTGCATTCCCCTGCCTACCTTCAAACTATTAGATTGTGCACGTCGGGTTGATTGCATTAGTCGAAAACAGGTTGGACCACGTGAAGGTTGCAATCTCCCACCTTGATTTGACCTCCATCGCAAGCCCTGAACAGGATCCGCCCCCTCCTTGCAAGAACAGCCCATCCCCTGCACAGGCGGGGGGATGACAGACACACAGCCCATCTTGCGACTGCGGATATCCGGACCAGACCATCCCACACACCCCTCGTGAATGACTGCTCACTGGTGGCATCAAAGCCATCCACCCAGCAACTGCTGCTGCCCTGGCCTGGATGTCTATCCTTGACCTACAACTTTAGGCTGTGCATGCCATACGCAAGCAGAAGAAGACCTTCAAACCAACAAGACCTACATTTTAATTGAGCACAGTCTGTGCCAAACCTCCCAGTGCCATTGGCTTTCCAAATTCTACAGCATTCCATCTCCTTTTCTCGGGCTATGTCATTTGTGCATCTGCAAAGAACAATATTTTTTGGCCATTTTTCTATGCATCATTAAAATAACCCCCACCTGCAATGAAATAAACGCTTATGAAATTTGACGATTATATTGTACGCTCCGACATCTCAGGCCAAAACAACGTTGTAAAAACGGGGGCGTGCTACCCAATGTGGTTCGACAAGCCTATTCTTGCTGGCACAAAGATTTCAGATGGTTAAATTGCAAATCAGTATTTCTTTCTTTCAGGGAAAGGTGCTTCATTCTTTCCGTTCCACACCCAGCAGATGGGCCATTCTGTCGTGTCGGTTGAAAATTGCCCTCATGCTGAGAGATTAACTGCTCGCTGCCTTCTGTTTCCTGCTCTATGGTGGAGATCTAGCTCAGGATCCTCCTACGTCTCTTTACAGAAGCAGCAAGTTGGAATGCGTTTCCTGGCCTCTACCTGTGCAGGCGCGGAAGCCAGGCTCCAGAATTGGCTTGGAGTAACAATGCTTGCTTTTCCCATTACCTTCGTATCTCTGCAATTTTTTATTTTTTGTTTTTGCACATCCAATTCAAAGAAAATAAATCATCGACTAATGTTGGAAACCTTCAAAAAACGGCAAGGATTCTTGAGGTTGGTCAGTACGACATTCGGGGCAGCACGGTGGTGCAGCGGTAGAGTCGCTGCCTTACAGCGCCAGAGACCCGGGTTTGATCCTGCCTACGGGTGCTGTCCATACGGAGTTTGCATGTTCTCCCCGTGACCACGGGGGGGGGGGGAGGGTTTCACCGGCTGCTCCGGTTTCCTCCCAAACGTACAGGTCTATTCGCCTCGGTAAAATTGAAAATTGTCCCTAGTGTGTAGGATAGTGTAGGATAGTACGGGGTGGTCGCGTGGATTCTGTGGGCCAAAGGGCCTGGGTCCAATCCGGGTCTCTGGCGCTGTGAGGCAACAGCTCTACCGCTACGCCGCCGTGCCACCCGCAACCTCTGCAGATGTGCTGTAGAACGTGTCCTGATAGGATGCATCTCAGCACGGTCTGACCACTGCTCTGCCATTGACCATCTAACCATGCAGAGAGTGGTGGACGCTGTGAGCTCCACCACTGACTCGTCTCTTCCAGAGTCCATCTTCACTGTGCGTTCAGGAAATGCACAAGGAAATTGAGGAAATTCCTCAAGATGAGGAAAAACTTTTTCAGTCAGAGAGTTGTGAATCTGTGGAATTCTCTGCCTCGGAAGGCAGTGGAGGCCAATTCTCCGAATGCATTCAAAAGAGAGCTAGATAGAGCTCTTAAGGATAGCGGAGTCAGGGGGTATGGGGAGAAGGCAGGAACGGGGTACTGATTGAGAATGATCAGTCATTGAAAGTAGGCATGCAGGTGCAGCAGGCAGTGAAGAAAGCGAATGGTATGTTGGCATTCATAGCGAGGGGATTTGAGTATAGGAGCAGGGAGCTTCTGCTGCAGTTGTACAGGGCATTGGTGAGACCACACCTGGAGTATTGCGTACAGTTTTGGTCTCCTAATCTGAGGAAAGACATTCTTGCCATAGAGGGAGTACAGAGAAGGTTCACTAGATTGATTCCTGGGATGGCAGGACTTTCATATGAAGAAAGACTGGATAGACTCGGCTTGTACTCGCTGGAATTTAGAAGATTGAGGGGGGATCTTATAGAAACTTACAAAATTCTTAAGGGGTTGGACAGGCTAGATGCAAGAAGATTGTTCCCGATGTTGGGGAAGTCCAGAACAAGGGGCCACAGATTAAGAATAAGGGGGAAGTCTTTTAGGACCGAGATGAGAACGTTTTTTTTCACACAGAGAGTGGTGAATCTGTGGAATTCTCTGCCACAGAAGGTAGTTGAGGCCAGTTCATTGGCTATATTTAAGAGGGAGTTAGATGTGGCCCTTGTGGCTAAAGGGATCAGGGGGTATGGAGAGAAGGCAGGTACAGGTTACCGAGCTGGATGATCAGCCATGACCATATTGAATGGCGGTGCGTACAGGCTCGAAGGGCTGAATGGCCTACTCCTGCACCTATTGTCTATTGTTGCCTCAGGAAGGCTGGAGGTATCGTTAGCGAGGCCACCCTGGCCAATCCCTTTTCTCTCTTCTACCTTCTGGGAGAAGATGCCGGTGCTCAAAAGCCCAGACTACTAAACTTAAGAAAAGCTTCTTCCCCACTTTTAACAGGGTCCTGAAGAAGGGTCTCGACCCGGAATGTCACTCATTCCTTCCATCCAGAGATGCTGCCTGTCCCGCTGAGTTCCTGCAGCTTGCTGTGCCTATCTTCGGTTTAAACCAGCATCTGCTGTTCCTTCCTGCACCATGCTGTCTGACCCGCTGAGTTACTCCAGCTTGTTGTGTCTACCTCCTGAACCAATCACCTATTTCACACCTCCTTTACTGAGTGCTGCCACTCATAATTCTGCCTCATTGTTTAGACTTTAGACTTTGGAAATACAGTGTGAAAACAGGCCCTTCACACCACCGAGTCTGCACAGACCAGTGATCACCACATATACTAGCACTATCCTACCCACTGGGGACCACGTACAATTATCGGAAGCCATTTAACCTACAAACCTGTACGTCTTTGGAGTGTGGGAGGAAAGGGGAGCACTCAGAGAAAACCCACGCGGTCACGGGGAGAACGTACAAACAGCACCCGCAGTCAGGATCGTACCCGGGTCTCTGGCGCTGTAAGGCAGCAGCTCTACCACTGCTCCATAGCTATTGTGCTTTGATCTATTTTTGGACCACTTCAGATTGCATAGCGATCTTTGTACCATTCTGCTGTTTCGCGCTGTAGTATTTATTGTTATATATTTCATTGCTGTGTGTGCACTGTTTACGGTGTGAGCTTCATGTGAACAAGGAATTTCATTGCATCCTGGTGCATCTTTACACTGCAATAAACTAATCTTAATCTGAATCTGCTAATCTACTCCCAGTGTGTAAAAAGAAAACAGCTCAGTGAAGAATAAAGAAACATGGTGTTTAGGAAAATAACTGCAGATGCTGGTTCAAATCGAAGGTATCACAAAATGCCGGAGTAACTCAGCAGGTCAGGCAGCATCTCAGGAGAGAGGGAATGGGTGACGTTTCGGGTCAAGACCCTTCTTCAGACTGATGTCGGGGGGGGGGGGGGGGGGGGGGGGCGGGACAAAAATAGGATGTAGTTGGAGACAGGAAGACTAGTGGGAGAACTGGGAAGGGGGAGGGGAAAGGGAGGGACAGAGGAACCATCTGAAGTTAGAGAAATCAATGTTCATACCGCTGGGGTGTAAGCTGCCCAAGCGAATATGGCGTATAAAGGGCAGCACAGTGGCACAGCCGTTGCCAGAGGCCCTGGTTCGATCCTGACCTCGGGTGCTGTCTGTGTGGAGTTTGCATGTTCTTTCTGTGCCCACGTGGGTTTCCTCCCACATCCCAGAGATTGTAGGTTAATTGGCGTCTGTAAATTGCCCCTTAGTGTGTGGGCTGGGGAACTCGTGAGAACACTCGTGATCGATCAATGGTCAACGTGGACTCGGTGGGCCAAAGGTTGTATCTCTAAACTAAACTAAAATGAATGATGGCTGATTGTCAAATTCCCTAAATAGAAACCAGATATGGTCGAAGATCCCAAAGCATCACCTCTTCTTTTTCTCCAGAAATGCTGTGTCTGGCCCCGGTGGCACGGTGGCGCAGCGGTAGAGCTACTGCCTTACAGCGCCTGAGACCCGGGTTCGATCCCGACTACGGGTGCTGTCTGTACAGAGTTTGTACCTTCTCCCCTTGACTGCATGGGTTTTCTCCGAGACCTTCAGTTTCCTCCCACACTCCAAAAACGTACATACTTGTAGGTTAATTAGCTGGGTATAAAAATGTAAATTGTCCCTAGTGTGTGTAGGATAGTGTTAGCGTTGCGGGGATCGTTGGTCGGCGCGGACTTGGTGGGCCGAAGGGCCTGTTTCCGTGCTGTATCTCTAAACCAAACTAAACTAAACCCGCTGAGTTACTCCAGCACTTTGTGTCTATCTTTGGTATAAACCAGTATCTGCAGGTCCTTGTTTCTACATGGGACAAAAGCAATTGATGATTTGTTATCTATCACTCGTTTCATAGGACCCACAATTCAAATTTATGCCAGGGATTTTAATAGAATTTCGTTTTTGTCAGTGTGAAGATCTTTAGTTATATTACTAAGAGCTGCGTAATAAGTACACAAAGCAATGGAACACTGGGAGTGGAGATGCACTGCAGAGGATGATAAAGACTTTGAAATCAATGGATCCGATGTTATAGACTGAAACGCTCAGCTAACAATGATAAAGTACTTCAATATTTTAGTTTACCTGTTTAGGTGCTCTTAGAATGCAACCTAATTGGCTTAGTATACAAATAACGGATTTCGAAAAAGGGACAATTTCACAGCAGCGCTTAGCTGAGAGGATGGAGCGGTACTTGGTGACATTTTCAACTAACAAGACGGATTTTTATTGCTTCCAGCAATGCTGAGTAAAAATATTTATTCTGCCCATAAATCACGTTACTATCTGAATTTACTGGGACTGAGCTACTGAAACGGAACGCGAACACAAAAGAGAAAAGGGACAAACAGATTGCTTACTATTCTGCTGTGGAGTCAAAATACTAGACTGGAAATATGAAACTGGAAAGAGTGCAGAGGGGATTTACGAGGATATTGTCGGGACACTTGGATGAAGGGATTAAAATTTGCAGATGACACAAAGCTGGGTGGCAGTGTGAACTGTGAGGAAGATGCTATGAGGTTGCAGGGTGACTTGGACAGGTTGTGTGAGTGGGCGGATGCATGGCACATGCAGTTTAATGTGGATAAATGTGAGGTTATCCACTTTGGTGGGAAGAACATGAAGGCAGATTATTATCTGAATGGTGTCAAGTTAGGAAAAGGGGAGGTGCAACGTGATCTGGGTGTCCTAGTGCATCGGTCACTGAAAGGAAGCATGCAGGTACAGCAGGCAGTGAAGAAAGCCAATGGAATGTTGGCCTTCATAACAAGGGGAGTTGAGTATAGGAGCAAAGAGGTCCTTCTACAGGGCCCTAGTGAGACCACACCTGGAGTACTGTGTGCATTTTTGGTCTCCAAACTTGAGGAAGGACATTCTTGTTATTGAAGGAGTGCAGCAAAGGTTCACTAGGTTAATTCCCGGAACGGCGGGACTGTCGTACGTTGAAAGACAGGAGCGACTGGGCTTGTATACTCTGGAATTTAGAAGGACGAGAGGGGGTCTTATTGAAACATATAAGATCATTAAGGGATTGGACACGCTAGAGGCAGGAAACATGTTCCCAATGTTGGGGGTGTCCCAAACCAGGGGCCACAGTTTAAGAATAAGGGGGAGGCCATTTAGAACGGAGACGAGGAAGAACCTTTTCACTCAGAGGGTTGTGAAGCTGTGGAATTCTCTGCCTCAGAAGGCAGTGGAGGCCAATTCTCTGGATGTTTTCAAGGGAGAGTTAGATAGAGCTCTTAATGACAGCGGGGTCAGGGGGTATGGGGAGAAGGCAGGAACGGGGTACTGATTGAGAATGATCAGCCATGATCACGGTGAATGGTGGTGCTGGCTTGAAGGGCCGAATGGCCTACTCCTGCACCTATTGTATATTGTCTATTGACTCCAGTGCTTGAGCTATAGGGAAAGGTTGGGCAGGCTAGGACTTTATTCCTTGGAGGCTGAGGGGTGATTTTCTAGAGATGTGTAAGATCATGAGAGGAATAGATAGGGTGAATGCACAGCGTTTTACCCAGGAAAAGGGAATCAAAAACTGGAGGACACAGGTTTAAGGTGAGAGGGGCAAGATTCAATAGGATTCTTGGGGGCAACTTTTTTGCACAGAAGGTGGTAGGTACATGGAACGAGCTGCCAGAGGAGGTCGTTGAGGCAACTCCAATTAAAAGATGGGTACTTGGATTGGAAAGGTTTGGAGGGATGTGGACCGAATGCAAGCAAATGGGACTAGCGTAGATGGGGCATTATGGTCAGTATGCAGGAGTTGGGCCGAAGGGCCTGTTTCCATGTTGTATGAATCGATGACTAGATATTAAACTTCAAAACTCAAAGCAATTTTTTTAAATGGTGATACTTTAATGTAATCTTTTTAAATTGAAACAAAACATCACGAATCCTTAATATTTTGTTATGGCTCTGAATATTTGCAAGTCCTTCGAACAGGTTTGCTGCAAGTCGACACAAGTGAGATAGACGATAGACAATAGGTGCAGGAGGAGGCCATTCAGCCCTTCGGCCCTTTGAGACTTCAGCTGAAGGGATGGCACCAGGGACCCACTGATCTCAGTTCTGGCTGGTGCTTCAGACATAGAGACATCTCACTCGATAACAATAATGTTTCTTTCTGATTCCACGCCGCTTAAATGGCTGGCCTCAATTTTAGCTTGAGACAAATTAAACTGCAGAGGAAAAGTCATTCTGTTCTTTGGACAGTGCTAACTCTTCACTGTTGAACCTTTGTACCACACCCCTGCATCCTTTCTGATCATTCCTAAGTCATAGGTTCAAAAGTTATAGGAGCAGAATTATAGACAATAGACAATAGATGCAGGAGTAGGCCATTCGGCCCTTCGAACCAGCACCGCCATTCAATGTGATCATGGCCGATCATTCTCAATCAGTACCCCGTCCCTGCCTTCTCCCCACACCCCCTGACTCACTATCCTTAAGGGCTCTACCTAGCTCTGTCTTGAATGTATTCAGAGAATTGGCCTCCACTGCCTTCTGAAGCAGAGAATTCCACAGATTCACAACTCTCTGACTGAATTAGGCCATTCGGCCCACCGGCTCTACTCCGCCATTCAATCACGGCTGATCTATCTCTCCCTCTCAACCCCATTCTCCTGCCTTCTCCCCATAACCCTTGACACCCGTACCAACGAAGAATCTCTTGCGAAAAAAAAGCAAAGTGCTGGAGGAACTCAACAGGTCAAACAGCATCTACGGAGGGAGTGGATAGATGGCCTTTCCGGTCGGGACCTAACTACAGGTGTAATAAAGGCTTAGAGCAATATGGGCTAAACATAGGCAAACCAGGTGAGTATAGTTAGGCATCTTGGTTAGCATGAATGCTTTGGACTGAAGGGTAGTACAAATCTATTTCTGAAGTATATTGAGTGGCACGGTGGTGCAGCGGTAGAGTTGCTGCCTTACAGCGCCAAAGACCCGGGTTCGATCCTGACTACAATAGACAATAGATAATAGGTGCAGGAGGAGGCCATTCGGCCCTTCGAGCCAGCACCGCCATTCAATGTGATCATGGCTGATCATTCTCAATCAGTACCCCGTTCCTGCCTTCTCCCCATGCCCCCTGACGCCACTATCCTTAAGAGCTCTATCTAGCTCTCTCTTGAATGCATTCAGAGAATTGGCCTCCATTGCCTTCTGAGGCAGAGAATTCCACAGATTCATAACTCTCTGACTGAAAAAGTTTTTCCTCATCTCAGTTCTAATTGGCCTACCCCTTATTCTTAAACTGTGGCCCTTGTTCTGGACTCCCCCAACATTGGGAACATGTTTCCTGCCTCTAACGTGTCCAACCCCTTAATAATCTTATACTTTTCGATAAGATCTCCTCTCATCCTTCTAAATTCGGTGGAAGGAATGAAGGTGGAAAGGGAGGGGGAGGGAGGGAGGGCCGAGGGGAGACAGAGTCAGCTAAAGTTCAGCGCAGGAGAGTGGGAGTGGGGGGGGGGGGGGGGGAGAGGGGAAAGAAAGGGAGGGGGTGTCTTGGGGTTGAAAGTGTTGGCAGAAGGGAATGGGGAATGAATAGCCATCTATTCATCTCTCAGGTTACCTAACTAGTGTATCACAAAATGCTGGAGTAACTCAGCGGGTCAGGCAGCATCTCTGGAGAGAAGGAATGGGTGACGTTTCGGGCCGAGACCTGAAAGGTCACCCATTCCTTCTCTCCAGAGATGCTGCCTGACCCGCTGAGTTACTCCAGCATTTTGTGATGCCTTCGGTTTTTTACCAGCATCTGCAGTTATTTTCTTACATAAGCTAACTAGTGTGGCACTGCAACAAAAAATATAGATCACACACTCTGGCTGCTGGGACTAAATGTCATTGGCAGGTTTACAGAGGATAAAATTCTCAGTGGGATTATGAGTGGGAAGAGAATGTGTGAAGAGAATTTGCGGAGATCGCGAAAGCCTGGCAGGTGGAATAAATCGTGTAAAAAAATGCAAAGCGGATAAATTAACACCTTTGTAAATTGTTGGACGGAACAGAAAGGCTGAGTATTTTCTAAATGGTGAGGCGGTGTTGCACTTTGTAGGCATCCTTGTTCGGTTTGGTTTGGTAGTTTAGAGATTCAGAGTGGAAACAGGCCTTTCGGCCCATCGAGTCCGCACCGACCAGCGATCCCCGCACTCCAACCCTGCCCTACACACACTAGGGTCAATTTACAATTATACCGAGCCAATTAAACTACAAATCTTTCACGTGTGCGAGGAAATGGAAGATCTTGGAGAAAACCCACGCGGGTCACGGGGAGAACGTACAGACCCCGTACAGACCCCGTACAGACCGCACCACCCGTAGTTGGGATCGAACCCTGGTCTCTGGCGCTGTAAGCGATGTAAGGCAGCAACTCTACTGCTGCACCACCAATATTATTGTATTGTATTGAATGATGGCACTGGACCGTGACGAGTCTTTGCTTGATGGACAGGGGGATTTATAACCATCCAGTACAATCCCCCTGATCTTTTAAATCTATTTTCTGTAAATCTAGATCTATATTCTGCACGCTGTTTCTTTCCCTTCGCTTTCCCAATTGTACTTGAGTTTGGATTGATTGCATTTATCTATGGTATTATCCGATTTAATTGGTTATCATGCAAAACGAGTCTTTTCACTGTACCTCGGTACAGATGACGACAACAATAAACGTAAGCATCACTTGCCAGCCTTTGTCCAACCCCTACCTCTCTCTTTCCAGCTTTCTTCCCGCCCATACTCCATTCAGTCTGGTTTAGTTTAGAGATACGCCAAAGAAACAGGCTCTTCGGCCCACTGGCTCCACGCCGACCATCAAACTGGTTCTGGCCGACACACTGGGGACAATTTACAGAGGCCAATTAGCCAACAAACCCACCCATCTTTGGAGTGCGGGAGGAAACCGGAGCACCCAGAGGAAACCTGCACGGTGACAGGGAGAACGTGCAAACTCCGTACAGACAGCATCATCGGAGGTCAGGATCGAACCCGGGTTATAAAAGGGCTGGACAAGCTAGATGCAGGAAAAAAAATCCCAATGTTGGGGGAGTGGCCACAGTCGAAGAATAAAAGGGAGGCCATTTAAAACTGAGGTGAGAAGAAACTTTTTTCATCCAGAGAGTTGTGATTTTGTGGAATTCTCTGCCACAGAGGGCAGTGGAGGACAATTCACTGGATGAATTTAAAAGAGAGTTAGATAGAGCTCTTGGGGCTAGCGGAATCAAGGGATATGGGGAGAAGGCAGGTGCAGGTTACTGATTGTGGTTGATCACAATGAATGGCGGTGCTGGCTCGGAGGGCCAAATGGCCTCCTCTTGCACCTATTTTCTATGTTTCTATCCAGATGGGATATTGCCAACAATCCTCGCCATCACATTGCTAATGAATGAGAGTGGCAAACTAGGTGGAAATAAACCAGATTCAATTTGTCCAACATTTTCTGGGAAGTTCATTTGGATTTGTTTAGTTTAGAGATACAGCGCGGAAACAGGCCCATCGAGTCCGGGCTGACCAGCGATCCCCACACATTAACACAGTCCTACACAAACTAAGGACCATTTACAACTTTACCAAAGCCAATGAGCCTACAGACTTGTACGTAAGCTCGCAGAACGCACCATGGGAACTACACTCGTCCCACTGCAGGACCTATACATCAGGAGGTGCAGATCCAGAGCAAGCAAGATCATGAGGGACCCCTACCACCCCAGTAACGGACTGTTCCAGATGCTACGATCAGGCAAACGCCTCCGCTGTCACGCTGTGAAAACGGAGAGGATGAGACGGAGCTTCTTCCCACAGGCCATCAGGACTGTCAACTTTTATAACCCCAGAGACTAAATTTTTGTCGACACTTTTTGTGCTATGTTTAGTAACTTATTAACTTTATTTATATGCTGTAACTGTAATTCTTTTTGTGCACAACCCGCAGGCATTGCCACTTTCATTTCATTGCACATCGTGTATGTGTATGTGACAAATAAATTTGACTTGACTTGACTTGACTTGGTCTTTGGAGTGTAGGAGGAAACCAGAAATCTCAGAGCAAACCCACGCAGGTCACGGGGAGAACGTACAAACTCCTTACAGACAGCGCACGTAGTCAGGATCGAACCCGGGTCCCTGGCGCTGTGAGGCAGCGACTCTACCGCCGCGCCGCCGTGCCGCCCCTTGTTTTGTTCCAATGTCACGACCGTGCTGGAGCAGCTTGCCAGGGATGCCATTAGCTCCAGAACACCCAGTCTTTAGCTACACAGCTGGGATTTTGTTAGTCTTTAGTCTCTGCTGTATCCAGCTCTCTCTGCACTTTCCCAGTATTGCACTGCGTGAGTGGCCTTAGCTCAACACTGAGGCTGGGGTCCTCAGCAAGAGGCTGAAATGAGCCACCTGTCCAGTAATTCTGTCAACAATGGTTGCCAGCACTGTGATCCAACCTTGCTCTTTGATAATAGACACAGTGCTGGAGTAACTCAGCGGGTCAGGCAGCGTCTTTGGAGGAAAGGGATGGGTGACAGTTCGGATCGAAACCCTCCTTCAGACGGAGGGTCAGGGGGTAGGGAATTCAGAGCAAACCAGAGCCAGCACCAATGGGCAAGGAAAGATAGAGCCCACATTGGTCCATTGTTGGCCGTGGTAGAGGTGATGGCAAAGGGATATATGGATGTGAACGGTGGAACTAGCAGGACGACTAGGGTGGGGGAGGGGCAGGGAGAGTAGGAATTCGTTGTACTTGAAATTGGGGAAATCAGTATTCGTACCACTGGGTTGCAAACTGCCCAGGCAAAACATGAGGTGCTGTTCCTCCACTTTGCGTGTGACCTCACCCTGACAGTGGTGGAGACCCAGGACGGAAAGGTCACTGTGGGAATGGGAAGGGGAGTTAAAGCGTTTAGCAACTGGGAGATCATGTAGGCCAAGGCAGACTGAGCATAGGTGTCGGATGAGCTCTCTGTGAAGTGCTGGCCTCCACCAACAGTACAGCTGTCCACAGAGTCCCGTTCCCCTCCTCCTCCAACTCCTTCTCCGAGCTGTTTAAATTTCACTGCCATTCACAACTCAATATGTAAGGATACCCAATCTTTGATTTGATCTGTTAATGACATGTCCACTTTGGTATGCTTCCAGCATGCTTTTTTTTTCCCACAAATACCATATTACAAAACAAAAACAAACATACAGAGTAGTAATTTACAAAATGCTGGAGTAACTCAGCAGGTCAGGCAGCATCTCAGGAGAGAAGGAATGGGTGACGTTTCGGGTCGAGACCCTTCTTCAGTCTGAAACGTCACCCATTCCTTCTCTCCTGAGATGCTGCCTGACCTGCTGAGTTACTCCAGCATTTTGTGAATAAAAACCTTCGATTTGTACCAGCATCTGCAGTTATCTTCTTATAGAGAGTAGTAACGTGATCAAATCAAAGGCTGCCTATATTGGCAGTTTACAAACAAACAAACAAATAAACAAACATCAAATCAATATTTCGTCAACTCTATCAATCATACCCTCGATCTCCCGCGGTTACCAGCGTTCCCCGTGGATGCTGCGTTTTCCCTCTCCAGGGACACGCGAGCACAGGGACTTAGGCCCGGAAAAGCGGCAGGCAGCCGACCCCTGTGCGGCCATCGTCTACCTGCTGCCTGGACCCGCGAATGGCCATCTTGGCTCCCCCCCCCCCCGACCCTCCCTCCTCTGTACCGGGTGCCCGAAAATCAGGAGCGTGCTGGTTCCTCACATTAACGTGCTTCATCGAGCTGGCATTTAGCTTATAGCACGTAGTGCTGAGAGTACTGCCTCCGCTGTAAGCTTGCATGCTGTGCTGTGGCATCATAAGCTTGGCATTTCCTTTTTCCACACACCTGAGGTGCCAGCGTTGGCATTCGCTTCCACACGCTTTAGTCAACCAAAGCTTTGTTAAAGAGTCATGGAGCCATACAGCGTGGAAACAGGCCCCTTCGGCCCAACTTGCCCACGCCGACCAACATGCCCCACCCACTCCAGTCCCACCACCCCGCGTTTGGCCCATGTTCCACTAAACCTGAGATTTAAGACACAAAAATGCTGGAGAAACTCAGCGGGCCAGGCAGTATCTCTGGAGAAAAGGAATGGGTGACATTTTGGGGTTGGAAGTGGAACCCTTCTTCAAGAAGTCTGAAGGAAAGGTCCAACTCCAAACGTCACCTGCCCACGTTCTCCAGAGATGCTGCCTGACCCGTTGAGTTGCTCCAGCACTGTCTAATTTTTTTAAAAGATGTTTGTCATTTTGCTACAAAAATAATCCATTTTAACCAGTTATTCTAGTTAAAAAATGTAATAGCAGAATATTCTGAGGAGCCAAGCTGTGATATAATTGCAGTAGCGCTATCAATCACCACGTTTTTTTCTTTCCTCCATTAATCCTCTGGAACACCCACAGTTCATTAAATCCACATTTGTTTCTAAGCATTTGCAGCTGTGTCCCACTGTGTTCCATTTATTACGTTTGCAGCCAATTACGTGGGAATCAGCCAGAGTCTGGTTTTCAGCACTTGGCTAAATTTTTTTTTTTTTTTAGGTAATGCAGTAATCAATAAATAACGGAGCAGATCGGACTGCCTCGTTTTTTATGCAAAGTCCGATGTATCTAATGAAGCAGTTCTTCACTGGTTTAATGAAAGTCTTGCAATGGACTGGCCCAGCGTGGAGTACATTCAGTTACTGATTGAAGGTATTTATTCACAAAATGCTGGAGTAACTCAGCGGGACAGGCAGCATCTCAGGAGAGAAGGAATGGATGACGTTTCGGGTCGAGACCCTTCTTCAGACTGACGTCTGAACCCACATCAGTCTGAAGAAGGGTCTCGACCCGAAACGTCACCCATTCCTTCTCTCCTGAGATGCTGCCTGACCTGCTGAGTTACTCCAGAATTTTGTGAATAAATACCTTCGATTTGTACCAGCATCTGCAGTTATTTTCTTATACTTTAGTTACTGATTAGTTACTGCAGCAAATTGATAGTTCGGTTCCAGTCTACCCTGATCTCTTGAGTTCAGAAGTTTTAGGTGCTGAATTAGCCCATTCAACCCACAAGTCTACTCCGCCATTCAATCATGGCTGATCTATCTTTCCCTCTCAACCCCATTCTCCTGCTTTCTCTCCATAACCCCTGACACCCGCACTAATCAACAATCTATCAATCCCTGCCTTAGAAATATCCATTGACTTGGCCTCCACAGCGTTCCACGAGCTTCCAATATGTTTCTGTCTGATTTTTAGTTTAGTTTATCATTTTTATTTGTATCGAGGTACAGTGAAAAGCTTTTTGTTGCGTGCCATCCAGTCAGCGAAAAGACTACACATCATTACATTCAGGCTGTCCACAGAGAACAGATAAAGGGGATAATGTTTGGTGCAAGATAAAGTCCAGTAAAATCCCATTAATGATAGTCCGAAGGTCTCCAACAAGATAGATTGGAGGTCATGACCGCTCTCTAGCTGATGAGAGGGTGGTTCAGTTGCCTGATAACTACAGGGAAGGAACTATCCCTGAATCTGGAGGTACGCATTTTCAAACTTCTGTACCTGATGGGAGATTTTTCTACCTTACCTAGTGAGTTACTGTTTACAGACCAGTTATGCTGCTGCAAGTAAGAATTTCATTGTTCCATTTCGGTACATACTAGACCAAGTGGACCCGTTGGGCCCAAACCTCTCCTGCATTGGTGCAGCACCCTCCCCTCCTAGACTGTGGAACAGCATCCCTCTCCCCATCAGAATTGCCCCTCCATCGACTCCTTTAAGTCCAGGCTCAAAACCTATTTCTACTCCCTAGCGTTTGAGGCCCTCTGAGGGTGCGCTGTGAATTGTTTATGTATGTGCTGTTATGTTTGTGTGCCATTGTATGTTCGTTCTTAGTACCTGAACTGATGTACAGCACTTTGTTCAACGTGGGTTGTTTTTAAATGTGCTATACAAATAAAATTGACTTGACTTGACCATCCTCCCCCTCCCCCCTCTCCTCCCCTCCCCCCCCAACCCTCCCCCATCCCTCCCTCCACCCCCGCTCTCCCTCCCCTCCCCCTTCCCTCTCCTCCCCTTCCCCCCTCCCTCCCTCCTTCCTCTCTTCCCCCTCCCTCCCTCCCCCCTCCCTCCCTAGGAGATAGATTTAAACTTTAAAATGTGAATAACTTTAAAAATATATAACACCGATTTCAATGAAACTTCTTCCATTAGCACGGTGAGTAAGGTGGGGCCTAAAATTGTCGCGCTATGGCGTACCGTTTTGGCTGTCGTTCAGGAACAAACAAACAAACAAGAGTTGTAGTATATAGAAGGCAATAAAGCACTCTTGATCTTTTAGCTGTGCTCTACTTTGAGACAAGAGTGAAAGGGATGGGAAGTTCACAGCACTGATTTTTTTTTGTTGTAAAAGCAAAAATAGCTCCACATATTTGAATTTCGAGGTTGCGTCTGCCAGCCAATCCCAACGTGTGGTGGCTGAATCTGTGGTACAGTATGTTCTGTCAGATCAGAGAATCACCAAAAAGATCTGCTGGATGTGAGGTGTTAGGCACATTTCACTGCTGAGGCCAACAATCAAAAGACGTGGGAGGAGGTGATAAAATTCAAGCTTGGGGACATGTGCCAAGGCAAGGCTCCCTAGTTTGCACAGGATGTGATTTATTTAATTAATTGAAATTTAAATTTCCTCGTTGCCATGGTGGGGTTTGAACTCTTGAACGGAATCATTAATGCAGGTCTCTGAGCTATTGGCCAGGTGACATCATCACCTGTACTACTAAACCCTGCAAGTAGAAAGAAAATTAAAGAGGTCACTTGAGTATAGAAGTTGGGAGGTCATGTGGCAGTTATATAAGTTCATAGGTTCTAGGAGACGAAGTAGGCCGTTCGGCCCATCAAGTCTACTCCGCCATTCAATCACGGCTGATCTATTCAGTCTGAAGAAGGGTCTCGACCCGAAACGTCACCCATTCCTTCTCTCCTGAGATGCTGCCTGATCTGCTGAGTTACTCCAGCATTTTGTGAATAAATACCTTCGATTTGTACCAGCATCTGCAGTTATTTTCTTACACCCCCATACACTCACACAATCCTGCACACTAGGGACATTTTTTACAAACTTTGTGCAACAATTTTTTACAGCCAATTAACCTACAACCCGGTACGTCATTGGAGTGTGGGAGGAAACTGGAGCACCCGGAGAAAACCCACGCAGTCACAGGGAGAACGTACAAACTCCGTACAGACCGCGCCCGTAGTCAGGATCAAACCCGGGTCTCTGGTGCTGTAAGGCAGCAACTCTACCGCTGAACCACTGTACTAGACATATAGCGAATGATATGTACTGATTAATTAATAAAACAATCAGCCTAACAGTTATTGAACTGTCACCACCAATTGGAAAAGACAACATTTGTCAGATTTTATGGATGTAATCTATAATCCAATTAATTTGAAGTACAGAGCAGATTGGGCAGGAACAAATTATAGTCTGCGATCTAGCGAACGCAATACTTTGATTTTGCTTTTAGATTAAGGGATTGGATACTTGGTCATTTCTAAGGAACAGCAGCAGAGGAGATATTTCATGCATTGCCTGAAGCCAGATGAGATATTGTGGGATCAAGGATCAAGGAACAGCAGTTGCAGCTTTACACATTAGGGCAGAAAGTGCTGGAAAACGCAGCGGGTCAGGCAGCATCTCTGGAGTGTATGGAGAGGTGGTGTTTCAGGTCAGGACCCACCTCCAGAAGAAGTCGAGTGAAAAAGAAGGGCCCCGACCTGAAACGTCACCTATCCATGTCCTCCAGAGATGCTGCCTGACCCGCTGAGTTACTCCGGCATTTTGTGCGTCCTTTTACCATGTTTCAGATAAGGGTTGTAAAGTCCGAGGGTGGTGGAGAACCTGTGGCATTCGTTGCCTCACAGACGCCAAGTCAATGGATATTTTTACGGCAGAGATTGACAGATATTGATTGGTAAGGGGGGGGGGGGTCAAGTGTTTACGGGGAGGAGGCAGGAGAATGGGATTGAGAGGGAAAGATAAATCACCCATTGAATGGCGTAGACTCGATCGGCCGAATGGTCTACTTCTGCCCCTGTGACCTGTGAACTTACGAAGGTAGAGTTTGGTGGCTTTAGAACCACCTTCTCCAGTTTGTCAGTGAAATGCTTCAGAACATGGAACAGTGCAGCACAGGAACAGGCCATTCAGCCTGCAATGGCTGTGCCAGACATGATGTCAAGTTAAACTAATCTCGTCTGCCTGCACATTATCCGTATCCCTGCATTTCCCTGCATATCCATGTACTAATCCAAAAGCTTTTAAAAGGCCACCCACACACCCTTGCCAGCGCACTCCAGCCACCCACCATATTCTGTGTAAAGATGTCACCCCACACATCTCCTTTAAACTCCTTCCCCCTCACCTTAAAGCTATCCCCTCCAGTCTTTGATATTTCCACCCTGTTCTGACTGTCTACCCTATCTATGCCTCACATCATTTTATATCCCCCTATTTTGTTTCCCCTCGACCTCCAATGCTCCAGAGAAAACAATCCGACCTCTCCCCGTGGTTATTAGCCTCCATCCAGTTAGAGTTCTTTTCTGCCCCCTCTCTAAAGCCTCCATCTCCTTCTCGCTATGGGCCAGCCAGAAGTGAACACGACACTGCACATGCAGCCGAACCAAAGTCCTACCAAAGCTGCATCGGTCAGCTTCCTCACACTTGCACTCGAATGTACTGATGAGGCAGGCGTACCATCCACCTTCTTTACCAAGGTACGACGCACAGTGAAAAGTCACAAGCTTTCATTTGCATGCTGTTCAATCAAATCAGATAATACTATGCGTAACTGTCAGGGTGACGCAGCGGTAGAGCTACTGCCTTACAGCGCCAGAGATACAGGTTCGATCCTGACTACGGGTGCTGTCTGTATGGAGTTTGTATGTTCCCCCCGTGACCTGCGTGGGTTTTCTCTGAGATCTTTGGTTTCCTCTTACCTTTCAAAGGCGTACAGGTTTGCAGATTAATTGGCTTGGTATAAGCGTAAAACTGTCCCTAGTGTGGGTAAGGGTAATGTTAATGTGTGGGGATCGCTGGTCGGCACGGACTCAGTGGGCCGAATGGCCTGTTTCCCCCACTGTGTCTCTAAAGTAAAGTAAAATAAACTAAATGGTGGTGAATCTGTGGAATTCTCTGCCACGGAAGGTAGTTGAGGCCAGTTCATTGGCTATATTTAAGAGGGAGTTAGATGTGGCCCTTGTGGCTAAAGGGATCAGGGGGTATGGAGAGAAGGCAGGTACGGGTTACTGAGCTGGATGATCAGCCATGATCATATTGAATGGCGGTGCGTACAGGCTCGAAGGGCCGAATGGCCTACTCCTGCACCTATTTTCTATGTTTCTAAATACAATTGAGCCAAACTCAAGTACAATTTGGAAAGGGAAAGATACAGAGTGCAGAATATAGTTCTCAGCACTGTAGTGCAATCAAGGAGACCAAAGAAAACAGACAAAAGGAACTGCAAGTGCTGGTTTACATAAAAAGACATAAAGTGCAGGGTTCACCACCAGATTGAGGGACAGTTTCTTCCCAGCTGTTATCAGATGGTTCGAACTGAACCATCCTATCACCAATTGAACTAAATAAAGAAACATGAGCATTAAAACATGAGCATTGGAGAGAGCATTGAAAGCAAAGTGTTAAAAAGCATTTAGCCAATGAAGTAGAGCACTGATCGGCTTTAACGTTAAAGCTGCACCAATGGGTTTGCTGCTCTCTGAGGTTTAAAGCTGGTGTAATATAGATGCCTGGATGTTTTATTGTCTCTCGACATTTGAACCCCCAGTGGAGTGTGACAAATCTTCCAGTTCATCCACAAGACTGAGACGCACAAGGTGGTAAATTGCAAAGCCTGCCCTTCTTGAGGCTGAAGGAGAGGAATTCAAGTTGTGTGTTTGCAATGGTCAGGACTGTCTGACTAACAGGCTCCAGACAAACACAGCAAGGCTGGACTGAGAGCTTAGGAAGTGGAAGGCGGTGTCTGCACTCAACAGTTAAAACAGGTAACGATTAGAAATATAAGAAAATAACTGCAGATGCTGGTACAAATCGAAGGTATTTATTCACAAAATGCTGGAGTAACTCAGCAGGTCAGGCAGCATCTCAGGAGAGAAGGAATGGGTGACGTTTCGGGTCGAGACCCTTCTTCAGACTGAAGTAGGGTCTCGACCCGAAACGTCACCCATTCCTTCTCTCCTGAGATGCTGCCTGACCTGTTGAGTTACTCCAGCATTTTGTGAATAAATATGATGATTAGAAATGTCAGAGAGGGTGTTTAACGCTGTGGGTTCACTGGGTGTTAGCACTCAGCTGGATGCCGATAATTGATGTGTTTGAGGAGATAGCTTCTCACAGTCTGAGTAACGAGGGTGGTTCTGGCAAGCACAGTCCACTGCAACATCAATGGGGAATGCAGTCATGTAGACTCAGAGTTTCCACTAGTCTGAAGAAGGGCCTCGACCCGAGGCGTCACCCATTCCTTCTCTCCAGAGACGCTGCCTGTCCCGCTGAGTTTCACCAGCATTGCGTGTCTATCTAGAGTCTCTACTTTTATTTCGCTGACGTAAAAAGATTTCATAAGTTGACCGTCCGTTGTAAAGTGCAGCACCACAATTATGGTCAAAAGTATGGAAAAAAGTTTTTTAAAACTTCAAGATTAAATTCGAATAAATGTGATCTGCAGTTTAACGATGTGTTGATCTTTAGATGATTAGTGTTAACAAATGCTCCATTTTCTGTAAACATACTTGATGCCTATGATGCATACAGCAGGTCGGGACACAGAGTGCTGGAGTAACTCAGCAGGTCAGGACACAGAGTGCTGGAGTAACTCAGCAGGTCAGGACACAGAGTGCTGGAGTAACTCAGCAGGTCAGGACACAGAGTGCTGGAGTAACTCAGCAGGTCAGGCAGCATCTATGGAGAACATGGATAGGTGACTTTTCAGGTAGGGATGATTTGTCAGGCTGATAAGCATTTTCTATGTACTTACTCTATGTGCTTATCAGTCTGAAGAAGGGTCCCGACTCGAAACGTCACCTATCCATGTTCTCCATTGACGCTGCCTGACCTGTTGAGTTACTCCAGCACATTGCATCCAATTGTGTATTAACCAGCATCTTTTTTTCTGCAGCAGATTAGTTACGGAGGTTAACAGGTGAATTAAGCAATTCCTTGCTCTGCACTCGTTTTCTCCAATGAAAACGAGGTCACGTTGTTAACACTGAACCCACACCTCCAGATTCAGGGATAGTTTCTTCCCAGCTGCTATCAGGCAACTGAACCATCTGACCAACAACTAGAGAACAGTCCTGAGCAGCCATCTACCTCAATGGAGATCCTCAATCGGACTCTACTGGACTTTATCCAGCACTAAACGTTATTCCCTTTATCATGTATCTGTACACAGTGGGTAGCTCGATTGTAAACCATGTATTGTCTTTCCGCTGACTGGTCAGCACGCGGCAAAAGCTTTTCTCGGTACCTCGTTACACATGACAATAAAACTAAACTAAACTAAACAACAGGTTTGACACTCATCTGCTAAAATGACAATCTAACTCTGGACATTCATGAAGATGTACTGGCATAAAGCTATTGGACTTGCCTCTATTTTAGAGTTTAGTTTTAGAGATACTCGTGGAAACAGGCCCTTCGGCCCACTGCGTCCACGTCATCCATCGATCCCTCTAAACTGGTTCTATGTTCTCCCACTTTTGCATCCACTCCCCACACACCAGGGGATGATTTACAGAGGCAACTTCCTGTACAAACCCGTACGTCTTTAGAATGTGGGAGGAAACCAGAGCTCCCGGAGGAAACCCACGCAGTCACGGGGAGAAGGTACAAACTCCGAACAGACAGGCGGCAACTCTACCAATGTGCCGCTGGGCTGCCCAGCCCCCTAGTTAACTCAAAAGACGTCATAATCCTAGCTGTGACCAATTTCATCCTGAAATAGCTCAACATTATACTACATTTTTGTACTGATCTGTAAGTCAAATGTTAAAGAGAGGAAGTGCCAGATGGAGGCAGCTTCCTCAGTCCTGAATCGAAACATAAAGGTCACATGTTGTGCGCATCTTGACAAATGCTACATCATTCCTTTCCTTTCAAATTACAGGAGCGAAAGTAGATAAAGGGGAGATTTACTGGAAGGTGGCGTGAGGCGAGGCGAGACGAGACACGATGTCGCGTTCAAGGCTCCTCCTGGGATTGATCGCGCTGGGAGTCGCCGCCTGTCTGAGTCCGGCCTGGGCTTTCCTCCCTCCACGGCTGAAAGGCCGCTTTCAGCGGGATCGCAAGAACATCAGACCAAATATTATCCTCATCTACACAGATGACCAGGACGTGGAACTTGGTAAGATGATTCAAGCACGACGCAATGCATTTCAACATTGACTTCTCCAATTTTCATTATTGTCCCTCTTTTCCCCCTCCCTCTTTCCTCCCCCTGCCACCCCCCCACCCCCCACCGCCCCCCCATTGCCCCCACCCAACACGGTATGGGGAGAAGGCAGGAACGGGGTACTGATTGAGAATGATCAGCCATGATCACATTGAATGGCAGTGCTGGCTCGAAGGGCCGAATGGCCTTCTCCTGCACCTATTTTCTATTGTCTATTGTCTATTGATACACACACAATTCACCCTCCATCTTTCTGGGGTAGGCCATTTAGAACGGAGATGAGGAAAAACATTTTCTGACCCCAAAAAGCTGGAGTTACTCAGCGGGGTCAGATAGCATCGCTGGAGAAAAGGAATAGGTGACGTTTCAGTTCTTCTTCAGGCTGAAGAGTCTGTCGAAGGGTCTTGACCCAAAACGTTGAGTCACCTAATTCCTTAGTGACTCCAGCTTTTTGAGTCTATCTTCGGTTTAAACCAGCATCTGCAGTTCCTTCCTACACACCTCTTTCTCCCCCCCCCTCCCCCTCCCCCACCCCCACCCCACCACCACACTCCCTCCTTCCACCTACACCCCTCCCTTTGGGTTTACAGTTCGTTTCTCTCCTTATCTGACACCATTTTGTCTCATATTTCATCTCCGGCCTTTTTCACCCTCTCCACCCGGCTGCCAAGCAATCCCCCTTCTGGGCTGTATCCACCTATCACTTGCCCCACCCCCATCACTTTCCCACCTTTCTCCCCCCCCACCCGCACCCTTATTACTACCAGTGTGAAGAAGAGTACCGACCCAAAACATCTCCTGTCCATTCTCTTCACAGATGCTGCCTGACCCACTGAGTTACTCCTGTACTTTGTGTTTTGCGCTATGCGACGGTAGAAATATAAATTCTACAATGAAATCCACTCGTATTATCTTTCCTACAGCTTCAGATTGGGAATATCATATAAGATACAGTTACCACCGGCAAAGTAGAACTACAGAATGTTTCTGTTCATTTGTTGCTTCTTCCAAATGGGATTCCATTTGCATTTTTACATAAAACACAAAGTGCTAGAGTAACTCAACGGGTCAGGCAGCATCTGTGGAAGGAATGGATGGGCGACGTTTTGAATCGGGATCCTTCTTCAGATGGAAGAAGGTTTCTGGACCAAAGCATCACCTATGCATTCCTTCCCCAATTGTTACCTGTCCCATCAGTTCCTCCAGCACTTTGTGTTTTACTCGAGATTCCAACACCTGCTGTTCCTTGTGCCTCGGTCATAAGGTCATAAGGTCATAAGGAATAGGAGTAGAATTAAGCCATTTCTCCCCATCAAGTCTCCTCCGCCATTCAATCATGGCTGATCTATCTCTCCCGCCTAACCCCATTCTCCTGCCTTCTCCCCATTACCCACTGACACCTGTACAAATCAAGAATCTATCTGTCTCTGCCTTAAAAATATCCACTGACTTGGATTCCACAGTCTTCTGTGGCAAAGAATTCCACAGATTCACCACCCTCTGACTGAAGAAATTTCTCCTCATCTCCTTCCTAAAGGAACATCCTTTAATCCTGAGGCTATGACCTCTAGTCCTGGACTCTCCCACCAGGGGAAACATCCTCTCCACATCCACTCTATCCAAGCCTTTCACTATTCTGCTCTTTATCTTTCACATGGTGAGCCTGCATCCCATTGATATCAATGCCAATTTTCCACCTGCCAAACAGCAAGCATGATTAAATAATTCTCGGTTGAAATGTTGAGAAGACCAAAGAGATAACTCTCGGCATAACTCGCTTCTAGAGATAATATACAAATTTGTTATAGCTCTTTTAAATAATCACTTCGAAACACAATTAAAATACATGCATTTTCAGCATAAACAGCGTTTACATATATTTCATTTTTAATGGCATTAACTGACCTAAAGCAAGTTTGCTTCCATCACAGTAATGTATATTGACTTAATGTGTATCCTGCAAACTAATGTCTTTGCATCAGTTTGAAATATTGCAATAATAATAACTAACTTACTAACTTTTTTATTACCAAATATATAATAGCCCCTCCAGATTCATTCAGTTACTCCCACAGCAATGAAAATGTCAGCATTTTTATTATATTCCAACACAAATTAAATATGATGGGGATTCTGCACAGTGACAGACCTTTGCTAAAATAGACTATGGCTTTTTTTAGGATTTTGATACAATTGCAAATGCAGCAGGTATTTGTCACAGAAAAGCAAAGAGTCTTATCTTGCTTTATTTTTAATAATTAAGGTCAGCCGATTTAATACTTTGACACAAGAACACAGAGCAATGTTATGTGGCGTTTAAAAGGGCCATTGCAAAATATTGAGGAGGTAGAGTCTTTAGGTTTGGGGGAATATGGGCCAAACGCAGGCAGGTGGGACTAGTGTAGCTGGGACATGTTGGCCGGTGTGGGCAAGTTGGGCCGAAGGGCCTGTTTCCACACTGTATCACAAGCAAGAATGATATTTGGACATGCGACCATTATTTCAATAGCTAAAGCTAATCACATTTATTACATTTTATCAAATATTTCCAAAAATTGTGCATATGGGAAAAGAAATGAGAGGCTTAAATTGGACGTACAATTAAATTCAAGGCGAGAAAAGAGTCAATGGCAATCACCGAGAAATTTACCATTAGTCTCGCAGTTTGATGCCGAATGAACTGGGAATAGCATCGTAAAAGGCGCTTGTAAGAGCTTGTAAAGTCACGCAGCACAGGAACAGACTCTTTAACCCACTGAGTTCTTGTTAACCATCAACTAGCCATTTACACTCACACCTTATCTTAATCCCATTTTCTTTTAAAATGGTTGCATTATTTCACATTTTTTTCAAAAATAAACATTTATCGGAATTTTTAAAAATATACACAAAACAAGAACAGCGCAAAAACGCTTCTGACATTCTCAGCATCTTTAGTTTAGTTTAGAGATACAGCGTGGAAACAGGCCCTTCGGCCCACTGAATCCGCACCGACCAGCGATCCCCGCACATTAACACTGTCCTACACACACACACACACCCGGGACAATTTTACATTTAGACCGAGCCATTTAGCCGAGGAACCTGTACGTCTTTGGAGTGTGGGAGGAAACCGAAGTTCTCGGAGAAAATCTGCGCGGTCACGGGGAGAACGTACAAACTCTGTACAGACAGGCACCCATAGTCGGGATCGAACCCACGGTTTTGTAAGTGCTGTAAGGCAGCAACTCCACCTCTACGCCACCGTGCCGCCCTTTGTATCTGTATTCATTGGTGTCAGACTCGGTGGTGTTCGCAACTGTTCACAAAGTACCCTGTGTCACTCTTGTGGCCCCCCCTGGGGTGACATGCCTTGCCAACTATTTCCACATCCTATCACTCGCCCGCAAACTGGTGATTGAGGGCGTGCAGCGTAGGTTTACTAGGTTAATTCTCGGAATGGCGGGACTGTCGTATGTTGAAAGACTGGAGCGGCTAGGCTTGTATACACTGGAATTTAGAAGGATGAGAGGGGATCTTATCGAAACGTACAAGATTATTAAGGGGTTGGACACGTTAGAGGCAGGAAACATGTTCCCAATGTTGGGGGAGTCCAGATCCAGGGGCCACAGTTTAAGAATAAGGGGTAGGCCATTTAGAACGGAGATGAGGAAAAACTTTTTTTCAGTCAGAGAGTTGTGAATCTGTGGCATTCTCTGCCTCAGAAGGCAGTGGAGGCCAATTCTCTGAATGCATTCAAGAGAGAGCTAGATAGAGCTCTTTAGGATAGCGGAGTCAGGGGGTATGGGGAGAAGGCAGGAACGGGGTACTGATTGAGAATGATCAGCCATGATCACATTGAATGGCGGTGCTGGCTCGAAGGGCCGAATGGCCTCCTCCTGCACCTATTGTCTATTGTCTATTGTCTATTGTCTGATGCATCACTTTATTGTCCTGTTTACCTTCGGTACAGTGATATTCTTTGTCTTGCACACCACACACATGGTATGCAAACAGCCGCCTTGTAAAGGGCTCCGACAGAGTTACAAAAGTGTTCATTCTAGTCCCGATAGTCCCTCATTGTTCTGGGGACTCTACCCATGGATAGGTGGCTTTTGTGTGTTGACCCTTCTTCAGACTGAGCGGAGAACTTGGGTGGCAGGGTGGTGCAGCGTAGAGTTGCTGTCTATCAACGCCAGAGACCCAGGTTCGATCCTGACTCTGGGCGTTGTCTGTACAGAGTTTGTACGTTCTCCCCGTGACCTGTGTGGATTTTCTCTGGGTGCTCCGGTTTCTTCCCACACTCCAAAGACGAACAGGTTTGTAGGTTATTTGGCTTGGTAACGGTGTAAATTGTCCTTAGTGTACGTAGTCGGATAGTGTAAGTGTGCGGGGATTGCTGGTCTGTGCGGGCTCGTGGGCCAGAGGGCCTGCTTCGTCACTGTATCTCTAAACTAAACGAAACTTCTTCAAAGTAAGCATGGCCTTGAGGAGATTTCGCAGTGGAGAAGTCAAAATGTAGAGACAGGGAAATGCAGATGTTGGTTAACACACAAAAAGAGGCAGAGTGCTGGAGTCACTCGGCAGGTCAGGCAGCATCTCTGGAGAACACGGATGGGTATAAGAAAATAACTGCAGATGCTGGTACAAATCGATTTATTCACAAAATGCTGGAGTAACTCAGCAGGTCAGGCAGCATCTCGGGAGAGAAGGAATGGGTGACGTTTCGGGTCGAGACCCTTCTTCAGACTGAAGAAGGGTCTCGACCCGAAACGTCACCCATTCCTTCTCTCCCAAGATGCTGCCTGACCTGCTGAGTTACTCCAGCATTTTGTGAATAAATCGAACACGGATGGGTGCCGTTTCGGATTGGGACAACTTCTTCAGACTCCGGTCAATAATTCTGAGTAATGGTCTGATCATTTTGACTGATTGCAGGCTCGTTGGAGGTGATGAACAAGACGAGGTGGATCATGGAGCAAGGCGGGGCGCACTTCACAAACGCTTTTGTGACAACGCCCATGTGTTGCCCGTCGAGATCGTCCATGCTGACGGGGAAATACGTGCACAACCACAACACCTACACGAACAACGAGAACTGCTCCTCAACCTCCTGGCAGCTCACACACGAGCAACGCACCTTCGCCGTCTACCTGAACAGCACTGGCTACAGGACAGGTAGGGGGACTGTAGAACATTATTACAATGTAGGTGATTGTAGGAAATAATAAACTGAACAAAATTGAAAATCTATAACCTCGTTCGTGCTAAATGTTAAAGGTCAACTGGATACTTTAGTTTAGGTTAGAGATACAGCGCTGAAACAGGCCCTTCGGCCCACCGAGCCCGCGCCGACCAGCGATCCCCGCACGTTAATACTACCCTACACACACTAGGGACAATTTTACATTTGTACCAAGCCAATTAACGTACAAACCTGTACGTCTTTGGAGTGTGGGGGGGGGGGGAACCGAAGATCTCGGAGAAAACCCACGCAGGTCACGGGGAGAAGGTACAAATGGGGAAAACGCTTACAGGGGAATGAGGAAAGAAAATCTTTCAAGCAGTGATGGCCAAGTATCAATGTGATGGCACTTCAGTGGCGGAAGTGAAGTGGGCCACATCATTTATCGCACGCATATTGATAACTCTGTCTAATAATGCATTTGAGAGCAGTAAACTATTATGCAGACTTAAAGGGGCGATGTTATGTGACTGGAGGATTGGCAGTTGTTTCAGAGAAGAATCGGACCGAGAAAGATGACGAATTGGTCAGAGTGGTCAGGCCACAATTGGAGTAATGTGAGCAGTTTTGGGCCCCATATCTGAGGCCAATTCTCTGAATGCATTCAAGAGAGAGCTGGAGAGAGCTCTTAAGGATAGCGGAGTCAGGGGGTATGGGGAGAAGGCAGGAACGGGGTACTGATTGAGAATGATCAGCCATGATCACATTGAATGGCGGTGCTGGCTCGTAGGGCCGAATGGCCTCCTCCTGCACCTATATTAAAAAAATAAAAAATAAAAAAATAATTTTTAAAAGTCTAAAGGTCAGGTAGCATCTCTGGAGGACATTCAAGCTGAAAGATTTCATGCAGCATCCAAGTAACTTAACGTTTCTGCAATACAATTACAGAAATATAATTCCCAGAAGACCAGACAGCGCATTTACATTCGGAAACACTTTCCAATTATAGGTTTCGTGACGAACACAATGCATTGTGACTCCATTAGCAGCAACTGCATAACATAAAATTGGTGACTATCCTCTAACAATGAATCTGCCTACAAATAACTTCCAATAAGCAAATTAGAGGCAATTAATGAATCTTATTTAATTCCTATTTTCAAGTTGGTTCACCAAATATATCAGCAAAGGTGAGCCTTAACTCAAGCACAAGCCTTGTAATAAACCTGAGTCTCTTGGTCAGTAGTTTTTGAAGATTGCACCAAAAACCAAAATTCATATATTTCTTAATAGGTCTCTTTTCTTGGCTTTCAATTCAATCTTCACAAATAATATTGCATGCGGTTCAGGAGCAATGTCAGTGCGCTCAAAATGGCTATTGCTACGCATGGCACTTCAAAAGATACGTTTGATCGGTTGTAGTCATTCCCAGCTTAGTTTTTGTCCGTACTTGATGGATTGGATGGGAAATATGCACAAAAGCCCTGAATTTCCTTTCAGCTAATTGCACATCCTGGAGTCATGAGTGTTTAATTGTCAAATGTGGTGAGAAGGGAACAATGGAATCCTTACTAGCAGCAGCAAACCAAGCTTGTAAACGCAACACACGCGGATAATAAACAAAAAATCAATGTGTTATTAACGCCAATACGAGAGCCAAAAACCCCCAAAGTCCTTAATCTAATCAAAGACAATCCAACGATATTTGTAGTTGAGGTTACTGTAGTGCAATATTCAAGAGCCTGATTTAGACTTCAGAGATACGGCGTGGAAACAGGCCCTTCGGCCCACCGAGTGCATGTCGACCAGTGATCACCCCGTACACTAGCGCTATCCTACACAGTAGGGACAATGTACAATTTTTACCAAGCCATTTAGCCTACAAACCTGTACATCTTTGGAGTGTGGGAGGAAACTGGAGCTCCCAGAGAAAACCCACGCAGGTCACGAGGAGAACGTACAAACTTCGTACAGCCAGCACCCGTAGTCAGGATTGAACCCGGGTCTGTGGCGCTGTAAGGCAGCAACTCTACCGCTGCGCCACCGTGCCGCCCTGAATTATTGATTGAAAAACAATGCTAGCGATATAAATTTTTGATTGGTTCTTTCTACCAATGGTTTTGATAACTACTCACGAACAATTTTGCTGTAATTATTCTCATTGCGTTTAAGCAACCAACAATAACTAAGGTAAATCTCAGTCCACAACAAATCATCCTCCAACATTTCCGTCACCTCCAACGGGACCCCACCACTGGCCACATCTTCCCATCCCCTCCCCTTTCTGCGTTCCGCAGAGACCGTTCCCTCCGTAACTCCCTGGTCCACTCGTCCCTTCTTACCCAAACCACCCCATCCCCGGGCACTTTCATTCCGAATGCAACAGCAGGAGATGCAACACCTGTCCCTTTACCTCCCCCCTCAACTCCATCCAAGGACCCAAACAGTCTTTCCAGGTGAGACAGAGGTTCACCTGCACCTCCTCCAACATCATCTATTGTATCCGCTGCTCTAGAAGTCAACTTATTTACATCGGCGAAACCAAACGCAGGCTTGGCGATCGTTTCGCTCAACACCTTCGCTCAGTCCGCCTCAACCAACCTGATCTCCCGGTGGCTGAGCACTTCAACTCCCCTTCCCACTCCCAGTCTGACCTTTCTGTCATGGGCCTCCTCCAGTGCCATAGTGAGGCCCACCGGAAATTGGAGGAACAGCACCTCATATTTCGCTTGGGCAGCTTGCAGCCCAGCGGTATGAACATTGACTTCTCCAACTTTAGATAGTTCCTCTGTCCCTCTCTTCCCCTCTCCCTTCCCCCTTCCCAGTTCTCCCTCTATCTTCCTGTCTCCACCTATATCCTTCCTTTGTCCCGCCCCCCCGACATCAGTCTGAAGAAGGGTCTCTACCCGAAACGTCACCCATTCCTTCTCTCCTGAGATGCTGCCTGACCTGCTGAGTTACTCCAGCATTTTGTGAAATAAATACCTTCGATTTGTACCAGCATCTGCAGTTATTTTCTTACACTAAGGTAAATCTCAGTAGTGAGTTATAGTCACACTTCTGCCTTCACACTTCAGGCAGTAAAGACACATCGACCGTGGCCGTATGTAAATTGGTTTGGGAAATCAGTTCTAGTTGCCGGTTTCACTTTTTGCCCTGTGGGAACTGTTAATGATAAAACCTGAAAAGTCCAAGATAACATTTTCTAACTTCCCGACACCTCAGCGCCTTTTCTTGCTGAGTTGCTGACTCTTCCCGACTCTGAAGCTCCCCGATTCAATTAGGACAATTGCAATTCAAGAAATCCAAATGTATTCACATCTCACTGGATTTAGTCTTGCCCGAGGGTTAATATTACGGTCTTGGCGATGTAAAATCATAAATATCATAACATGTGGCATTTATAAGCATAATTCTGAAAAATGACCATGCCGTAATTATTCCCCTTTTGCAGGAGAAAGTTGCCCAGTGTCCTAGAGTCACACAGCGCGGAAACAGGCACTTCGGCCCAACCTGCCCACACCGGCCAACATGTCCCATCTCCACTAGTCCCACCTGCCTGCATTTGGCACACCTTTTTCAGTCAGAGAGTTGTGAATCTGTGGAATTCTCTGCCTCAGAAGGCAGTGGAGGCCAATTCTCTGAATGCATTCAAAAGAGAGCTAGATAGAGCTCTTAAGGGTAGCGGAGTCAGGGGGTATGGGGAGAAGGCAGGAACGGGGTACTGATTGAGAATGATCAGCCATGATCACATTGAATGGCGGTGCTGGCTCGAAGGGCCGAATGGCCTCCTCCTGCACCTATTGTCTATTGTCTATTGTCTATAGGCCCATATCCCTCTAAACCTGTCCTATCCATGTACCCCTCTAAATGCCTCTTCAACGTTGCAACAGTCCCTGCCTCAACTACCTCCTCTGGCAGCTCGTTCTACACACCCACTGCCCTTTGTGTGAGAAGGTTATCCCTCAGATTCCTACCTTTCCCACCTCACCGTAAACCTATGTCCTCCGGTTCTCGATTCCCCTGGGCAAGAGACTCTGTGCATCTACTTGATCTATTCCTCTCGTGATTTCGTACGAGTGCTCTCATCAAATATAGATGTTCAGTTAATTCCATCCTTATAAAACTTTCTGAAGAATGCTGGCAGGTAGAATCAGTCTGTGAATAAACATGCCACATGGAGATCAGTGTGTAGCTGAAATGAAAACAGACTTTGGCACATCTTTCATGGTTAGACAAAAACTGGTTGATGCAATTTACTCCCTGTTGATATGTGGTGGGAATCCAAACTTCCTAGTTGTTAACAAAAGATTAAACCACAGGATATTTTATGGTCAGGTGTCTGTATCCCGTCTCTTTGGCTGTTAACCAGAATAATATCTATTGTAAACAATCTTCTCCAGCAGGTCTTTATTCACAAAATGCTGGAGTCACTCAGCGGGTCAGGCAGCATCTCAGGAGAGAAGGAATGGGTGACGTTTCGGGTCGAGACCCTTCTTCAGTCTGAAACGTCACCCATTCCTTCTCTCCTGAGATGCTGCCTGACCCGCTGAGTTACTCCAGCATTTTGTGAATAAATACCTTCGATTTGTACCAGCATTTGCAGTTATTTTAGATTTTTAGATTTAGAGATACAGCGCGGAAACAGGCCCTTCGGCCCACCGAGTCCGCGCCGCCCAGCGATCCCCGCACACTAACACTATCCTACACACACTAGGGACAATTTTTACATTTACCCAGTCAATTAACCTACATACCTGTACGTCTTTGGAGTGTGGGAGGAAACCGAAGATCTCGGAGAAAACCCACGCTGGTCACGGGGAGAACGTACAAACTCCGTACAGACGGCGCCCGTGGTCAGGATCGAACCTGAGTCTCCGGCGCTGCATTCACTGTACGGCAGCAACTCTACCGCTGTGCCACCGTGTTGCCCTTACATTTCTTACATCTTCTCCAGCAGGATCATTACCTTATTCTGTAGGGAATCGAGGAGCGGAAAAATTAATAACATAATCATCTGTTACTAGAAATTTGTGCAAGTATGATCTATGAATATTTCCCCCAAGAAATAAAAGACCATCTGAAGAAGGGTCTCGACACGAAACGTCACCCATTCCTTCTCTCCAGAGATGCTGCCTGACCCGCTGAGTTACTCCAACTTTTTGTGTCCATCTTCAGTTTAAACCACCATCTGCAGTTCCTTCCTACACAATATTTCTCCTAAAGTTGTCGAGCAGTGGTATCGCAAAAAAATGACCTTGGAACAGGTGTAGTGCGATGATGTTAAGCTTTATATTGGAGGCACAAGGAACTGCAGATGCTGGTTTACGAAAAAAAGACACAAAGTGCCTGAGTAACTCAGCGGCTCGGGCAGCATCTCTGGAGAACACGGATAGGTGACGCTTCAGGTCGGGACCCCTTCTTAAGACTGGTTGTGGTGAGGGTGGGGGGGAGAAAAAGCTGGAAGAGAGGCGGGGGTAGAACAAAATCGGGCAAGTGATAGGTGGATACCTATCAATAGGTTGATTGGCAGATGATTGGACAAGATCAGAGTTGACAAGACAAAAGGAGTGAGATAAGGGGGTTATGGAAGAAGAGGTGTGAGTTATGAAGTCAAAGACAGGAATCTAGGTGGAAGGAAGTAGTAGGGATAGTGGGAAGGGGAGAATCGGGTATGAATCAAAATGGTGTACATGGAAGAGAGGGGGGGGGAACAGGGGTGGGGGGGTGAAGGGGGGATGTTGCTTATAGGTTGGTTCAAGAAAACCATTGAATTTAATATTTATACTGGTAGGCTATAAGCTAGTGGAATATGATATGCTGTTTTCCCAGTTTGTGTGTGGCCTCACTCAGGCAATGAAGGAGGCCCAGGACTAGGGTGGCCAACTTCCTCACTCCCAAATACGGGACAAGGTGACGTCACCGCCCCGTGCCCCACGTGACCTCACCCAGCCAGCGGCCCACCCGGATCGGGCGGCCGCCATTGGTGGAGCCGGAGCACGTGGGCCGCTGGCTGGGTGAGGTCACGTGGGGCGCGGGGCGGTAACATCGCCCTTTGTCCCTTATTTGGGAGTGAGGAAGTTTGGCAACCCTACTAATACGGGACAAGGGCGGTCCCGTATGGGACAAACTAATTTAGCCCAAAATACGGGATGTCCCGGCTAATACGGGACAGTTGGCAACCCCCTACCCAGGAAGGAAGGTCAGTGTGGGAATTGGAAGGGGGAGTTGAAATGGTCAGCATCCAGGTGATCCAACAGGCTTGGCAGTTGTCAAGTAGACCGAGATATAGTGAAGAACTTTGTTTTGGGAGCTATCCTGGTAAATCATCCATTGGTGGTCAATGTCAAGCCACACAGGTACAGGATGACACTTGAAATGGGGCAAATCGTGAACTGGCTCAGTGTAATCTAGTTTAGTTTAGAAATACAGCATGGACAATAGACAATAGGTGCAGGAGTAGGCCATTCGGCCCTTCGAGCCAGCACCACCATTCAATGTGATTATGGCTGATCATTCTCAATCAGTACCCCGTCCCTGCCTTCTCCCCATATCCCCTGACTCCGCTATCCTTAAGAGCTCTATCTAGCTCTCTCTTGAATGCATTCACAGAGTTGGCATCCACTTCAGCCCACCAAGGCCATTCAGTCTGAAGAAGGGTCTCGACCCGAAACGTCACCCATTCCTTCTCTCCCGAGATGCTGCCTGACCTGCTGAGTTACTCCAGCATTTTGTGAATAAGGCCATTGATCAACCATTCACACCAGATTTGCAGGTTTGTAGGTTAATTAATCTCTTGTAAATTGCCCCTCATGTGCAGGGAATGAATGCGTAAGTGGCATAACATCGAACTAGTGTGAGGGTGTGATCGATGGTCAGCATAGACTCAGTGGGCCGAAGGGCCTGTTTCTCTGTGTCTTTAATCAATCAATCAATCAATCAATACTCAAAATGTAGCTTAACCAAAACATGTAGGAAAATAACTGCAGATGCTGGTTCAAATTGAAGGTAGACACAAAATGATCGAGTAACTCAGTGGGTCAGGCAGCATCTCAGGAGAGAAGAAATGGGTGACGTTTCGGGTTGAGACCCTTCTTCAGACTATAAAAGCATTTAAAAGACACTTGCACAGGTATATGGTTAGGAAAGATTTAAGCAAAATATTGTATACTTGCAGCATAACATCCCAGCTTAAATGCTCAACACTCTGAACTGTGAAGTATGCTGTACACATTTTTTACCACTCTATCTCCTTGCATTGCAATAAAGAAAACCACTTAACATATATATTAAAAAGGAAGCTTAGAATAGCTTGCAGTTGTTAGAAACTAATATTAAAAATATAAACTGAAGGGAGATTTTTGAGAAAAAGAAAGTAAATTAGCAAAGCCTTTTGGTTTTGTTTAGTTTAGCGATACAGTGCGGTAACAGGCCCCACGGTCCAGCGAGACCACGCCGGCCAGCGATCAACCCGAACACTAACACTATTCCACACGCTAGGGACAATTTACAATTTTACTAAAACCAAATTAACCTTCAGACCTGTACGTCTTTGGAGTACGTGGGAGGAAGCCAGAGCACCCGGAGAAAACCCACGCGATCACAGGGAGAACATTATAAACTCCATACAGGCAGCACCTGTAGTCAGGATCGAACCCGAGTCTTTGACGCTGTAAGGCAGCAGCTGTACGACTACACCACTGTGCCGCCCGTCATGTTTTGTACTCTGTTGGTTGCCATTTTGGTTGCTCTCTGTATGGAGTGAAATATCTGCAGATGTGCATTCACAGGCCTTGAAGAAAATAAATGACCTTCCTACTCACCCTCCGACTTCTCAAGGTGTTACGATGAAGGAATTGGCTTATTACATTCTTAATCTACCATGGTTACTGCACTTACAAACAGTTATGAAGCATTTTCTGGTCTTGTTCACAAATAGATTTTAGATTTTATTTTTATATATACAGCACGGAAACAGGCCCTTCGGCCCACCGGGTCCACGCCGCCCAGCGATCCCCGCACACTAACACTATCCTACACACACTAGGAACAATTTTTGTTTAAACATTTGCCCAGCCTATTAACCTACATACCTGTACGTCTTTGGAGTTATAGATATTATTATGGCGAGTCCGAAACTTGCTAGTTGTAGACGAAGTTTATTGCAGCCGCAATACACGAATACAGAGTCAAAACAACAAGTTACAGGACAACCAATATAAACTTACTGTCTTCCTTGAAGACTTCGCCGAACTGGCTAAAACGGGCGCCAAACGCGCACCTGACATCGCTGGCCAATCAGCGATGTCGTTTCCTGGACCAATCCCCATGGTCGCGTTCCCACGTGACCTCGCTGGCCAATCCGAGGGTTCGACTACCTGGACCATTCTCTATGGTCGCTACATGACCCCCCCCAGAACCCGAGGTGCGGAACCTAGCAGGGAGCCGGATTTCGCGACCATAACGAGTACGGAGAGGGACAGCCTGAACCACAGGAGCCGGAGGTTCCGGACTTGGTGGAACAGCCGGAACGGGAGGTTCTGGAGGAACTACCGGAACGGGGGGTCCTGGAGGAACTGCCGAAACGGGGGGTCCTAGGGGAACTGCCGAAACTGGGGGTCCCGGAGGAAACGTCGGAATGGGGGTTTGTGGACTGGGCGGAACTAACGGAGGTCGGCCTCTTCTAGGGGTTTGACCGACCAGGACTGGTTGATCCGGGTCCAAATGGGCAGGTTTGAGCCGGGACACCGAGACGAGTTCACTCTTGCCGCCCATGTCTAAGGTGAAAGTAGCCGTTCCCTTACGTAAAACCCGAAACGGCCCTTGATAGACCCTCTGCAACGGGGCGCGATGGGCATCTTTACGCAAAAAAACAAACTCACAGTCCTTCAGGGAAGACGGTTCATGTACCATGGAACACCCATGACGTGAAGTCGGCACTGGAGCCAGGGAACCCACCCGTTCCCGGAGAGCTGCTAACGCTGCTGGGACTGTAGGGAGCAGTGCTGAAGTGTCCGGAAACAGATCTCCAGGTACTCGAAGGGTCGAGCCATATACCAGCTCTGCGGACGACGCACCGAGATCTGGCTTAGGAGCCGTCCGGATGCCCAAAAGAACCCAAGGGAGTTGGTCTACCCAGTCCGGGCCTTCAAGCCTTGCACTGAGGGACGCCTTAAGTTGGCGGTGGAACCTCTCTACGAGACCATTTGCCTGGGGGTGATATGCAGTTGTGGGTTGTAATTTGGACCCGTACAGTTCCGCCAGCGCGGCCCAGAGGGACGAAGTGAACTGTGGTCCTCTGTCAGTTGTAATAACTGCCGGGACCCCGAAACGAGCTACCCAATGAAGGGCCAAAGTCCTAGCACAAGACGCTGACGAGATGTCAAACAATGGGAAAGCCTCTGGCCACCGGGTGAACCGATCCACCACCGTGAGGAGGTGGGTGTAGCCCCGGGAGGAAGGCAAAGGCCCGACCAAATCCACGTGGATGTGGAAAAAACGAAAAGCCGGGACTTCGAAATCCTGTATGGGGGGCTGGACGTGGCGCTGGACCTTAGCGGTCTGACAGGGCACGCAGGAACGTGCCCACCCCGCTACCTGTTTCCGCAGGCCATGCCAGACAAACCTCGCTGCCACCAAGGCAGAGGTGGAGCGGATGGACGGGTGCGCCAGCCCATGAATGGCATCGAAAACCCGGCGCTGAAGGGAGGGCGGTACTACCGGCCTGGGGCGAGGAAGAGAAACATCGCACCAGACTTTCGTGCCCTCCGACCCACAAGCTACCTGGGCCAACTTCAATCCCGAAGTGGTGGACTGGTACGTCGAAACGGTATCCGCCAGGAGCTGTGCCTCCGCAAGCTCCTGGGGATCCACTTCGCAGTCCACCGCCGAAATAGGGGGAAAAGCAGGTCTAGACAGGGCGTCAGCAACGGCATTAAGCTTACCCGCGATATGACGGACATCTGTGGTAAATTCTGAGATAGCAGTCAGGTGCCGCTGCTGGCGGGCCGACCATGGGTCAGACAATTTCAAAAAAGCAAATGTTAATGGCTTGTGGTCTGTAAATGCCACAAATGGGCGGCCCTCGAGGAAATACCTGAAATGACGGACAGCTAAATGGAGAGCTAGAAGCTCTCGGTCAAATGCGCTATATTTTAGCTCGGCCGAATTTAGTTGCCGGCTGAAAAACGCTAAAGGCTGCCAACGGCCACCAACCTGCTGCTCCAGAACTCCACCCACCGCCACGTCAGAGGCGTCAACCGTCAGGGCCGTGGGGGCGGAGGGGCTCGGATGGACCAACATGGTGGCGTCTGCCAAGGCTGCTTTAGCTGCCGTAAAAGCCGACTCTGCGGCCGGGGACCACAACAACTCTACCGGATTACCTGCAAGGCATTGGAAAAGCGGGCGCAGGACTCGCGCCGCTGCCGGAACGAATCTATGGTAGAAATTAACCATGCCAACGAACTCCTGCAGCCCTTTTACTGTGGTAGGCCTGGGGAAAGCCCGGATAGCCTCCACCTTCTCTGGCAAAGGGACAGCGCCGGCAGGGGTAATTCTATGTCCTAGAAAATCGAGAGCAGGCAGGCCGAATTGACATTTGGAGGGTTGAATAATGAGCCCGTGGTCTTGGAGCCGCTGGAACACGGTCCGCAAATGGGCCTGGTGTTCTTGCACTGAGGGGCTGGCTACCAGGATGTCGTCTAAATAAATAAACACAAAGGGTAAACCCCTGCCCACGCGGTCCATCAGTCGCTGGAAAGCCTGTGCCGCGTTCTTTAAACCGAAAGGCATACGCAACCATTCAAACAACCCGAACGGAGTAATAGTTGCAGTTTTCTGTATGTCCTCCGGTCGCACCGGAATCTGATGGTATCCTCGCACCAAATCGATTTTGGAAAACACTACCGCTCCTTCCAGTCCAGATGAAAAGTCCTGTAGGTGCGGTATGGGGTAGCGATCAGCCGTGGTGACAGCATTGAGACGCCGATAATCGCCACATGGCCTCCACCCCCCAGATGCCTTGGAGACCATGTGTAACGGCGAGGCCCACGGGCTGTCAGACTGACGAACAATTCCCATTTCCTCCATCTTCCTGAACTCCGCCCGTGCCACCACCAGTTTGTCTGGCGGTAGTCTCCTGGCCCGAGCGAAAACGGGAGGGCCTTCGGTGCGGATGTGATGGACCACACCGTGCTTAGCTGAAGGTGCGTCAAAACGTTGGACGAGCAGCTCTGGGAACTCTGCCAGAATCGCAGCATACGAGTCGGGGGCCGCGACGACGGCCTGGACAGTAGGGCTGGGCGAGGAGGCGATTGCCGGAGCGACGTGCTCGTCTTCAGCAGCGGGTCGGAGGTCGTTACCGCGGACATCAGGAACCAGTGAAAAAGCCCAGAGAAAATCTGCGCCCAGGATCGCTTGTTTGACGTCGGCTATGATGAATGGCCATTCGTACGTGCGGAGGCCTAACGCAAGGGACATCTTCCGTGTGCCGAAAGTGCGAATAGGGCTGCCATTAACCGCGATGAGGGTGGGACCTGTCTTACCCGATCTGGTTTCGAGGTCGGTCGGCGGCACTATGCTGACGATGGCTCCGGTGTCTACCAAAAATTCTGTGTCCGTGAATCGATCATGGACATAGAGGCGCCGGTTCTGGCCAATCGTAACTGCCCCTATGTACGATCGGCCGAGGCATTTCCCGCGAAGGTACAAGGCAAACGACAGTTGCGGGATTCGTTACCCCATCGTAGGTGATAGTAGCACCAGCCGCGCTTGTGCGGATCTTTTTGGCGGGCTTTCGGAGAATTGGCGGGAGACGTGGCGCCATCTTGCCGTCGCTGTGGCGTGGTCACCGATGTCGAGACTTTGTTGATGGAATCCCCTGCCTTGTTTTTTCCCGCTATGAGCGCGTCCGCTTTCGCTGCATATGCTTCGGGGTCCTTAAAAGAACAATCCGTAAGCAGCAGTCGGACATCCTCGGGAAGTTTCTCGCGGAATGCCTGTTCAAACATCGGGCAATCCGTGTGCTCACCGGCTAGCACCATCATTTCGGCCATGCGGACGGAAGGCAGTTGGTCTCCAAGCTCCGGTAGGTGCAGAAGTTTTGCCGCACCACCATGCTTATTTAACCCGAAGGTTCGCAGTAATGCCTTCTTCATGGTTTCATATTTGTCTTCCGCAGGTGAAGTTATGATAAACCGCATCATGCGCTTGGTTGTGTCCGGCGCTAGGGCGCTGACGAGGTAGAAGTACTTCGTTGCATCGTCCGACACCTTCTTTATGTGGAACTGAGCCTCGGCGTGGATAAACCAAGCTTGCGGTGCGTACGTCCAAAATAACGGAAGATGCACGCCTCCCGCGCTTGACTCCGGTGCGCCCTGCTCGGTCATCGTCAACGAGGCGTTGATTCCTGTTCAGTTGGTGATCGTCCAGATCACGTTCGGGGTCACCAATATGGCGAGTCCGAAACTTGCTAGTTGTAGACGAAGTTTATTGCAGCCGCAATACACGAATACAGAGTCAAAACAACAAGTTACAGGACAACCAATATAAACTTACTGTCTTCCTTGAAGACTTCGCCGAACTGGCTAAAACGGGCGCCAAACGCGCACCTGACATCGCTGGCCAATCAGCGATGTCGTTTCCTGGACCAATCCCCATGGTCGCGTTCCCACGTGACCTCGCTGGCCAATCCGAGGGTTCGACTACCTGGACCATTCTCTATGGTCGCTACAAGATAACTCATTTCCAAAAAACATTATTTCTCCGCAATATTGAAAATATGAGTCCAAATTGCAACTTTCTGCAGACTTCCGAAATATAAGAAATATATATTATTACAAATGTCTTCTACATAGGAATGTAGAAATGTCTCCTGAGATGCTGCCTGACCTGCTGAGTTACTCCAGCATTTTGTGAATAAATACCTTCGATTTGTACCAGCATCTGCAGTTATTTTCTTATACTACATAGGAAAATGGGTTTTGGAGTTATCTCAAAACATACATTTTAAAAAAAATGACAGATATTCTCTTGGTGAAAACAAAGAACTACAGATGCTGGTTTATCCCACAGACAGACGCTGAGAGGGTGGTGGGTGGATGGAACCAGCTGCCAGAGGAGGCCATTGAGGCAGGTACTATAAAAGCATTTAGAAGACACTTGGACAGGTATATGGTTAGGAAAGATTTAGAGGGATATGGGCCAAATGTGGGAAAATGGAACCAGCTTTGAAGGGGCATTTTGGTCAGCACGGACAAGTTGGCATGTATGACTCTATGAATCTAACTCCACAATTGAATAGACACAAATAGCTGGAGTAACTCAGTGTGGCAGGCAGCATCTCTGGAGGTAAAGGATGTGACTTTACGAGTCGAGACCCTTCTTGAAACGTTTGGGGTCTCTTGCATTCTCTTGGTGTTGAGTTATACTTTGGATCTGAACTTTTCTTCCCAATTGTTTGAGCTTTACTTAAACCTGAGCTCCTGCTGATGTTTCCATTAATTCAGTGCACAAAGAAATGGAATTTCTCTAGTTTAGTTTAGTTTATTGTCACGTGTACCGAGGTACAGTGAAAAGCTTATGTTGCGTGCTAACCAGTCAGCGGAAAGACAATACATGATTGCATTCGAGCCATTCACGGCGTACAGATGCGTGATAAAGGGAATGACGTGCAAGATAAAGCCAGTAAAGTCCAATCACAGATAGTCCGAGGGTCTCCAATGAGGCAGATGGTAGTTCAGGACCTCTCTCTAGTTGTTGTAGGGTGGTTCAGTTGCCTGATGACAGCTGGGAAGACACTGTCCCTGAATCTGGAGAAGTGCGTTTTCACACTTCTGTACCTCTTGCCCGATGGGAGAGGGGAGAAGAGGGAGTGACTGGGGGTGAGATTCGTCCTTGATTATGCTGCTGGCCTTGAGAGGCAGTGTGAGGTGTAAATGGACTCAATGGAAGGGGGGTTGGTTTGTTTGATGGTCTGGGCTGTTCATCCGTATACTAAAACTCTCGTTTGTTTTTCTGTTTGTTCCTGAACTACAGCCAAAACGGTACACGATAGCGCGACAATTTTAACCCCACCTTACTCACCGTCGTCCCTTTGGTGCTAATGGAAGAAGTTTAAGGATAAGGGGGAAGTCTTTTAGGACCGAGATGCGAAAGTTTTTTTTCACACAGAGAGTGGTGAATCTGTGGAATTCTCTGCCACAGAAGGTAGTTGAGGCCAGTTCATTGGCTATATTTAAGAGGGAGTTAAATGTGGCCCTTGTGGCTAAAGGGATCAGGGGTTATGGAGAGAAGGCAGGTACGGGATACTGAGTTGGATGATCAGCCATGATCATATTGAATGGCGGTGCAGGCTCGAAGGGCCGAATGGCCTAGTCCTGCACCTATTTTCTATGTTTCTATGTTTCTATGTTTCGTTGAAATCGGTGTTATATTTTTAAAGTTATTCACATTTTAAAGTTTAAATCTATCTCCTCGGGAGGGAGGGAGGAGGATAAGGGGGGTTGAGGGGGATGGAGTAGGAGGGGGGGGGGAGAGTGGGTGGAGGGGGGGAGGGGGAGGGGAGGAGGGAGGGGGGGAGGGAGTGGAGGAGGAGGGGGAGGGAAGGAGGGAGCGGGGGAGGAGAGGGTGCAGCACCAATGCAGGAGAGGTTTGGGCCCAACGGGTCCACTTGGTCTAGTTTGTTAATAAAAGCGTTAAAGTCGTTGGCTTACAGTGAGACATATGAATGTCCTCTCAGGCCTTTGAAATAGCCTAACATGTTTACTCAGTGTCAACCACTGAAACAGTCCCCACTGAAATATCACGTGGGAATGCTTGTTTTGGCATCCAGAGCTGGAATCGTTTATTTTTACATTACTAAATGCTTTGATTTGATAATAAATGTAACCTCAGAAAATTGTTTGTGTTGCTGAAAGGGGGCTAAATATCTCTATTGAAAGAATTAATGGCATGTTCTGACATTGCAGAAAAATGTTCCAAAGATGTAAATACAGTTTGATTCAGATAACTGGGCACTAATAGCTTAGTTACTGGAGTGCGTTTTGAAATGTGCCTTTTCACATATTATTTAAGCTCTTAAGATTGTGCAAACTCTTATATTAATAGAGATAAACTTCCTTCACTGGTCAATGTCTGGCCTGCCCTCTGGTGATAAATGCTAAATCCATACCAGCTTTTACAAGATAAAGAGGGATGTTTATTTAAGTAAGAAAACCTTAAAAAGATTAAGAGTTAAAGGGAAGAGAGACACTGAAAGCTGGAGTAACTCTCTAACTTCTCTAACTTCAAGTAACCCTTGCCTTCCCTGCCTCTCCATCCATCCCCCATCCTAGTTCTCCGACCAGTCTGACTGCCCTCCTGATTGAATTTTACTTTGTATTCCCCGCTGTCCATGATCTCAATCATGAGCACATCATGACTGCTCCCTGTACAGAGTTTGTACGTTCTCCCCGTGATCACGTGGGCTTTCTCCAGGTGCTTCAGTTTCCTCCCACATTCCAAAGACGTACAGGTTTTGTCAGTTTCTTTAGCTTCTATAAGTTATAAATTGTACCTAGTGTGTGGGACAGTGCGAGTGTACAGAGGTGATCGCTGATCAACATGGACTCAGTGGGCCGAAGGACCTGATCCTGCGCTGTATTTCTGATGTCTCAAGTCCTAAGTTCATAGGTTCTCAGAGCAGAATTAGACCATTCGGCCCATCAAGTCTACACCGCCATTTAATCATGACTGATCTATCTCTCTCTCCTAGCCCCATTCCCCGGCCTTCTCCCCATAGCCCCTGACACCCGGACTAATCACGAATCTATCTATCTCTGCCTTAAAAATATCCATTGACTTGGCCTCCACGGCCTTCTGTGGCAATGAATTCTCCACCCTCTGACTAAAGAAATTCCTCCTCATCTCCTTCCTAAAGGAACGTCCTTTATATCTAAGGCTAAGACCTCTGGTCCTAGACTTTCCCACTAGTGGAAACATCCTCTCCACATCCACTCTCTCCAGACCATTCACTAACGTCTAAAACCACCTTAGTTTAGTTGAGTTGATTGTCACATGTACCTGAGAAATCTGGCCTGGAATAGCTGCCACATTTGGCAAATTCCAGGGGAGTTTATTTTATGGCAAACATTGCATTTTACGAGCATATGAAGTTGATTATAGGGTAAGTGTATCAGCCTTAAAAACAACTCCTAGCCTTAAGCTGATGATTTAGTTCTAGGAAGAACAAATTGGTCAGCACGCGACAGTTTGCTAATTTGTTGACTGGTGCGATTGCATCAGCAGGTTGAATGCATAAGCCTGTTCATGTGGTCGGTGTTTAATCTCCTCCTTTTGTGTTGCAGCATTCTTTGGAAAGTATCTGAACGAGTATAACGGCAGCTACGTCCCACCTGGCTGGCGTGAGTGGGTTGGATTAATAAAGAACTCTCGCTTCTACAATTACACACTTAATAGGAACGGCGTAAAGGAGAGGCACGGGTTTGAGTATTCAAAGGTACTCGTCCAGAGCAGTGTTTATTATGTTCAAGCATTGGCGTGAAAAGCAATTTGCCTCGTGTGTGATCTCAACACAAAAGTTGCACTTCCATTAAATGTGACGTTGACCCTGAATGTTGCAGTTTTACTTCCCACTTCTGTGTTTCTCTTTACACTCAAACAAAGATACTAGAGGAACAGTGGCCGATTAGGAAATCGGTGGCCGATTAGGAAAAGGGGAGATGCAACGAGACCTGGGTGTCGTGGTGCACCAGTCATTGAAAGTAGGCATGCAGGTGCAGCAGGCAGTGAAGAAAGCGAATGGTATGTTGGCATTCATAGCGAGGGGATTTGAGTATAGGAGCAGGGAGGTTCTGCTGCAGTTGTACAGGGCATTGGTGAGACCACACCTGGAGTATTGCGTACAGTTTTGGTCTCCTAATCTGAGGAAAGATATTCTTGCCATAGAGGGAGTACAGAGAAGGTTCACCAGATTGATTCCTGGGATGGCAGGACTTTCTTAAAGACTGGATAGACTTGGTTTGTACTCGCTGGAATTTAGAAGATTGAGGGAGGATCTTATAGAAACTTACAAAATTCTTAAGGGGTTGGACAGGCTAGATGCAGGAAGATTGTTCCCGATGTTGGGGAAGTCCAGAACAAGGGGTCACAGTTTAAGGATAAGGGGGAAGTCTTTTAGGACCGAGATGAGAACGTTTTTTTTCACACAGAGAGTGGTAAATCTGTGGAATTCTCTGCCACAGAAGGTAGTTGAGGCCAGTTCATTGACTATATTTAAGAGGGAGTTAGATGTGGCCCTTGTGGCTAAAGGGGTCAGGGGGTATGGAGAGAAGGCAGGTACGGGACACTGAGTTGGATGATCAGCCATGATATATTGAATGGCAGTGCAGGCTCGAAGGGCCGAATGGCCTACTCCTGCACCTATTTTCTATGTTTCTATGTTTCTAAGATAGACCACTCAACCCTAAAAACCGTAGTATGTCTTGGCGCCATTTTAGGAGGCAGAAACTTGCAGAAACATTTTAAAAGAAAAATAACAAAAATCTGTGAATTGATAGATGAGATATATTCTGCGATTTTATGGTATCAACACACGTACTGTTCCCCCAAAACACTGATAACACTGCGAGAGGCAGAACGAACGGCGGGTGTTGCCTACTAAAATGGCGGACGTTACGCTCCTTTGCGTACTACGCTTCAGCATGGGCGATTTCGACGGAGGGGTCCATCTTGCTCCTCTAGTATCTTTGCACTCAACACAGACACAAAATGCTGGAGTCTTCTTCTTGCGTACGGTGTGCACAGCCTAAAGTTGTAGGTCAAAATGGCGGCACGGTGGCGCAGCGGTAGAGTTGCTGCTTTACAGCGAATGCAGCGCCGGAGACTCAGGTTCGATCCTGACTACGGGTGCTGCACTGTAAGGAGTTTGTACGTTCTCCCCGTGACCTGCGTGGGTTTTCTCCGAGATCTTCGGTTTCCTCCCACACTCCAAAGACGTACAGGTATGTAGGTTAATTGGCTGGGTAAATGTAAAAATTGTCCCTAGTGGGTGTAGGATAGTGTTAATGTACGGGGATCACTGGGCGGCACGGACTTGGAGGGCCGAAAAGGCCTGTTGCCGGCTGTATATATATGATATGATATGATAAAATGGACTAACTCAGCGGGACAGGCAGCATCTCTGGAGAGAAGGAATGGGTGACGTTTCGACTCGAAACGTCACCCATTCCTTCTCTCCAGAGATGCTGCCTGTCCCGCTGAGTTAGTCCAGCATTTTGTTTCTCCCTTGGGTGTAAACCAGCGATACAGTTCCTTCCTCCACATCTCTTTACTCTCTTTCTCTCTCTCTCTCTCCCCCTCACCCCATCGCTCCCAATTGTAGCTATTTCGATTTTGGAAGTTGTTCAAAATGCCAGGCTGTTTATTCCCAGCTAAATTCCCACCAGATACTGAAATCTGTGTCATCTTCACCAAGTGAACCAAATTTGATGTAGGTCACCGAGGATATTTATTAGCTTCAAAGTAGTCAGAAAGAACATCCACAGAAATCTGTAATGCTCCACATGAATCTAAGAGAGTCAACTAACCCCTTAATAACCGTAATATAGAATTGATTAAATATTTGTACATGAGGTCCAAGAATGGTCAAAACTGGGATGGTGGCTTGAATGTTTAATTCTAGCTTTACATATCCTTTTATACTCTTACTTAAATTTAGATATATAAATTATTGACATGAGCAAGGTTATTGGGTAAGTAACCTGCATAGGAAGAAGGGTCTCGATCTGAAACGTCACCTATTCTTTATCTCCAGAGATGCTGTCTGACCCGTCGAGTTACTCCATGTTTTTTGTGTCTATCTAAGATAAGGCAAATTTGAGATGTGATCTAATCACACAATGATGACCCTTTATCACATACATTGTAAGGAGACACAAAGAACTGCAGAATTTTGAGCATAACTCAAAGTGTCATAGAGTGATACAGCGTGGAAACAAGCCCTTCATCCCAACTTGTCTATACATGCCCACACTAGTCCCATGTGCCTGCGTTTGGTCCATATCCCTCCAAACTTGTCCTATCCATGTACCTGTCTAACTTTTTCTTAAACGTTGGGATAGTCCCAGCCTCAACTACCTCGTCTGGCAGCACGTTCCATACACCCACCAGCCTTTGTGTGAAAACGTTACCCCTCAGATTCCTATTAAATCGTTTCCCCTTCACCTTAAACCTATGCCCTCTGGTCCTCGATTCCCCTACTCTGGGGAAGAGACCCAGTGCATCTACCTGATCTGTTCCTCATGATTTTATACACCTCTATAAGCTAATCCCTCATCCTCCTGCGCTCCAAGGAATAGAGTCCTTGCCTGCTCAACCTCTCCCTATAGACCCTCTAATCCTGGCAACATCCTCGTAAATTTTCTCTGTACCCTTTCCAGCTTGACAACATCTTTCCTATAACATGGTGCCCAGAACTGAACACAATCCTGTAAATGTGGCCTCACCAACGTCTTATACAACTGCAACATGACCTTCCAACTTCTATACTCAATATTCTGGCTGATGAAAGCCAATGTGCCAAAAGCCTTTTTGACCACCTTATCTGCCTGTGACTCGGCCTTCAAGGAACCATGTGCCTGCCCTCCTAGATCCCTCTGCTCTACAACACTCCCCAGAGCCCTATCATTCACTGTGTGGGTCCTGCCCATGTTAAACTTCCCATAATGCAACTGCCCACATTTCTCTGTATTAAATTCCATCAACCATTCCTCAACCCACCTGGCCAATCGATCAAGATCCTGCTGCAATTTTTCACAACCATCATCTGCAAAACCATCCACTTTTGTATCTGCAGAGGGAATGGATAAGCAATGGTTCAGTGTTATTTCAGAAGCACCTAAAACATTGCCGATCCATTGCCTCCATCGAAGCTGTCTAACCTGCTGAAATACTCCAGCACTTTATGTTTTGCACGTAGAATTTAACTTTGGCTACAAGTGAGAAATGATATCATGGGAAAGGGAGGAACTGAGTGTATATGTACACTCATATATAGGGCTGTACCTTCATGTCACCTCATTGAAATGTAGTCCAGTATTTAACAGCTTTAACAATTACTAGCTGGGACTTGATCTTGTTTCAAATGTAAAAAGGTCCATTGATCTACAGGGCCATAGATGACTAGAGAGATATGGGCACTCAACACTGTGGGACAGGGGGGAAATACTTGCCGGTTATTTTCCATTATTTCCTGCTGCCATAACAGTATTCAGTGTGGCACAAAAAGCCAGAATAACTCAGCAGGTCAGACAACATCTCTGGAGGAAATAAATAGGTGGTGTTTTGGGTCGAGACCCTTCTTCAGACTGAGAGTCAGGGGAGGGGGAAACGAGAGATATTGGCGGTGATTTCGAGAGATATGGAACAAATGAATGAAAGATATGCAAAAAAAATTAACGATGATAAAGGAAACATGCCATTATTATAGCTGTGGGCTAGATGTAGTTGGATTTCATACGGACCCAAAACATCACCTATCCTTTATCCTCAGAGATGCCACCTGACCCGCTGAGTTACTCCAACACTTTGTGTCCATCTTGGGTGGATAGCTTACAAGATCTACAACACCCATAGCTTAGACAATAGATTTTAGTTTAGAGATACAGCGCGGAAACAGGCCCTTCGGCCCACCGAGTCCGCACTGACCAGCGATCCCCGCACACTAACACTATCATACACACACCAGGGGCAATTTACACATACACCAAGCCAATTAACCCACATACCTGTACATCTTTGGAGTGTGGGAAGAAACCGAAGATCTCGGAGAAAACCCACGCAGGTCACTGCGGCAGAGAATTCCACAGAATCACAACTCTCTGGGTGAAGAAGTTTTTCCTCATCTCATTCCTAAATGGCCTACCCCTTGTTCTTAAACTGTGACCCCTGGTTCTGGACTCCCCCAACATCGAGAACATTTTTCCTGCATCTAGCTTGTCCAATCCTTTAAGAATTTTATATGTTTCTATAAGATCCCCTCTCATCCTTCTAAACTCCAGAATTTAATCCTTCTAAATTCAGTCTGAAGATGGGCCCCGACCTTAAAAATAGAGGTTATCGTTCTTCCCTGCGGTGAAGAAAAAACAATTTTCATCATTTTAAGCAGAAACATTATTTATCAAATGATGGTGGTAAACTACTATACAAACTTTTTTTAGATCTCAAAATTGCCAAAGAGGTAATTGGCGGCACGGTGGCGCAGCGGCAGAGTTACTGCCTCACAGCGCTTGCAGTGCCAGAGACGGGTGTTCGATCCCGACTACGGGTACTGTCAGTATTGAGTTTGCACGTTCACCCCGTGACGTGCATGGGTTCTCTCCAAGATCTTCGGTTTCTTCCCACATTCCAAAGACGTGCAGTTTGTTAGGTTAATTGGCTTGGTATAAATGTAAATTGTTCCTATTGTGTTAATGTATGGGGATCGCTGGTCGGTGTGGACTCGGTGGGCCGAAGGGACTGTTTCCGCACTGTATCTCTAAATGAAACTAAACTACTTGCTGGTGTAACTTAGTGGGTCTTGCAGCATCTCTGGAGAGAAGGGATGGGTGACGTCTCGACCCGAAACGTCGCTCATTCCTTCTCTCCAGAGATGCTGCCTGACCCGCTGAGTTACTCCACCATTTTGTGTCTACCTTCGACTTTAACCAGCATCTGCTGTTTTCTTTCCTAAACTACATGCTCCTTGACGCATTGCTAGGGAACCAGGATCATGTTGCCCTGGGAACAACTATGCAGTAAGCTGATAGTGAGCTATGCAGGGCTGGTCTGGGAATCGTCCCAGCTAAATTCCATGCATTCTTTTGATCCTTTCGTTCCCACCCAAATCTCATCAGGACATTAAAACCTACACCACGATGCTAGTTATTGACCGATTCAGTCTCAGAAACCAAAAATACCATCGGCTCCAGGTTTACAATTTGTTGTGCACAGTGAAGTCTTTGTGAACCAAGGGTGCACAAATTAAGTGTACAAAATCATGAGAGGAATAGATCGGGTAGATGCACTGTCCTTTGCCCAGAGTAGGTGAATCAAGACCCAGAGGACATCGGTTTAAGGTGAGGGGTGGGGGGGAGGAGGGGGGAGGGAGGGGGAAAGATTTAATAAGAATCTGAGGGGTAACCTTTTCACACAAAGGGTGGTGGGTGTATGGAATGAGCTGCCGGAGGAGGTAGTTGAGGCAGGGACTATCACAACGTTTAAGAAACAGTTAGACGAGGTACATGGATAGGACAGTTTTTGAGGGATATGGACCAAATGCAGGCAAGTGGGACTAGTGTAGCTGGGACATGTTGGCCAGTGTGGGCAGGTGGGACTAGTGTAGCTGGGACATGTTGGCTGGTGTGGGCAGGTGGGACTAGTGTAGCTGGGACATGTTGGCCGGTGTGGGCAGGTGGGACTAGTGTAGCTGGGACATGTTGGCCGGTGTGGGCAGGTGGGACTAGTGTAGCTGGGACATGTTGGCCGGTGTGGGCAGGTGGGACTAGTGTAGATGGGACATGTTGGCCGGTTTGGGCAGGTTGAGACAAAGTACCCAGTACCTGCCACAGACTGCCTGAAGATATCATAAACCTGGCTTCACATTCAGCTGAAGTTATCATTCATTTAGTATGAAAGCTAAGCGATAGGCTTCTGGAAGGCACCTCACACCATTTAGTTTTAATGCATCAGTACCTGTTGCTTGAGATTTTTCATATTTCACCTATTTATTCCTAAATATTTTGCTTGGGCAACTTGCAACCCAACGGTCTGAATATTGTAACCCTTGCCTTCTCTGCCTCTCCATCCCTCCCCATCCTAGTACTCCGACCAGTCTGACTGTCCTCTTGATTAAATTTTACATTGTATTCCTGGTTGTCATCTTCCCCTCAACTAACAATGATCTATGACAGACCACAAAATGCCGGAGTAACTCAGCGGGACAGGCAGCATCCCAGGAGAGAAGGAATGGGTAATGTTCCGGGTCGAGACAACTTCTTCAGAACAATGATCTATTCTACATTTTCCTTGTTCTCCATCCCCATTTGATCTCTCGCTTTCACACCTTACCCTTCTGTATCTCTGGAGGAAAATAACTGCAGATGCTGGTACAAATTGAAGGTATCACAAAATGCTGGAGTAACTCAGCGAGTCAGGCAGCATCTCAGGAGGGAAGGAATGGGTGACGTTTCGGGTCGAGACACCTCTGAGATAAGTGTGAGGTTATTCACTTTGGAAGTAAGAATAGAAAGGCAGATTATTATCTGAATGGTGTCAAGTTAGGAGGAGGGGGAGTTCAACGAGATCTGGGTGTCCTAGTGCATCAGTCAATGAAAGGAAGCATGCAGGTACAGCAGGCAGTGAAGAAAGCCAATGGAATGTTGGCCTTCGTAACAAGAGGAGTTGAGTATAGGAGCAAAGAGGTCCTTCTACAGTTGTACCGGGCCCTGGTGAGACCGCACCTGGAGTACTGTGTGCAGTTTTGGTCTCCAAATTTGAGGAAGGATATTCTTGCTATGGAGGGCGTGCAACGTAGGTTCACTAGGTTAATTCCCGGAATGGCGGGACTGTCGTATGTTGAAAGGCTGGAGTGATTGGGCTTGTATACACTGGAATTTAGAAGGATGAGGGGGGATCTTATTGAAACATATAAGATAATTAGGGGATTGGACACATTAGAGGCAGGAAACATGTTCCCAATGTTGGGGGAGTCCAGAACAAGGGGCCACAGTTTAAGAATAAGGGGTAGGCCATTTAGAACGGAGATGAGGAAGAACTTTTTCAGTCAGAGAGTGGTGAAGGTGTGGAATTCTCTGCCTCAGAAGGCAGTGGAGGCCAGTTCGTTGGATGCTTTCAAGAGAGAGCTGGATAGAGCTCTTAAGGATAGCGGAGTCAGGGGGTATGGGGAGAAGGCAGGAACGGGGTACTGATTGAGAGTGATCAGCCATGATCGCATTGAATGGCGGTGCTGGCTCGAAGGGCTGAATGGCCTACTCCTGCACCTATTGTCTATTCTATTCAGGCTGAGTCGAGGATGAAGCATGCACTCGGCAAAGCTTTCAATTCACATTAGCTATTAGTATAAAGAAAAATCTGAAAGGTTAGCAATTAGATGATGTGTATAAAGGCATTAATGGATTAAACTGTTCAGTTCTACTGATCTTTTTTTTCCATTTGATTTCATGAGTCAAGTGTGATTAAATGTCGTACATACCGCCAATGAAATTCCTACTTGCTGCAGGTTTGCAGGCCCATTAACAAAATGGTGCATAAATAAATATATAAAAATCAAAAATACAGTAATACACGGTGGTGTTGCTGCTTTACAGCGCCGGAGACCCGGGTTCGACCCTGACTACGGGTGCTGTCTGTACGGAGTTTGCACGTTCTCCCTGTGACCTGCGTGAGTTTTCTCCGGGTTTTGCTCCGGTTTCCTCCCACACTCCAAAGACGTCCAGGATTGTGGGTTCAATTGGCATTGGGTAAAATGGTAAATTGTCCCTAGTGTGTAGGATGGTGTTAAGTGTGTGCGCTGTGTCTCTAAACTAAAACTATAAACTAAGAACTAAATTATCAGTGATCCTAGGTAACCAGACCAGAATACAGTACATAGTGCAACCTAAACAATGTCCATGGTAGGTCATAGTTACTGAGGCGGGGTGGGGCCTGGTGTTGTGCAGTGTTGAAGAGGTGATTGGAAGGAGCTGTTCCTTAACCTGGAGTTTACAGTTTTCAGGCTTCTGACCCACCTTCTCAATGGTAGCTAGCAACGGGATGAGAGCGTGGCCAAGTTGGATGGGTCTTTGATAACATTAGCTGCCTCTTTGAGGCCGTGTCCCCTGTAGATCCCTTCGATGGTGGGGGAGGTCAGTTCCCTTGATGGGCCTGGCAACTTCTGCCACTTACTGCAGCCTTCCTCGTTCCTGGGCGTTCGGGTTACTGCAGCCTAACGTTGCCCCTGCATTTGTGAAGAGAAGTAACTGAGAGCGAGCATACTGCCATTGAAGGAGGCCGCCACCTGTGTCTGCAAATGCAGATTGATTGAATACTTTATTGTCGCAGCTGACAAAAAAAGTCACCGTGAAATTCTTTGCTTGCCTACCGGGTGTGCAAATAGTCACCCATAAAGGGCGCTTACAGTTTCAAATTCCCCTCCCCCTACTCCATTGTTCTTCCCCCTTCCCCCCACAGTGCCCCCCCCCCCCCACGGCAGTCTCCCCTCCCCCACGGCGGTCCCCTTTCCAACCCCCCTCCCCCTTAAACCTTTGTCCTCTGATTTTTGATTCCCCTCCTCTAGGTAAAAGACTCTGTGAATTCTCCCGATCTCTTTCTCTCATGATCTTACACACTTTACAAACACCCATTAACCTAGCCTCCACCATGGTCTGAGGCAATGAATTCCACAGACTCACCACCCTCAGGCTAAAGAAATTCATCCTCATCTTAATTTATTAATATAAGAATGCAGATAACTCATCGTTCAACAGTGCTGACACAACAATTTAGTTTTTTCTAATTCTGTGAAGATTTTTGAAAATAACATATTGCAATGAACAGCTGCAATTCTGATAAACTTGTCACTGTACACCTTTTTAATAAAACGACTATTTTGAAATATTGCACAGATTATGGAGAATCGAGGACCACAGGACACAGGTTTAAGGTGAACGGGGAAAAGATTCAATAGGAATCTGAGGGGTGACTTTTTCACACAAAGGGTGGTGGGTGTATGGAGCGAGCTGCCATATCCTTCCTTTGTCCCGCCCCCCTGACATCAGCCTGAAGAAGGGTCTCGACCTGAAACGTCACCCATTCCTTCTCTCCTGAGATGCTGCCTGACCTGCTGAGTTACTTCAGCACTTTGTAAATAAATACCTTTGAGCTGCCAGAGGAGGTAGTTGAGGTAGGGACTATCCCAACGTTTAAGAATCAGTTAGTCGAGTACATGGATAGGACAGGTTTGGAGGGAATATGGACCAAATGTGGGCCGGTGGGACTCGTGTAGCTGGGACATGTTGGCCGGTGTGGGCAAGTTGGGCCGAATGGCATGTTTCCACACTGTGTCACAACGGCATGTTTCCAAGCTGTATCAACTCTAATATCATTTATTTTTTAATCCATTTTTATTATTTGGTGTTACATTGTGAGAGCCAGATGCAACGGAATTTCGTTCAAATATGCACTCGTCTGCTGTATAGTTTTGAATAATAATAAAGTTATATTCAAATTCTATGACTCTATGAATCTATATAACATTCAACGCTTTATATTTCTGTTTCGTAGGATTACCTAACGGACTTGATAACAAATGACAGCATCAATTATTTTAAGTTATCGAAGAAGGTTTATCCACACCGCCCGGTCATGATGCTACTCAGTCACGCTGCACCTCATGGACCAGAGGACTCAGCCCCAAAATTCTCCCACCTCTTTCCAAACGCCTCCCAGCACATGTGAGTATTACTGTTAGCACAGTCTCGTAGCTATTGAGGTGTTGTTGTTGACAGCCATTTTCTCATTTAATCCTTCATCTGACTTACCAACGGTCCATTACATAGTTTATTTTAGTTTAGAGGCACAGCGCGGAAACAGGCCCCTTCGACCCACCGACCAGAGATCCCCACACGCTAACACTATCCTGCACGCACTGGGGACAATTTACACTTGTACCAAGCCAATTAACCCGACATACCTGTACATCTTTGGAGTGTGGGAGGAAACCAAAGATCTCGGAGAAAACCCCGGGTAGGTTACGGGGAGAACGTACAAACTCCGTACAGACAGCACCCGTAGTCGGGCTCGAACCCGGGTCTCTGGCAGTGTAAGCACTGCAAGGCAGCAAGTCTACCACTGCGCCACATTGCCGCCCCAACGGCATGCAGCCTAATATAAATTTACATTTTATCAGCTTCACGATTCTCGATCATAATATATATGGGGCGTGAGTTTTGTCACACAGCTAAGCCGTACGGACCAGCAAGGATCATATTCACTATTAAAATATTGCTGAATTAGCCAGGGGTGGTCTAAAGAGCTTGTTTCTGTGCTGTGTGACTCTATCACTCCATAACTCTAATATCATTTGTAAGAGTTGAGAAATAATATGTGTGCAGAAGGTTAGGGGTAAAAGAGTTAGGGGGAATAAAGTCAGTGAACTTTAGGGGTAATCAACTACTTAAAAAAGCATCCTGCATTATATTTCCATCGTCTGTCCATTGAATCCTTGAAGCTGACTGAACAGCTGACAAGTGCAAAGCAAAGCTGGCTCCTACCCTAGTGAGTTGCTAGTCATCAAAACACTACTTCAGGAGCCAAACTCGTGACTTGAAAGATGTGTTTAAGGTCCTCAACGAAAGACAGGGTGCTGGAGTTACTCAGCAGGTCAGGCAGCATCTGAGGACGGAGTGGACAGGTGACATAACAGGTTGGGTTCCTTCTTCAGACTGATTGCAGTAGGGGGAAGAAAGCTGGAAGAAAGGTGGGGGGTCAGGACATAGCCTGGCAGGTGGAAGGTATCTCCTGTCTGCTTTAGACTTCAGCGTGGAAACAGGCCCTTCGGCCCACCGAGTCCACGCCGACCAGCCATCTCCCCCATGCACTATCCTGCACACTAGGGACAACTTGCAATCCTTACCGAAGCCAATTAACCCACAAACCTGCACGTCTTTGGAGTGTGGGAGGAAACCGGAGCACCCGGAGGAATCCCAGGCAGTCTCAGGGAGAACGTTGCAAACTCCGTACAGACAGCGCCCGTGGTCAGGATCGAACCCGGGTGTCTGGCGCTGTAAGGCAGCAACTCCACCGCTGCGCCACCGTGCCGCCTCCTCAAGATACTCTCCGACCGAGGGTGTAAGGATGGTGGTGCCTGCTGAGCATAGCACAGGATAAGCCCAATAGTGGGTCTGAAGAAGGGTGTCGACCCGAAACGTCAACCATTCCTACTCTCCAGCGATGCTGCCTGTCCTGCTGAGATACTCCAGCATTCTGTGTCTACTGTCAGTGGGTGTTGGACAGACCCATCAGGAGGGACACGAGTTCTTTGAGCAAGGGGAAGGAAGGAGGAGGCAGCAACTGGCAGCATTGAAGGAAGAGCAGAACATGTTGTACGGAGTGCCAAGGTTGCCGCGGCAACTGGCGGATTCAGTCAGTCCCCAGCAAGGCCAACAAATTACTTTTAAGTGGAACCTCGTCCGCAGAGAAGCTCATAATGAACATCTGGGCACAGTCTACGCGTGGCGCATGTTAACAATTACAACTGCCCAACCAGAAACTAATACCAGATGCTAATGTTTAACGTGAACACAAGCGATGGAAACGTAACACTCTGCACGGAAAACCTATTTATTTCACAAAATGCTGGAGTAACTCAGCAGGTCAGGCAGCATCTCGGGAGAGAAGGAATGGTTGACGTTTCGGGTCGAGACCCTTCTTCAGACTGAAACGTCACCCATTCCTTCTCTCCTGAGATGCTGCCTGACCTGCTGAGTTACTCCAGCATTTTGTGAAATAAATACCTTCGATTTGTACCAGCATCTGCACTTATTTTCTTACACTACTTTTATGCAATGATCAATATGAGGGGTAACGGTAGAATGGGCATCACAACCTTATCCCCTCAATGGGAATGTTAAAGACCAGAGGCTCTAGCCTCAAGCTGAGAGGCAACGTTTTCCTACACTGAGTTTTGGGTGCCTGGAACGCGCTGCCAGGGGTGGTTTAGTTTAGTTTAGCTTAGAGATACTGCATGGAAACAGGCCCTTCGGCCCACCGGGTCCGCGCCGACCAGCGATCCCCGCACATTAACACTCTCCTACACCCACTCGGGACAATGTTTTACATTTACCAAGCCAATTAACCTACAAACCTGCACGTCATTGGAGTGTGGGCGGAAGGCGAAGATCCCGGTGAAATACCCACGCAGGTCAGGGGGAGAACGTACAAACTCCGTACAGACAAGCACCCGTAGTCAGAATCGAACCCGGGTCTCCGGCGCTGCATTCGCTGAAAGGCAGCAACTCTACCTCTGCGCCACCGTGACCGACCGGGTGGTGATGGTGGAGGCAGATACGATATAGGCCTTGAAGAAGACATTAGATGGACAGGCGGATAGGAAGGGAATGGAGGGTTATCTTGGCATCACGTTCGGCACAGATATTGTGGTCACAGGGAGAACATACAAACATCGTACAGGCAGTACCCTCGGTCAGGATCAAACCCGGGTTTAGTTTAGTTTAGAGATACAGCATGGAAATAGGCCCCTTCAGCCCACCAAGTCCATGCCAGCCAGCGATCACCCTGTACACTAGCACTATCCCACACACTAGGAACAATTTACAATTTTAACAAGCCAATTAACCAACGAATCTGTACGTCTTTGGAGTATGGGAGAAAACTGGAGACCCCGGAGAAAACCCACGCAGGTCACGGGGAGAACGTACAAACTCCATACAGACAACACCCATAGTCAGGATGGAACCCGGGTCTCTGGCGCTGTAAGGCAGCTACTCTACCGCTGCGCCGCCACTTACTGTTACAGAGTGAAAGGTGGGGTTGTCTATCAGACGGCATTTTGCTGCTGGTTTTAGGTACTGCCCTTGCCAACTTCATGACAGCTGTCAGCTGACATAGACCTTTACCTGTCAGCAGCTTCTTGAAGAAATCGTTCTATGTCACACAGTCTCAGCTCGAGCGAGTCTCTTTGTTCTCAGTGTCTGAAAACCTTTGAAATGTCTGCACTGATAGACATTTTAGTTAAACTTGTAAAAAAAAGTATGTTAAAGAAAAGCACGCATTCAGTAAAAGGCAAAAGACATAGTTCGGTACTGACAGATATCAAGTGGATTATATAAAGATTCCAACAGTGTGGGTCATAATGCAGTGTTAAAATCAGCACTATATTTTGTGATTATTCTGTCATTTTTATCATCCATAAGACCTTGATACAGTACATTAATGAAAACCATGCAGATAAAATGCTAAACCTGAAGAAACAATGAACTATAAATGCTGATAGACACAAAGTGCTGGAGTAACTCAGCGGGTCAGGCAGCGTCCCTGGAGGACATGGATATGCCAAGTTTCAGGTTTGGGTTAATTTAGTTTAGTTTAGAGATACACCTCGAAAACAGGCCCTTCAGCCCACTGAGTCTGCGCCGACCAGCGATCCCCGCACACTGATACCCTCCGACACACAAGGGGCAGTTCACAATTTACAGAAGCCAAATTAACCTACAAACCTGTACGGCTTTGGAGGGAGGGACGAAACCAGAGCACTGGGAGAAAACCCACGTGGTCACAGGGAGAGCGTACATACTGTGTACAGACAGTAGCCCTAATCAGGATTGAACCTGGGTCTCTGGCGCTGCAAGGCAGCAACTCTACCGCTGCACCATGAAACTCTTCCGCTGCACGAATGAAACTTAAATGAAAGCACATTCATTACGTGTGTGAGCACGGTAGATGTAGTTTATACAGGAGCACAGATTTGTTGAACATTCTACCTGCTGAGGAGATGAGGCAAGTGGCAGGTGGTAGCAAGATGCAATTTATACTGGCAACCATCCATTTGTTTCAATCTGTGCCAGTGTTAGATCTACCATTGAGACGTGCCTCATCCGTCTCAGCGCCAATTTGGAATTAATTCTGATCATTTATACATTCTCACTTGCCCCTTCTCTTCATTTGAAACATTCAGTGTAATTAAGCTGATACAGCTGCCATTCAGACTTCCTGTGGATGACAGATATAAGTAGGAAGATTAAACTCAGACATGCATTTGTTTAGTTTGGTTTAGTTTTGAGATATACAGCAGGGAAATTGGCCCTTCAGCCCACTGAGTCCACGCCAACCAGCGATCCCTGTACACTAACACACAAGGGACAATTTACCATTGACAGGAGTCATATTAACCTCCAAACCTAAGCGTCTCTGGAGTGTGGGACGTGTGGCACGGTGGTGCAGTGGCTGGAGCTGCTGCCTCACCGCGCCAGAGGCCCGGGTTCAATCCCGACCTTGGGCGATGTCCGTGTTAAGTTTGTACATTCTCCCAGTGGCCGGGTGGGCTTTCTCCAGGTGCTCCGGTTTCCTCTCACACCCAAAATAGTGAGAACAAAGAGACTTGAGCTGAGACTGTGTGACACAAAATGATCTTGTCAAGAAGCCGGTAACAAGCATAGGATTATATCAACTGACAGCTGTCATGAAGTTGGCAAGTGTAGTACCTAAAACCAGAAACAAATTGTCACCTGATAGACAACCCCACCTTTCCCTCTGTAACAGACTCGTTCACACTAATCTCAAGTCTAATGCCAATCATACTTAGGGACTTCAGTATTATCCGACCATCACAAGAGGTGGGAGAGGAAGCTTTAATGACTTAAATTTGTGACATGTGGCCTCACCATCCTGTGTGACACAGTGGTGCAGCGGGTAGAGCTGCTGCCTCACAGCACCACAGAGACCCGGGTTCGATTCTGACCCTCAGGTGCCATCTGTGCGGAGTTTGCACGTTCTCCTTGTGAAGGTGTGGGTTTCCTCTGGGTGCTCCAGTTTCCTCCCACATCCCAAAAGACGTGCGGGTTTGTAGGTGAATCGGCCCGCTGTAAATTGCCCCTAATGTGCAGGGAGTGGACGAGTAAGTGGGATATCATAGAACTAGTGTGAACGGGCGATCGATGGTCGTGTGGACTCGGTGGGCCGAAGGGCCTCTTTCCATGCAGAAATCTCCAAACTAAAATAAAGACAGCAGCACGCAATGCTCTGTAAATTAGCATCATAGATACATCTAAGGCATGTTGTTCAAATATGCAGTTATACTGAAAATCGTTGTTCAAAACAATGAAAACTGAAAATAAAATTGAAGCATGCAACATTTTTGATTTGGCCAATATATCAAAGAACACCTTGACAGCTACTGTACAGCTGCTAAATGTCAGACACAACTGTCATTTAAATGATATCCCATTTCCTTCGGCAATTTCAAACTTCCTACAACTAAATTCAGGCAAGTTAAGACAAAGGCAAAGAGCACAAGTAAAATGACAGCATGAAAATGTAATTAGCTTGAAGGGATTAAACCCAAAAATATACGAACTGCAATGATCGCTGAAAATTTTAAAACAAGGAAATGATTCTTCCTTTTACACAGAGAGTGCTTGCAACATGTTGCCTCAGGTAGTGGCGGTGTCACATATGAAAGGGGCATTGAGGAGACTTTTGGATAGGCGCATGGATATGCAGGGAATGGAGGGACACAGATTAGGTGCAGGCCGATAAGAGTTGATCTTGGCATTGGGTTTGCACAGACATTGTGGGCCGAAGGGCCTTTTCCTGTGATGTACTGTTCTACGCAGGAAGGAACTGCAGATGCTGGTTTAAACTGAAGGTAGACATAAAATGCTGGAGTAATTCAGCAGGACAGGCAGCATCTCTGGATAGAAGGAATGGGTGACGTTTCGGGTCGAGACCCTTCTTCAGACTGAAGAACGAATGGGTGACGTATCGGGTCGAGACCCTTCTTCAGACTGAAGAACGAATGGGTGACATATCGGGTCGAGACTTTTCTTCAGACTGAAGAAGGAATGGGTGACGTTTCGGGTCGAGACCCTTCTTCAGACTGAAGAAGGGTCACGACTCGAAACGTCACCCATTCCTTCTATCCAGAGATGCTGCCTGTCCCACTGAGATACTCCAGCATTTTGTGTCTATCTTCTGTACTGTTCTATATTCTATGTTTTACCTTCCCAAGATTTTGAACATTTGGAATAATAGGTAATAGTTAATGATTCTGAGTTAGTTGAGAATTTTAAGGGCGTTATTATCAATGTGTTTTAATTATAATGTTCGAGAGTAACAGAGATTATAACAATATGAGTTGATTTTTAACTGGAAACATAGAAACATAGAAAGTAGGTGCAGGAGTAGGCCATTCGGCCCTTTGAGCCTGCACCGCCATTCAACATGATCATGGCTGAACATCCAGAATCCGTACCCAGTTCCTGCTTTCTCCCCATATCCCTTGATTCCGTTAGCCCGAAGAGCTAAATCTAACTCTCTCTTGAATACATCCAGTGAATAGTCTGGTGAATGGATATGCGGGGAAGTCTAGTGATGGTTCTTATTAAATCATCAGTAAAGTTTGAAGGGTTTCTATGCTGAAATAATCTTCCATTGACATTGGATGGAGAAAAATTGAGAGACAAACTTACTATTCTCACTTTGAATGTCCTTGTAATTTCTGTTGTTTACTTCCCTATTTAGTTGTTGTTGTAGTAACCTTGATGTAATTTCTGCTTTGGAGAATAGATTTATTAATATATTTGGGTATTCCAAAGACAAGAATTGATGTTGCCTTATTGTGTGTCAGAAACCTGAGTTAATTTTCAATAAGCTGTCAAATAGATGAGGCTTTTAACGATTTGTGCTCCTGTAGTATTCCAAATATTCCATCACCGAGACAGGTTATTTCTTCATCAATCGTTCAATGTTTCACAAATATATACTCTCATAAATATCAATCACCAGAACAATGTAGTTCTCTAACTAGAGACAAATAGAATCTGTCTCTCACTACTTTACAACATAGCCGTATCAATATCTATTTCTCTTTATCAATGTCAACAGATATTTCATTACCTGTTGCATTATTAGCAACTTTCTGTACGTTTTTATCTCTTATTTTTAGCTTCCTCTCCTTCCTCTCTGTTATCAGGGTTCTGAATGGGGATTCTACAGCTTGGGTTCTGGCTGATTCACTTATGACATCTGATGAGCGTTCGACTCACTGGCGTTTAGAAGGATGAGGGGAGGACCTCATTGAAACTTACCGAACAATGAAAGGCTTGGATGCAGTCGATGTGGAGAGGATGGTTCCACTTGTGGGAGAGTCTAGAGCCAGAGGTTTTAGCCTCAGAAGAATAAAAGGACTTTCCTTTAGGAAGATGAGGAGGAACTTGAGGGACCTCATTGAAACTCACAGAATAATAAAATACATAGATAGAGTGGACGTGGAAGGGATGTTTCCACTGGTGGGAGAGTCTAGGACCAGAGGTCATAGCCTCAGAATTAAAGGGCGTTCTTTTAGAAAGTAAGTGAGGAGGAACTTCTTTAGTCAATCTGTGGAACTCATTGCCACAGAGGGCTGTGGAGGCCAAGTCAGTGGATATTTTTAAGGCAGGGAGTGCTATCCAGTTAGCAGAAAGACAATACACGATTACAATCGAGCCATTTGCAGTGTATACCCCATTGCGGACATTGGACTTTGTCTATGGAACTGGTGTCTTACAATGCTGAGAACCAAATTCCAAACTCTGTATCTTCCTCTTTGCTCTACCTATTGTACATGAGTTTGACTTAAACGTTCTGACACATAGTATTAACTAATTGGCCGGATAGCCTGTAACACAAAGCTTTTCATTGTACCTTGGTACACATAATGATAATAAACCTTCTAACTATCCTTCTAAATCTGAAGAAGGGTAAGAGCCTGAAATATCGCCTGCCCTTTTCCCACGCAGATGCTGCCTAATCCGTGGAGTTATTCCAGCACTTTGTGTTTTGCTCAAGATTCCAGCATCTGCAGTTCTAGTGTCTACATCTTTAGAGTTTAGAGATACAGCGCGGAAACAGGCCCTTCGGCCCACCGAGTCTGCACCGACCAGCGATCCCCGCACATTAACACTATCCTACACACACTGGGGAAAATTTTACGTTTACACCAAGCCAATTAACCTACAAACCTGTACGCCTTTGGAGTGTGGGAGGAAACCACAGATCTTGGAGAAAACCCACACAGGTCACTCGGAGAACGTACAATCTCTGTACAGACGGCATCCGTAGTCAGGATCAAACCTGGGTCTCTGCCGCTGTAAGGCAGTAGCTCTACCGCTGAGCTCTCTAGATAGAGCTCTTAAGGATAGCGGAGTCAGGGGGTATGGGAAGAAGGCAGGAACGGGGTACTGATTGTGAATGATCAGCCATGATCACATTGAATGGCGGTGCTGGCTCGAAGGGCCGAATGGCCTACTCCTGCACCTATTGTCTATTGTCTATTGAGCCATCGTGCTGCCCCATGCAGTTCTTGTCTCTACATCTTGTAAATCTATTCTTTATCAAATTTGAGCTTCTGTCTGAAGCTGTCTAAGTTCCACCTTTGCTACCTCTCCATGCACCCAATACTATTTCCACCTGTCACAACTGTGAGAAAATTGACTGCAGGAAAGTGCAATAAATCTAAAGAGATCAACTAAAAAAAACCCGACAAAATCACCGGTAAATTTATGACCCGCGGTGAACTCCACCCGCAAGGTGTAAGTGAGGCAGTAAGGAGGTTAATTTGCCTTCCATGTTCTCCAGAGATGCTGCCTGACCCGCTGAGTTACTCCAGCACTCTGTGAAACGTCACCTATCCATGTTCTCCAGAGATGCTGCCTGACCCGCTGAGTTACTCCAGCACTCTGTGAAACGTCACCTATCCATGTTCTCCACAGATGCTGCCTGACCCGCTGGGTTACTCCAGCACCTCGCGTCCTTTTTGGTAAAGGAGTATCTGCAGTTCCTTGTCACCAGGAGCAAGTTAATGTTTTTCAGTTGGCAGAATGTGAGTTGTGATGTCCCATAAGGTTCTAAGCTGGGACATCTGTTATTTTCTATTTATATAAGTGATTTTGGCAAAGGCACACGTTTTCTGAAGGCACTAAATTAGGTGTCATGGCAAACTGTAAACGTTGCAAGATAGTGCAGAGTGTCGTGGAAGCCATAGCTGAAGAAAGGGACTTTGTCAGATTATAGTCCTGGTTCCGTCCTCTAATGCAATGCCCTCCCACATCTCCCTCACTGAACGCACCCCAACATCATGATGCAGATCTGTAGGACTTTGGCGAGGCAGCTTTTGGTGTATTGTCTGCAGTTCTGGCCTGTAGCCTCACTACAAGGAAGATGTCGAGGCTTTGGAGAGGGTGGAGAGGTTTACCAGGGTGCTGCCTGGATTAGAGGGTTGCAGCAGCAGGGAGAGGTTGGAGAGACTTCTTTTCTCAGGAACGGTAGGACCAAGGGACACCTGACAGAAGTATCTATAATTACGAGACACATAGATAGGGTAGACAGTCAGAACCTTTTGCTCAGGGTGGAAGCATTCCAACACTAGAGGGCGTAGCTATAAACTTCAATGGAGTTGGGGGCACAGTGGCGCGGCTGGTAGAGCCACTGCCTCACAGCAGCAGAGACCCAAGTTGGATTCTGTCCTCGGGTGCAGTCCATGTGGAGTTTGCACATTCTCCCTGCAACCACGAGGGTTTCCTCCGGCTGCTCTGGTTTCAATAGACAATAGACAATAGACAATAGGTGCAGGAGGAGGCCATTCGGCCCTTCGAGGCAGCACCACCATTCAATGTGATCATGGCTGATCATTCTCAATCAGTACCCCGTTCCTGCCTTCTCCCCATACCCCCTGACTCCGCTATCCTTAAGAGCTCTATCCAGCTCTCTCTTGAATACATTCCGCCCACTTCCCGAAGACGTGTGGGTTTGCAGGTTGATTGGCCTCTGTAAATTGCCCCCCAAGTGTGCAGGGAGTGGATGAGAAAGTGGAAAGTACGTGAAGGAGAGATATAGGAGGTCCTTCCATCCCGCTGCTGTGAGACTGCACAACCAGCACTGCTCCCAGCAGACGAGTCAACAGTCACAGTTAAGGAATACACAGTAAACTGATGACAATTTATCCTTGTCTTTACTTTTATTTATAATGAATGATCTCTTGCTATCCAATTTGCTGCTGTAACACTGTAAATTTCCCCGGTGTGGGACGAATAAAGGAATATATATATATATATATATATACATACATACATACATACATAACATAGAACTAGTGTGAATGGGTGATCGATGGTAGGCACAGATTCGGTGGGCTGAAAGGCCTGTTTCCTTGCTGGATCTCTAAACTAAACTAAACAAAGTAAACAGGCATCTGCCAGATACAGTTCTGATTCTCTCCCCTCAACCACTGCCCCATGTTTCTCCAACATGTGTGGCACGGTGGCGCAGCAGCAGAGTTGCTGCTTTACAGTGGATACAGCAGAGACCCGGGTTCAATCCCGACTACGGGCGCTGTCTGTACGGAGTTTGTACGTTCCCCCCGTGACCTGTGTGGGTTTTCTCCGAGATCTTCGGTTTCCACCCATGCTCCAAAGACATACAGGTTTGTAAGTTAATTGACCTGGTAAATGTAAAAATTGTCCCTAGTGGGTATAGGATGTTGTTAGTGTGCGGGGATCACTGGTCGGCACGGACCTGGTGGGCCGAAAGGGCCTGTTTCCACGCTGTATATCTGAACTACACACATTGTGTTTTGTTGTCAGATGCTGTCAGACCCGCTGAGTCCCTCTGGCAGATTGTGCTATGCTTGCCTGTTCCCTCCACAGATGCTGCCTGACCCGCCGAGTTCCTCCAGCACTTTGTGCTTTGTTCACGAGTCTAGTGTCTGCAGTTCCTCGTGTCTCCAGATCGATTTGCCTGTCTGTCCCATCAGTAAAAGCCGACGTGATTAATACATTTGGATCATTTCACTTGCAGCACGCCGAGTTACAATTACGCTCCGAACCCAGACAAGCATTGGATCATGAGGTACACTGGTGCCATGAAGCCCATCCACATGGAGTTCACCAACATGCTACAGAGGAAGCGACTACAGACCTTGATGTCTGTCGATGAATCCATTGAAAAGGTGCGTCGTTAGATCCAAAATCGCTGGAATTATAATCATACAAGAGGCATGTGTCCAGGGCAGGAGAATGGGGTTAGGAGGGAGAGATAGATCAGCCATGATTGAATGGCGGAGTAGACCTGATGGGCCGAATGGCCTATTTCTACTCTTATCACTTATGATCTTATGATATCAGAGGTTCATATTTGCTAAACCCAGAGTATTTCATCCAGGGAGGGTCGCGTGAGTGGCAAAGGGTGCTTTGTGTAAAGATAGTTTATGAACACTACCGAATATAAGACTCATGAATGTACAAACGTTGAGAATGTCAGAACAGATTTTGCACTGTTCTTAGGGTGCTGAAGATATTTCATTATTCTGTATAAAGATTATTTTGGGGGGAAAAAATGAATAATGTCAGTCAGGCAACATGCACAAATCTGAGAGGCGATTATTTATGTTAACCTTCACTGCCAGAAAAAAATACTGGTAGTGCTTTCATATAGTGAAATGTTCACAAAGGTTCATTCAATGTGTTCAATACAGAGCTTGGGAATGAAAAGTTACCGAAAGTTGCAAAAGGCACAAAAAGGGTCCAGAGGAGGTTTACAAGAAAGATCCCAGGAGTGATTGGGTCAATGTATGATGGCCTAGAAAGGGGCCACAGTTTAAGAATAAGGGGTAGGCCATTTAGAACGGAGATGAGGAAGAACTTTTTCAGTCAGAGAGTGGTGAAGGTGTGGAATTCTCTGCCTCAGAAGGCAGTGGAGGCCAGTTCGTTGGATGCTTTCAAGAGAGAGCTGGATAGAGCTCTTAAGGATAGCGGAGTGAGGGGGTATGGGGAGAAGGCAGGAACGGGGTACTGATTGAGAGTGATCAGCCATGATCGCATTGAATGGCGGTGCTGGCTCGAAGGGCTGAATGGCCTACTCCTGCACCTATTGTCTATTGTCTATTGTCTATGACAAATCGGTCAGCCTGTGAGACCACGCTTGGAGTATTGTGAGCAGTTTTGGGCCCTGTATTTGTGCATGGATGTACTGGTGTTGGAGAGGGTCCAGCAGAGGTTTACAAGAATGATCCCAGGAATGATTGGGTTAACGTATGATGAGCGTTTGACGACACTGGGCCTGCATTCGCTGGAGTTTAGAAGGATGAGGGGGGAGGTCCTCATTGAAACTTACCAAATCAGCCATGATTCAATGGCGGAGTAGACCTGATGGGCCGAATGGCCAAATTCTGATCCTATCACTTATGACCTTATAAACTTAATTGTTATATGTACCAAAAGGAACAATGAAATTCTTACTAGGTCACCCGGTGGGCCGAATGGGCCTGTTTTCACGCTGTAACTCTAAAGTCTAAACATGCATCAAATGATTTCAAAGTCATCCTATCTCTTTCAATACATTTGGATCCAATTGTTCTAAGTAGGCACTCCCTGAAATCACTTAAAAGTTGATTGCTCTTGCAATGGGTTTGACTTGATTATATTTATGAATAGTATTACCTGATCTGTTTGGATAGCCCGCAACACAACGCTTTTCACTGTATCTTGGCCCGGTGGCGCAGCGGTAGAGCTACTGCCTTACAGCGCCAGAGACCCGCGTTCGATCCTGACTACGGGGGTGCTTGTCTGTACGGAGTTTGTACGTCCTCCCCTTGACCTGCGCGGGTTTTCTCCGAGATCTTCGGTTTCCTCCCACATTCCAAAGATGTACAGGTTTGTAGGTTAATTGGCTTGGTAGAAATGTAAAATGGTCCCTAGTGTGTGAGGGTAATGTTAATGAGCGGGGATCGCTAGTTAGTGCGGACTCGGTGGGCCGAATGGCCTGTTTCCGTGCTGTATCTCTAAACTAAACTAAACTAAACACATGACAATGATAAACCTCAACCTTTTATTTTCAACAAAACTGTGTTTAGTTTAATTTAGTTTAGAGATACAGTGTGGAAACAGGCCCTTCTGCCCGTCGAGTCTGCACTGACTAGCGATCCCCGCACATTAGAAAGCAGAAAAGCAGTCCCGACACCACCAGATGTGCACTAACATTGTCACTCTTCAAGTCACAGCTCGACAACTTGGACACGGATCATTAATGTCACCCCTACACACACAAGGGACAATTTTACATTTTTTTACCAAGCCAATTAACCTACAAACCTGCACGTCTTTGGAGTGGGGGAGGAAACCGAAGATCTCGGAGAAAACCCACGCAGTCACGGGGAGAACGTACAGACAGCGCCCGTAGTCGGGATCGAACCCGGGTCTCTGGCACTGCAAGCGCTGTAAGGCAACGACTCTACCGCTGCGCCACCGTGCCGCCCTAATTGATGTTTAATTGATGTTTCAGCTCTTTAATATGCTGGTTGAATTGGGTGAGGTGGAGAACACCTACATCATTTACACGGCTGACCATGGCTATCACATCGGGCAGTTTGGCCTCGTGAAAGGGAAGTCCATGCCCTACGAGTTTGACATCCGCGTGCCGTTTTTTATGCGGGGACCCAACGTGGAGCCGGGATCAATGTAAGACCTCGTTAAAGAAATGATTTACAGTCGCCTACTACTCACAGTCTGTTTTGGGCACGTGATCCAAGCTGGCAAAATGTTGTACTTACTGGGAAAGTGGTGGTTTTCAGGTGAAAACACTTGTGTGGGTAAAGTGTGAAGCCTAAAGTCAATTTGGCATTTCGAGCATGTTAGGAACATTCATCGTGAAGGTCCAGTTAAACAACTTGAGAAGTAGGCCCTGGAGATTAAACTTCGGTTACCAAAGTGTAAACACGTTGGTCAGGCCACATTAGGGTGGTGAGGCCACGTTTAGACTTCAGTTCAACGGCACCATGTTGCAGGAAAGATGTTGTCAAGCAGGAAAAGGTGCAGAGAAGATTTACGAGGATGTTGCCAGCAAAGATACTAGAGGAACAAGATAGACCACTCGACCCTAAAAACCGTAGTACGCCAAGGCAGGCGCCATTTTAGTAGGCAGTAACATGCAGAAACATTTAAAAAGAAAAATAACAAAAATCTGTGAATTGATAGATGAGATATATTCTGCATTTTATAATAATAATAATAATAATAATAAGCATTTATTTTATATAGCGCCTTATCGGGTGCTCAAAGCACTTTACAAAAACAATCAACATAAAAACAAACAGACAAACTATCCTAACGGAAAAGCGGCGAATAAACAACGCCAGCGTCCTCCCACGTTAGGGTCCGGCAGTAGACAACAAAAAGCACAGGACACACAGATACAATTTTTACACAAACAGCCATCACAGTGATTGCTCTAGGCACACCCTGACTGTGATGGAAGGCAAAGAAAAGTCTTATCTCCTCCTCATTCTTCTCCCGTGGTGCCACGAGGTGATCGAGGCTCCCAACTTTTTGAAGCCCCCACCGGGCGATGGAAAGTCCCAGGGCCAAGACGAGCAGGCAGATGAAAGTCCTGAGCCCCCACTGGGCGATGGAAAGTCCCAGGGCCGAGCCGAGCAGGCCGATGAAGGTCCTGAGCCCCCACCGGGCGATGGAAAGTGCTGCGGCCGGGCCACGCAGGGCGATGAAGGGCCTGCGAGTGGGTTGATCGTACCTCGCACTTCGGGGCGGTCGAAGCTGCTACGGCTGGAGCTCCCAAAAACCAGTCGCCAGCCAGGGACCTGCGAACTCCCGATGTTGCGGTCTGCAGGGCCCACGGCCGAAGCCTCCGAGATGGTAAGTCCAGGCCCTGCGACCGGAGTCTTCAAGGTCAATCCCAGCTGGAGGCCGCCGACTCCACGATGTTAGGCCGTAGCGCGAACGGAGATACGACACGGTAACGGTCGCATCTCCGTTGAGGAAGAGATTAGAAAAAAGATTTCCCCCAACCCCCCCACCACCCCCCACATACACAGAGTTAAAAATAAAACAAAACGTACATTAAACGATGACAATAGACAAAAAACAAAAAAAAAAGACAGAGAGACTGCCGGTGAGCTGCAGCTGCAGAACACAGCCACGCCCCTTAATGGTATAATCACACATACTGTTCCCCCACAACACTGATTACACTGCGAGAGGCATACCGAACGGCGGGTTTTGCCTACTAAAATGGCTCCTTTGCGTACTACACTTCAGTATAGGCGATTTCAATGGAGTGGTCCATCTTGTTCCTCTAGTATCTTTGGTTGCCAGGACTCAAGTGCCTGAGCTATAGGGAGACGTTGAACAGGCTAGGACGTTATTCCTTGGAGCGCAGGATGAGGGGCGATCTTATAGAGGTGTACAAAATGAGGCCTTCATTTGTAACTTCTAGCACAGCTCTACTCTCAGCACAGACTTCAAAAGATCGTACAAGAATCGAAACTAATGGCAACATAATGAAAGTCAGACGCTAGTTTCACAGAGTGTTGACTTTTGTGGTTTCGTTCCTGTAGATCCTTGAGGACAGGTAAATTCTGGTGATTCCGAGTGAGTAGAGGCAGGATGTAAATTCTGCTGATAGTGGATGAATAAAGGCAGAAGGTTAAATTTGATCGTAATGATTTGAGAGCATTTCAATGGCATTATGACCCTCCCGGGAGGCAGAGAAACAGATTGACGTGAACCATTACGTTTTACACCCAGTTCATTGATCTAGTAAACATAGAAACATAGAAAATAGGTGCAGGAGTAGGCCGTTCGGCCCTTCGAGCCAGCACGGCCATTCAATATGATCATGGCTACCAATCCAGAATCAGTAGCCCTGTTCCGGCTTTCTCCCCTTTTCCCTTGATTCCCTTAGCCATAAGAGCCACACTCAACTCTCTCTCTAGTAATGCATGTGGTGTAAGCGCTTCAGATTCCCTTGCGTTAAAGATAGAAAGTAAGTCACCCAGTCTCTCGTGACCCTGAGTTTAATTGGGCTCACGGGGCGCGATCATGCAGGGCAAAGCAACCTACTGGCACACGCGGACTGCAAACTGCACGTGAAGAATCCCCTAGTCAGCATCTGCAAAAACAGCTTTTGATAAAACGTGAGAGGATGGCTTAATGGATCTTTTAATGTCACGTGTACCAAAGGCACAGTGAAATCTTGGACAATGCAGCTCACCCCTTCCCATGACACACTGGTCAACCTGAGGAGCACCTTCAGCAACAGACTGGTTCCACCAAGATCCAACACAGAACGCCACAGGAGATCCTTCTTCCCTGTGGCTATCAAACTGTACAACTCCTCCCCATTTTGTCATGGGGGGAGACTGCCACCCCCCCCCCCCCCCTCGCCCCCCCTCCCCCCCCCCCCCACAATCTTTACATATCCCCAGTCCTGGCTTTCATTTCATGTTTCGTGTATCTTGTTGTGTTTTATGAATGTTGGCAGACCAATCTCCCTCCTAGGATAAATAGGATCGTATTGGATCGTATTGTAATTACATTTTTGGCATATCGATCAGTGAGCTTATTCCAGTGAGATTATTGAAGGCAATCCCCAATGAAGTACCCCATGCCCACTGAGTCCGTATGCAATGGTCTCCAGATTGTGGCTCCATTTTGCACAGTCCAGGCTGCAGCTGCTCATAAAGGCCCATTGCAGCCGTCACCAATGTTCAGATCTCCGTCGAGCTGTCGTTCTCTCCTCTCCAGGCCAGCCCGTTACCTCTGTCGTTCTCCCCTCTCCAGAGTAACCACGTAGCTCGATTCGCTTCGCTTCCAAAGGAATTTGACTCAGCTTCTCCCGATACACAAATTCTGGAATCACACTCACAGATGCTCCTGTGTCGACTTCCATGCTGACCTGAGCTCCATTCAACTGGACTTGCACGGACACATTCTTTGTCTTCCGGTTTACTAGCTCATTGCTGCAGATGGTGTATATATCGAGAAGCTCTTCCTCTGCCTGCAGTTGATCCACAGAATGCAGCTTACTTGTTGTTGAACCCTTTTTCTGCTTAGCCTTTCGACAAGCTTTCGCTAGGTGTCCCATCTTGTGACACGAGTAACACTCTGCCTTGAAGAACGGACAAGACTGTGCTAGATGTGAGCCCAAACAGCGATAGCATGGCTTTGCCGTCGTCTTGCTACCCTTCCATGGATAACGATTTTCTGACGTCTTTGTCGACTTATCCGTCTTTAGTTTGCTGGACTGCAGCTTGTTCAACTCTTCCGCTGGTTGTCTAGAAGTTGTCCTGACTTCTCTAGAACCCCTTTCTGCCATATCCATTGACAAAGCAGTTTTGCAAGCTGTTTCAAAGGTCAGGTCATACACCGTCATCAGCTTACTTCATATCCGCTCACTTCTCAGTCCACACACGAAGCGGTCTCTTAATGCCCGGTCTTGGAAATTTCCAAAATTACAATGAATTGATAACCTCTTGAGTGTCACGAAAAAATCACTAATATCCTCCTCTGGAAGTTGGCATCTCGTTCCAAAACGATAGCTTTCAGCTATTTCTAAGGGTTTAGGGTCATAATGTTCTGTTAACTCCTTCAGAATATCCTTCAAAGGCGTGTCCTTTGGTTTGGCTGGAGCTAATGAATTATTTACTGTATCATAAACATCGGGACCCATTCCAGTGAGGAAAAATTGCTCTTTTCCTAGTTTGAGTTGCTTCATTCAACCGTCTTGATTCTGCATCAGAAGCGTCTACTTCAGTGATGTTATTTGCAGCAAAAGAACATCTCTAAGCGTTCGATGTACGCACTGAACGTTTCCCGGCTTTGCTGGAATTCACCCAAACTTCCGATATATCCGCCATTTTTGATTTTTATTCTTTTTTTAACAGTCTCACAGAATTCAACTTTGTGACCCGACTTCCAGCTTTCCTTGACACCAAAGGTTATACAACCTTCTCCGTGCCTCTGTAGAATTCCTTATCTACACAAACAAGTAAAGCTGGGGAATCGACGATCCCACTCTCATCGCCAATTTGTGATATCTTGAACTCAAACACAGAACAACAAGTTAACTCACTGCTGACCGAACACATGACTTGCACAGCTGTACTGTGGTTTATTCAATCATTTACAATCCTCCAACCAAAGGTGGCGCTATTACACTTACGAGACCCTGGTTCAATCCTGAACTTGGGTGCTGTCTGTGTGGAGTTTGCATGTCTCCCTGTGACCGCATGGGTTTACTCCGGGTGTTCCGGTTTCCGCCCACACTCCAAGGACGTGCAGGTTCGTAGATTAATTGGCTTCTATAAAATTGACCCTCGTGTGTAGGATGTGAATGGAGGACAACATGGAGCTAGTGCAAACGGGTAATCGATGGGTCGGCGTGGACTCGGTGGGCTGAAGGGCCTGTTTCCATGCAGTATCTCTAAACTCTAAAGCAGATTATTTAGCATCTTCTGTATATCAGAGTGCAAGAATCAATGCAAACTTCAAAGGAAATCGTTGTCTTTTTGTTATTTGTTCCTAGCATTCCTCAACTGGTTTTAAATATAGACCTGGCACCAACGATATTGGACATTGCAGGCTTGGACATTCCAGCTGACATGGATGGCAAGTCGATTCTGAAGCTGCTGGACACTGAGAAACCTGTGAACAGGTACATGAGCCCAGTCTCACTGGTATTAAATAGGTCAAGTCCGGCTTTTTTCCTGGAGAAACAAAGAGCTGCAGATGCTGGTTTAAACAAAAGGACACCAAGTGCTGGAGTAACTCAGCAGGTAAGACAGCATCTCTGGGAAGCTTGGATAAGTGGCGTTTCGGGTCGGTCATTTGTCTGAAGATGGGTGCTGACCCGAAACGCCACCTACCCACATTCTCCACAGGTGCTGTATCTGCTGCACCTGATGCTGTCCCTGGTGCTTACCTGGTGCTTACCTGGTGCTGTACCTGGTGCTTACCTGGTGCTTACCTGGTGCTGCACCTGATCCTGTACCTGGTGCTGTACCTGGTGCTGTACCTGGTGTTTACCTGGTGCTGTACCTGGTGCTGTACCTGGTGCTGTACCTGGTGCTGTACCTGGTGCTGTACCTGGTGCTGTACCTGGTGCTGTACCTGGTGCTGTACCTGGTGCTGTACCTGGTGCTGTACCTGGTGCTGCTCCTGGTGCTGTACCTGGTGTTTACCTGGTGCTGTACCTGGTGCTGCTCCTGGTGCTGCACCTCAATAGTCAATATCAATAGTCGTTTATTTGTCACATACACATAAATGTGTAGTGAAATGAAACATTACCCGCAGTTGAAACAATAAGACCAATAAGAATAATCAATAAAAATGCAATAACACACACAATCATCCACTAACACCAAACAAAAGAAACATCCATCACAGTGAGTCTCCTCCAGTCCCTTCTCACTGTGATGGAAGGCCAAAATGTATTTTCTCTTCCCTGCCGTCTTCTCCCGAGGTCAGGCTGTTGAACTTGCCACGTCGGGGCGGTCGGGGCTCCCGACATTGGAACGCCGCGCCGGACGGTGAAAGGTCCACGGCCAATTCCAGGCCGCTCCGGACGGTGAAAGGTCCGCGGCGGGCCGACCCAAGCCCCGCGATTCGGGGCAGGCGAACACGCTGCCTCTGCCGCTGCCGGAGCTCCCGATGTCGGCCCCCATCCAGGGGCCTGCGGGCTTCCGACGTCCACGCGGCCCGCGCCTCCGGAGACGAGTCGCAGCCGCTCCCGCAGCATCCGCAGGCAACCAGCGCCGCAGGTGGTGAGTCCGGGCCGCGGGCTCTGCGAACCAGAGCCCCAGGTGGTCCCAGGTGCATGGCCGATGGTGGCCGCAACGGGAACGGAGACACGACACAGAAACAAGTTCGTGTCTCCGTTCGGGAGAGAGAATTTTTTACAGTTCCCGTTCCCTCCCACCCCCTCCCCCCCACATAACATACAAACACTACACCATATTAAAACTACAATTCATACAAAAACAACAAAAAACACAAAAGACAGACGGACTGCAGGCAAGCCGCAGCTGCTGTATCCTGTACCTGGTGCTGTACCTGGTGCTGTACCTGGTGCTGCTCCTGGTGCTGTACCTGGTGCTGTACCTGGTGCTGTACCTGGTGCTGTACCTGGTGCTGCTCCTGGTGCTGTACCTGGTGCTGTACCTGGTGCTGTACCTGGTGCTGTACCTGGTGCTGTACCTGGTGCTGTACCTGGTGCTGTACCTGGTGCTGTACCTGGTGCTGTACCTGGTGCTGTACCTGGTGCTGTACCTGGTGCTGTACCTGGTGCTGCACCTGGTGCTGTACCTGGTGCTGTACCTGGTGCTGTACCTGGTGCTGTACCTGGTGCTGTACCTGGTGCTGTACCTGGTGCTGTACCTGGTGCTGTACCTGGTGCTGTACCTGGTGCTGTACCTGGTGCTGTACCTGGTGCTGTACCTAGTAACTCCAGCACTTGGTGTCCTTTTGTTTACTTCTCCCAAAAGTTTCTGACATTGTTCGTGTACCGTTTGCGACCGTTTGCTGTGACCACACCTGCATTACCATGAGAGCCCCTGTTGGAATAGATTGATGAAAATTTATACACTGTGTGGAATTAATTTTGGCAGGATTTTTCTCATTATTTCTAGGGTTCTATTAAATGCTCTTTGTTGTGGCAAGATGGAAAATATGACTTTCGGCTTTACAAAAACCTGAAGGCTACATGGCGTTTATGGTTTTTAATCAGAGAGACAAAATAATGAAAACAGCCCCCAGATGAATAATAATTAGTATCTACGTTTCTTTAGGCCCTTTCAATCGCTTCTTCTGAAGTTAGTTTAATCAACTTTTATTAATATTGCTCCACCTCATGAGATATGCCACGGGAAGGTTAGCTTTGTTGCTTTGGTGTAATTATTTCCAGGAAACTGTGTGTCGGCCGACACTCCACAATTATCACACAGTCAGAAAGGCGAAGAGTTCAAAACTTGATTTACAAACCTGCAGCAACTATTAACAGGAGAACACCAAACGATATCCGACAAACCTGCTCAATCTTTAGTTTTCAGTTTTTAGAGATACAGCGCGGAAAAACAGGCCCTTCGGCCCATCGAGTCCACGCCGACCGGCGATCCCCGCACACTGACGCTACCCAGCACACACTAGGGTCGGTTTCCAATTATACCAAGACCAATGATCCTACAAACCTGAACGTCTTTGGAGTGCGGGAGGAAACCGAAGATCTCGGAGGAAACCCAAGCAGGTGACGGGGAGAACGTACAAACTCCGTACGGGCAAGCTCCCGCAGTCAGGATCAAACCCGGGTTCCTGACCAAGTTGTAACACAGCAACTCAACCGCTGTGCCACCGTGAGGAGAGAGAGTGAGAGAGAGAGAGAGAGGGAGGGAGAGGGAGGGAGAAGAAGGAAGAGTGTGTGAGAGAGAGGGAGGGAGAGAGAGGGAGGGAGAGAGAGTGAGTGAGAGAGAGGGAGGGAGAGTGTGTGAAAGAGAGGGAGGGAGAGAGCGAGTGTGAGAGAGAGGGAGGGAGAGAGAGGGAGGGAGAGAGAGTGAGGGAGAGAGAGGGAGGGAGAGTGTGTGAAAGAGAGGGAGGGAGAGAGCGAGTGTGAGAGAGAGGGAGGGAGAGAGCGAGTGTGAGAGAGAGGGAGGGAGAGAGAGGGAGGGAGAGAGGGAGAAGAAGGAAGAGTGTGTGAGCGAGAGGGAGGGAGAGTGTGAGAGAGAGGGAGGGAGAGAGAAAGAAAGTGTGAGTGTGAATGAGAGAGAGGGAGGGAGAAAGAAAGTGTGAGTGTGAATGAGAGAGAGGGAGGGAGAGAGAGTGAGTGAGTGAGAGAGAGGGAGAGAGAGTGAGTGAGAGAGGGAGGGAGAGGGAGAGTGTGAGGGAGGGAGGGAGAGAGCGAGAGTGAGAGAGAGAGGGAGAGAGAGAGGGAGAGAGAGAGTGTGAGAGAGAGGGAGGGAGAGAGATAGTGTGTGAGAGAGGGAGGGAGAGAGAGAGTGTGAGAGAGGGAGGGAGGGGGAGGAAGGGTGAGTGAGTGAGTGAGAGAGAGGGAGGGAGAGATAGTGTGAGTGAGAGTGAGGGAGGGAGAAAGGGTGAGAGAGAGTGAATGAGAGAGGGGGGAGGGGGAGAGGGAGAGAGTGTGAGAGGGAGAGGGAGGGAGAGACGGAGAGAGAGAGTGAGAGTGAGAGAGAAGTAGAGAGGTGGAGCTGATGCCTCACAGCACCAGGGATGCTGGTTCAATCCTCACCTCAGCTGCTGTCTATGTCGAGTTTGCACGTTCTTTCTGTGAACATGTAGGTTTCGTTCGGGTGCTCCACTTTCCTCCCACATCCCAAATAAATGAGGGTTTGTACAATAATTGGCCTCAGCACATTGCCCCCGGTGTGTAGGGAGTGGATGAGAATGTGGGAGAATGCAGAACTAGTGTGAACAGATGATTGAAACATAGAAGCATAGAACATTGGTGCTGGAGTAGGCCATTCGGCCCTTCGAGCTAGCACCGCCAGTCAATATGATCGTGGCTGATCATCCAAAATCAGTGCCCCTTGATTCTTTTGGCCCTAAGAGCTATATCTAAGTCTCTCTTCAAATACATCCAGTGAATTGGCCTCCACTGCCTTGCATGGCAGAGAAATCCACAGATTCACAACTCTCTGGGTGATGGTCGGCGTGGACACGGTGGGCTGAAGGGCCTTTTGCCAAGCTGCAACTCTCTAAAGTCTAGAAGACCCGTTTCGGTGCTGCATCTCGAAAACTAAACTAAATTGCACAGGCTTCACTGACACCCCGAAACAAAAACGTGCACTCCGTTTACTAATGTTGTCTTTGTGATATTTCCAGGTTCAACTCAAACAAGAAGGCCAAGGTTTGGCGAGATTGCTTTCTGGTGGAGAGAGGGTATGATTATGAATACTTATTTTAACAATAGCCGCACGGGAGATGTTTTTGGTTAAAAAAACACGGTGCTAACAGGGCAGTCTTTGTTTCATCAGCAAACTGCTGCACAAAAGAGAAGACATTAAGACCGTTCAAGAGGAAAACTTCCTCCCTAAATATGAAAGAGTGAAAGACCTTTGTCAGAAAATGGAATACCAGACACCTTGCGAGCAGCTTGGCCAGGTACGAGCCTTCTCTGAAGCCTGCAAACGGTGGCGCTAGCGGTAGAGTTGCTGCCTTACAGCGAATGCAGCGCCGGAGACCCGGGTTCCATCCCGATTTTACGGGCGCTGTCAGTACGGAGTTTGCACGTTCTCCCCGTGACCCTCGTGGGTTTTCTCCGAGATCTTCGGTTTCCTCCCACACTCCAAAGACGTACAGGGTTTGTAGGTTAATTGGCATGGTAAATGTTTTTTAAAAATTGTCCCTAGTGGGTATAGGATAGTGTAAATGTGCGGGAATCGCTGGTCGGCGCGGACCCGGTGGGCCGAAGGGCCTGTTTCTGCGCTGTATCTCTAAACGAAACTAATAGATCAGTAAACCCCAATCATAGAGGTAACCTTCTACAAAGCAAAAATCCTGATTAATCCTCTAACTTGTGCAATTACCGTGATTATGTGAATTTCAAATGAAAGGCTAATAATATGTAATCACTGTGGCTCCATTTAAACCATTTGGAATGTGGATGGATATGAATATGGAAGGTAGAGGATTTGAACTGAGAGGAAAAGAGGAATATTGTTAGAAGCATGAGAAAGAGTAAAATGAGTCAGCTTACAACCTCTCATTTCATTACATGTAAAATTCTTACTGGATTGGACAGGCTAGATGCGGGAAAAATGTTCCCGATGTTGGGGGGAGTCCAGAACCAGGGGTCACAGTTTAAGAATAAGGGGTAGGCCATTTAGGACTGAGATCAGGAAAAACTTTTTCAGCCAGAGAGTTGTCAATCTGTGGAATTCTCTGCCGCAGAAGGCAGTGGGGGCCAATTCACTGGATGTTTTCAAGAGAGAGTTAGATAGAGCTCTTAGCGCTAAAGGTAATCAAGGGGTATGGGGAGAAAGCAGGAACAAGGGTACTGATTTTGGATGATCAGCCATGATCATATTGAATGACGGAGCTGGCTCAAAGGGCCGAATGGCCTCCTCCTGCACCTGCTTTCTATGTTTCTATGTTTCAAGTAACTCCTGCGTTCCCTCTCTCCCTGCCCTTCCCCGCCTTAGTTCTGCTAGTTCCACGGTGTACATCCATATACCCCTTCGTTATCACCTTTTCCACAACCAACAATGACCCATTGTGAGCTCCATCTTTCCTTGGTCATCGGTGCTGGCTCTGATTTGTTCTGAACCTTTAAATTCCCTCCCCCTGACTCTCGCTCGGTCTGAAGAAGGGTTTCAACCCGAAACGTCGCCTATTCCTTTTCTCCAGAGATGCTGCCTGACCCGATGAGTTACTTCAGCGTTTTGAGTCTAATATCAGAGCGAAAGGTTAGACCACAGAGCTGGCAACTATTGTTGCATCCCCTCTCTCTCCATCCCTCCCCACCATAGTCGTTGTACTAGTTTCAATGTTGTCCTGGTGAGTCTCGTTGTCTGTAACGCGTTTTCACCTAGCCCACAGCTAACAATGGCCTGTTTCCTTTATCATCGTCACTTTTTTTGGCGTGTCTCTTGTTCATTTATTCCTTACCTCTCTATATCACCGTCTATATCTCTCGTTTCCCCTTTCCCCGGACTCTCAGTCCGAAGAAGGGTCTCGACCCAAAACGTCCCCTGTTCCTTTGCTCCAGAGATGCTGCCCGTCCCGCTGGGTTACTCCAGCACTTCGTGTCTATCTTTGATTTAAACCAGCGTCTGCGGTTCCTTCCTACACAAAGAGTTAGCATTGTCAGGTCAGGTATTACGCCACGATTTAAACTGCAGAACAGTGTGTAAGAATATGCTCTTTGGGATTTGGAGCTTATTTCGGGTATGACCCATTTTATTTTGTCAATTTACATTGAATGCTTTTGAACGTGGCATTTGCTTTCAATCCAGTACTTTAGGATTTATAAATATTGAATACCAGACGGGAAATCTGAAGATTAAACAGTACTCTGTCACATTGTTAATAAAAAAAATGTCAGGAGAGTCTTCTGGCTTAGACAGGATTAAATCAGCCTTGGTTTATCTCATTGAGCACCGTTAACAATTGGCAGATTGAATGAAGGCCACCTCATTTCATCTGACTGGATTGGATTTGAACTCCGTTTAAAGTAAGCTCTAAAATACACGGCAGCACAATAATTATTATTCGTTGCCCTTCACACACATACTCACACAGCAACGGCTGGCCTAGCCCGTAGAACACAATGCAGGATATGAATAGTCTCCTCAGACCACACGCACATTTAAAAGGTAATGTGGCGCAGCGGTAGAGCGACTGCCTTGCAACCCCAGGGACCCGGGTTCGATCCCGACTCCGGGTGCGGTCTGTACGGAGTTTTGTACGTTCTCCACGTGCCCACGTGGGATTTCTTCGGGTGCTCCGGTTTCCTCCCACACTCCAAAGAAGCGCAGGTTTGTAGGTTAATTGGCTTTGGTAAATCTGTAAATTGTCCCCACGTGTGTGTAGGATAGTGCTAGTGTACGGGGTGATCGCTGGTCCGCTGGACTTGGTAGGCCGAAGGGCCTGTTACCGCGCTGTACCTCTAAACTAAACCAAACTAAACCAACATGTCCCGTGAATGCCCCGTCTCTCGTCTCCGACTGCCAACGCTGCTCATTGCTCCATTTGGAATGAAACATTGTACAATCCACAGGAAGTCGCCACCCTCATGAACCTCTGGCCTTTGACACAGGAATTATTGAATTTCTGTCAGTTTTGATCCGAGTTGTTTCCCTCAAAGCCAAAGGGAAATATTCTGGCAGTATTTTGTACCCATGGTGGCCTACCAAGTACACATGATTCAGTACAGACCGCAGGAAGAACATGTACAAATCAACGCAAGCTTAGAAACATAGAAACAGAGAAAATAGGTGCAGGAGTAGGCCATTCGGCCCTTCGAGCCTGCACCGCCATTCAATATGATCATGGCTGATCATCCAACTCAGTAACCTGTACCTGCCTTCTCTCCATACCCCCTGATCCCTTTAGCCACAAGGGCCACATCTAACTCCCTCTTAAATATAGCCAATGAACTGGCCTCAACTACCTTCTGTGGCAGAGAATTCCACAGACTCACCACTCTCTGTGTGAAGAAATGTTTTCTCATCTCGGTCCTAAAAGACTTCCCCCTTATCCTTAAGCTGTGACCCCTGGTTCTGGACTTCCCCAACATCGGGAACAATCTTCCCGCATCTAGCCTCTCCAACCCCTTAAGAATTTTATATGTTTCTATAAGATCCCCCCTCAGTCTTCTAAATTCCAGCGAGTATAAGCCTATAAGCTTAATCATGTGCAGGCAGAAACAATGTATTTGAAGAACTATTGGTTGCATTTTGCATGCGTGTGGAGGATGTTCACAACAAACAATCATCGTGAATGCTAAGTAAGAATTCTTCAAAGTTATACACTTAAGAGACAATGAATATCAAAATCGCTAAGCTTCCGAATCGCAATGTTTTCAGTGTCAAATTGACATCCCCTGTTAATGGTATTGAACAAAAGTTGAGCATCCTTCTTGTTACATTGAAGATTAAAATGGCATATCACTTGAATATTACATTTCGAGTGCACTTTGTTGTTTCAAAGAGTAATTTGCTGTTTACAGTCCAATGTGTGAGAGAATGTAGATATATGACTGGGCACAAGTTCAGTTAAAACCATCCTCGGGTATTTCAGTCCATTGGCTTCAGACGATATGCTTTGGAGTGATCTGGTGCAGGCTTGTTGCCTTTGGCTTTTTATATTCAGCCCCATATCTGAGGAAGGATGTGCTGGCATTGGAGAGGGTCCAGAGGAAGTTTACGAGAACGATCCCAGGAATGACGTATGATGAGTGTTTGGGCCTGTACTCGCTGGAGTTTAGATGGTTGAGGGGGGACCTCATTGAAGCGTACAGAATAGTGAAAGGCCTGGATAGAGTGGATGCTGAGAGGATGTTCCCACTCGTGGGAGAGTCTAGGACCAGAGGACAAAGATTCAGAATAAAAGGACGCACCTATAGAAAGGAGATGAGGAGGAATTTCTTTAAGTCAGAGGGTGGAATTCATTACTGCAGATGGCTGTGGAGGCCAAGCCATGGGGTATTTTGAAGGCGGAGATTGACAGATTCGTGATTATGGGTGACAGGGGTTATGGGGAGAAGGCAGGGGAATGGGGTTGAGAGCGAAACATAGATCAGCCATGATAGAATGGCGGAGTAGACTCGACGGGCTGAATGGCCTAATTCTGTTCCTACGGCACCAAAAATGGCGGCTCCAACGTGTGTGATGTATGTAAAAAGAACTGTGCGGTTGCGTACGTGACCAATGAAGTTTATTGTTTCCAGAAATGGCAGTGTGTGGAGGATGTCACGGGGAAGCTACGTTTGCACAAGTGCAAGAGGGCGGCGGAGGCTGCAACCACCGACAAGAAGAGCTCTGGCCGACTGCAGTCCAAGTACCACCACGCAGATGGGCGAGACTGCCACTGCAAGCAAACCGGGTACAAAATGAGCCCGGCCGCCCGGCAGAAACAGAAACAGAAACTACTCTCCAAGAGAAGTAAGCAACAAGCTAACATCCTAACAAGCACCCGCAGATGCTGGCTTACACCACAGATAGACAACTGGACAATTCATCCTGTCACAACTAGAGAGCAGTCCTGAACTACCATCTACCCCATTGGTGACCAAAGATACCAGGGGAACAAGATGGACCACTCCGTTGAAATCACCTATACTGAAGTGTAGTACGCAAAGGAGCGTAACGGCCGCCATTTTAGTAGGCAAAACCCGCCGTTCGTTATGCCTCTCGCAGTGTAATCAGTGTTTTGGGGGAACAGTATGTGTGATGATACCATTAAAATCTAGAATATATCTCATCTATCAATGCACAGATTTTTGTTATTTTTCTGCAAGTTTCTGTCTACTAAAATGGCGCCTGCCTTGGCGTACTACAGTTTTTAGGGTCGAGTGGTCTATCTTGCTCCTCTAGTATCTTTGTTGGTGGCCCTCGGACTATCTTTCTTCACACTTTACTGGCTTTACTTTGCACTAAACGTTATTCCCTTTCTCATGTATCTGTACACCGTTTAGTTTAGATTATCGTCCCGTGTACCGAGGTACAGTGAAAAGCTTTCAGAGTCATAGAGTGATACATTGTGGAAACAGGCCCTTCGGCCCAACTTGCCGACGCCGGCCAACATGTCCCATCTGCACTGGACCCACCTGCCTGCGTTTGGTCCATATCCCTCCAAACCTGTCCTATTCATGTACCTGTCCAACTGTGTCTTAAACTTTGGGATAGTCCCAGCCTCAACTACCTCCTCTGGCAGGTAACTACCTGGCTTTTGTTGCGTGCTGTCCAGTCACCAGAAAGACAATCCACGATTACAATCGAGCTACTTACAATGTGTAGATAAATGTAACACTGTAAATGGCTTGATTGTAATCATGTATTGTCTTTCCGCTGACTGGTTAGCACGCAACAAATGCTTTTCACTGTACACATGACAATAAACTAAACTAAACTAGACACAACCACTGGAGTAACTCAGCGGGTCAGGCAGCAACTCTGGAGAACATGGATAGGTGACATTTCGGGTCAGGACACTTCTTCAGGCTAAGCATTTTCGTCAGGCTAAGCATGCTCTTACGGTCCTTAAGCAGAACATGACCATTGTTCACGAGCATGAGTTTAGTTTATTGTCACCTGTACCGAGGTACAGTGAAAAGCTTTTGTTGCAGAAAGACAGTGCTTCATTACAGCCAGAAAGTACAATCTCTGGGGGAGTAAAATGGCAATGTTGGCCGAAAAATAAAAATGATACATTGTGAATGCATTATCTAGTTTAAGTTAGTTGAGTTCTATTTCAGTTTAAAAATAGATCAGCCATGATCAATAGGGCGGCACGGTGGCGCAGCGGTAGAGTTGCTGCCTTACAGCGAATGCAACGCCGGAGACTCAGGTTCGATCCTGACTACGGGCGCCGTCTGTACGGAGTTTGTACGTTCTCCCCGTGACCTGCGTGGGTTTTCTCCGAGATCTTCGGTTTCCTCCCACTCTCCAAAGACGTGCAGGTATGTAGGTTAATTGACTTGGTGAATGTAAAAAAATTGTCCCTAGTGTGTGTAGGATAGTGTTAATGTGCGGGGATCGCTGGGCGGCGCGGAATCGGTGGGCCGAAGGGCCTGTTTCCGCGCTGTATCTCTAAATCTAAAAAACCTAAAAATCTCAGCCATGATCGAAGGGCTAATTCTGCTCCTATGTCTTATGGACTTAAGTTTAAAGATACATCATGGCAACAGGCCCTTCAGCCCACCAGGTCCACGCCGACCATCGATCACTGGTTCACACTGGTTCTATGCTATCCCACTTTCTCATCCATTCCCTACACACCAGGGGCAATTTACAGAGGGGCAGATTAACCTACAAACCCGCACGTCTTTAGAATGGGGAGAAAACCGGAGTACCCAGCGGAAAAACACATGATCCCAGGGAGAACATGTAAACTCCACACAAACAGCACCCGAGGTCGGGATCGAACCGGGATCTCTGGCACCGTGAGGAAGCGGCTCCACCAGCTGCCACTACAGTGCCACCCTTTGATGGATGAACACAGTCCTTCACTTTGGGTTCAGTTTTGCTGCTTTCTAGTGACACCTAGAGGTTTCCTTGTGAAAGGGCAACATTCATTCGTCATTTATCAGAACAGAGAAAGGTTTTCAAGAATTATTTATCAGGACATCTTTTTTTTTTAAAGCCTTAAATAGCAGCCCTTCCTCGAAACGAGGGTCGTACATCCAAGGATGTAATGCTGGGGCTTTATAAGGCGCTGGTCAGGCCCCATCTGGAGTATTGTAAGCAGTCATTTTTGGGCTCCATATCTGAGGAAGGATGTGCCAGTGCTACAGAGAGTCCAGAGGAGGTTGACGAGAATGATCCCAGGAATGAGTAGGTTAACATATGATGAGCATTTGACGGCACTGGGCCTGTACCTTGCTAGAGTTTGGTAGGATGAGGGGGGACCTCATAGAAAATTGCCAAATAGTGAAAGACCTGGACAGAGTGGATGTGGAGAGGATGTTTCCCTCAGTGGGAGAGTCTTGGACCAGAGGTCACAGCCTCAGAATTAAAGGATGTTCCTTTAGGAAGATGAGGAGGAATTTCTATCGTCAGAGGGTGGTGAATCTGTGCAATTCATTGCCACAGAAGGCTGTGGAGGCCAAGTCAGTGGGTATTTTTACGGCAGAGATAGATGGATTCTTGATTTGTACGGGTGCTGGAGATTACGGGGAGAAGGCAGGAGAATGGGGTTAGGAGAGAGAGACAGAGCAGCCATGATTGAATGGCGGAGTAGACCGAATGGGCTAATTCTGGTCCTATCACCTATTTGGACAGGAGGCCTCGTGACGTGTAGATGGAGTCAATGGAAGGGAGGTTGGTTTGTGTGACCGTCTGGGCTGCGTCCACAATTCTCCGCAGTTTCCCACGATCTTGGATGAAGCACACATTGCAGAGGTTGGCGAGGGTTGTTGGGGACGTACCGACAGCGCATCCTTCAGCAAAGTCTCATCAATACTTTTACGCTTTGGTTTCAGAATTTAAGCAAAGCTACATACGCAACAGGTCAATTCGTTCCGTGTCCATCGAGCTGGAGGGGGAGGTTTATGACCTGGATCTGGACGACGGCTTCCACCCAGTTGTGCCGAAGAACATGACCAAGCGGCATGACCTGGTGGACGAGGAAGAAGAAAATATGGGGGAAAGCAGTGGCACCGGCAATAGCAACGAGCTAATCGTGCCCGCCTCCATCAAAGTCACGCACAAGTAAGCTGCCACAACATTCCCTCTTTACTTATCAGTACGACTATTTCACATTTATGTATTTCTTAACACAGAACAGTACAGCAGAGGAACAGACCGTTCGGCCCACAATATCTGTGCCAAACATGAAGCCAAGGCCAATGTGGCATCCTTTTTCACACAAAGGGTGGTGGGTGTATGGAACGGGCTGCCAGAGGTGATAGATGAGGCTGGGACTATCCCAACATTTAAGAAACAGTGAGACAGGTCCATGGATAGGTTTGGAGGGATATGGACCAAATGCGGGCATGTGGGACTAGTGTAGCTGGGACATGTTGGTCGGTGATGCAGCGGTAGAGTCGCTGCCTTACGGCGCCAGAGACCCGGGTTCAATCCCGACTACGGGTGCTGCCTGTACGGAGTTTGTACATTCTCCCCGTGACCGCTTTGTTTTTCTCTGGGTGCTCCGGATTCCTCCCACACTCCAAAGACGTACAGGTTTGTAGGTTAATTGGCTTGGTAAAATTGTAAATTGTACACTAGCATGTAGGATAGTGCTAGTGTATGGGGATCACAGGTCGGCGCAGACTCTGTGGGCCTGTTTCTGTGCTGAATCTCTAAACTACGGCAATGCTACTGCCTATCTTAGAACTAACATAATCAATGCACTATAATATCAATGCATGGATGAGTGGTGAACTTATAGAGGAGTATAATATCATGAGGGGAATAGATCTGGTAGATGCACAGAGTCTCTTGCCCAGAGTAGGTGAATCGAGGACCAGAGGACATAGGTTTAAGGTGAATGGGGAAAAGATTTAATTGGAATCTGAGGGGTAACTTTTTCACACAAAGGGTGGTGGGTGTATGGAACGGGCTGCCAGAGGTGATAGATGAGGCTGGGACTATCCCAACATTTAAGAAACAGTGAGACAGGTCCATGGATAGGTTTGGGGGGATATGGACCAAATGCAGGCATGTGGAACTAGTGTAGCTGGGACATGTTGGTCGGTGTGGGCAAGTTAGGCCGAAGGGCCTGTTTCCACACTGTATCTCTCTATGACTATGAAGGGCCCGTTTCCACACTGTATCACTCTATGACTCTATGAAGGGCCTGTTTCCACACTGTATCACTCTATGACTCTATGAAGGGCCTGTTTCCACACTGTATCACTCTATGACTCTATGAAGGGCCTGTTTCCACACTGTATCTCTCTATGACTATGAAGGGCCCGTTTCCACACTGTATCTCTCTATGACTCTATGAAGGGCCTGTTTCCACACTGTATCACTCTATGACTCTATGAAGGGCCTGTTTCCACACTGTATCACTCTATGACTCTATGACAAATAACTGTTCTGGTTTGTTATAGGTGCTTCATATTGGCTAATGACACTGTCCACTGTGAAGATGATTTGTACAAATCACTTCAAGCGTGGAAGGATCACAAATTACACATTGACCACGAGGTGAGTAATAGAGAAATAAGTGGCAACTTAGGGCACTTTGAAATTTACCAGTCTCAACATGAATAGGGAAGTTCGGCACAAAAAGCTGGAGCAACTCAGTGGGTTAGACAACACCTCTGGAGAAAAGGAATAGGTGATGGTTTGGGTCGAGACCCTTCTTCAGACTAAGAATCGTGGAAAGAGGAAACGAGAGAAGTAGATGGAGATATAGAACAAATGAATAAAAGATATGCAGAAATGTAACGATGATAAATGTGGGCCAGGTGAAAACGAATTACTGACAATGAGACTCAACAAGACGACTGAATCTGGTATGACTCGGGTGGGGGAGGGATGGGGAGAGAGGGGGTGCAAGGGTTACTTGTAGTTAGAGAAATCAATATTAATTCCATTGGGTTGTAAGCTGCTTTGATTAGCTGAAGAATGTAATGTTTCAATTTCTTAATTGTGTTCCAGACACGATATATTATTTTAAATGCAATAGATAGAAATGTATCGCGACCTTTCACGCACAGTGCGGTTTGCAATCTGCACCGCACGAAAGCTTGATCTTGGTGGTTTAATGCTAGAAGCGGCTAATCCTCACTTAACCTTTATCCTCAGATTGAAACTCTCCAGACCAAGATAAAGAATTTACGAGAGGTCAGGGGTCACCTGAAAAAAAAGAGACCTGAAGAATGTGACTGTTCGAGGATGAGGTTTGTTGTGGAATCACTTGTGTCACTGGGTTAGTCGGCTTTGCGTACACCAAAGGGTGGCACGGTGGCGCAGCAGTAGAGTTGCTGCCTTACAGCGAATGCAGCGCCGGAGACCCGGGTTCGATCCCGACTACGAGGTGCTGTCCGTACGGAGTTTGTACGTTCTCCCCATGACCCACGTGAGGTTTCTCCGAGATCTTCAGTTTCCTCCCACACTCCAAAGACGTACAGGTTTGTAGGTTAATTGGCTTGGTAAATGTAAAAATTGTCCCTAGTGGGTATAGGATAGTGTTAATGTGCGGGGATCGAAAAGAGCCTGTATCTCTAAACTAAACCAATGCTCAAGTAGGCTGCCCAAGCATGCTCAATTAACGAGACATTTTGAACAATTCCTGGCTTTCTATTTTCCATTAATATTTGTGGCATGCGACTTTCATTTAATACGTCCCCCACTTGTGTTATTTTAATGGGTGCTTTTGACTGGCGTCACCTGACATTATACAGTTAAGAGTTAAATAAAGCTCTAGGGGCTAGTGGAATCAAGGGATATGGGGAGAAGGCAGGCACGGGTTACTGATTGTGGATAATCAGTCATGATCATAATGAATGGCAAATTGAAGGGCCAAATGGCCTCCTCCTGCACCTATTTTCTAAGAGTACAAAGATGACGGCCAAAGCTACCGAGACGTGTGAAGAGTTGGCCCGATTTGGCAACCTTTCATCGTTGCCATTGAGAATGTGCTCCAGTCATTTCCGATGAGTTCATCACATGAGAATGTTTACCGAGTCCCTTAAGTTTAGTTTAGTTTAGTTTAGAGATACAGCGTGGAAATAGGCCCTTCGGCCCACTGATTCCTCGCCAACCAGCGATCACCCCGCACACTAGTTCTCCGCACTAGGGACAATTTACAGAAGCCAATTAACCTCCAAACCTGTACGTCTTTGCAGTGTGGGTGGAAACCGGAGCACCCGGAGAAAACCCACGTGGGTCATGGGGAGAACGTACAAACTCCGCACAGACAGCGCCCGTAGTCAGGATCGAACCCGGGTCTCTGACACTGTAAGGCAGCAACTCTACCGCTGCGCCACCGTGCCACTCCTTATTGTGATGTGTATTTTGGTGTTTTTTTTTAAAGTACATTGGCAGTTTACATAATCCTGTAGCAACCTGTGCACTAACTGTGGGTACGCATGTACCGATCATTTGATTTCTGGTGAAGGATAAGAAAAAATACAACTTTGCAGATTAAGGCTGACTTTATTAAATTGGTGTGTCGGGGTGGAGAAATGCGTTTAGAAGATTGTGCAAATGGAAGGTCCCAGAGCTTGGAGATTATACCTACGTCACTCTCCCTAGCATCCATAGCCTCAGTATATATTTTTGTGCGTGCATTTTGTGGGGATAAAGTTGCTGATAATCTTACAAACTGCAACTAGCCATTGAAATCCTTATTCACATTGCCTGTTAAATATGTCTCTGTCATCCTGTTTCTCTTCCATAGTTTTCCCTCGAAGCATAAAGGGATGAAAGGAAAACTCAAGCACAAAGGAGCTAATCATCCCTTCAAGTAAGCTCATTTGCCATAGAAGCAGAATTAGGCCGTTCGGCCCATCGAGTCTATTCTGCCATTCAATCATGGCTGGCCTATCTTTCCCCCTCAACCCCATTCTCCTGGTCTTTCAGTCTGAAGAAGGGTACCGACCTAAAACGTCACCCATCCTTTTTTCTCCAGAGATGCTGCCTGAGTTACTCCAGCACTTTGTGTCTATCTTCGTTATAAACCAGCACCTGCCGTTCCTTTCTACCCATTCTCCCACCTTCTCCAAATAACCTTTGACAACCTTACTAATTGAGAACCTGTCAATCTCCACTTTAAAAATACTTTAAAAGTTCGCTATTAACTCAGTAACTAAGATGACCAAAACACCCAGTGATAATTTGCAGAATGTCAATAGTGACCCAATTCAAACTCACTCCTTTGCTGTAAGCGCAGAGATTTGCCTATATCGTATCTTCATCTTTATGGTCTTTGCATGAGTAAAGATCTCGCAATGAGCACTGCCTTAAATGGACCAGGTTCTCCCAAACCCAGCAGATGAGAAGGGCAAGAGACGTTTAAACCAGCATCTGCAGTTCCTTCCGACACAAGGTTTAGAGGTATATGGGCCATACGCGGGGCAAATGGGACTAGCTCTAATGGGGCATCTTGGTCAGCATGGACAAGTTGGGCCGAATTCCATGTATGACTCCAACACAGACACTAAATGCTAGAGTAACTCAGCAGGTCAGGCAACATCTCTGGAGAACAGGAATGAGTGACGTTTCGGGACGGGACCATCATCAGACTGACTCCTTGTTTCTACTGTGACTCCACGATTACTTGATTACTTAGGCTGTCCTAATAGCCATGAATGAGTGACTAAGATGAGGCTGTCCTAATGAGTGACTACTTAGGCTGTCCAAATAGCCACAATATTAGCCCAAAATAATGAATGCTATAATGAAACGTAAAATTAAGTTAACTGCGCTGATAAATTTGGTGAGCAATTAGAAGTCATGCATCAAAGGGTTTAGAATAAGCCAAGCTTTTGACTCTGCTTCTGTTGTTTACTCGTAGGAAAGGAGGCCAGGATAAAAATGAGAACGCCTGGATATTTAAGGACGAAAGGAAAAAAAAGAAGATGCGAAAAATGCTGAAGAGGCTGAGGAATAATGACACATGCAGCATGCCCGGCCTCACCTGCTTCACCCACGACAACCAGCACTGGCAGTCACCCCCATTTTGGACATGTAAGAGTACAGGGCAGTGGGGCATTATCGTATACATTATAACCTGTGGCAGAGTGGTGGCACGGCAGTAGAGTTGCTGCCCGTACAGCACTGGTAGCGCCGGAGACCCGGGTTTGATCCCGACTGTGGGTGCTGTTTGTACGGAGTTTGTACGTTCTCCCTGTGACCGCGTGGGTTTTCTCTGAGATCATCGGTTTTCTCCCACACTCCAAAGACGTACAGGTTTGTAGGTTAATTGGCTTGGGTTTGTCTCCTTGGTATAAGTGTAAATTGTCCCCAGTGTGTGTAGGCTTGAGCTAATGTGTGGGGAACATATAGTTCGACTTATTTGTACTCGATTTGAAGAAATCCTACCTTGTGAACAACTGACAATTAGCCGGTCTAACATACAAACTCCCTTATTAAGAATAAGGGGTAGGCCATTTAGGATTAAGAATAAGGGGTAGGTCATTTAGGATTAAGAATAAGGGGTAGGCCATTTAGGATTAAGAATAAGGGGTAGGCCATTTAGGATTAAGAATAAGGGGTAGGCCATTTAGGATTAAGAATAAGGGGTAGGCCATTTAGGATTAAGAATAAGGGGTAGTGCCATTTAGGATTAAGAATAAGGGGTAGGCCATTTAGGATTGAGAATAAGGGGTGGGCCATTTAGGATTAAGAATAAGGGGTAGGCCATTTAGGACTGAGATGAGGAAAAACCTTTTCACCCAGAGAGTTGTGAATCTGTGGAATTCCCTGCCACATAAGGCAGTGGAGGCCAATTCACTGGATGTTTTCAAGAGAGAGTTCGATCTAGCTCTTAGGGCTAATGGAATCGCAGGATATGGGGAGAAAGCAGGAATGGGGTACTGATTTTGGATGATCCATGATCATATTGAATGGCGGTGCTGGCTCGAAGGGCCGAGTGGCCTACTCCTGCACCGATTTTCCATGTTTCTATGATTAGGCTGAATAAACGTTACCGTGGCAACACAAAAGTCGGCAGACGCTGAGATCCTGAGATCCTGTTTTCGATGTTTCCATGTTTCTAACTCAATGGGTGTGATTCTTCACTGGTATCTGGGAACTGGCTGGCATCTTTTTGCTCATCAATCTGATCTCTGTTCTAGTGGGACCGTTCTGTGCGTGTACCAGTGCAAATAACAACACCTACTGGTGTCTGAGAACATTCAATGAGACCCACAACTTCCTCTTCTGTGAGTTTGCCACTGGATTCCTGGAGTATTTTGATCTCAACACAGACCCATACCAGGTAAGGCTCACCATCAGCTCGCAGGAGGGTGCCGAACAGCACTGCGATGTGTTATCGACCTGGGCGGCACGGTGGCGCAACGGTAGAGTTGCTGCCTCACAGCGCCAGAGACCCAGGTTCGATCCTGACCAAGGGTGCTGTCTGTACGGAGTTTGTACGTTCTCCCTGTGACCGCGTGGGTTTTTTTCTCCGGGTGCTCCCCCGCTCCAAAGACGTACAGCTTTGTCGGCTTACACACAAAATGCTGGAGCAACTCAGCGGGTCAGGCAGCGTCTCTGGAGAGAAGGAATGGGTGACGTTTCGGGTCGAGTCCCTTCTTCAGTCTGACACTCCTCCCCCCTCAATCTTCTAAATTCCAGGCAGAAGGCTGGAGAATGGGGTTAGGAGGGAGAGATAGATCAGCCATGATTGAATGGCAGAGTAGACTTGATGGGCTGAATGGCCTGATTCTGCTGCTAACACTTATGAAGCTATGATCAATTGCCAGAAAATCGGTGGCTGGCCTGCACTTTGCTCAGAAATGGAAAATATAAGCCGAAAGTAAATACACACACATGCTTGTATATAAAAAACAAAGAATAATAGTGTATCAGGTATCACAAAATGCTGGAGTAACTCAGCAGGTCAGGCAGCATCTAGGAGAGTGGGAATGGGTGACGTTTCGGGTCGAGACCCTTCTTCAGTCTGACACGAAGCGTCACCCATTCCTTCTCTCCAGAGACGCTGCCTGACCTGCTGAGTTACTCCAGCATTTTGTGTCTCCCTTCGATTTAAACCTGCATCTGCAGTTTTTTTCCTACAGCTTTGTAGGCTAACTGGCTTCGGTAAATTGTCCCTAGTGTGTCGGATACAACTAGTGTACGGGTGGCCATTGGTCGTCAAAGACTCAGTGGGCCGAAGGGCCTGTTTCTACGCTGTATCGCTAAACTAAACTGAACTAAGCTATGTTTGCTAAATAACAAGCTTACAAGAACACAAAGTGCTGGAGTAATTTAGCAGCTCAGGCAGCAAGCATCTAGAGGACAATAGACAATAGACAATAGGTGCAGGAGGAGGCCATTCGGCCCTTCGAGCCAGCACCGCCATTCAATGTGATCATGGCTGATCATTCACAATCAGTACCCCGTTCCTGCCTTCTCCCCATACCCACTGACTCCTCTATCCTTAAGAGCTCTATCCAGCTCTCTCTCTTGAATGCATTCAGAGAATTGGCCTCCACTGCCTTCTGAGGCAGAGAATTCCACAGATTCACAACTCTCTGACTGAAAAAGTTTTTCCTCATCTCAGTTCTAAATGGCCTACCCCTTATTCTTAAACTGTGGCCCCTTGTTCTGGACTCCCCCAACATTGGGAACATGTTTCCTGCCTCTAACGTGTCCAACCCCTTAATAATCTTATACGTTTCGATAAGATCTCCTCTCATCCTTCTAAATTCCAGTGTATACAAGCCTAGTCGCTCCAGTCTTTCAACATATGACAGTCCCGCCATTCCGGGAATTAACCTAGTAAACCTACGCTGCACGCCCTCAATAGCAAGAATATCCTTGGACATGGGTAGGTCATGAGTTGGAAGGAACTGCAGGTGCTGGTTTACACCGAAGATAGACACAAAATGCTGGAGTAACTCTGCGGGAAAGGCAGCCTCTCTGGATAGAAGGAATGGGTGACGTTTCGGGTCGAGACCCTTCTTCAGACTGAGTGCGCAGATTGGAGGAACAGCACCTCATATTTCATTTAGGCAGCTTACACCCCAGCGGTATGAATACTGACCTCTAACTTCAAGTACCCCTTGCTTTCCCTCTCTCTCCACCCCGCCCCCTTCCCAGTTGTCCGACCAGTCTGACTGTCCCGCTGATTACGTATCATCTCTGTTTGCTTGGCTGTCACCTTCTCCTGGCTGACAATCTTTTCCTTGACGTCATCTCTTTGATGTCTCGTTTTCACACCTTACCCTTCCTCATCTCGATGTCTCCCTCTCCCCTGACTCTCAGTCTGAAGAAGGGTCTTGACCCGAAACGTCACCCATTCCTTCTCTCCCGTGATGCTGCCTGTCCCGCTGAGTTACTCTAGCTTTTTGTGTCTATTTTTGGATAGGTTATGATTCAGGTCGAGACCCTTCTTCAGACCTGACCTGAAACATCATCGACCCATGCCCTCCAGAGATGCTGCCTGACCCGTTGAGTTACTCCAGCACTTTGTGTTCTCCGTAAGATTCTAGCATCTGCAGTTCCTTGTCTCTTGCGTTTACAAGAAAATAGTGTGTCATCTCTTTTCATTATTGTTTAACTCCAGGATGTTTACGAAAGCTAACAAATTGCAAGTAAATCAGCACTAATTGTTCATACATTAGTTCTGCTGCATATCCGTAATTGTTACATATTCATGACATGGAAACTAAGCAGCTAATGAATGCCATTAATTGGAAGCAATTTTTCTGGTTCCATTAATTGACACTGGTTCCATTGGATTCTGAACTACAGAAAGCCTGTTCAGCGACACACTGCAACGTTAGAGATGTGTAGGAATGAACTGCTGATGCCACTTTACACCAAAGATAGACACCAAATGCTGGAGTAACTCAGCGGGACGGGCAGCATCCCTGGAGAGAAGGAATGGGTGACGTTTCAGGTCAAGACCCTTCTTCAGACTGAGTGTCAGGGGAGAGGGAGACTGGAGATTTGGAAGGACATAAAGATATCACCTTCCCCTCAGCCAACAATGAACCATTCTACATTCAGACCCATCTGAAGAAGGGTCTCGACCCGAAACCTCACCCATTCCTTCTCTCCAGAGATGCCGCCTGACCCGCTGAGTTACTCTAACATTTTGTGTCTACCAAGGCTTTTTATAGGTTTGGACTTTAGACTTTAGAGATACAGTGTGGAAACAGGCCCTTCGGCTGACCGAGTCCACGCCAACCAGTGATCGCCCATACACTAGTTCTATCCTACACACCAGGGACAATTTACCAAAGCCAATTAACCTTGAGTCTGAAGAAGGGTTCCAACCCAAAATGTCACCCATTCCTTCTCTCCAGAGATGCTGCCCGACCCGCTAAGTTACTCCAGCATTTTGTGTCTATCTTCGGTATAAACTAACATCTGCAGTTCCTTCCTACACATTTAACCTACAAACCTGCACATCTTTGGAGGGTAAGGAGCAAACCGGAGCACCCGGAGAAAACCCACGTGGTCACAGAGAGAATGTACAAACTCCGTACAGACAGCACCCGTAGTCAGGATCGTACCTGGGTCTCCAGCGCTGTAAGGCAGCGACTCTACCGAGATGTATTGGTGAGAGAGGCTAGTGTGGAACATTTTGTGTGTAATATAAGAAAATAACTACAGATGCTGGTACAAATCGATTTATTCACAAAATGATGGAGTAACTCAGCAGGTCAGGCAGCATCTCGGGAGAGAAGGAATGGGTGACGTTTCGGGTCGAGACCCTTCTTCAGACTGTGTAATAGTGTGCCAAGGACTTGTGATGTTTAGTGGTTTGTTTCTGTGCCTTAAATACTTTGTGACACTTTGGCTGAGGGCGAGGACAGACGTATAGCTCGGTACCATGCACTAACATCCACGGAACCACACAGCTAGAACAGTTTCCCAATCTCCAGCACATGGATCGTAAGCACATAAGCCATTAAGTTCGGGCATTAGCGGTGGCACAGCGGTAGGGTCGTTGCCTCACAGCGCCAGAGACCCCGGTTCGATCCTGTCTACAGGTGCTGTCTGTCCGGAGTTTGTACGTTCTCCCTGTGACAGTGTCGGTTTTCTCCGGGTGCTCCTCCCACATTCAAAGATGTGTAGGTTTGTAAGTTCATTGGCTTCCATAAATTGTCCCTGGTGTGTACTAGAACTAGTGTCTGGGGATCACTGGTCCACACGGACTTGGTGGGCCGAAGGACTTGTTTCCATGCTGTATAGCCTAACTTAACCAAACCAAACCAAACCAAACTTCAGATACGGTACGGTACGGCACGGTAGCGCAGCGGTAGAGTTGCTGCTTTACAGCGAATGCAGCGCCGGAGACTCAGGTTCGATCCTGACTACGGGTGCTGTACTGTGCGGAGTTTGTACGTTCTCCCCGTGACCTGCGTGGGTTTTCTCCGAGATCTTCGGTTTCCTCCCACACTCCAAAGACGTGCAGGTATGTAGGTTAATTTGACTGGGTAAATGTAAAAATTGTCCCTAGTGTGTGTAGGATAGTGTTAGTGTGCGGGGATCGCCGGGCGGCGCGGACTTGGTGGGCCGAAAAGGCCTGTTTCCGCGCTGTATATATATGATATGATATGATACAATGATTGGATGGACAATGAAAGGGGAGAGTAGACTTCATCCACTCATTCTAAACGAGTCCTTTTGACTCGTGCTTCTGGATTGAGACCCTTTGAGTCCTATCCTCTCATCTTTCCAACACGCTCCCTGTTTACTCTCTATCTTGACTCTCGGTGGGAGGACAACTTAGCAGAACTGCTGCTTGTGCAAAACCAGGACAAGCTGTCAAAACGCTGCCTCTTTACAAAACCATCAGTGCACAAACGTGAAAATGTTGCCTGAAAAAGGGGAAACAGATTTAAAAATAGACACTAAAAATGAGGAACTTCTACATCAGTAATGTGGCTGAATTTTCAGAGAACATAGAACAGCACAAGTTCTAGACCGCCTTGGTAAAGATTATAAATTTTAAATTGTCCCTCGTGTGTAGTATAGTGCTAGTGTACGGGGCTCGCTGGACAACATAGACCTGGTAGGCCGAAGGGCCTGTTTCTGCGCTATACAGTATCTCTAAACTAACCTAAACTGTACTAAACTACAAGCATTGGCACTTTCAGGGAGCTAAGGGCTGACATCCCAAGATGCAAGTAAAGTCAATACTGTGGCCAGATTATCACACAAGCTGATTGATTTGGCAGAGGAAGCTAATTCACATTATGTGAATAACATAAGGTTTGTTCATGCTGGTTTAATAAGCCCAGATTGCACCATGAAATATTAGTCTCTTGCTCAACTATGGCTAGTAATACTTAAAGCAATATAACGAGCATTGAATGTGCTGTAGAAAGACTGTCCTCTAAAGCTGTGTTGAATTCTAGCTTGAAGATAGGCACAAAAAAATGCTGGAGTAACTCAGCGGGACAGGCAGCATCTCTGGAGAGAAGGAATGAATGGGTGACGTTTCGGGTCGAGACCGAATTCTCACCTGCCTACCCTCGCAATGTATTTCAAATTATTTTAATGCACATGCACAATCGATGTGCCCCCCTTTAATCAAATTTCATATCTTCCCTTTACAGCTGATGAATGCAGTGAACACTCTCGACCGAGATGTTTTGAACCAGCTGCACGTACAGCTAATGGAACTCCGAACCTGCCGTGGTTTCAAGAAGTGTAACCCACGCACAAGGAATATGGACACAGGTACAATGAATGGATGGATGAATGGATGGATGAATGAATGGATGGATGGATGGATGGATGGATGGATGGATGGATGGATGGATGGATGGATGGATGGATGGATGGATGGATGGATGGATGGATGGATGGATGGATGGATGGATGGATGGATGGATGGATGGATGGATGGATGGATGGATGGATGGATGGATGGATGGATGGATGGATGGATGGATGGATGGATGGATGGATGGATGGATGGATGGGTGGGTGGGTGGGTGGGTGGATGGGTGGGTGGATGGGTGGATGGGTGGGTGGGTGGGTGGGTGGGTGGGTGGATGGATGGATGGATGGATGGATGGATGGATGGATGGATGGATGGATGGATGGATGGATGGATGGATGGATGGATGGATGGATGGATGGATGGATGGATGGAACGAACGAACGAACGTAGGTACTTTATTAGCATGTGTGACATGTTTTGCAAACCATTCATAAAGTATGTAAAGAGTCACCATGTAGAGGGCACTGACAAAGTTACAAAGTGTTCAATGTGGTCCCAATGGTCCATTTTTCTTCTTGACCTCCCCCCCACCATACGCCGGGTCTCTCTTGGCAGCCCCCCCCCCCCCCCCCCTTCCTCGCTGGGTCCTTCTTGGTTTGATGGTCAATATTGTGATAGATTACAGTGCATGTATGAAGGAAAATAACTGCAGATGCTGGTACAAATCGAAGGTATCACAAAATGCTGGAGTAACTCAGCGGGTCGGGCAGCATCTCTGTACAGAAGGAATGTGTGACGTTTTGGGTCGAGACCCTTCTTCAGACTGATGTCGGGGAGGGGCGGGACAAAGAAAGGATGTGTCCCCCCCCCCCCCGACCCGACATCAGTCTGAAGAAGGGTCTCGACCCGAAACGTCACCAATTCCTTCTCCCCAGAGATGCTGCCTGACCCGTTGAGTTACTCCAGCATTTTGTGATACCTTCGTGCGTGTATGAAAGATGACTGCCAAATACTTATTATTAAAATTAATGACTTTATGTGCAAACAAGTGAAAAAAAATATTTCTATATATTTATAATTTACGGATCGATATGGAAAGATTGGTTGAGAGCAGAGTACAAAATATACCAGATTAATCACGGTAATTACTTTAGGGAGCCGTGAAGTTAATAATGCAGCTCATAGAGAAATTAATGCCCTTTTTAAAATTTATGGTTGACCGTTATGGCTTATTAAAACTTAAGAGTTCATTTCTGGTATGTCATTAGTATTGACTTTTACGGGATAAAGTGCAGCAGCAGGGCTGAGCAATTTGTTATATACTGTATCTTTGCACTCTTTCAGTGAAGGCACTAATGTAGGTTGGGGTGGTTATCTGAACTTCAACTGGACGTGTGTGAGAAAACACAACAAGCTCATTCTTTATTTAGTTTAGTGATTCGTTCAGTTTATAATCGCATGTATCGAGGTACAGTAAAAAGCTTTTTGTTGCGTACATATCCAGTCAGCGGAAAGACAATAAATGGGTACAATTGAGCAGTCCGCAGGGTACAGATACAACAGGATAATGGGACTAATGTCCAGTGCAAGATAAAGTCCAGTCTGAAGAAGGGTCTCGACCCGAAACGTCACCGAGATGCTGCCTGACCCGCTGAGTTACTCCAGCATTTTATGTCTGCCTAAAGTCCAGTAAGGTCTGATTAAAGATCTGATGGTCTCCAATGAGGTAATAGTGAAAAGCTTTTGTAGTGCGCTAACTAGTCAACGAAAAGACTGTACATGATTACAATCGACAGTGGACGGATACAGGACAAAGGGAAATAATGTAAATAATGTAAATAATGTTTAGTGCAAGATAAAGTCTAATCATAGATAGTCCGAGGGTCTCCAGTGAGGTGCATAGTAGCTCAGAACTGCTCTCCAGTTGATGGTAGGATGGTTCAGTTGCCTGATAACAGCTGGGAAGAAACTGCCCCTGAAACTGGAGGTGTATATTTTAAACACTTCTGGACCTCTTGCCTGATGGCAGAGGGGAGAAGAGGGAGAGACCAGGGTGAGACTGGTGTTGCAGGGAGGAACTGCATGCAGATGCTGGTTTAAACCAAAGATAGACACAAAATAACTCAGCGGGCCAGGCAGCATCTCTGGACAGTAGGAATGGGTGATGTTTCGGGTCGAGGTCCTTGATTATGCTGGTGGCCTTGCCGAGGCAGCTTGAAGTGTAGATGGAGTAAATGGAAGGGAGGTTCCAACACTATTCTCCATTTTATTCAGTTGCTGTCGACTTCTAACCATTCTTCACAAATTCAAATGGATTTCTCCACATTGAAGTACCAATGACGATCCCTTAATTGATTGAGATTTTTTTTTTTTTGTTCAGGTGAAAAAGATGAAGAAACGTTTGATCAATACAGGTAATTGTTTAATCAGACAATACTGTTTCGATGATGGCAAAGTTAACATCGCTGCTGGACAACGACTCCCACCCCATGATATAGATATAGGAGGTCCTTCCTTCCCGCTGCTGTGAGACTGCACAACCAGCACTGCTCCCAGCAGACGAGTCAACAGTAAAAGTAACAGTTAAGGAATACACAGTAAACTGATGATAATTTATCCTTGTCCTTACTTTTATTTATAATGATTGATCTCTTGCTCTCCACTTTGCTGCTGTAACATTGTAAATTTCCCCGGTGTGGGACGAATAAAGGAATATATATTATAGCACTTTACACAATAAAACCTACCGTATTCTCCATGGGAAATTTCATTAATAATTCTAAGTTATTGTAGATATATAATTATGATATAATTACGAATCAATAAGATGAAGTATGTAATTACATTTGGATACAATTACAAATATATTATATCCATGTTGAGAAAGAATTGGGTATGTCATTTATTGGGGTGATAGTTATGAGTTTATGTTTAGAAATTTAAGATAAATTACGTTTTTCTAATCAGGCAACACTGTTGAGAGTAAATGCTGGGAATAATCAGGAAGTCTGATCGCATCATTGCTTTGTGAAACACACTTTCACATTGATAACCTTTCCTCAGGATATTGCTTTGCATTATCTCTCTATTGAAAAGAGCTACACCCATTGTTTATGCATAGAACGGTCAAACTGTGATCAGATAGTAGGATAAGGCAGTGTTACGGACTGATATCAGTAAGTATGTCAATAATCCAATAATCCAATTTTGGGCACCTTTCTCATTATCTCTTTTATCATCCTTGATTTGAATTTGAATACAAAATGAATCTGTTCATTATTGCTTCCCTGCATGTTCCCCTTTTCAGTTCCTGTTTCAAGATGCTGAGCTGTTTTTTATTTCTTTGTTACTTAAACAGGCAATATCAGCGTCGGAAATGGCCTAAAACGAAGAGACCACACTCCAAGTCGCTGTGAGTAGAGCTGGAAATGCTCTAATAAGTTATGTCTACAATTCTCCGATGGTGGCAAAATGCTTGCCGTTTCTCGCATGCAAACACTACTGTTCCTCCATATTACCTCACATTAGCATGTCTGAAAAAGTCTTCTTATATACTGTGCTCTTGGAGAGATTATTCAAAGAAACAGTTACTCACACATGAATTTTCTGCTTATCCACCAAAATAAAGTATTGTATTTACCTCAGCCGCTAACAAACTTGATATTAACTTGGGCGGCACGGTGGCGCAGCGGTAGAGTTGCTGCCTTACTGCGCCAGAGGCCCGGGTTCAATCCTGACCACGGGTGCTGCCTGTACGGAGTTTGCACGTTCTCCCCGTGACCTGCGTAGGTTGTATCCAGGAGCTCCGGTTTCCTCCCACGCTCCAAAGACGTACTGGTTTGTAGGCCAATTGGCTTGATAAAGTTGTAAATTGTCCCTCATGTGTGTAGGTTAGGGGTAGTGTACTGGTAAGCACGGACTGGGTGGGCCAAAGGGCCTGTTTCCGCACTGCATCTCTAAACTAAACCAAACTAAACTAGTAGAGTTATGATTTCATTTTGTTCGCAATACAACAAATCAGAGTAATATTACAGGGTAGCGGAATCAAGAACAACAGGACATATGTCTAAGGTGAAAGAGGCAAGATTGAATACAAGCCCGAGGGCCAACTTTTTCACTAGAGGGTGGAGAGTATATGGAACGAGCTGCCAGAGGAGGTAGTTGTGTAGGACTGCCAACTGTCCCGTATTAGCTGGGACATCCCGTATTTTGGGCTAAATTGGGTTGTCCCGTACGGGACCGGCCTTGTCCCGTATTTGAGTGCTACCAGCAGTGTTCAGCATTGGACCGCCAGGCGCTTGTGGGTTTTCATTCTCTGGGTTAGTTTCCCCTCTCCCTCTCTCTCTCCTCCTCTCCCTGGGGAGTGTTTTTAATTTCCACCTTTTAATTATTAAATCTCTTTGGCGTCTCTCAAACGCCCACCCCACCCCACCCCCATTTGGGAAGTGCATTCAAAACAAAAAGACATTAAAGTCCGATTACATTATCTTACGGAATGTGTGGTAACTGTTTCGTTTTATGGCTCCAAAATCCTAATGACTTTCTTTTACTTTTCTTTTCATCAGCATTGATTTCTCAGTGAAGGACAACTCAAACTATTCTTTATTTCTCTTCTGCTGCATCAACCTGCTAACACACTGCATGCATTTATAACCTTTGTGAGTTTGTTTTTTACTTGAAATGATATTAGTGTGGTGGCCTTTTTCTAACCTTCCCCCACTGTAATCCATTTAATATCCTGTCATTGTAACCGTGGTTTGACATTTTTTTATTATTTTAAGGTTTAATAGGAAATATTAATATGAATGATTAATAAAGTTATGCCTGGTTTCCAAACATGAGCTCTGGAGAATTTACAGCTGGAAACCTCCTATTACCCAAGATGTCTTCTTAAGCAAGCATCCCTTCACTGTCCTACTGTCTGTGCGGAGTTTGTACATTCTCCCCGTGACCGTGTGGGCTTTCTCCGGGTGCTCCGGTTTCCTCCCACACTCCAAAGACGTGCATGTTTGTAGGCTAATTGGCTTCTGAAAATGGTCATTTGTCCCTAGTATGTAGGATAATGCCAGTGTGCTCGGTGATCGCTGGTCGGCACAGACTCGGTGGGCCGAAGGGCCTGACTCCACGCTGTATCTCTGAAGTCCAGAGAATGACTTATTGCCACCAAAGCTGTGACCATCACTCTTCATGCCCGTTGTCAACCTGGGTCAGTAGGTAGCCCAGTTTAAAACTTAAATTGGCATCCCATAACCCACGGAATCAGTCCGCCATTTTAGGCAAGACAATCCAATGTGCGGACTGTGCAATATGTGCCCACGTCTGTGTGTTAGCGAATATATTAAGGCTAGTTACTTGAAGTGAGGTACCATAACTTGTATTTGATGATGAGGTGCCATAATAACAAATACCCAGGAATGGGTGTTTTGTTTAGTTTAATTTAGTTTAGAGACACAGCATGGAAACGGGACCTTCAGCCCACTGAGTCCACACTGAGCAGCAATTACCCACACACTAGTTTTATCCTACACCCCAGGGACAATTTACCGAAATCAATTAGCCTGAGTTAGATTCAGCTCTTCAGGCTAATGGAATCAAGGGATATGGGGAGAAAGCAGGAACAGGGTACTGATTTTGGACGATCAGCCATGATCATATTGAACGGGTCGAAGGGCCTACCCCTGCACCTATTTTCTGTTTCTATGTTTCTACAACCTGCACCTCTTTGGAATGTGGGAGTAAGCCTGAGCACCCGGAGAAAACCCACGCAGTCACAGGGAGAATGTGCAAAATCCACACAGACAGCACCCGCAGTCAGGTTGGAACCGGGGTCTCTGGGGCCCTGGAAGGCACCAACTCTACCGCCCTGCCACTGCACCACCATGAATTTGGTAGCTGTTGAAGTCTAGCAAGACTTCCGCCTGTGGTAGATTTTCATCATCAAGTACAAGTTAATTCTGAATGTTTTAGAAATGGTACTAATCCCACTCCAGGCTTCACTTCAGCTGAGCCAAGAGAAAGCACTGATGTTAGCAAAGTAGAGCTTTGCAGAAGTGAATGTAAAATGGAGGAGCAAACAAAGACTCATAAATTAAAATGCATCTTCAGCCAACAGGTCTGAAGAAGGGTCTCGACCCGAAAAGTCACCCATTCCTTCTCTCCAGAGATGCTGCCTGACCCGCTGAGTTAGAAACATAGAAACATATCAAATAGGTGCAGGAGTAGGCCATTCGGCCCTTCAAGCCTGCACCGCCATTCAATATGATCATGGCTGATCATCCAGCTCAGTAACCTGTACCTGCCTTCTCTCCATACCCCCTGATCCCTTTAGCCATAAGGGCCACATCTAACTCCCTCTTAAATATAGCCAATGAACTGGCCTCAACTACCTTCTGTGGCAGAGAATTCCACAGACTCACCACCCTCTGTGTGAAGAAATGTTTTCTCATCTCGGTCCTAAAAGACTTCCCCCTTATCCTTAAGCTGTGACCCCTGGTTCTGGACTTCCCCAACATCGGGAACAATCTTCCCGCATCTAGCCTCTCCAACCCCTTAAGAATTTTATATGTTTCAATAAGATCCCCCTCAGTCTTCTAAATTCCAGCGAGTATAAGCCTAATCTATCCAGTCTTTCTTCATATGAAAGTCCTGCCATCCCAGGGATCAATCTGGTGAACCTTCTCTGTACTCCCTCTAAGGCTAGAATGTCTTTCCTCAGATTAGGAGACCAAAACTGTGTGTACAATACTCCAGGTGCGGTCTCACCAAGGCCCTGTACAACTGCAGCAGTTGCTCCAGCATTTTGTGTCTATGGCTGATGCAGCTTGATAGCTGTATTTTAATGTGGCCCTAAACTAGATATCCCATTCACCTGAAGCGAGTGTGGAACAACATGCAGCCTCGCCGCAGTTTAATCTTTTATTAATAATATTATCTTCTTACTTTCAATTTAATCTAAGTTTTCATAGCAAACATTTTACCCTATGTCTTAATTTAAGGACATTAGGAATGAGATGCCAATATACATAAGAGGAGTTTATTGTCACGTGTACCGAGGTACAGTGAAAAGCTTTAGTTGCGTGCTATCCCGTCAGCGGAAAGACAATGCATAATTCCAATAGAGCCGTCCAGTGTAGAGATACATGATAAGGGAATAACTTTTAGTGCAAGATAAAGTCTAGTAAAGTCCAATTAAGGGACCATTCAAGGGTCTCCAATGAGGTGGATATTAGCTCAGGACCACTATCTAGGTGTTGATAGAATGGCTCAGTTACCTGATAAAAGCAGGGTGAGAAACTGTCCCTGAATCTGGAATTTAGAGGTATTTAATTTAGAGATACAGCGCAGAAACAGGCCCTTCGGCCCACCGGGTCCGCGCCGCCAATCAGCGATCCCCGCACATTAACACTATCCTACACCAGGCACAATTTTTACATTTACCAAGCTGATTAACGTGCATACCTGTACGTCTTTGGAGTGTGGGAGGAAACCGAAGATCTCGGAGAAAACCCATGCAGGTCAAAGGGAGAACGTGCAAACTCTGTACTGACAGCACGCGTAGTCGGGATCAAACCCGGGTCTCCGGCACTGCATTCGCTGTAAGGCAGCAACTCTACCGCTGCGCCACCGTGCCACCCTTTACTTGTTGTTATGATCTTTGGCCTCACTTTCTTTTGAGATGTCTTTCTTTTAAGATGTCATTAATGCCTGTTCATCTTGTCTACACTTATTGTAGATTTGTGCACTTAAGCGAGTCGGGGAAGGAACATCCTTCCATCCCAACAAAAGAAAATCATCTTTGCCTCCTGACCCACAACCACAAACCCTCTTTGGATTAGTTTGTACATCACACTGCCATCAAGACCAATCTTACTTAAAGTGGAAACCAATTGTGGAAGCTATTTATTGTCCAATATCATCTTGTTATATATTTTTTATAACCTTGCTTTGCTGTTTATTTCAGTGGACAACTCTGGGAAGGATGGGAAGGCTAGACCGAACACTGATGCCTCAGCAACAAAAATCAACTGGTGACAACTTGCTAGTCTGTGCACACAGGAAGATTATCCCACACGGTTATGGTCTGAATCTTATTTTCCTCCTTGAAGATTGGATAAACTATGGGGCTGATGTAGATAGAACATTTGCACTGCTAGGGAATTTTAATAGAAACAATAGACTCCGAGGGGTCAAGTATATAAATGAGGGTGGAAGATTGCAATCTACTGGTTATTAGCCTGTCTGTTCAACCACATTTCATTACTCTTCACCAACCATCATTTCGGCTATCCACCATGCTGAACCACAGCGACAATGCGATTCATTTTACACGGCGTGCTGGATTTATAGCATGATCCCGTTGCTGTTGCAAGTTGTAGGCAACAAAGTCATGCAAATTTCAGCCACCGCGTCTTTGGAAAGCAAAATCAAAGGTTGAAGATTGGAACAAAAAAAGAAAATCAGTGTCAAAGCGGGAAACATAAGTCAATGGAACAGTTGGAGGTAAAAGCAACCAGAGAGGATCTTGCAGAAAACGGAATCGGTTTGAAGTGAAACGGAACTAAATGCTTTGATAATGTTTAACGATTTTAGCAATTACCAGCATAATTCTGAGAATTCTGCTTCGTTGCCATGACTGCATGTTTACTCAGTTTCAGCCCAATATTTCTCTCCAAATTTGAAATACATGCGATTAAGGAAGAGAAGCTTCGGTTCAATAAGTTATGTCTTGTAAATATTTACCATCAATGAAGTCCATACGAGTGGTTTAGAATTCAAGTCATGCAAATTGGAATGACAGGATTTGGATGTTATTTGAAATGTTGCTGTTTTGATTTATCTAATTGTTGTCGAATTTTAAATTCTTATTTCAGGTTGAACTGTTAACGTTTCATATATTCATGGTCTGGTTGAAGTTTGACTTTACATTACTGATGAGAGTGAAATCTGGAAAAAAAAAATATATATTGGGTAGAAATTTGTAGAGACAGGAAACCACAGATGCTGGTTGATGCACAAAAGGACACAGAGTGCTGGACAGGACAGGTTTAGAAGGATATGGGTCAAACGCAGGCAGGTGGGTCTAGGTTAGATGGGAGCATGTTGGTCGGTATGGGCAAGTTGGGCCGAAGGGCCTGTTGGCACGCTGTATGACTCTTAACTCAGCGGGTCATGCGTCATCCCTGGAGAACATGCATAGGTAACAAAAGAAAGGTTTCAACCCGAAACACCACCTATCCATGTTCTCCAGAGATGCTGCCTGACCCATTGAGTTACTTCAGCACTTGGCGTCTTTTCGTGTAGAAGTTTGAATTTGGTCTCTGGCATTGGATGGACAATATAGTTACAAGTGTCTTGTGCTCCTCATCCAAATTAGTTTCCATTGACTGTGACAGTTCTCTAGCCTAATGCTTTCATTGCAATATAATGATAATGATCACCACTGTGAAATAAACCATACACTAAGTACAGTAATTTATTAATATACAAGTTTCACTGTCATCCTGGTGAGTTTCATTGTCATCTAACTCATTTTCCCCTATCCCACAGCTAACAATGGCCCGTTTCCTTTATCATCATTACTTTTTTGCCTATTTTAGTTTAGTTCAGTCTAAAGATACAGGCCCTTCGGCCCACTGAGTCCACACCGACCAGCGATCCCCGCATACTAACACTACCCTACACACACTAGGGGCAATTTACATTTATACACAAGCCAATTAACCTACAAACCTGCACGTCTTTGGAGTGTGGGAGGAAACTGAAGTTCTCGGAGAAAACCCATGCAGGTCACAGAGAGAACGTACAAACTCTGTACAGACAATCACCCATAGCCAGGATGGAACCCGGGTCTCTGACACTGCAAGTGCTGTAAGGCAGCAACTCTACCGCTGAGCCACCAGGCTGCCCCTACAGAATTTTGAATAAATATCTATCATTCATTTGTTCAATATCACCCGTCTCCCTTTCTCCTGACTCTCAGTCTGAAGGAGGGTCTCGGTCCATTCCGCTTCCTTTTCACCCACTCCTTTTCTCCAGAGATGCTGCCTGTCCCGCTGAGTTACTCCAGCTTTTTGTGTCTATCTTCGGTTTAAACCAGCATCTGTAGTTCCTTCTCACCCAGTAATTTAACACACGCTTGCTGTGTGCAGATTAATCCAATTTGGAATAGAGATTGGATCAGTTAAAGATCTGGAATAATTTTGAATGTGCAATGTCAGATAATCTATAACGGGACCTGTCAAAAATATATGCATGGAAATGTATCTTCAAACACCAGTACAGACAAAGCATGTTGCTTTATATTACATAGGCAATAAAGACCAGTCCATCTACAAAATTCAACTCCAGGATTGAGTAACACCTCAACAACAGCACATCAATTGATATCAACCAGAGATAAATTTATAGATAACAATCTAAAGGAGGATAAAATCAATTACGATCCAACAGACTCGTAAAGTGAAAATGTACTTTTTTTTTAAAGTTCTAAATTGAAGCACAAAGTTTTGCAACTTGTTCGCATTTTTTTCAAACTAAAATGTTTAATTATTTTCTGAGGAGCGTTTCTGAAGCATTGAAAATGAATTATTAGCCCTGTGTGTTAATCATTCCGGATTGTAAATAGTCTTTTTTTGTTTGTTTAAATCTATGTAACTTGTTGGTAGAATTGCAGTAATTGCAACGTTGTTGATAAAATCACTGACCATTGAAGTCACCACATAAATGGACAGCTAGTTCAGAATCTAATGTGTAAATTTAGTGATTTCTGCATCGAGTGAAACATGTCCTTTTGAAATGAGCAAACGCCAATAAAAAGAGCCACAATATTAAATCTTTCAAACCTACAGTGCCTTTGTGTGCTGGTTCCTTCAGAAGCGGGGATTTTTGTCAAATTTGCTCCAGAGTAAACATGCTGTAAACATTTTTCGTTGAACATTTCTCACGGACAGAATGTGATTTTGGGAAACACTGTTGCACAAGATGCAGTTTTGCAAACATATCGTCATTATTACAAGTGTTTTGTCTAAGCTTGTGTATTAATGATACTTTAATTGTTTTGGGTATTTCAAATGAGAATGGGATATCTAATTTTGTAAATTGTAACGTTCTCACATTAATGTTGAAGCAGTCTGTCACCTTTGCACTGATGAATCAACCTTGACCGTAAACATCAGTTACAAGACAAAAGACCTTTTAAAAATACTATTAAAATTTTACTGTGATGTGTTAAAAAAGTGACTGCCTCTCGCCTTTATCAACAGTTCTTAAACAGCGAACAATGGCCTGTTTCCATTATCATCATTACATTTTTGCATATCTCTCATTCATTTGTTCCATATCTACATCACCGTCTATATGTCATGTTTCCCCTTTCCCCTGACTCTCAGTCTGAGGAAGGCTCTCGACCTGAATCAACATCCATTCCTTCTCTCCAGAGATGCTGCCTGTCCCGCTGAGTTACTCCAGCATTTTGTGTCTATCATTTTAAACTTGCATGGTTTTTTCTTTTAAAGTATTGCGGCAAATTCTGTTTGTGAGACCAAACAATATTTAGCACAATTATGAATGAGGATAAACTATCAGTATCAACTTGAAAAACAAAAACATGTAATTAATATTTCCTTTCCCCGTTCAATGTCACTTTTATAAGGTCAGAAGTGATAGGAGCAGAATTAGGCCATTCGGCCCATCAAGTCCACTCCGCCATTCAATCATGGCTGGCCTATCTCTCACTCTCAACCCTATTCTCCTGTCTTCTCCCCATAACCTCTGACACCCGTACTAATCAAGAATATGTCTATCTCTGTCTTAAAAATATCCATTGACTTGGCCTCTACAGTCTTCTGTGGCAAAGAATTCCACAGATTCACCACCCTCTGACAAGAAGAAATTCCTCCTCATTTCCTTCCTAAAGGAATGCCCTTTAATTCTGAGCCTATGACCTCTGGTCCTAGACCCCCATCCCCCCTCCCCTCCCCCACTAGTTGAAATATTCACTCCACATCCACTCTATTCAGGCCTTTCACCATTCGGTAAGTTTCAATGAGGTCCCCCCTCATCCTTCTAAACTCCAGCAAGTAGAGGTCTTTAAAATTAGCATCAGAATGCTAAACATGTTCTATGTATCTTATCTACCTTTTTAGTAAGGGTGATTAGTATGTAGATTAGTAAGGGTGTCAGGGAACATGGGGAGAAGGTAGGAGAATGGGGTTGAGAGGGGAAGATATCAGCCATGATTGACAATGGGGGAAATGACCTTATTCTGCTCAAAGTATGTATGAACCTTTGAAAATTGATTTTCTGTCCCTTTACCATTGTGGTTAAATATCCTAAAGCAGATTTAGATTTTTAGATTTAGAGATACAGCGCGGAAACAGGCCCTTCGGCCCACCGAGTCCGCGCCGCCCAGCGATCCCCGCACATTAACACTATCACACACACACTAGGGACAATTTTTACATTTACCCAGTCAATTAACCTACATACCTGTATGTCTTTGGAGTGTGGGAGGAAACCAAAGATCTCAGAGAAAACCCACGCAGGTCACGGGGAGAACGTACAAACTCCGTACAGACGGCGCCCGTAGTCAGGATCGAACCCGAGTCTCCGGCGCTGCATTCGCTGTAAGGCAGCAACTCTACCGCTGCGCCACCGTGCCGCCCCGGAATTTAGAGGAATGTAAAGAGGTACAGAAAACATTCGGCGCATAGCATTCTTGAGCTCTTATTGAAATTATAATTACATCACTTTTCATAAAATCAGATAGAAAATATCAGCAGTCTGTAGAAGTTCCAGGTTGAAATATTGCCTAATTAAACTTAAAGGGACTAATTATCATTTTCAATTCCAAAATGAATGGCATGTTCATCTTAGTACATGCCTTTGACTATTTGATACACATAATAATCTATGACCATTGTCCATATGTGGTGTTATTGAAGATAGACACAAAATGCTGGAGTAACTCAGCGGGTCAGGCAGCATCTCTGGAGGAAACAGAATAGGTGACGTTTCAGGTCAGAAACCTTCTTCAGACTGAAAGTAAAGGGCGAGGAGGAATAAATTTGAGGTGGGAAAAGGCCAAAACAAATCAGGGCTGGCAACAGATGAGTTCAGGAAGGGTGGAGCCCACAATAATCCATTGTTGGCTGGGAAAGTCATGATAACAAGAGGCATACAAGAGTGTGAACAATGGAACTGGTAGGACCACCAAGGCTATTTATGTTTAGCAATTCTAACAGCAGAAAGGGGGGGGGGGAATGGAGGGGGGAGTGAGGGGGAAGGAAGGGGGTGAGGGGGTGAGGGGGAAGGGAGGGGGGTGAGGGGGGAGGGAGGGGGTGAGGGGGAAGGGAGGAAGGGAGGGGGGAGGGAGGGAGGGTGAGGGTGAGGGAGGGGGGTGGGAGGGGGTGAGGGGGAAGGGAGGGGGTGAGGGGGGTGAGGGGGAAGGAAGGGGTGAGGGGGAAGGGAAGCGGGTGAGGGGGAAGGGAGGGGAGTGAGGGGGAAGGGAGGGGGATGAGGGGGAAGGGTGAGGGGGGAGGGAGGGAGTGGGGGAAGGGAGGGAGGGAGTGGGGGGAAGGGAGGGAGGGCGGAAGAAGAAAGAGAAGAAAGCTGGCAAAGAGGGAAGGCAGTACAAAGCACAGCAGGTCAAACCAATATCAGACTCACAAATATCAAGTCTAAATTGCATCCAGAACAAATCAAGTTTCTCGATCTTCTACAATGTCTTGAAGACCATTGTGGTTCAACAGAATTGTCCTCATCCTTGCAATGAATTAATCACCATGGCAGATTTCCAATAATTGCACTCATTTGTATCCTTTGGAAGAGGCTCTTAAAATTGCAATGGGCTTTTTAATGTCCAAGGGCTGCACCAGGCCCATCTGAAAGCCTTTGTTCATTTTACAAACTGTGAACAAGCTGATGAACAAATATAATGAGCAAAACAATTCTGCTCATCTTTGTTCAAAATCGTTTTTCCTTTTGGTTATTAAAGTCAACAGAGAATTAGATGAAAACGTGATGAAGAAAGTTTGCCAGGTTAGGAGAATGGGAAGAGGTTGGCGATAGAGAGTTGCACTGGTAGACAGTAGGTGTAGATATGATGTGGATGTGGTGGCGCGGTGGTAGAGCTACTGCCCCTCACAGCGCCGGAGACCCGGGTTCGATCCCGACTACGGGCGCTGTCTGTACGGAGTCCGTACGTTCTCCCCGTGACCTGCGTGGGTTTTCCCCGAGGTATTCCGTTTCCTGCCACACTCCAAAGACATACAGGTCTGTAGGTTGATTGGCTTGGTAAAATTGTAAACTTTCCAAAAAAAAATCCAAAATAGCTTTATTTGTCATTCGTACAGAACGAGGTTACTTAGCCAGCAGTACAAAAACACAAGACGCAACCCCAACACAAACATCCATCACAGTGACTCCAAACACCCCCTCACTGTGATGGAGGCCAAAAACTTCCCCTCTCTCTTCCCCCATGCCCCTCCCACGTACAGACAACTTGACCCCTACCGAGGTGACCGACCCGCACAGCCCCCGCAAGGAGATGGAAAGTCCACGCGGCCGAGCCGCACCGGGTGCTGGAAAGTCCCGCGGCCGAGCCGTGCCGGGCGCTGTTCAGTCCCTTGGCCGAGCCGCGCCGGGCGATGGAAGGCCCCGCGGCCGCACCGGGCGCTGTTCAATCCCGCGGCCGAGCCGCACCGGGCGATGGAAGGCCCCGCGGCCAAGCCTCGCCCCGAGGAAGAGACCTAAAAAAAGAAAGATTTCCCCCCCCCACATACACCCCCCCCCACACATACACCCCCCACACATACACCCCCCCCACACATACACCCCCCCACACGTACACAACCAAAACAAAACACCCCAACACCAACACACAAACAAAAAAAGGACAAAGGACAAACAGACTGCCAGCGAGCCGCAGCCGTTAGGCGCCGCCACACGTGACACGTGTGTGTGTAGGAGAGTGTTAGTGTGTGGGGATCGCTGGTTGGTACGGACTCGGTGGGCTGAAGGGCCTATTTCCGTGCTGTATCTCTAAACTAAACTAGTGGACTCTTTCAGTAAAGTCGCAATCCTATGAAAATAGACTGTCTTTGGTTGCCTCGACGTGCTGGTACAGCTGGGCACATGGATGTGCGCTTTGCAAGCCTGTGATTAAATCCTGCTGAGAAAATGGGATTCTAGATGTGAAATGATCCATTGAACTATCCCTGCCCAAAATGAAATGTACGAATTACTGGAAAAAGTGCAGACTATATGAAAGCTTTTGAAAAAATATATAGGTTTAAAGTTATCATTGTCCCACGTACCGAGGTACAGTGAAAAGCTTTGCTTTGTATGCTATCCAATCTGATACTGCAGTATAAAATGTAGTCAATCCAGTCAAACCCAAGTTCAATAGGCAAGCAAAGAGGAAGGTGCAGAGGCAGAATATAGTTCTCAGCATTGCAGCACAACAGTTAAAGAGACAAGTTGTGTAGGAAAATAACTGCAGATGCTGGTACAAATCGAAGGTATCACAAAATGCTGGAGTAACTCAGTGCGTCAGGCAGCATCTCAGGAGAGAAGGAATGGGTGACGTTTCAGGTCAAGACCCTTCTGCACAAAAGAGACAAAGAGACAAAGTCCAATGTCCACCATGGGGTAGAGGTGAATGGGACAGTACCCTAGCTTACAGAAGGACTGATATCAATTGTCAACATATGCATTATAACTAATCAACGACTTAACTTCCATAAATGAGTCTCAAGACACAAAATTACTGATGAAATCAAATTATAAAGATTGTGTCAACATGTCCACTTGCTCATTGCTTCCTAGCGAAACTGTTTCAATTAGAGGGTATTATCTACAAGGAGAAGCTGGACAAATTTGGATTGTTTTCCCTGGTGCATAAAAGGCCGAGGGGAGACCTGATAAAAGTGTATGATATTATTAGAGGCATCGATAGGGTAAAGATAATTTAGTTTAGACATAGTGCAGAAACAGGCCCATCGGCCCACCGAGTCTGTGCCGACCAGCAATTAGTCTGTACACTAGCACTATCCTAGACACACTCGGGATAGTTTACAATGTTTACCAAAGTCAATTAACCCACAGACCTGCACGTCTTTGGAGTGTGGGAGGAAACCAGAGCAACTGAAGAAAACCCACGCGGTCACAGGGAGAACGTTCAAACTCCGTACAGACGGCACCCGTGGTCAGGATCGAACCCGGGTCTCTGGTGCTGTAAGGCAGCAACTCTACCGCTGCGCCACCGTGCCACACTCAACAGTCAGAACCTTTTTCCCCAGGGTGGAGATATCAAAGATCAGAGGGTACCGCTTGAAGGTGAGAGGGGTAAAGTTAAAAGGAGATGAGCTGGTCAAGTTATTTTACACAGAGAGCAGTGGGCGCCTGTAACGTGCTGCCAGGGGGTAGTGGTGGAGGCAGATACCATAGTGGCGTTTAAAAAGCTTTCGGATAGGCACATGGATGTGCAGGCAATGGAGGGCTATCTACAGGGAGATCAGAGAGGGTCCTAGCATCATGTTCGGCACAGACATTGTGAGCCGAAGGGCCTGTTCTCGTGTTGGACTGTTGTATGTTCCATGTTCTATAAATGTCTTACATCCGTGTAGGTAGTGGGGTTCGTTTAACTTGGCATCATGTTCAGCACGCATGGTAGACGTCCGGGCCTCATAGCAAGCTGTGTGGTTCCATGTTCTATAAATAAAATGGGATGATAATGACTCATTCCTAACTAACCCAGTAGCATATTATCTCAGAGCTTCAGATTTAAATGAATACCTTGGGTTTCTTTTACTGAGTCCTGTCTCACATGTGAACGAAAATAGTTCATCTACGTCAATCATTGCGAATCTATTACAAAATGGGGCGAGAATAAAAAAGCATTTTAATTGATCCCAGCAGCCAACCCCGTCTTCATTCCCAACAGTTGGTCAAAACTACATGAGAGACACGAGGAATGGAATACTGAGCAAAACACGAAGAGCTGAAGGAACCAAGCGGGTCAGGCAACATGTCGAGGGAATGAGCAGGCAGTGATTCGGATCGGGACCCTTCGTCAGCCTTATGGTGTCACAGTTAAGGTTGCCAACTGTCCCGCATTAGCCGGGACATCCCGTATATTGGGCTAAATTGGTTTGTCCTGTATGGGACCACCCTTGTCCCATGTTAGATCCGAACGGCGCTGTAGGCCCGGACATTATAGGCCCGCACACTGTAGGCCCAGGCACTGTAGGCCCGGACACTGTAGGCCTGGACACTGTAGGCCCGGACACTGTAGGCCAGACACTGTAGGCCCGGACAATGTAGGCCCGGACACTGTAGGCCCGGACACTGTAGGCCCGGACACTGTAGGCCCGGACACTGTAGGCCCGGACACTGTAGGCCCGGACACTGTAGGACCGAAGGCCGCTGCATGCCCGAACAGTGTAGGCCCGGAGGACCGGGCGCCAACTAACGGAGGTTGCGTAGCAACCCGCCTCCCGTCCCGGGTGGCCGCCATTGGTGGAACGGGAGCACGTGGCCGCTGGCTGGGTCCCTTATTTGGGAGTGAGATAGTTGGCCCCCCTAGTCACAGTGCATCCATCAACCCCCAATGGATAGGACAGGTGTGGAGGGATATGGACCAAACGCAGGCAGGTGGGACTAGTGTTGCTGGGACATGTTGGCCGGTGTAGGCAAGTTGGGCCGAAGGGCCTGTTTCCACACTGTATCACTCTATGACTCTATAACCCTGTTTTGTCAACTTTTCTACAATTCTAGAAAATTTGTCAAACGTAATTTGTCTTTCTTTAAAACACACATGTTGCTGTCTGAATGTGTTAGGCTGATGGACAAGACCTGTTATTGTCTGCAACACATTCACTGTCATTAGCAGCCACTTTCTTTGGGTTTCAGGAATGCAGCCCATTGAGAGCTGACCGCACAAAAAGGCACAAAGTTGCTGTTAAGTACAGTACTTAAATGATATAGTCAACACCGAGGTGGCACAGTGGCACAGCAGTAGTGTTTGGTTTAGTTTAGTTTAGAGATTCAGCGTGGAAACAGGCCCTTTCGGCTCACCAGGTCCACGCCGACCAGCGATCCCCACACATTAACACTATCCTATATCCACAGGGACAATTTTTTTTACATTTACCCAGCCAATTAATCTACAAACCTGTACGTCTTTGGAGTGTGGGAGGAAACCGAAGATCTCAGAGAAAACCCATGCAGGTCACGGGGAGAACGTACAAACTCCGTACAGACAGCACCCATAGTCAGGATCAAACCCGGGTCTCCGGCGCTGCATTCGCTGTAAGGCAGCAACTCTACCGCTGCGCCACCGTGACGCCAGGTTGCTGCCTTACAGTGCCAGAGATCAGGGATCGATTCTGACTGGTGCTGTCTGTACGGAGTTTGTACGCTCTTCCCATGACCTGCGATCTTCCCCGAGATCGCCAGTTTCCTCCCACACTCCAAAGACGTACAGGTTTGTAGGTTCATTGGCTTGGTTAAATTTGTAAGTTGTCCCTAGTGTATGTAGGATAGTGTTAATGTACAGCTGGTCGGCGCGAACTCGGTGGGCCAAATGGTCTGTTTCCGCGATGTATCTCAAAACGAGTCAAGAATGTTTAATGGTCGTAAACACACAATGCTGGAGTAACTCAGCGGGTCAGGCAGCATCTCTGGAGAAAAGGTGATGTTTTGGGTCAGAACCAACATCATCCATTCCTTCTCTCCAGAGATGTTGCCTGTCCCACTGAGTTACTCCAGCATTTTGTGTCTATCTTTGGTATCGGAGGTGTCAGAGGTTATGGGGAGAAGGCAGGAGAATGGGGTTAGATAGATCAGCCATGATTGAATGGCAAAGTAGACTTGATGGGCTGAATGGCCTAATTCTTCTCTTATCTCTTATAATCTTGTGGTATACACCAGTGTCTGAGGTTCCTTCCTGCACATTCAATCGTCATATGTACTTAAAACAGCACAACAAAATCCTTACTTGAGGCAGCACCACGGGCTCGTAAACCTAGTACTCACAGGTAACACAACAAACAAAAGAAAGTTCAGTAAACTTTAAAAAAACAATATTAGTGCAAAACAAAAGCCCAAAGTCCCTAATGCAACCAAAAGACAGATTCGTAGCGAGGAGATTAGTTGGTGTTTGTGGTGTTTAAGAGCCTGTACCCCAGAATGAGATCAGAATGGAAATTAAAACATGACATTAATGGTGTGTTTAAAAATTAACAATGTATTTTTGTAAGAAAATAACTGCAGATGTTGGTACAAATCGAAGGTGTTTATTTCACAAAATGCTGGAGTAACTCAGCGGGTCAGGCAGCATCTCGGGAGAGAAGGAATGGGTGACGTTTCGGGTCGAGACCCTTCTTCAGACTGAAGAAGGGTCTCGACCCGAAACGTCACCCATTCCTTTTCTCCTGAGATGCTGCCTGACCTGCTGAGTTACTCCAGCATTTTGTGAAATAAATGTATTTTTGTAATAATTTTGGATGAGTAACTATTAAATGTTTGCAAATTTATATTTATAAAACTATTTATAGTTTTTCCACATGTGATGTCAGACGGTTTCTGAAGTAAATGAAGTCATTCCACCTGTCATCTGCTGCCACCTGGTGCTTGATTGAATAATAACAGGCGGTAAATACTAAATGCAAAAACAGCTGGTGCCAGAAACTGGAGACGCAAGGAACTGCAGACGCGGGTTTACCAAAACATGTGCAAAGTGCTGGAGTAACTCAGTGGGTCGGGCAGCATCTCCAGAGAAAGGGTCCCGACCTGTAACATCACCGATGCATGTCCTCCAGAGATGCTGTCTGACCCACTGAGTTTTACTCCAGCACTTTGTCTCTTTTTTTTCCCGTGTGAGAAATTGAGTGATCAAATGATCCAAGGTATTTATTCACAAAATGCTGGAGTAACTCAGCAGGTCAGGCAGCATCTCAGGAGAGAAGGAATGGGTGACGTTTCGGGTCGAGACTCTTCTTCAGACTGATGTCAGGGGGGCGGGACAAAGGAAGGATTTAGGTGGAGACAGGAAGATAGAGGGAGATCTGGGAAGGAGGAGGGGAAGAGAGGGACAGAGGAACTATCTAAAGTTGGAGAAGTCGATGTTCATACCACTGGGCTGCAAGCTGCCCAGGCGAAATATGAGGCGTTGTTCCTCCAATTTCCGGTGGGCCTCACTATGGCACTGGAGGAGGCCCATGACAGAAAGGTCAGACTGGGAATGGGAGGGGGAGTTGAAGTGCTCGGCCACCGGGAGATCAGTTTGGCCAACGCGGACCGAGCGCAGGTGTTGAGCGAAGCGATCGCCGAGCCTGCGCTTGGTTTCGCCGATGTAAATAAGTTGACATCTGGAACAGCGGATGCAATAGATGAGGTTGGAGGAGGTGCAGGTGAACCTCTGTCTCACCTGGAAAGACTGTTTGGGTCCTTGGATGGAGTTGAGGGGGGAGGTAAAGGGACAGGTGTTGCATCTCGTGCGGTTGCAAGGGAAAGTGCCAGGGGTTGGGGTGGTTTGGGTGGGAAGGGACGAGTGGACCAGGGAGTTACGGAGGGAACGGTCTCTGCGGAACGCAGAAAGGGGAGGGGATGGGAAGATGTGGCCAGTGGTGGGGTCCCGTTGTAGGTGACAACAGTCCGTCAGAGGCACCGAGACCACGCCGGCCATCGATCGCCCGCTTACACTGGTTCTGTGTTATCCCACTTTCACATCCACTCCCTGCACACTAGAGGCCAATTAACCTACAAACTTGGGATGTGGGAGGAAACCGGAGCACCCGGAGAAAAACCCCACACACGGTCACGGACAGAACGTGCAAACTCCACGTGGACAGCTCCCGAGGTCAGGATTGAAACTGTGTCTCACGTGCTGCCCCGGTGGCAGCTCTACCAGCTGCGCCACCATGCCATCAGCAAGAAAAACAACACAATACATACTGACAAACCACAGGAGATTATTTCGAACCTGCAAGAACCTGTTGTACCAACGCTGGTATGTAACATTCATTATTTCCAGACCCTCAGGCAATGTTTATCTTTCAAAATATTATGGTGAATCTTTCTTTCCAAGCCTAACCTTGTTCCTCCTGCCTCTGCCATGGGCTGACCCTTCAACAGATTCTTTAGTTTCTTGGCTGTGTCTTCTGCCCCAGGCCAGTGCGTACTCTGGGACAAAGAGGTCCTTCTGCAGTTGTACAGGGCCCTAGTGAGACCGCACCTGGAGTACTGTGTGCAGTTTTGGTCTCCAAATTTGAGGAAGGATATTCTTGCTATTGAGGGCGTGCAGCGTAGGTTCACTAGGTTAATTCCCGGAATGGCGGGACTGTCATATGTTGAAAGACTGGAGCGACTAGGCTTGTATCCACTGGAATTTAGAAGGATGAGAGGGGATCTTATCGAAACGTATAAGATTATTAAGGGGTTGGACACGTTAGAGGCAGGAAACATGTTCCCAATGTTGGGGGAGTCCAGAACAAGGGGCCACAGTTTAAGAATAAGGGGTAGGCCATTTAGAACTGAGATGAGGAAAAACTTTTTCAGTCAGAGAGTTGTGAATCTGTGGAATTTTCTGCCTCAGAAGGCAATGGAGGCCAATTCTCTGAATGCATTCAAGAGGGAGCTGGATAGAGCTCTTAAGGATAGCAGAGTCAGGGGGTATGGGGAGAAGGCAGGAACGGGGTACTGATTGAGAATGATCAGCCATGATCGCATTGAATGGCGGTGCTGTCTCGAAGGGCCGAATGGCCTTCTCCTGCACCTATTGTCTATTGTCTACCTTTCCTGCACTGTAAGCATTGCACAGATTGTCTTGACCCGAAACAGCACTTTTAGTTTAGTTGAGTTTAGAGATACAGCATGAAAACAGGCCCTTTGGCCCACCGGGTCCGTGCCGACCAGCGATTCCTGCGCACTACCACTATCCCACACACCCTGGCGACAATTTGTTTACAATTATAACACTGACCGTGTTATTGAGGCTGTTCACCAGTGCAGTGGTCGTGTTGAGTGCTGTCCCAATCTGGATCATGTGGCAGGTTTCCACAGTTTGGCTTCCACGATCTGGCCCTGAATAGCAGCACCAGCCAGTGTGGCGACAACCTCGACTCCCATTCCTGCAAGAAGATCGTGGGAAGACGTCAAATCGGTAGTAAGAAAGGCACAAGCAATTAGTTTAGTTTAGAGTCACAGCACGGAAACCAGCCCTTCGGCCCACCGAGTCCGCACCGACCAACCATCTCCGCACATTAACACAAACCTGCACACACTATGGACGTATTACATTTACACCAAGCTAATTAACCTACAAACCTATAGGTCTTTGGAGTGTGGGCAGAAACCGGAGATCACGGAGAAAACCCACGCAGGTCATGGGAAGAACGTACAAACTCTGTACAGACAGCCCCGAGGTCAGGATCCAACCCGGATCTATAGCGCTGTAAGGCAGCAACTCTACCACTGCGCCCCCTTGCTGGACTAATCCACAGTCTCCAGCGATGCTGCCGGCTCCACTGAGTTACGCCAGCATTTGCGTCCTTTCTTGTAAACCAGCATCTTCCTCGTTTCTGCACCGATTGTCTCATTGTACCTTGGTATTAATATTAACACCTGTTACAAGCACAGAGCAAGCATAACCGAGTTTTTTATCCATGAATTTGTCAGGTCTACATTCAACTGTTGCAAAACTCGCTTGGTTGGACTCTTATGTTCCACTGGGCCCCGCTTTGCTTGAACTATCTGTACTGACATATGTAAACTTCACTATTAAAATTCAGCATTCGATGGCTCCAGGCCTGTTCTTGCTGGAGTTTAGAAGGATGAGGGGGGACCTCATTGAAATTTACCAAAGAATAGTGAGCGGCCTGGATAGAGTGGATGTGGAGAGGATGTTTCCACTGGGTGGGAAAGTCTGGGACCACATGACACAGCCTCAGAATAAAAGGACGTATCTTAAGAAAGGAGATGAGGAGGGATTGCTTTAGTCAGAGGGTGGTGAATCTGTGGAATTGGTTGCCACAGACGGCTGTGGAGGCCACAACATTAGGCGTATTTACGGCGGAGATTGACATGTTCTTGATTGATAAAGGGCGTCAAAGGTTACGGGGAGAAGGCAGGAGAATGGGGTTGAGAGGGAAGGGTAGATTAGCCATGATTGAATACAATACAATACAATACATCTTTATTGTCATTGTACAGGGGTACAACGAGATTGGGAATGCGTCTCCCATGCGATGCAATAATTTAATTAATTTAAACAACAACAACCCAACGAAACAAATTGTAACAGTTTTTAAGACAGAATAATAGCAGAGTAGACTGGATGGGCCAAGTGGCTTAACTCAGATCCTATGACATAGGAACATGAAAATGCCTTGAGATTCCCTCATGTCCTCTCCCATCTCAATCCTTCTGAGACCCAGCGCCACCTCCATTATCCTCTCCCTCTCTTAGATATCTATCCCTTTCTTGTTCCACACAACCGTTGCAGCCATACTCAGCTAGTCCAGGGTCAGGAATTTCTACCTTAAACCACAACATTTATTTCTTCCTTTAAAGACTCTCCACAGGTCCGGCTTTCGGTCACTTGTTCTCACAAGTCTTTCTTTTCCCCGAACGCATTTATTTTATGTCCCGGAAAAACATATAGAGATATATTTCCTTGTTAAACACAAATTGCTGCATAGCGATCCTGAACATATATTGTGTGATGAACTCAAAAATTGTGTTAGAAGCATATTTAGTGGGGAGGGATTTCTTTAGTCAGAGGGCGGTGAATCTGTGGAATTCATTGCCACAGACGGCTGTGGAGGCCAAGTCAATGGATATTCTTAAGGCAGAGAGAGATCGATTCTTGATTAGTGCGGGTGTCAGGGGTTATAGAAACATAGAAACATAGAAAATAGGTGCAGGAGTAGGCCATTCGGCCCTTCGAGCCTGCACCGCCATTCAATATGATCATGGCTGATCATCCAACTCAGTATCCCATACCTGCCTTCTCTCCAAACCCCCTGATCCCTTTAGCCACAAGGGCCACATCTAACTCCCTCTTAAATATAGCCAATGAACTGGCCTCAACTACCTTCTGTGGCAGAGAATTCCACAGATTCACCACTCTCTGTGTAAAAAAAAACTTTCTCATCTCGGTCCTAAAAGACTTCCCCCTTATCCTTAAACTGTGACCCCTTGTTCTGGACTTCCCCAACATCGGGAACAATCTTCCTGCATCTAGCCTGTCCAACCCCTTAAGAATTTTGTAAGTTTCTATAAGATCCCCCCTCAATCTTCTAAATTCCAGGCAGAAGGCTGGAGAATGGGGTTAGGAGGGAGAGATAGATCAGCCATGATTGAATGGCGGAGTAGACTTGATGGGCTGAATGGCCTGATTCTGCTGCTAACACTTATGAAGCTATGATCAATTGCCAGAAAATCGGTGGCTGGCCTGCACTTTGCTCAGAAATGGAAGATATAAGCCGAAAGTAAATACACACACATGCTTGTATATAAAAAACAAAGAATAATAGTGTATCAGGTATCACAAAATGCTGGAGTAACCCAGCAGGTCAGGCAGCATCTAGGAGAGAGGGAATGGGTGACGTTTCGGGTCGAGACCCTTCTTCAATCTGACACGAAACGTCACCCATTCCCTCTCTCCTGAGATGCTGCCTGACCCACTGAGTTACTCCAGCATTTTGTGATACCTTCGATTTGTACCAGCATCTGCAGTTATTTTCCAACAATAGTAGTGTAATAACAATAATAGTCTATGTAGTTCAGAGCTTATTGGACGTTGTAGTGTTCTAAAGTAAATGCCAGTGCTGTGACCCCCGTGATAGTACAGGCCCAGAATGACCAAGGATGTTTTACCTGCCGCGGCTGAACCCTGCATCTGAGAGCACTCGACATTGAACAGAGTCTGAGCCAGCACAGACTCTGAGTGCAGAGTCTCGAGTCAATAGTGTGTTATTGTCATAGGTCCCAGATAGAACAATGACATTCTCACTTACAGCAACACAACAGAATATGGAAACATAGTGCACTGTAAACAATATAATAAACAAGAGAAAAACAAAGTTGTGTGTGTATATCTACACATACTCACGAATACACACATATATATATATATATATAGATCATATACACCGATGAGCCAAAACATTATGACCTGATGAGCCAAAACGTTATGACCACCTGCCTAATATGCTGTTGGTCCTCCGTGTGCAGCCCCATACGCAGCAGGGTGCGATGCACTGTGTATTGTGACACATTCCTCCCGTGACCAGCATTAATATTTTCTGAGACTTGTGCCACAGTAGGCCTTCTGTCGGTTCGGACCAGACGGGATAGCCTTCGTTGCCCTCGCGCATCGATGAGCCTTGGGCGCCCAACACCCTGCCTGTCGCCGGTTTGTCCCTCCTCGGACCACTGTCGGTAGGTACTCACCACTGCTGACCGGGAGCACCCCACAAGCCTTGCTGTTTCAGAGATGCTCTGACCCAGTCGTCTGGCCATAACAATTTGGCCCTTGTCAAAGTCGCTCAGGTCTTTACTCCTGCCCATTTCTCCTGCATCCAACACATCAACTTCAAGAACTGACTGTTCACTTGCTGCCTAATATATCCCACCCCTTGACAACCCTTAATAGTTGAATGGCTGTAGGGAAGAAGTTGTTCCTGAGCCTGGACGTTAGAGTTTTCAGGCTCCTGTACCTTCTTCCCGATGGCAGGGGTGAAATGAGCATGTGGCCAGGGTGGTGTGGGTCTCTGATTATATATTGTGACCTTTAGCAATTATAAATGTACAAAGGCTTCGCTGCGTTACTGAACCCATTCCACATTTTACCACCACTCTCCCACGTGCCAGCTCACTTATGGCACATTACATAAAACCAGCGCCAGGTTTTAATCTCTTATGTATTCAGTAAATTGTGAATAAACCAATTCAAACGTTGTTAGAGTTGTTAAGTCTATCTCGCACATCAGGAAACGATTGTCAGTGAGACCGATTATTGCCACGCACTCTTGCATTAACACAAACAAAGAGTCTGCCACAGTTTCCTTCCATGTTACGATTCCAACTGCTAAGTTTATTTTACTGCCTATTGGCATCTGTTCTGAAGTATGTTCATTTTCTAAACTATTGCAGAAAGAGCACAAAATGCCAGAGTAACTCAGCACGTTGGGCAACATCTCCAGACACCATGGATAGGTGACGTTTCAAGTCAGCACCCTACGTCACAACCCGAAACGTCACCTATCCATTTCCTCCAGAGATGCTGCCTGGCCAACTGAGTTACTCCAGCACTTTGTGTCTTTTTTTTGTTGTTGTAAACCAGCATCTGCAGTTCATTGTGTCTCTCATAGAAAAAGGTCTGTTATGTTGTTATGTTAAGCTCTGTTATGTTACGTTATGCTCTGTTATGTTGCTGCACTTTGTAAAATCACCAAATAACAACAATGCTGTCAGCTCATGTGTTTGAAATTTGAATATTGCTTCACAATGTTTTAAACATTTCTATTAATATTTAAAATTCATAAAAATAAAAATAATGGTGATAAATTTAAACATTTGGTGATTCCACAACTTAAAATTGGCTGACTTGCTGTAAACTATTTGAAAGCTCAATTTACTAACATAAAGCACCTTTACTTGTCTATTGCCTACTTCAGACTTCACAGATGCAGCGTGGAATCAGGCCCTTCGACCCACCGAGCCCGTGCTGGCAGCGATCTCCCAATACACCAGCACCATCCTACACACGAGGGTACAAATACAATTTACAAAAGCCAATTAACCTACAAACCTGTCCGTCTTTGGAGTGTTGGAGGAAACCGGAGCAGGCGGAGGAATCTCACGCGGCCAAGGGGAGAACGTACACATTCCGTACCGACAGCACCCATGGGCAGGATCGAACCCGGGTCTCCGGCGCTGTAAGGCAGCAACGTTACCGCTGTACTGCTGTGCTGTCCAGAGGACTGAACTTATGGTAGATTCTTTAATAAACAGGGCAAATGTAGCAGTTTTGAGAAGGTGGATAAGCAAGATGCGAGACGAAGGGAGAGATAATAGACATCAAAAACCCAGTCAGCTTTGGCTCTTGGGCGGGTCAGTGATTTGATGCAGACAGCAAGGACCAAGCTGGGGAAAAAGGCCTAGAAACCAATGCTAATGCTCATTGTAGACTCGGTTTAACACGAAGCCCGTTTTGGGTTTGGAATGAGATACAAAAAAACGCAGATGTTCGTTTACAAATAAAAGACACAATGTGCTGGAGTAACTCAGTGGGTCAGGCAGCATCTCTGGAGAACATGGATCTGTGACGTTTCTGGTCGGGGCAATTCCCCCACCCGAAATGTCACCTATCCACGTTCTCCAAAGATGCTGCCTGACCTGCTGAGTTACTCCAGCACTCTGTCTTTTTTTTTGCTTTTTGAATATTTGAATAGGGAGTCTTTGTTTAATTTCGAGATACAGCGTGGCGAACAGGCCATTTGGCCCACCGAGTCCACATTGACCAGTGATACAATAGGCAATAGGTGTAGGAGTAGGCCATTCGGCCCTTCGAGCCAGCACCGCCATTCAATGTGATCATGGCTGATCATTCTCAATCAGTACCCCGTTCCTGCCTTCTCCCCATACCCCCTGACTCCGCTATCCTTAAGAGCTCTATCTAGCTCTCTCTTGAGTGCGTTCAGAGAATTGGCCTCCACTGCCTTCTGAGGCAGAGAATTCCACAGATTTGCAACTCTCTGACTGAAAAAGTCCTGCACACTAACACCATCCGACACAATTTACTGAAGCCAATTAGCCTACAAAACGACATCTTTGGAGCATGGGAGGAAACCCACGCAGACCACGGGGAGAACACACAAACTCCATGTAGTCACCCGTAGTCAGAATCGAACGCGGGTCTCTGACGCTGTAAGGCAGCAACTCTACCGCTGTGCCACCGTGCCATGGGCCTGTTACCTCTAAACTAAATGGTAGTATAAGAAAATAACTGCAGATGCTGGTACAAATCGAAGGTATTTATTCACAAAATGCTGGAGTAACTCAGTAGGTCAGGCAGCATCTCGGGAGAGAAGGAATGGGCGACGTTTCGGGTCGAGACCCCTGTTCAGACTCTGATCTCGACCTGAAACGTCACCCATTCCTTCTCTCCCGAGATGCTGCCTGGCCTGCTGAGTTACTCCAGCATTTTGTGAATAAATACCTTCTAAACTAAATGGAGTATTTGTGCAGATTATAATTACTGTATAAACCCACTGAGGCTGCTTCACCCGATACCTGTCTAGACCTATTAACAAAGCGCAGTACAATCAGAAGTTAACTTAATGTTATAAATTTAATATATAATTCTGTGCACAACAATAATTAAATTTACATCGTGTAACAAAGAAAACGCAAGATATAAACTTCCAGCAGAATTTAAGTCAGAAGCATTTACAATTAATTCTCGTTACTTCCGAAGGATATTCAGTGTTAACATAAACTGTGGAAATAAAATGCAAGTCCTGGCGCACTCTGGTCCTGAACTGGAATGCTTCATGCCCAGAGCAAAGATACCTTGCAGCTGATGAGGTTGTAAAGGGTCTACATGGGCCATCCTTCCACTCACCCATCCAGTGTTGACACTGCTTATTGGGAATGGCTATTAACGGGTGTGTCAGAGGTTATGGGGAGAAGGCAGGAGAATGGGGCTAGGAGGGAGAGATAGATCAGCCATGATTGAATGGCGGAGTAAACCTGATGGGCCAAATGGCCTAATTCTGCTCCTATACCTTATGACCCCAATTGATCACCTTCCCGCACAAAGTCACAATGCTTTTTCGCACGTCATTGAGGTTTTTTTTTTACAAGTTTCTGCACGGAGATTTCAAATGTTTCCTTATCAGAATCGCCGGCCACTGCACTGCCGGACGGAAAAGTGTTGGAAGAACTCAATGGGTCAGGCAGCATCTGTGGAAGGAATGACGTTTTGGGTCGGGACATTTAGTCTGAAAAAGGGTCGCGACCTTCGAAACGTCTGTGCACCCCTGCTTAGATGCTGCCTGACCCACTGAGTGTTTTCCAACACTGAGTGCAAGATTATTTACTGAAGCCTATCATAGATTAGCATCCATCCATGGTTCTGGTGTTGGACTTGTTTGGCTACCCTTTCAACTTACATTTGTACGGTATTTTCAATACAAATTATCATTGTTTACACCTGATAATCAAAGTTATAATATGAATGAAACTTTAGGAAAAATATTGAAAGGTGCCCTGATTCTCAGAGGTCATTTTGTGCATTGGTATAGAATACAATTCAATTCATTTTGGCTTTTAAAATTAATAATAGATCTTGGCAGTAAGAGGTTATACACCGATCAGCCAAAACATTATGACCACTGACAGGCGAAGTGAATAACATTGATTATCTTGTTACAATGGCACCTGTCAAGGGGTGGGATATATTAGGCAGCAAGTGAACAGTCCGTTCTTGAAGTTGATGTGCTGGATCTAGGAGAAATGGGCAGGAGTAAAGACCTGAGCGACTTTGACAAGAGCCAAATTGTTGTGGCCAGACGACAGGGTCAGAGCATCTCTGAAACGGCAAGGCTTGTGGGGTGCTCCCGGTCAGCAGTGGTGAGTACCTACCGACAGTGGTCCGAGGAGGGACAAACCACAAACCGGCGACAGGCAGGGTGTTGGGCGCCCAAGGCTCATCGATGCGCGAGGGCAACGAAGGCTATCCTGTCTGGTCCGAACCGACAGAAGGTCTACTGTGGCACAAGTCACAGAAAATGTTAATGGTGGTCACGGGAGGAATGTGTCGCAATACACAGTGCATCGCACCCTGCTGCGTATGGGGCTGCACACGGAGGACCAACAGCATATTAGGCAGGTGGTCATAATGTTTTGGCTCATCAGGTTATAATGTTTTGGCTGATCGGTGTACTTTGGCTTCCTGTCCGCAAAGCTAATAGTAGCATGAAACACATCAGTGCTCTGTGGAGAAGTCTAATATCACAGAATATTCTCAGAATCGCCATCCATTACAACAATGAAACAAAAACAGTGTAGGTCATCCTTCAAATCGAGAGCTTAGCTCAAATTTCACTGTCCCTTAATTGGTACATGTGACAAAATAAAACCCACCTTGACACCATGTATCATTGTCAGAAAATGCTAAACACATTGCAACCAGACCAAAATATAAATAAAAAGCTTAATCATCTAATTGCAGTTTTTTCCTATTACACATTGCTTTTGTTTTTAAGAGAACTTTCATACTTGTGCACATTCAGAAATTTATTGCAATGGGTTACTGAGCTATTTCTCAGGTAATTGTGCAAAAAAAACAATCCCCCCCCCCACCTCCCTGAGAGGTTTTGAATTGAACTTCATTATCTTTTTTTTTTAAGTGAACTTGGTTTCCAAAGTAGTATAAGAAAATAACTGCAGATGCTGGTACAAATCGAAGGTATTTATTCACAAAATGCTGGGGTAACTCAGCAGGTCAGGCAGCATCTCGGGAGAGAAGGAATGGGTGACGTTTCGGGTCGAGACCCTTCTTCAGAAGAAGGGCACCCAAGTTCTTCTTCTTCAGAAGGGTCTCGACCCGAAATGTCACCCATTCCTTTTCTCCCGAGATGCTGCCTGACCTGCTGAGTTACCCCAGCATTTTGTGAATAATTGGCTTCCAAAGTACCAGGTTACAGCTCAATGCAGAAACCAGAGCAAAAAAGTATTTCAGATCCCCTCCCCCTACGTTTCAGCCACTCCCACCCCCCCGAATAGTATTAAAAAGATTGCTGAGCGATGTTTGGGCCAGCATGTGCTGGATTAAGTGCTTTTGATATATTTGTATTAATGTTAGCTGCAATAATATAATACCTTATTTTCCTTTATTTGCACATACCCTCGAGTGGAGAAATTCACACGCAATGAATCTCTCTTCACTGTGGATTTATAAAGCACAATTCAGTTATAATTAGATATTTCTTCCTGATTTCTCTTGTGGTTCAATTCATTTATCGCACGCACACACATCTGTTGAACCGAGGTTGGATATTAAATCCTGCTTTTATAAACGAGAAATAATAAAAAAAATATCAGCCGCATTTAATGGCATTACATTTTCTACTCTCTCCCTTATCAATAGTTCCCCAGACATAGCACATGGAAGGCACAAAGTGTAAGTAATGACCTGAGCTCCCACATCTCCATTCAAAGTACCGTGGGTGCAATGAACTGCAGATGCTGGGATCTTGAGCAAACACAAAATGTCGGAGGAACTCAGGTGGGTCAGGTGGTGTCTCTGGAGGGAATGGACAGGCGTTTCAGGTCGAGACATTTCAAGTCTGAAGGAGGGTCCTGACTTGAATCGGGGCCTGCCCATTCCCTCCACAGCTGCAGCCTGACCTGCTGAGTTCCTGCTTTGCTCACGGAATGAGGAATTCTTATTAAACTTTTCCTGCAAGCCGAAGACTGAGTTCGTGCATGGTTTGACATATACTAGAAAAACAGGTTTTATTTTACTTTTTTTTTAAACAAAACAAAAAACAAATGTTCTTTATTTTGGTTTTGCGTTGTTTTGGCCACGGTCGGTGACGAGGTAAGTAAGGCTTGGTTCGTTCAGGTGTGCTTCAGTCTCCATGTCTCTCAGCGGCAGCTCGGTGACGAGTCTGATTTGGTTATTTACAGGAGGAACCGCCTCCTTGATGGCCACTTGTCCTCACACCTGCATCGCAGGAATCCGGCATCTCAATCTCCAGCCTGAAGCCAGAATCCGCACAAGTCACAGATCTTACAAAGGATTTTGTGCATTCTGGTTTCAAAGTGTGTTCTCATCGACTTCCACTTCCCAGCTTTTTCTGTCAAAGAAAGGCATTGTTGGTGAAAGGACGATGCAATGAGCAACTGTACACAATCGGGGACAACAACACAAAGCTTCTCTCTCTCTCTGCGACCCGCTCGGTTCCTCCAGCATCCTTTGTTAAATGGTCATCATCGTTACTGCCAGCTTTATTGCACAACACAATTGCTCACAAGAAGTACTATGGCCCAATGTTCTTTTGCAAGAACTGCCTTAGCAAAATATGATGTTGCAATCATAAGGTTACAAGTGATTGGAGCAAAATTAGGCCATTCGGCCCATCAAGTCTACTCCGCCATTCAATCATGGCTGATCTATCTCTCCCCCTGAACCCCATTCTCCTGCCTTCTCCCCATAACCCCTGACACCCGTACTAATCAAAATCTAACAGCTATTCAATATTTAAAAGAAGTTCATTTCTCACCACATTGGGACAGTTTATTACAAAATCAAAGTTGTTGTGCAATAACAGAAGGGATGATTCATTCTATGGCACCATCAACTCTGGCCAGCGATCTGATCCCCGCACACTAACACTATCCTTCACGCACTAGGGACAATTTACAATTTTACCGAAGCCAATTAACCTGCAAACCTGTACGTCTTTGGAGTGGGTGAGAGGAAACCAGAGCGCCCGGAGAAAACCCACGCAGGTCACGGGGAGAACGTACAAATTCGGTACAGACAGCACCCGTGGTCAGGGTCAAACCTGGGGCTCTGCTGCTGTAAGGCAGCAACTCTACCGCTGCATGGCTGCAGAGTATCGCCCTGCCTTTGGGATATGTAGGAAACCCATGCGGACATAGGAGAACGTGCAAACTCCACCTAGCCAGCACCCAAGTTCAGTATCGAACTAGGGGTCTCTAGAGACGTGAGGCAGCAGCTCTACTGCTGCGCAACCATGCCACCCCGAATACATATCCCTCTGTCCCTTATGGAGCTGCTGCCAAGGGTGCCGTGCCCAGGAGGCCATCAAACCACCGTGCACACAACTCTCCTCCACTTCACTTGGCCAATCCCCCCGTGCAATCTCCCATCTCAACCAAAGACCCAAGCTAAAAATTACAACGAGATGAATAGTCCGCACACTTACACAACTCCTTCAAGCTCCGTCTTTAATTCTCTCCTCCGCGCCTCGTTTATCGGATAAAAGTAGAATATCGCCAATCCGATCAGCACCATCATAATTGGGACTGGCGCCATCAACACCTTCAGGGTCATCGCCACAGCGGGAATATGTTCGCACGTTCCCGGTCTGTAACCTGAAAAGCTGAACAGACACACAGATAACGTAAGCCCCGTGAACCCTGGGACGGTTGGCAAATCAGGCAATTCAGAAAACGTTTCAATGCACAAAGGGTCGAACTATGAAGTACGTTGTACATCCCCACAAAGGTACAGCATTTAGTTTAGGGATACAGCGCGGAAACAGGCCCTTCGGCCCACCGGGTCCGCGCCGACCAGCGACCCCCGCACATTAACACCATCCTACACCCGCGAGGGACAATTTTTACATTTTACATCAAGCCGATTAAGCTACAAACCTGTACGTCTTTGAAGTGTGGGAGGAAACCGAAGATCTGGGAGAAAACAAATGCAGGTCACGGGGAGAACGTGAAAACTCCGTACAGACAGCGCCCGTGGTCAGGATCGAACCGGGGTCTCCGGCGCTGCATTCGCTGTAAGGCAGCAATTCTACCGCTGTGCCACGGTGACCGCCAGTGGCAGGATCCAGTGGCCATCCACCTGAAGCTAACTGTTCCACCACACCTCATCATGAAGCAGCAATCAGCTCCTCACTCACGTTAACAACAAATAATCTGACCTAGATGTTTGCAGCTCTGGTCGACCCATTGCAGGAAAGATGTGGAGGCTTTGGAAAGGATGCAGAAGAGGTTTTACCAGAATGCCGGATTAAAACTGGATTAGAGGGTATTAGCTGAAAGTCACACAGTTCTCATCCTTGTATCCCGGTCGTTAGCACACCTTCTCCAGCCTACAATGGACCATTATGGGCTCCACCCTTCCCCAGATCATCTGCTGCCGGCCCCGTTTTGTTCTGGCCTTTTCTTGCCTCCACCTCCCCCCCCACCAACCCTCCCCACCTCTATCTTTCAGTCTGAAGAAGGGTTGCAACCCAAAACATCACCTATTCCTGCTGATGCAGACTTGGTGGGCCGAAGGGCCTGTTTCCGCTTTATATCTCTAAACTAAAACTAAACTTGGCCTCATGTTCAGCGCGGGCTGACATTGTGGGCTGAACCCAGTCTGAAAAAGGGTCCCGGCTCAAAGCATCACCCATCCATGTTCTCCAAAGGTGCTGCCTGACCTGCCCAGTTACTCCAGCACTTTGTGTGCTCTTCCTGTGTAAACTAGCATCTGTAGTTCCTTGTTTCTCCACTTTAACAGAGCATACGGTATTGCTAAAGGTACAGATGTGCTGTAAGCATGAGGAACATAACTTAAATCAAGTATCTCCACCCTGGAAATGTGAAATCTAAAATCGGTTATATAACTAAAACAGTAACACAAAAAGCAATTGGATGGAGTGAACAAAATGGTTCAGAGAAGATTTACGAGGATGTTGCCAGGACTAAGCTATAGGAAGCCATAGGAAGAGGTTGAGTAGACTGGGTCTCTATTCCTTGGAGCGCAGGAGGATGAGGGGTACAAAATCATGAGAGGAATAGATCGGGTAGATGCACAGAATCTCTTGCCCAGACTAGGGGAATCGAAGACCAGAGGACATAGGTTCAAGGTGAAGGGGGTAAATATTTAATAGGCGTCTGAGGGGTAACTTTTTCACACAAAGGGTGGTGGGTGTATGGAACAAGCTGCCAGAGGAGTAGGAAAATAACTGCAGATGCTGGTTCAAATTGAAGGTATACACAAAATGCTGGAGTAACTCAGCGGGTCAGGCAGCATCTCAGGAGAGAAGGAATGGGTGACGTTTCGGGCCTGAAGAAGGGTCTCGACCCGAAACGTCACCCATTCCTTCTCTCCTGAAATGCTGCCTGTCCCGCTGAGTTACTCCAGCATTCTGTGTCTACCTTCGAGCTGCCAGAGGGGGGCGTTGAGGCTGGGACTATCCCAACGTTTAAGAAACAGTTCAGCAGGTACATGGATAGGATAGGTTTGGAGGGATATGGACCAAACGCAGGCAGGTGGGACTTAGTGTAGCTGGGACATTGTTGGCCAGTGTGGGCAAGTTGGGCCGAAGGGCCTTTTTCCACACTGTATCACTCTATATAAAAACATAAATTGGAAACGTACTGCAAACACAAGGTTGAAAAGCCCAAGGAGGCCCCGGCAGCAAATTTAGTGAAGAATACGTAGAAGGAGTAGAACAACGGCTCCAGGCCCAAGCAGCGAGGATTCTTCGCTCGAAAATCATCCACAACATCTGGAAGCATTGACCTGGAAATAGAACTCAGAACAATCAGACGTGTGGAGGACAGGTTGGCGGACAAACAAAATGGAGAAAACCAGAGCAAAGATGAAGCTTAGCTCTGATTTGCAAAAATGATTATATATATATTCCTTTATTCGTCCCACACCGGGGAAATTTACAATTGGGGATTGTAATGTGCCAATTGAAATAATTACACCAATAGATATTTTTAAAGCAGAGATAGATAGATTCTTGATTAGTACAGGTGCCAGGGGAGAAAGCAGGAGAATGGGGTTAGGAGGAAGAGATAGATCATCCATGATTGAATGGCGGAGTAGACTTGATGGGCCGAATGGCCTAATTCTGCTCCCATCTCTTACGAATTTATGAACTTAATACAACTGTAATTAGATACTCATCTGAGTACTTACAGCTCCGAAACAGGCCATTCGTCCCTTCTTGCCCATGCCAACCAGGTTGGTACATTAGGCTAGTCCCATTTGACTATGTTTGGCCCACAGCCCTCCAAAACCTACCATATATCTGTCTAAATGCTTCAAAAGACCTTTCTCAAAGGCAGCAAAAAAAACTCTTTCTTAAACCACACTTCCGTCTGCAAAGAGCAACACTGTACAGCAGGTAGAGCTGCTATCTCACAGCGCCAGAGACGGGGGTTCGATCCTGACCCCTGGTGCTCTCTATGTGGTACTTGCACGTTCTCCCTGTGCCCATGTGGGTTTCCTCCGGGTGCATCGGTCTCCTCCCACATCTCAAAGACGGCAGGTTTATAGGTTCATTGGCCCCTATAAAATTGGCCCTGGTGTGTGGGATGAGAAAGCGGGATAACATGGAACTGGTGTGAACGGGAAAACGATGGTCGGCATGGACACGGTGGGCTGATGGGCCTGTTCCCATGCTGCATCTGTAAACCTGGCTGAAAAGCAGACTTTTCAGTCGAGAGTTTTGGGCTCCATTTCTAATTATTATTTGGCTTCTTGTCCATTTTATCCCCCTGTCGATCTGAAGCAACTATGTTAAAATTGTCATTTGAACAATGAACTATGTTCATTGCCATTTAATCAAAAAACTGGTTAAAAAAAAGTTGGCGTGTACAGGTGTGAGATGTAGAATAGGGCATTTAGTCTATCATCATGGATGGTCTGTAATCTAGGACTGGCAAAAACAGTAGAACATCTTGAAGGAAAGATACTATTTTATGGATGGGCTTGCTCGGTTATGGAAATTTGATATCCGGCATTGCATTTCTGTTTTAACTTAGAGATACAACACGGAAACAGGCCTGTCATCCCACCGAGTCTGTGCTGATCAGAACTATCACAATCCCACACAGACTAGGGACAATTTACAATTTTTACCTAGCCAATTAGCCTATAAACCTGTACGTCTTTGGAGGGTAGGAGGAAACCGGAGATCCCAGAGAAAACCCACCAAGGTCACGGGGAGAACGTGCAAACTCCGTACAGACAGCGCCCCTGGTCAGGATCGAACCCGGGTCTCTGGGGCGGTGAGGCAGCAACTCTACCGCTGCGCCACCGTGCCCTTAGAAATTCAATAAGCAGATGCCTGTTTAACTCTCACAGTTTAAGAATAAGGGGTAGGCCATTTAGAACACAGATGAGGAAAAACTTTTTTAGTCAGAGAGCTCTTAAGGATAGCGGAGTCAGGGGGTATGGGGAGAAAGCAGGAATGGGGTACTGATTGAGAATGATCACATTGAATGGCGGTGCTGGCTCGAAGGGCCGAATGGCCTACTCCTGCACCTATTGTCTATTGTCTATTGTCACACTCTCAGAGAATCTTTGGATCAAGGGTTCTACCTGGAGCATGACGTCACAGTGATCGGGACAGACTTACCACGGTAACAGGAAAGCAACAGCAAGGCTGGCCCCGGTAGCGACGGCCATGACGATAATAACTGGCAGGTTGCCGTTCACCGTGACTATGGTGATCAACGGAGGGATGTACCACTGAGAGAAAGAAAGACAGGAGAAAAGATGGCCGTCAGCGTCTAAAGTCCCGCCTTCGACTGGTGAGAACATAAATTTCCTTTCAGTAAAATAAATGCAACTAAACAATGATGAATCAATGTACAATGCTAACAGAATACCGAACAGATTAGAGGCATAGTCACACAGCGTGGAAACAGGCCCTTCAGCCCACAGTGTACCAAAGTATTATTTATATGTGGAAAGAAAGCACAGTTCAAATACATGTGCAAGAAGCCAGGTACAGAGTCAAACAGTGTGGAAACAGGCCCTTCGGCCCAACTTGCCCACACCAACTAACATGCCACGTCTACACTAATCCCACCTGCCCGTGTTTGGTCCGTATCCCTCTAAACCTGTCCGAGATCTTCGGTTTCCACCCACACTCCAAAGACGTACAGGTTTGTAGGTTAGTTGGCTCAGTATAAATACAAATTGTCCATAGGATAATGTTAATGTGCGGTGATCGCTGGTCGGTGCGGACACAGTGGGCCGAAGGGCCTGTTTCCACGCTGAATCTCTAAACTAAACCAAAGCATGCAGAATAAGTAACTAATTTTCATCAATATGCATCGCTGATTTTGTGTTGCCTTTTTGACCTCAGTTCTCCACCTCATACCCTCCATTTTAGAAAAAAAGATGAGGTGGAAATTCTTTAGCTAGACGGTGGTGAATCTGCGCAATGCATTGCTACAGATGGCAGTGGAGGCCGACAATGGGTATTTTTTAATGAAGAGATTGATAGTTTCTTGATTAGTAAGGGCGTAGAATGGTCATTGGGGGAGTCCAGAACAAGGGGCCACAGTTTAAGAATAAGGGGTAGGCCATTTAAAACTGAGATGAGGAAAAACTTTTTCAGTCAGAGAGTTGTGAATCTGTGGAATTCTCTGCCTCATAAGGCAGTGGAGGCCAATTCTCTGAATGCATTCAAGAGAGAGCTAGATAGAGCTCTTAAGGATAGCGGAGTCAGGGGGTATGGGGAGAAGGCAGGAACGGGGTACTGATTGAGAATGATCAGCCATGATCACATTGAATGGCTACTGGCTCGAAGGGCCGAATGGCCTCCTCCTGCACCTATTGTCTATTGTCATGGGGGAAAAAGCAGAAGAATGGGGTTGGGAGGGAAGAATAGATTGGCCATGATTCAATGGCAGAGCAGACCCCATAGGCCTAATGGCCTGATTCTGCTCCTATGTCTTATGGTCTTACAATTGAACATATTCAGCAACAAGACAGACCACCCCCCCACCATCTTACATCTCCCCGAGCAACAGTTAACAAGCACCTGCTCGTTCTAAAACACAATGATTCATCATCGGAGAGACAAGTACAAAAATCACTCCATGGCAATGGGAGTGCAGAAAGAGAACAGTTTCAGCTTTGATGCAGAACATGTTAACTCACGATCAGTCCCACAAAGAGAGCTAGTTTCTTCCCAAACTTCACCAAAACCCACTGCCAGAATGGAACCATGATTGTTGCAGAGGCCTAGAGAGAGAGAGAGAGAGAGAGAGAGAGAGAAAAAAAAAGAAAATTAACAATCTAATTGCGGACCACAGTGGGGGTTTCTCACCCATTCCTTCTCTCCGGAGATGCTGATCCCCTTTACATTGGGGACCTGGGGTGGAGAGTGTTGCACAGAGCGGTGGCGTGTAATAAACTCTTGAGTCGGTTCACAGGCTCGTCGGCCGCCTGTATTTTCTGCGGTGAGGAGGAGACCGTGTTCCACGCGTATATGGAGTGTGAGAGGTTACTGCCCCTGTACCAATATCTGAAGGGGTTGTTCCTCAAGTTTTGGTTGCATTTTAGTCCTACGGTTCTAGTGTTTGGACACAAGGCAGGGAGGGGGGAAAGTGGGACCTCCTTGTCGGTTTGCTCCTGGGCCTGGCCAAGATGGCCATTCGCGGGTCCAGGCAGCGGGCGGTCGATGGTCTTGCCAGAGTCGGCTGCCTGCCCCTCTTCCGGGCCTAAGTCCGTGCGCGCGTGCCCCTGGAGAGGGAACACGCGGTGTCCACGGGGACTCCGGAGGCCGTCCGTGGGCGCTGGTCACCGCGGGGGGTGGAGAGTATTGTAAATAATGAATGCAACATTGTACTATAATGATTACTTGATGTATTGTAACCTCTGAATGTGGTTTTGATGTGATGTATCATGCGCTAATCTAATTGCTTTCTACTAGAAATTAAGCAGAGATCTAGGCAATATGATGAGTAGGGGAAAAAAAACTGCAGACGCCGGTTAAAATCGAAGGTAGACACACAATGCTGGAGTAACTCAGTGGAACATGCAGCATCTCAGGAGAGAAGGAATGGGTGACGTTTCGGGTCGAGACCCTTCTTCAGACTGATGTCAGGGGAGGGGGCGGGACAAAGATAGGATGTAGTCGGAGACAGGTAGACTAGTGGGAGTGACACACAATGCTGGAGTAACTCTGCGGGTCTGACACACAATGATGCGATTAGAATGGAGCGCTATTTGATGGTCAGCATGGATTTAGTGGGCTGAATGGCCTGCTTCTGTTTTTGGTGCTCCATGACTCTATTGAGGGTTATTCGATGGTCGGGCTGGGAGTGGTGGGCTGAAGGGCCTGTTTCCATGCTCTATAATTCTACGACCCTCAACAGCAACATCAGGTTAAAGGATGACAATATAATTTTGCCCAATATTTAATCTGTGTGCCTTGTATAGATCACATCAATCATCAGTGGGAAGAGGAGGAGGTAACAATATAAATTGTCCAGCTATTAAAGGTGCTGAAATTCATAAAACGTAGGCACCATAAATCTTCAAATTGACTAAAACGCATGCAATCAAAAGATCCAAGTACAAACAAATAAATGACCTAGAATGCAAGAAAAAAAACTTTACAATTGTACATAAAATTGTCCTATTGCAATGCTTAAGAAACAATTGGACAGGTACATGGATAGGACCAGTTTAGAGGGGTATAGGCCAAACACAGGCACGTGGGACTAGTGTAGATGGGGCACGTTGGCCGCCGGTATGGGCAGTTTGGGCCGAAGGGCCTGTTTCCATGCTGTTATGACTGTATGGCAAATGAAGTTCCTTGTATGTTGCAAAACATACTTGGCTAATAAGTTTTATTGTGATTATGATTGTGACTATGACTTAAGAAATTGCACACCGTTTAAATATGTTTACATAGAAACATAGAAAATAGGTGCAGGTTTGAGGCCATTTGGCCCTTCAAGCCAGTACCGCCATTCATTGTGATCATGGCTGATCATCCACAATCAGTAACCCGTGCCTGCTTTCTCCTCATATCCCTTGATGCAACTAGCCCCTAGAGCTCTATCCAACTCTCTTTTAAATTCATCCAGTGAATTGGCCTCCACTGCCCTCCGTGGCAGAGAATTCCACAAATTCACAACTCTCTGGGTGAAAAAGTTTTTTTCTCACCTCAGTTTTAAATGGCCTCCCCTTTATTCTTAGACTGTGTGGCCCCTGGTTCTGGACTCCCCCAACATTGGGAACATATTTCCTGCATCTAGCTTGTCCAGTCCTTTTTTTAAACAGACATGCTATTCATTCGAAAGATTTCCTTGAGAAATTACATTTGCACATGTGAGCAATGATACACATACCAAGATTACGAAGATGATGTGCTGGAAGTGATTGCCCAGCCCAGCAGCATGCGTGCAAAACAGAGCAAAATTATTCTGGACGAGCTGTAGACGTGGAAAAGCAACAGGAAAAAGTGTTAAACATATCACATTTTGATATGGGCCAGGCCATTTGCAATGAAGCGTAATCTTAACAAACACAAATCTCAGCAGTTAAAGCAAACCCTGAATGCTATGGGTGCAAAGATACAAATGTTTGATTTTTTTTGCTTTGGTTTACGGTTTTGAGGTCCCTGGCCTCCAGGTCCCTCCAGAAATAGTTGTTCAGTCTGTGTGCCCAGAGAGAGAGTATCCAAAGACCACAGGGTCATTGGGCTCAGAGGGTGGTTGAGGTCACTGGACAGAGGTCCATGGGACTCATGGGCCAAAGTTCACAGGGCACAGAGACAGGGGGGACACTGGACAAAGAGGCAAGGCTCAATGGGGGTGCTTTATTGTCGAATGTGCAGAGTGCCAACGTACAGTGAAATTCATTTCTTACTAAGTCTATCGCCGTATGTCATCCCCGATTAGCAGTTGTACAGCAATCTTTTGGGGTGGCACGGTGGCGCAGTGGTAGAGTTGCTGCCTTACAGCGCCGGAGACTCGTGTCCGATCCCGACTACGGGTGCTGTCTGTACGGAGTTTGTACGTTCTCCCCGTGACCGCATGGGTTTTCTCCAAGATCTTCGGTTTCCTCCCACACTCCAAAGACGTACAAGTATGTAGGTTAATTGGATTGGTATAATTGTAAATAGTGCGTGCAGGATAGTGTTAATGTGCGGGGATCGTTGGTCGATGCGGACTCGGTGGGCCGAAGGGCCTGCTTCCGTGCTGTATCTCCAAACTAAACTAAACTAAACTAATAGTCTAAGAGCCTGCATGCAAGAGGCGCCACGTCTTGGTGCCATTTTCCAAGTCCAGCCCATGCTCCAGTTGTTGTGAGCGGTGCCCAATCTAGGCGAGGCCCAGGCTACTGTGGGGCCTCCAGCTATCGCCTTCCTTGGTCGACCAGCAACTTGGCAGCTGAATTCCATTGTTCTCTCACTCAATTGGTGAATGTACCTAAGACTTTGAGTCTGAAGAAGGGAGCCGACCCGAAACGTCACCTCTATCCACGTTCTCCAGAGATGACCCGTACACCAGATCTACCCTCGGCACTCGGGAAAATTTACATAAGCCAATCAATGTATAAATCTGGTAGACACAATTAATGTGTAAACCTGTAGGTCTTTGGAACGTGGGAGGAAACCGGAGCACCCATGCGGTCACAGAGAGAACGTAAAAAACTCTACAGACAGCACCTGCAGTCAGGATCAAACCTGGGTTTCTGGCGCTGTTAGGCAGCAACTCTACCGCCCCTATCTGCTCAAACTGCCAGCTTTCCAGCATCTGCATTCTTGTAAGTCTACTGTGTCTTTCATTCACTTGCACTACTGTTGATTTTTAGCTTCAGATTATGTTTCTTCCAGTCTTATGTAGGGCATAGGTGTAAGGTGAGGGTTTTTTTTTTAATAGGAATCTGTGGGGTAACATTTTCACACAAAGGGTGGTGGGTGTATGGAACCTGCTGTCGAAGGAGGTAGTTGAGGTAGGGAACTATGGTCTGAAGAAGGGTCTCGACCCTAAACGTCACCCATTCCTTCTCTCCTGAGATGCTGCCGGACCTGCTGAGTTACTCCAGCATTTTGTGAATAAATGCCTTCGATTTGTACCAGCATCTGCAGTTATTTTCCTATATTGCAATGTTTAAGAAGCATTTAGACAGGTACATGGACAATACCGGTTTAGAGGGTTATGGGCCAAACGCAGGAGGGTGAGACTAGTGTAGATGGGACATGTTGGCCGGTGTGGGCAAGTTGGACTGAAGGGCCTGTTTCCACGCAGTACGACTCTGTGACTCTAATACTGAACAACATGATTTCTGGGTTCTTTTATTTACCAATGATGCAAAAGCCCAACGGCAACAGACAAATACATTGCAACATAGTCACTCGAGTTACCTGGAAAGCCAAGGAGATGAAGAGAAAGCCAAAGGTGAGACTCAGGTACGGTTTGTGACTCATTACTAGCTTCAAGCCCGTCAAGTACGACACGTGGAAATGCTCCTTGGGAGTATAGCAGACTGCAATAACCAAACCAAAAGTGCTAATTAATCTACAAGTAACGTCTTCCAAATACACGAAGAACTGCAGATGCTGGTTTACAAATGAAAAAAGGCACATAGTGCTGGAGTAACTCAAGCAGGTCAGGCAGCATCCTTGGAGAACATGGATAGACGACATTGTGGGTTCCACGATGTTGCCCGGCCCGCTGAGTTACTCCAGCACTTTGTGTCTTTATTTCACCCAAATACACACAACTGGTTCACTGGGTGTATTTGAATCAGAAAATATGTAAAGGTTAAACTTGTCTAATCTAATTTGTTTGCTGTCTTATACAAAACTATGTCGTAAATTTCAATGGCTGGGGTCATGTATAAAAAGTAGCTGTTCTGGTGAAGCAATAGACTCTTTAACAGTTCAAGATTGTTTCATTGTCTATGTACTGACAACTAAAGTACGTACTTGCAGCAGCATAACAGGTCTGTAAACGCAATAAAACACAGATGAATATTAGAATCAAAAACTCAATAAATTAATAGCCGTAACACTGGTGCAAAAAACAAGAGGTCTTTAGCGCGCAGTCAAAGACATAGTCCATAGAAGATCATTATCCACAGTTGCTGAGGTTAGTGTTGTGTCGTGTTCAAGAGCCTGATAATTGCTGGGAAGAAGCTTTTCCTGAACCTGGGGGTCACGGTTTTCAGGCTCCTGAACCTTCTTAGAGAGTCATGGAGTCTTACAGTGTGGAAACAGGCCCTTCGGCCCAACCTGCCCACACCGGCCAACATGCTCCATCTACACTAGTCCCACCTGCATGCGTTTGGCCCCTATCCCTCTAAAGCTGTCCTATCCATGTACCTGTCTAAATGTTTCTTAAACGTTGCAATATATTTAGACAGGTTTCTTCCTGATGTCAAGAGTGAAAGAGAGCGTGGCCAGGGTGGTGTGGGTCTTTGATAATGCTGGCTGCCTTTTTGGGGCAGCACCGCCTATTGGTGCCTTTGATAGTGGAACGAGTAATGCAAAAAATGCACGATGGCACAGCGGTAGAGCTACTGCCTTACAGCGCCAGAGACCCGGGTTCGATCCTTACTGCGGGTGCAGTCTGTACGGCGTTTGCATGTCCTCCCTGTGACCAGCGTGGGTTTTCTCCGAGATCCGAGGCAGCACGGTGGCGCAGCGGTAGAGTTGCTGCCTTACAGCGAATGCAGCGTCGGAGACTCAGGTTTGATCCTGACTACGGGTGCTGTACTGTACGGAGTTTGTACGTTCTCCCCGTGACCTGCGTGGGTTTTCTCCGAGATCTTCGGTTTCCTCCCACACTCCAAAGACGTACAGGTAGGTAGGTAGGTTAATTGACTGGGTAAATGTAAAAATTGTCCCTAGTGGGTGTAGGACTAGTGTTAATGTGCGAGGATCGCTGGGCGGCACGGACCCGGTGGGCCGAATGGCCTGTTTCTGTGCTGTATCTCTAAATCTAAAAAAAAAAAATCTTCGGTTTCCCTCCACACATCCAAAGATGTACGGGTTTGTAGGTTAATTGGCTTGGTGTAAAATTGTAAATTGTCCATAGTGTGTGTAGGATGGTGTTAGTGTGCGGAGATCGCTGGGCGGTACGGACTCGTTAGGCTGAAGGGCCTGTTTCCGCGCTGCATCACTAAACTAAAGACAATTCCATACACCAGTATCCGGGTAGCAATTGATAATTTTAGCTTGAGAATAAATTTCATTTATCAGCCTCGAATCTTTGCCCAGCAGTCATATCCAAGCAACATACCTGTGCGTTCCTTAACTCCAAGTAATAGAATCAACGCACAGAGGAAGTAAAGGCTACTAATCACCATTGCTGCCAGCATGTATGCCCATTTCTGCGGAAATAGAAAAAGACGTTTCTGGTATTAATAACCCAAGCCCACGACACGGGGAAAAAGTCCTTTTACATCATTATGACTAAACAGGAAGGTCCTAGTTATTGTCTGCTTAAAACAAAATTCAATCTACTCGATGGTTTTACTGTCGAGGGTGGCACAGTTGGTAGAGCCACTGCCTCACAACGCCAGAGACCCTGGTTCGATCCTGACTTCGGGCGCTGTCTGTGTGGAGTTTGCACCTTCTTCACTGTGACCACGTGGGTTTCCTCCGGGTGCTCCGGTTTCCTCCCACGTCTCAAAGACGCGCAGGTGTGTAGGCAAATTGTAAATTGCCCTGGGTGTGTAGGGAGTGGATGAGAAAGTTGGGGTAACATAGCACTAGTCTGAACGGGTGATCGGCAGTCGGTGTGAACTCGAAGGGCCTGTTTCCAAAATGCATCTTTCAATCGGGAAAAACGTCAAAGATTTTATTCTTCACCATCTCAATCAAGAGCCTATTCCACTTATTGGTGCCTGTTTATCTGATGCCGACTGAACGAGGGGAGTAACAGTCCTCATCACCTTCCAACGGCGGGACCGCTATTTGCCTTGCTGAGTGGTACAGTGTGGCAACAGGCCCTTCGGCCCACATCGGCCAGCTACACTAGTCCCACCTGCCCGCATTTGGCCCATATCCCGCCAAACCTGTCCTATCCATGTACCTGTCTAACTGCGTCTTAAACGTTGGGATAGTCCCAGCCTCAACTACCTCCTCCGGCAGCTCATTCCATACACCCACCACCTTCTGTGTGGAAAAGTTACCGCTCAGATTCCTATTAAATATCACTCCCCTCACCTCAAACCTGTGTCCTCTGGTCCTCGATTCCCCTACTCTGGGCAAGTCTCTGTACATCTACATGATCTATTCCTCTCATAATTGTATACACCTCTGTGAGATCACCCCTCACCCTCCTGTGCCCCAAGGTGGAGTCCCAATCTACAACCCCCCCCCCCCCCCCCCCGTAGCTCAGGCCTGAAGCATTCTCAACCTTTATTGCCAACTCGTTTTCATTGATGTAGCTTCACCTGCTAAGTACATTTCAGCATTTTCCTGGACTTCCCCGATACCCCCTCAGTCTGAGGAAGGGTCTCGACCTGAAACGCCACCCATTCCTTCTCTCCAGAGATGCTGCTGCCTGAGTTACTCCAGCATTTTGTGTCTACCGTGGCTTTTTCTTTGTCACTGTTACGCCACCATGCTGAGAAACTATATTCTGCACTCTGATATCTTTCTCTTCTCTGTTGTACCTGTGTTTGGCCCGATTGTATTCATGTATAGCATTATCTAATTTGTTGGGTTACCAGGGGGGCGCGGAAGCTTTTCACTGTACCTCAGAACACGTGTCAATAATAAGCCTGATTCCTAATACATTGAGATGGATCCATCACAGCTTTGGATCATACTGCTAAAGTTTTAAACTTTAAAATCTGCTTCCTCTACCTTAATTCTCGCTCTACATTACAGATATGAATTTGATTTCTCAATTTCCGTTCTGTTGCAATTAAACACATTTGGCTTAGAGCCAAACAGTCCCTTCGACCCAACCTGCCCACACCAACCAACATGCCCCATCTACACTAGTCCCATCTGACTGTGTTTGTCCCTCTAAACCTGTCCTATCCATGTACCTGTCTAAATGTTTCTTGAATGTTGTGATAGTAACTGCCTCAACTACCTCCTCCGGCAGCTTGTTCCATACACCCACCACCCTTTGTGTGAAAATGAGATTTCCGAGGATGTTGTCAGGGCTCGAGGGTCCAAGCCACAGGGCAAGGTGGACCAGGCTGGGACTCTATTCCTTGGAGCACAGGACGATGAGGGAGTGATCGTAGAGGTGTACAAAATCACGAGAGGAGTAGATCGGGTAGATGCACAGAGTCTCGTGCCCAGAGTTGGGGGAATCAAGAGCCAGAAGGCATAGGTTTAAGGTGAAGGGGAAAAGATTTAATCTGAGGAGGAACATTTGTTGGCTGGTGTATGGAACGAGCTGCCACAGGAGGCAGTTGAGGCAGGGACTATTGCAACGTTTAAGGTAACAGTTAGACAGGTACATGGATGGGACAGATTTAGAGGGATCTGGGCCAAACGCAGGCAGGTGGGACGAGTGTAGATGGGACATGTTGGTCGGTGTGGGCAAGTTGGGCCGAAGGGCCTGTTTCCATGCTATATCACTCTATGACTTGAGGAATGTACATATTTGGGTAAATACTGCAATGAAAACAGAAAATGCTTGTAATCCGCAGCAGGGCAAGTTGCAATGCCTTCTGTTGGATGGTGATAAGGTTTTGTTGTTGTCTTCTTACAGTGAGCATCACCACAAACCAATCAATCTTTCGATCTCCAGCCCATCACAAACCCTCCCTTTCCTTCTCTCCACCCAGCATTGCATGAGCCGCAAACTCATGACTACCCCGAGTCCCGATTAAAGGTCACCAACCTGAATGGTTCATTCTTTTTCACTCGTCACTGATGTTGCCTGACCTGCCGAGTCTATCCGGTATTTCATGCTCCCTCCTTTCCACTCCCCAAGCCAGAGGGTTGTGAATCTGTGGAATTCTCTGCCTCAGAAGGCAGTGGAGGCCAATTCTCTGAATGCATTCAAGAGAGAGCTGGATAGTGCTCTTAAGGATAGCGGAGTCAGGGGGTATGGGGAGAAGGCAGGAACGGGGTACTGATTGAGAATGATCAGCCATGATCACATTGAATGGCGGTGCTGGCTCGAAGGGCCGAATGGCCTCCTCCTGCAGCTATTGTCTTTTGTCAAATGTCCAGCATCAATACTATAATCTGTTATGGGGCCCAAGATTGTTCACAATACTCCAAATGCGGACTGATCAGCATTACATCGAAGATAGACACAAAGTGCTGGAGTAACTCAGCGAGACAGACAGCATCTCGGGAGAGAAGGAATGGGTGACCTTTTGGGTCGAGGCCTTTCCTCAGACCGTCTGAAGAAGGGTCTCGACCCAAAACGTCACCCATTCCTTCTCTCCGGAGATGCTGTCTGTCCCGCTGAGTTACTCCAGCATTTTGTGTCTACCTTCGGTTTAAACCAGCATCTGCAGTTCCTTTCTCAGTATTACATCCCTGTTTTTATATTCTAGTCCTCTCAAAATAAATGCCAGCATTGTATTTGCCTTCCTTACTACCAATTCAACTTGCATATAACCGGGTGCTCCGGTTTCCTCAGCACAGGTTTCTAGGTAAATTGGCTTGTGTAAATCGCACCTAGCACGTCGAGCAGAACTAGTGTACGGGCGATCGTTGGTCAGCAGGGTCTCGGTGGGCTGAAGGGCCTGTTTCCGTGCTGTGCTTCTCAACTAAAATTAAGCTCTGCTTGCTAAGTAACGAGCTTACAAGAACACAAAATGCTGGAGTCATTCAGCAGCTACCTGCTTCAAAAGGCACTGGAAGTCTAATTTAAGAAAAGGTAGACACAAAATGCTGGAGTAACTCAGCGGGTCGGGTAGCATCTCGGGAGAGAAAAGGAATGGGTGACGTTTCGGATAGAGACCCTTCTTCGGTCTCGACCCGAAACGTCACCCATTCCTTCTCTCCCGAGATGCTGCCTGACCCGCTGAGTTACTCCAGTACTGGCCCCATAGCAGAAGTGCCCACGTCGCGGGGCTGGAAACTGGAAGTGTCCTGAGCTAATTCTGCTACCACCATCGTCTACTGCACAAGTGATGGCTCCCACTGACTGTGGCCGGAAGCTTCCGTCCTTTTCAGGACGGACGAACATTTGAAACGTGGATGATGGACGCGAAAGAAAAAGACTCCAACATTTCGTGTCTACCTTCGATTTAAACCAGCATCTGCAGGTTTTTTTCCCCCCCTAGTAATTTAAGAAAAGATTGCTGCTGTCTTCAGGGCGCTTTTTAATTCACGACATCCAGTGGCACTGAGCTTTTCACTGTCACGTCCACTCATCTCTGAATTTATCCCGAGCACCATAATCGGCAAGACGCCACTGAGAGCACCGAGGCGATTCGCAAACACCACTGACCGTGTTGTTGAGGCTGTTCACCAGTGCAGTGGTGGTGTTGAGTGCTGTCCCATTCTGGATCATGTGGCAGGTTTCCATCGTCTGGGTATGGTATGCCCCCACGATCTGGCCCTGAATAGCAGCGCCGGCCAGTGTGGCGACAACCTCCACTCCCATTCCTGCAAGAAGACCGTGGCAAGACGTCAGATCGGCCGTAAGAAAGGCACGAGCGATGAGTTTAGTTTAGAGATACGGCGCGGAAACCGGCCCTTCGGCCCACCGAGTCCGCACCGACCAGCGATCCCCGCACACTAACACTAACCCACGGGCCCCAATTCACATTAACACCGAGCCAATTAACCGACAAATCTGTAGGTCTTTGGAGTGCGTGGGAGGAAACCAAAGATCTCGGAGAAAACCCACGCAGGTCAGGGGGAGAACGTACAAACTCTGTACAGACAACCCCCATAATCGGGATCGAACCCGGGTCTCTGGCGCTGTAAGGCAGTGGCTCTGCCACCACATCACCGTGCTGCAATGCGGGCGTTTCTTTAAGAAACATAGAAACATAGAAAATAGGTGCAGGAGTAGGCCATTCGGCCCTTCGAGCCTGCACCGCCATTCAATGTGATCATGGCTGATCATCCAACTCAGTATCCCGTACCTGCCTTCTCTCCATACCCCCTGATCCCTTTAGCCACATGTGCCACATCTAACTCCCTCTTAAATATAGCCAATGAACTGGCCTCAACTACCTTCTGTGGCAGAGAATTCCACAGATTCACCACTCTCTGTGGTGTTTCCTCATCTCGGTCCTAAAAGACTTCCCCCTTATCCTTAAACTGTGACCCCTTGTTCTGGACTTCCCCAACATCGGGAACAATCTTCCTGCATCTAGCCTGTCCAGCCCCTTAAGAATTTTGTAAGTTTCTATAAGGTCCCCCCATAATCTTCTAAATTCCAGCGAGTGCAAGCCGAGTCTATCCAGTCTTTCTTCATATGAAAGTCCTGCCATCCCAGGAATCAATCTGGTGAACCTTCGCTGTACTCCCTCTATGCCAAGAATGTCTTTCCTCAGATTAGGAGACCAAAACTGTACGCAATATTCCAGGTGTGGTCTCACCAGTGCCCTGTACCTCCCTGCTCCTATTGAGAGGACTAGAATATAAAAACAGGGATGCAATGCCGGGGCTTAAGAAGGCGCTGGTCAGACCGCATTTGGAGTATTGTGAGCAATACTGGGCCCCATGCCTGTAGAGAATGATCCCAGGAATGATTGGGTTTACATAGGATGAACGTTTGGGGGCACTGGGCCTGTACTCGCTGGAGTTTAGAGGGATGAGGAGAAACCTCATTGAAACTCACCGAAGAGTGAAAGGCTTTGATAGCGTGGATGTGGAGAGGATGTTTCCACTGGAGGGAGAGTCTAAGACCAGAGGCCACAGCCTCAGAATAAAATGGTGCACCTTCAGAAAGATGAGGAGGAATTTCTTTAGCCAGAGGGTGGTGAATCAGTGGAATTCATTGCCACAGACGGCTGTGGAGGCTAAGTCAATGGATATTTTTAAGGCGGAGTTTGACAGATCCTTGATTAGCATGGGTGTCAGGGGTTATGGGGAGAAGGCAGGAGAATGGGGTTGAGAGGGGAAGATAGATCAGCCATGATTGAATGGCGGAATAGACTTGATGGGCCGAATGGCCTAAATCTGCTCCTGGAACTTATGAACCCATTAATGTCACCATTCACATCTCAGTGTTCATCTTTTCCATGTGACAAGCTCTTTATTCCACTGCCCCACTCAACAAAGTACTCAAGTGTGGCATTACACACAAAGTACGTGCATGTTATGTCATGTCCTGATCTCTGAGAGCTACAGATATACGGGCATGAATTGCTCCCAAGTCTGAGCACAGGAATAATATTTGTAAACCTATAGTTACATTCAAAAGGACTAAAAAGTGCTGGAGTAACTCAGCAGGATCAGGCAGCATCTCTGGAGAAAACGGATGGGTGACGTTTCAGGTTTCTCTTCCCGAAAATGTCACCCATCTATGTTCTCCAGAGATGCCGCCTGACCCGCTGAGCTACTCCAGCACCATGTGGAGTCTGAAGAAGGGTCCCAACCCAAATCGTCACCTACAGGAGTCAAAGGAGCAAACCAGGCCATTCGGCCCATCAAGTCAACTCCCCCATTCAATCATGGCGCAGCGGTAGAGTTGCTGCCTTACAGCGAATGCAGCGCTGGAGACTCAGGTTCGATCCTGACTACGGGCGCCATCTGTATGGAGTTTGTACGTTCTCCCCGTGACCTGCGTGGGTTTTCTCCGAGATCTTCGGTTTCCTCCCACACTCCAAAGACGTACAGGTATGGAGGTTAATTGGCTGGGCAAAATGTAAAAAATGTCCCTAGTGTGTGTAGGATAGTGTTAATGTGCGGGGATCGCTGGGCGGCGTGGACCCGGTGGGCCGAAGGGCCTGTTTCTGCGCTGCATCTCTAAATTGAAATCTAAATCATGTCATAAGTCATGTGATAGGAGTAGGATTAGGCCATTCAGCCCATCAAGTCTACCCCACCATTCAATAATGTTTGATCTATCTCTCCCTCCTAACCCCATTCTCCTGCCTTGGCCCTGTGACCCCTGGCACCCGTACTAATCAAGAATCTGTCAATCTCCGCCTTAGAAATATCCGTTAACTGGATCGCCACAGCCGTCTGTGGCAATGAAGTCCACAGATTCACCACCCCTAAAACCTGTGCTCTCTAGTTTTAGACTCCACAACCCTGGGGAAAATACGCAAAAACAAAGAAAATATGCAAAATGGATGGACGACGCAAGGAAAGGCGAACCACGGGGAATATTCAGGGTAGAGCCAAAATAATATTAAGCCTTGACAGGGGCAAATAGACACCTACTGTATGCTGTTGCAGAATCTCGGTCATGTTGATCACCGGCTAGAAACATGGTCAGTGCAGAGTAGGGGACATGGAAACACTGTGGGAACAGCACCATTCAAAGCATTAAAACAAATCTCCAATGTCATTCTCAAAAACAGATCCAAATATACCAAGAGTTTCTAGTCAACACAGATGCTTCTCGACTTACGATGGGGTCACGTTCCGATAAACCCATCGTAAATCGAAAATATCGTAAGTCGAAAATGCATTTAATACACCTAACCTACCAAACATCATAGCCACCTAACCTACGGAAGGAACATCACGGTTTCTACTGAATGTGCATCATTTCTGCACCATGGTAAAGTCAAAATATCGTAAGTCGAAGCTTCGTAAATGTAAAACGTAAATGTGAAAAAACCTTTATTGTCACGACACAAAGTACAGCGAAATTAAAGCAGTCCAGATGATGCAATCACACACAGCGGACACTACAAAGGATAAACCTTTATCCATAACAAGCTAAACCTAATCTACTGAATTAAACAAACTGACCTCTAATACAATATAGACAAAACAATGACAATACGGTCAAAGCAGTGTACAGTGCAATCTAGACAGCAAGTTATTGCACAGCAATGAGAGCTAACATATTGCAAATGCATCGGTCGGTAGTGCCGTTTTTTTAGTTTTTTTTAAAATAAAAGAAATAATGTAATTAAATATAAGGTGCGGTAGGGTGTAACATGTAATAAGTTTAGCAAATGTTAAGCAATATACGTGCAATATAAGTCGAGGAGCATCTGTAGTTCAGCATTCAAACCTAAGATATTTAATCACAAAATGCTGGAGTAACTCAGCAGGTCAGGCAGCATCTCAGGAGAGAAGGAATGGGCGACGTTTCGGATCGAGACCCTTCTTCAGTCCGAAGAAGGGTCTCGACCCAAAACTTCACCCATTCCTTCTCTCCTGAGATGCTGCCTGACCTGCTGAGTTACTCCAGCATTTTGTGAATAAATACCTTCGATTTGTACCAGCATCTGCAGTTATCTTCTTACTATTCAAACCTAAGAGGTTGACTGGGTTTAGAAAGCATTTGTCCCCTGTGGAATCGGAATTATGACTCCAGTCCAGGTCAAGAAGGGAAATACTAGAGGGCACAGCTTTCAAATACCAGAGGGCAAAGCTTTAAGGTGAGAGGGGAAAGGTTTAAAGGAGATTTGCAGGGCAAATGTTTTGTTTTGCACAGAGGGTGGTGGGTGAAACATAGAAAATAGGTGCAGGAGTAGGCCATTCGGCCCTTCTAGCCTGCACCGCCATTCAATATGATCATGGCTGATCATTCAGCTCAGTAGCCTGTACCTGCCTTCTCTCCATACCCCCTGGTCCCTTTAGCAAAAAGGGCCACATCTAACTCCCTCTTAAATATAGCCAATGAACTGGCCTCAACTACCTTCTGTGGCAGAGAATTCCACAGACTCACCACTCTCTGTGTGAAGAAATGTTTTCTCATCTCGGTCCTAAAAGACTTCCCCCTTATCCTTAAGCTGTGACCCCTGGTTCTGGACTCTGGTGTCCCTGATGACTACGTGTGCAGGAAGTGTGTCCAGCTGCAGCTCCTGGCAAACCGCATTGAACGGTTGGAGCTGAGGTTGGACTCATTCTGGAGCATCCACAAGGCTGAGAAGGCCGTGGATAGCACGTATAGCGAGTTGGCCACACCACAAGTAAAAGATAAGCGGACAGAAAGGAAACGGGTGGCCACTAGCCAGCGTAGCAGTAGGCAGGTAATGCAGGAGTCCCCTGCGGTCATCTCCCTCCTAAACAGATATGCCATTTTGGATACTGTTGGGGGAGATGCGTCATCAGGAGAAGGCAGCAGCAGCCAAGTTCATGGCACCGTGGGTGGCTCTGCGGCAAAAGAGGGGAGGAAAAAGAGTGGAAGGGCTATAGTGATAGGGGATTCAATTGTAAGGGGAATAGATAGGCGTTTCTGCGGCCGCAAACGAGACTCCAGGATGGTATGTTGCCTCCCTGGTGCAAGGGTCAGGGATATCTCTGAGCGGCTGCAGGACATTCTGAAGGGGGAGGGTGAGCAGCCAGTTGTCGTGGTGCACGTTGGCACCAACGATTTAGGTAAAAAACGGGATGAGGTCCTACAAGGTGAATTTAGAGAGCTAGGAGATAAACTAAAAAGTAGGACCTCAAAGGTAATAATCTCTGGATTACTACCAGTGCCACGTGCTAGTCAGAGTAGGAATAGGAGGATATTTCATATGAATACGTGGCTTGAAAAATGGTGCAAGGGGGAGGGATTCAAATTTTTAGGACATTGGAGCCAGTTCTGGGAGAGGTGGGACCAGTACAAACAGGACGGTCTGCACCTGAGCTGGAATGGAACCAATGTCCTAGGGGGAGTGTTTGCTAGTGCTGTCGGGGAGGATTTAAACTAATGTGGCAGGGGGATGGGAGCAGGAGCAGAGAGACAGAGGGGTGTAAAATGAGGGTAGAAGCAACAGGTAGCAAGGTGAAAAGTAAAAGTGGTAGGCAGACAAATCCAGGGCAAAAATCAAAAAGGGCCACTTTTCAACATAATCGTACAAGGGGTAAGAGAGTTGTAAAAACAAGCCTGAAGGCTTTGTGTCTCAATGCAAGGAGTATACGTAATAAGGTGGATGAATTAAATGTGGAGATAGTTATTAATGATTATGATATAGTTGGGATTACGGAGACATGGCTCCAGGGTGACCAAGGCTGGGAGCTCAACATCCAGGGATATTCTATATTCAGGCGGGATAGACAGAAAGGAAAAGGAGGTGGGGTAGCGTTACTGGTTAGAGAGGAGATTAAAGCAGTGGAAAGGAAGGACATTAGCTTGGAGGAAGTGGAATCGATATGGGTAGAGCTACGAAACACTAAGGGACAGAAAACGCTAGTGGGAGTTGTGTACAGGCCACCTAACAGCAGTAGTGAGGTTGGGGATGGCATCAAGCAGGAAATTAGAAATGCATGCACTAAAGGTGCAGCAGTTATAATGGGTGACTTCAATCTACATATAGATTGGGTGAACCAAACTGGCAGGGGTGCTGAGGAAGAGGATTTCTTGGAATGTTTGAGAGATGGTTTTCTAAACCAACATGTCGAGGAACCAACGAGAGAACAGGCCATTCTAGACTGGGTATTGAGTAATGAGGAAGGGTTAGTTAGCAGTCTTGTTGTGCGAGGCCCCTTGGGCAAGAGTGATCATAATATGGTAGAGTTCTTCATTAGGATGGAGAGTGACAAAGTCGATACAGAAACAAGTGTTCTGAACTTAAAGAAAGGTAACTTTGAGGGTATGAGGCGTGAATTGTCCAAGATAGACTGGCGATTGATGCTGAAAGGGTTGACGGTGGACATGCAATGGAAGGCATTTAAAGGTCGCATGGATGAACTACAACAAGTGTTCATCCCAGTTTGGCAAAAGAACAAACCAGGAAAGGTAGTGCATCCGTGGCTAACAAGGGAAATCAAGGATAGTATTAAAACAAAAGATGAAGCATACAGATTAGCCAGAAAAAGTAGCATACCAGAGGACTGGGAGAAATTCAGAGTCCAGCAGAGGAGGACAAAGGGCTTAATTAGGAAAGGGAAAATAGATTATGAGGGAAAACTGGCAAGGAACATAAAAACAGACTGCAAAAGCTTTTATAGATATGCCAAGAGAAAAAGATTAGTTAAGGCAAATGTAGGTCCCTTGCAGTTGGAAACAGGTGAATTGATCATAGGGAACAAGGAGATGGCAGATCAATTGAACAAATACTTTGGTTCTGTCTTCACTAAGGAAGACATAAACTGTCTGCCGGAAATAGCGGGGGACCGGGGGTCAAATGAGATGGAGGAACTGAGGGAAATCCAGGTTAGTCGGGAAGTGGTGTTAGGTAAATTAAATGGATTAAAGGCAGATAAATCCCCAGGGCCAGATAGGCTGCATCCCAGAGTGCTTAAGGAAGTAGCCTCCGAAATAGTGGATGCATTAGTGATAATTTTTCAAAACTCTTTAGATTCTGGAGTAGTTCCTGAGGACTGGAGGGTAGCTAATGTAACCCCACTTTTTAAAAAGGGAGGGAGAGAGAAAACGGGGAATTATAGACCAGTTAGCCTAACATCGGTAGTGGGGAAAATGCTAGAGTCAGTTATTAAAGATGTGATAGCATTACATTTGGAAAGTGGTGAAATCATCGGACAAAGTCAGCATGGATTTACCAAAGGCAAATCATGTCTGACGAATCTTATAGAATTTTTCGAGGATGTAACTAGTAGAGTGGATAAGGGAGAACCAGTCGATGTGTTATATCTGGACTTTCAGAAGGCCTTCGACAAGGTCCCACATAGGAGATTGGTGTACAAACTTAAAGCACACGGTATTGAGGGTTCAGTGTTGAGGTGGATAGAAAATTGGTTGGCGGACAGGAAGCAAAGAGTAGGAATAAACGGGTCCTTTTCGGAATGGCAGGCAGTGACTAGTGGGGTACCGCAAGGCTCAGTGCTGGGACCCCAGTTATTTACAGTGTATATTAATGATTTGGATGAGGGAATTGAATGCAACATCTCTAAGTTTGTGGATGACACGAAGCTGGGTGACAGTGTTAGCTGCGAGGAGGATGCTAGGAGGCTGCAGAGTGACTTGGATAGATTAGGCGAGTGGGAAAATGCATGGCAGATGCAATATAATGTGGATAAATGTGAGGTTATCCACTTTGGCGGCAAGAACAGGAAAGCAGAGTATTACCTGAATGGTGACCGATTGGGAGAAGGGGAGATGCAACGTGACCTGGGTGTCATGGTGCACCAGTCATTGAAAGCAAGCATGCAGGTGCAGCAGGCAGTGAAGAAAGCGAATGGTATGTTGGCATTCATAGCAAGAGGATTTGAGTTTAGGAGCAGGGAGGTTCTGCTGCAGTTGTACAGGGCCTTGGTGAGACCCCACCTGGAGTATTGTGTGCAGTTTTGGTCGGCTAACCTGAGGAAAGACGTTCTTGCCTTAGAGGGAGTACAGAGAAGGTTCACCAGATTGATCCCTGGGATGGCGGGACTTACATATGAGGAAAGACTGGATAGACTGGGCTTGTACTCGCTGGAATTTGGCTGGAACATACTGCCTGGATTGGTGGTTGATGCAGATACGATAGTGGCATTCAGGTCGTAAGTGATAGGAGCAGAATTAGGCCATTCGGCCCATCAAGTCTACTCCTCCATTTAATCATGGCTGATCTTTCTCTCCCTCCTAACCCCATTCTCCTGCTTTCTCCCCATAACCCCTGACACCCGCACTAATCAAACATCTATCTATCTTTGCCACTGACTTGGCCTCCACAGCCTTCTGTGGCAAAGAAATCCACTGATTCCACACCCTCTATGAGGCTTTTGGATAAGGCATATGGATATGTAGGGAATGAAGGGATATGGATGATGTGCAGGTAGATAGATGTTTGGCACAGACATTTTGGGCCGTAGGGCCTATTTTTGTGGCGTGCTGTTCTAGTTTAGAGATACAGCGCGGAGACAGGCCCTTCGTCCCGCCAGGTCCTACAAACCTGTACGTCTTTGGAGTGTGGGAGGAGACCGAAGATCTCTGAGAAAACCCACACAGGGGAGAACGTACAAACTCCGTACAGACAGCACCCGTAGGCGGGATCGAACCCGGGTCTCCGGCGCTGCATTCGCTGTAAGGCAGCAACTCTACCGCTGCGCCACCGTGACTGCCTTCTTTGGTGTCTAATAAGCAATAACTCTTTCTTTGGCTCGCTGTCCACTTATTCCCAATCACCTCCTCCATGAAATAGGTCGAGAGGTTTGGTTGCGTTGAACGGCCAACCGTTCACTCAGCTGCCAATGTGTAAAAGAGAGGTGAAGCCATACAAAATACATTGGACATTGTGGTTACAAAGGAGCAATGATCACCCGCTCCACACCACACCACAGAAGGGGGAGCATTACATTACATTCCTACACTTCTTTAGATTTAAGCCTAACTAAGGTCATCTCAAAGATGACGTTTCATTTCATCTAAGAATGCAGGAGGTTTAAGGGCCTGTCCCACTTAGGCAATTGTTTAGGCGACTACAGGCGACTAGGCCGTCGCCACACGGTTGCCGGGGAGTTGCCTGTACGGTTGCCGGGGAGTCGCCTGTACGGTCGTGAGTCGTCTCCAAAGAGTCGTAGCGTTTTTCTGGTCGCCGCGGGATTTTGAAATGTTTAAACATTTTCGGCGACAGTGGGTTTGACGCCAATGAGCGTAGCTTGACGTCTCCTGACATGGGACCTGTTGTAGGTTGTCGCCGGTGCCGACTCTGATGGATTCCATTGGCGCCTACCTACGTCAACCGGCGACAGGTACCGGCGTCAAAACCGGAGGGTAAGATGACGTGATTGTCTTCAGTTGTCGCCGACAGGGTCGTAGCTTGTCTTGGGTAGACGTAGGTTGACTTCGGTTGTCGCCTGTGTGGCCGTAGGTGCGATCGTAGGTGGACGTCCTACTCGCGACAATTGGGTCGCCGGTTGTCGGCAGCTTGCCGTAGCTTGACGTCGACTGGGTGGTAGGTTGTTGCAGCTCGTCGTAGACATTGTCGTGGGGGGGGGGGAGGGGGAGGTCCAGTCCCCGGTTTACGACCGTGACAGTCGCCGGCAGTCGCCCAAAAAAAAAAAATCGGCTAAGTCGGACAGGCCCTTTAGTCTTTCAATATTTAAAATGTAGAAAGTGCAAACCACAACGAAGACTGCACACTTACAGTAGAGTGCAGAGCCTTTTCCTCTTCGAGATTGAGTAACTTCCTGTGCGTGTTGAAACGTTTGCCTCAAATATTAACATTTTGTTCTTTCTACCGCGTTTTAACCACCAAAACAAAAAAGGCCTCAAAGTCCCTGCAATGGTGTCTGCACACCTGCAACTTTATCCGGCAGTACTGGCAGTTAAGCATTCACGGTTTTGCATCTCAAGAGTTATATTTTCTGATCTTTCTTTCTCTTCTCAGCTCAAAGCAACAGGCCACTGTAAAGACACGGTGTTGATGTTACAGTGAGATAGTAAGTGCGACTGAGTCACGTTCCACTCTCGGCTTTCCTCGCACTAAACAAAAATGCCAATTGAGAGGATGCCAACTCTACTGCTGTGCCACTGTGTTTTTTTTTAGATTTTTTAGATTCTACAGTGCGGAAACAGGCCCTTTCGGCCCACCAAGTCCGCGCCGCCCAGCGATCCCCGCACATTTAACACTATCCTACACACACCAGGGACAATTTTTACATCTACCCAGTCAATTAACCTACAAACCTGCATGTCTTTGGAGTGTGGGAGGAAACCGAAGATCTCGGAGAAAACCCACACAGGTCACGGGGAGAACGTACAAACTCCATACAGACGGCGCCCGTAGTCAGGATCGAACCTGAGTCTCCGGCGCTGCATTCGCTGTAAGGCAGCAACTCTACCGCTGCGCCACCGTGCCGCCCAAGATACTTATTAGGACATTGTTAGGATATTATTTTGAACAATTTAATACTTGCCCCATGCCTTTGTATTTGACAGCAAGGAGGAAAAAGGACCTGACCTTCAGATCCCGAGATGATATTAGAGATTATTGCGTAACCTTGGAGTTTAATCCGAGTTAAATGAACACTTACACTCATGCAGGTATGAAATGCACAGTAGGTCATAAGATACCAGAGGAAGCTGTATTCCCGGGACATCGTGTAAGAAGGACTGAACCACAACAGGAAGTAGGAAGCACATCCAAATGGCATGGAGAACAGAATCCTGGAAAAAAAATCAGAATGGCAAAATTATTCAGTTGCAACAAATTTCTTTAAAATAAACCCCCCCCCAAAAAAGTTGCAGGATATTTTCTTCCCAGAGCCTATTGCTCTTGACTTAATTCCTGAGATTTAGTTTAGAGATACAGCGTGGAAATAGGCCTTTCGGCCCACACCGACCAGTGATAACCCATTAGCTCTATATTACCCAACTATTGCATCCACTGCCTGCACACCAGGGGCAATTTACAGAGGCCAATTAACCTACAAACACAAATGTTTTGTATTGGGTCATTGGTAATGAACCTCACGCATACTCTCACAGATGAACCTATCAATTATTTATTGACTATCACCACCACCTACTAATTAATGTACGGTACTGATATTCAGAACAGCTGCTGGTGACAACTTCGAAGATTTGCTCTGCATTTATCCAAACTTCAATCGGTGTTTTAGTAAATGGTCGTTATAGTTCATTTTCTGCTTCATGATTTAGTATTCTCCTCTGTCCGCAAGGATGACAATTTATACAAGAAAATTAAGCAGTGTAAATCCAGGGTATAAAGTAAGAAAATGTTTTTAATTGTAGAAAGTAACACGTATAAGATCGTAGTGTTATACAGAGGGAAGGCACAAGACTCTCCAGACCGTCGAGTCCCTGCCAACCATCAATTTACAATAATCCTACAGTCTATCTCCCCACATTGTCATAGAATGATATAGGGTGGAAACTGGCCCTTCGGCCTAACTTGCCCACACTGGCCAACATATCTCAGCCACACCAGTCCCACCTGCCTGCCCACCCATATCTCTCCAAACCTGTCCTATCTATGTACCTGTCTGTTTCTTGAACGTTGGGATAGTCCCAGCCTCAACTACCTCCTCCGGCAGCTTGTTTTGTTACACCCACTAATGTTTGTGGTGAAAACGTTGCCCCTCACATTCCTATTCAATCTTTTCCCTCTCACCTTAATTTTCCCGTCATCAAATCCCCTCCTGAATCCACCACTCACCTGCACATGGAGATGGACAATATACAATGGCAATTGCCAACCTAAGTGGGCGGCACGGTGGCGCAGCGGTAGAGTTGCTGCCTTACAGGGAATGCAGCGCCGGAGACTCAGGTTCGATCCTGACTACGGGCGCCGTCTGTACGGAGTTTGTACGTTCTCCCCGTGACCTGCGTGGGTTTTCTCCGAGACCTTCGGTTTCCTCCCACACTCCAAAGACGTACAGGTATGTAGGTTAATTGGCTGGGCAAATGTAAAAAATTGTCCCTAGTGTGTGTGGGATAGTGTTAATGTGCGGGGATCGCTGGGCGGCGCGGACCCGGTGGGCCGAAGGGCCTGTTTCCACGCTGTATCTCTAAATCTAAAATCTAAATATCTTTGGAATGTGGGAGGAGAGCAGAGCCGCGAGATAAAACCCACACCGCCACATCACACGCGACAACAGCTTTTCACCATGCCTCGGTACACATGACAATGAACTCGACTGGAGGCCGTGCAGCAGCCTGAGGCTCTCTTAGGTCAGGGGCCGCTCACAGGATCAGACGCAACAGCACGGGGCGTGGGAGCAGTGGCGGAGGACAACGACACACAGCCTGGCCGGGCTGACCCCCACAACTCCGGCCCAGTGCCGCCACCAGGACAACGGGCCTTTATGGCCAAGGTAAGACTCGAACATTTGTATAAAGCTTTAGACTTGAATTGAATTGAATACTTTATAGTTACCGTGAAATTCTTTGCCAAGCAAAGTATGCAAATAGTTGCCCGTAAAGGGAACTTAAAAGTTACAAATTCCCCCCCTCCATCGAAGCCAGTCTCCCCATCGTTCTTCCCCCTCCCTCACGGCGGTCCCGCCACGCCGGGTCCTCCTTTGTTCCTTCCCCCCCCCCCCCCCCAGCGGCGTCCTCACTTCCACGTGTCCGTCCTCGTCCGTCGGTCGGCGCCATCATCGGCCGCCGCGCCGACCTCCCCACTACCCGGGTACAAGGATGGGTGGGTACAAGGACGGGTGGGTACAAGGACGGGTGGGTACAAGGACGGGTGGGTACAAGGACGGGTGGGTACAAGGACGGGTGGGTACAAGGCAGCGCCTGAAACATGGCAACGCAGTGTGATCCACTCTATTACACTCTTGTACTTAGTACACCGGTCAGCCAAAACATTATGACCACTGACAGGCGAGGTGAATAACATTGGTTATCTTGTTACAATGGCACCTGTCAAAGGGTGGGATATATTAGGCAGCAAGTGAACTTGAGTTCAAGTTCTTGAACTTGATGTGTTGGATGCAGGAGAAATGGGCAGGAGTAAAGACCTGAGCGACTTTGACAAGGGCCAAATTGTTACGGCCAGACGACTGGGTCAGAGCATCTCTGAAACGGCAAGGCTTGTGGGGTGCTCCCGGTCAGCAGTGGTGAGTACCGACCGACAGTGGTCCGAGGAGGGACAAACCACAAACCGGCGACAGGGTGTTGGGCGCCCAAGGCTCATCGATGCGCGAGGGCAACGAAGGCTATCCCATCTGGTCCGAACCGACAGAAGGTCGACCGTGGCACAAGTCATGGCAAATGTTAATGGTGGTCACGGGAGGAATGTGTCACAATACACAGTGCATTGTGTATGGGGCTGCACACGGAGGACCAACAGCATATTAGGCAGGTGGTCATAATGTTTTGGCTGATCGGTGTATGATTGTGCCTAATGTGCAGTGGGATTGTCACTGAAATGTCTGCAAAGAAAAACATTTCACTGCTCTTAGATACACGTGAAAATAAATTACCATTTGAAAGTATCATTGAACTTCAGACAGACGGCACCCTTAGTCAGGATTGAACCTGGGTCGATGGTGCTCTAAGGCAGCAGCTCTACCGCTGCGCCACCGAGCCGCCCAAACCCCAGGTTCAATTAACAGTTGGCTTTGTGTTAAATGCCTGCAGAACAAAGCACACGTAACTCCCCTGACTACAGCGTTCATCACAGACCCCAAGTCCAAACGTACCACTGCTTCTTGTGTTTCCCTACACATTAATCAATAGTCAATAGTCATTTATTTGTCATTGAGGGTATCCTCACCATGGGAGCAACTTGCCAAATCTTGTTCTCCTGCTTTTGCTGACAAGGAAACCGACACCTGGATCAGTGAACGCGTCCCACACTCGACCAATGAATAGAATAAGAGACGCATAGAAAGCCTCCATCTGAGGAAGAAAGAGTTACAATGCAGATTACTGTGCAAGTTTCAATCAGAATTATCTTGGCTCCCAAGCTATTTAAATTCCCGTGGTTAAACTTCGTGTTGCAAAGTAAAGAAACTAGAAGGCGCGAGAGACCCTCCAAATAGATTGTTGCAAAGAAATGCATAATAAATGTACAACACCTATTCCCACTCTTTGCCTTCAACCTTTTAGCCGACCTTCTATCCACCCTAATATCTTTCCTCTTTTGGTGCAGCGGTAGAGTTGCTGCCTTACAGCACCAGAGACCAGGGTTCGATCCTGACTACGGGTGCCTTTCAGAATGGCAGGCGGTGACTAGTGGGGTACCGCAAGGCTCGGTGCTGGGACCGCAGCTATTTACAATATACATCAATGACTTGGATGAAGGGATTAAAAGTACCATTAGCAAATTTGCAGATGATACAAAGCTGGGTGGCAGTGTGAACTGTGAGGAAGATGCTATGAGGTTGCAGGGTGACTTGGACAGGTTGTGTGAGTGGGCGGATGCATGGCAGATGCAGTTTAATGTGGACAAGTGTGAGGTTAGAGAGAACAGGAAGGCAGATTATTATTTGAATGGTGTCAAGTTAGGAAAAGGTGACGTACAACGAGATCTGGGTGCCCTAGTGCGTCAGTCACTGAAAGGAAGCATGCAGGTACAGTAGGCAGTGAAGAAAGCCAATGGAATGTTGGCCTTCATAACAAGAGGAGTTGAGTGTAGGAGCAAAGAGGTCCTTCTGCAGTTGTACAGGGCCCTAGTGAGACCGCACCTGGAGTACTGTGTGCAGTTTTGGTCTCCAAATTTGAGGAAGGATATTCTTGCTATTGAGGGCATGCAGCTTAGGTTTACCAGGTTAATTCCCGGAATGGCGGGACTGTCATATGTTGAAAGACTGGAGCGACTAGGCTTGTATACACTGGAATTTAGAAGGATGAGAGTGGATCTTATCGAAACTTATAAGATTATTAAGGGGTTGGGCATGCTGGAGGCAGGAAACATGTTCCCAATGTTGGGAGTGTCCAGAACCAGGGGCCACAGTTTAAGAATAAGGGGTAGGCCATTTAGAACGGAGATGAGGAAAACCTTTTTCAGGAATCTGTGGAATTCTCTGCCTCAGAAGGCAGTGGAGGCCAATTCTCTGAATGCATTCAAGAGAGAGCTAGGTAGAGCTCTTAAGGATAACAGAGTCAGGGGGTATGGGGAGAAGGCAGGAACGGGGTACTGATTGGGAATGATCGGCCATGATCACATTGAATGGCGGTGCTGGTTCGAAGGGCCGAATGGCCTCCTCCTGCACCTATTGTCTATTGTCTGAACGGAGTTAGTACATTGTCACCCATCGTTTTTCTCCCAGAAATGTTGCCTGACCCACTTTGAGTCTAACTTTGCGACTCTTTTGAGTTGGTCGCCACGTCATAATACGAGCTGTAAATTATGCCTTCAGCTAAGTAGTCCTGTGTATCTTCAATGGTGAAATAGTTGAGGTTTATGGGGAAGATATATTAGATTTGATTGCTGATAATATGGATCATCACCTTGCTTATTAATAATTGAGGACTGGCCAAGTTAGATTGGGTTTGCTTTGTATGGTTCGAAGATTCCTGGGAATTTTCAAACGTTTTCAGTAGATGGGTGGCGTGGTGACGCAGCGGTAGAACTACTGCCTTACAGCGCCGGAGACCCGGGTTCCATCCTGACTACGGGTGCTTGTCTGTACGGAGTTTGTACGTTCTCCCTGTGTGGGTTTTCTCTGAGATCTTTGGTTTCCTCCCACACTCCAGAGACGTACATGTTTGTACGTTTATTGGCTTGGTATAAATGTAAATTATCCCTAGTGTGTGTAGGATAGTGTTAATGCGCGGGGATCGCTGATCGGTGCGGACTCAGTGGGCCAAAGAGTCTGTTTCTCCGCACTAAACTAAACAACAGTCATGGGACAAGTTTGGCTTTTAAAGTAAGGCAGTTATCTTCCTCGTCCTCAGATGTACAGCCAAAAGTCCTTCAAGGCTCAAAGACTATTTCTGTGCCTGAACACACTGCTCTGTCACGTGAAACGAACCACGGAAACTAAAATTATAAGCGTATCGAGTGGGAACATCCTCTTTTCTAATTCCACTTGCATTAATCAAATTTGGTCTCTTAGCTCGAAGACTGGTGAAGTAAGTCATGTTTCACAATGTGAAGGTTTCTATTATTTATACGGTTTAGGTTTATTTTTGTTACGTGCTCAAAGGTACAGTGAAAAGCTTTGTTTTGTATGTTATCCAAACAGATTAGATTAGAACATGCATAAATACAGTCAAACTCAAGTGCAACAGATAGAGCAATGGGGAAGATACAGAGAGCAGAATATAGTTCTCAGCATTACAGATTTATAGGTAGAAACGAGATTTAAAGGAGAAGAGCTATGGTGTTGGGTGATAGTAGATCCTTCTCTGGGAAGAGCATGTGGAGCTCCGATACTCCAGTGCCATCAGACATTAGTGATACAGCGTGGAAACAGGCCCTTCGGCCCACCGAGTCTCCGCCAACCGGCAATCACCCCGTAGACAAACACCATCCTACGCACTTGGGACCATTTACAATTTTACCGAAGCCAATTAACCTACAAACCTGTACGTCTTTGAAGTTTGGGAGGAAACCGGAGCACCCGGAGGAAACGCACGCAGGTCACATGGAGAACGTGCAAACTCTGTACAGACAGCACCCGTAGTCAGGATCGAACCTGGGTCTCTGGTGCCGTAAGGCAGCAACTCTACCGCCGCCCCACTGTGTCGTGCAGTGGATATCAGTGAATATCTCTTTAGCCATCAGTGGATTGTTAACCACTTTCAACTAATGTAATAACTAAACAAGTGGACAGGCACAAATTGCTGGAGTAACTCAGCGGATCAGGCAGAATCTCTGGGGAAAAAAAAGGAATAAGTGACATTTCGGGTTGAAATCCTTCTTCAGACTTCAGTCTTCAGCCTGAAGAAGGGTTTTGACCTAAAAGGTCCCATATTCCCTTTCTCCAAGAGTCGCTGCCTGACTCGCTGAGTTACTCCAGCATTTTGTGTCTGTCTTCGGTGTAAACCAGCATCTGCAGTTCCTTCCTGCACCACTGAGTAAGTGGAGCAGACTGAATATGGACGTCAAGTTCCATTTTATGAAGGTCATTTTTGAACTAATTGGGTTTTGAAACTGAAAGTTAGAAACATAGAAAATAGGCGCAGGAGGAGGCTATTTAGCCCTTCGAGCCAGCACCGCCATTCATTGTGATCATGGCTGATCATCCACAATCAGTAACCTGTGCCCAACTTCTCCCCATGTCCCTTGATTCCACTAGCCCCTAGAGTTTCTAACTCTCTTTTAAATTCATCCAGTGAATTGGCCTCCACTGCCTTCTGCGGCAGAGAATTCCACAAATTCACAACTCTCTGGGTGAAAAAGTTACTTCTCACCTCAGTTTTAAATGGCCTCCCCTTTATTCTTAGACTGTGGCCCCTGGTTCTGGACTCCACCAACATTGGGAACATTTTTCCTGCATCTAGCTTGTCCAGTCCTTTTATAATTTTCTAAGTCTCTATAAGATCCCCTCTCGTCCTTCTAAACTCCAGTGAATACAAGCCCAGTTTTTCCAATCTTTCCTCATCTGACAGTCCCGCCCATCCCAGGGATTAACCTCGTGAACCTACGCTGCACTGCCTCAATAGCAAGGACGTCCTTCCTCGAATTAGGAGACCAAAACTGCACACAATACTCCAGATGTGGTCTCATTGTGGCCCTTTACAACTGCAGAAGGACCTCTTCACTCCTGTACTCAAATCCTCTCATTTTGAGAGACCTGGATGAGTTTATTGGATTTTATTTAACGGTTTGCCATTGGGAGATTCTACAGCGACCATTTCTGGGCTGCAAGTTTATCTGGTAACTGGAGATCTTATCGAAATGTATAAGATTATTAAGGGGGTTGGACACGTTAGAGGCAGGAAACATGTTCCCAATGTTGGGGGATTCCAGAACAAGGGGCCACGGTTTAAGAATAAGGGGTAGGCCATTTAGAACAGAGATGAGGAAAACCTTTTTCAGTTAGAGAGTTGTGAATCTGTGGAATTCTCTGCCTCAGAAGGCAGTGGAGGCCAATTCTCTGAATGCATTCAAGAGAGAGCTAGATAGAGCTCTTAAGGATAGCGGAGTCAGGGGGTATGGGGAGAAGGCAGGAACGGGGTACTGATTGAGAATGATCAGCCATGATCACATTGAATGGTGGTGCTGGCTCGAAGGGCCGAATGGCCTCCTCCTGCACCTGTTGTCTATTGTCTATTGGTATGTACTACATCCCTGGGGCATGGCTACACATTTGCAAATGAAGAAAGATCCGTCTGCTTAAGTGCTACCTGAACCACATCCAGCAGGAAGATCTGGAGGAAGAATCCAATGGCGTTCCCCGTCATTTGGTACGGAGCACCTCCCATGGCAAAGCAGAGCTTCTGGAAGAATGGCAGCCCTTGCCGATTGCCCTTCTGTGGAGAGAAGATCGACCGGTCAAAGTCTGGGATGGAGACCAATGTGTGTGGGTAAAGATAGTGGTGGAATAACTCAGCGGGTCAGGTGGCATCTCTGGAGAAAAAGGATGGGTGACCTTTCGGGGTTGGGACAAAACCTTTCCTCGCCTCCAGCTCTTCACCTCCCCCACCCCCTACTTTCACCCCTCCAGCTCTTCACCTCCCCCACCCCCTACTTTCAGCCTGAAGAAGGGTCCCGACCCGAAAGGTCACCCATCCTTTTTCTCCAGAGAGGCTCCAGCATTTTGTGTGTATCTATGGTATAAACCAGCATCTGTAGTTTTTTGTTGCGAAAGTTTGAGGTAACAACCCAACCCCCTCCAATGCCCTTTCCCACCCCCCCCCCTCTTCTCTGTACCCCACTGGATACTCACCCATTTCTCTCACTGCCACCCCCACTCCCCCATTCTTTTTCCTTCCCCAGATGTCCCTTCCTCTTGCTTCACAATTCACTCCTCATCTCACAGCCTTTCACCTTTTCATCTCTGGTTTTTGCCCATGTATCTGCCAATCAAACCCCCCCCCCCCCCCCCCCCAAACCTGTATCCACCTGTCACTTGCCAGGCTTTGATCCACCACCCACCTTTCTGCTTTCTCCCCCAAACCCCCACTCCAATCAATCTCAATATGGGTCACCTGTCCACACCTTCCAGAGATGCTGCTTGACCCGCTGAACTACTCCAGCACTCTGCGTTTTGATTTTAAGATTCAAAGAAAGGTAAGCTGAAACAGTATATAACAGTATAACAGTATAACAGAACTTTATTGTCATTCGGTATAAATACCGAACGAAATTTCAGCAGTCACAAGACACAGCAAAAAAGAAAACACAGGACACCCGACCCCAACACCAACATCCATCACAGTGACTCCAAACACCCCCTCACTGTGATGGAAGGCAACAAAACTTCCACTCTCTTCCCCCCCGCGCCCACGGACAGGCAGCGCGACCCCTACCGAGGCAACCGACACGCAAGGGGATGGAAGGCCCCGCGGCCGAGCCGCGCCGGCGATGTTAAGTCCAGCGGCCGAGCCGCACCGGGCATTGAAACGTCCCGCAGCCAAGACAGTTCTAAAGAATAAAATAGTGCCGGAGTAACTCAACGGGTCTGGCAGCATGTCTGACCCACTGAGTTACTCCAGCACTTTGTATTTTTCTCAAGATTGCAGAATCTGCAATTCTTTGTTTATTAAGACAGTCACGTGAGGCGAGGTGGAGTGAAAAAACCTCAATACACGTGACAACAATAAACTTAACCAAAAAGCTTTTTGCTGCATGCTATCCAGTCAGCAAAAAAGACTGTACATCATTACAATCAAGTCATCCACAGTGTACAGATGCAGGATAAAGGGAATAACGTTTGGTGCAAGAAAGTCCAATAAATTCCGATTAAAGATCGTTTAAAAGGTCTACCTCAACATTCTGCGTGTCTCCAGCTGTACTGAAGATCAGATTACTTCTGAATTAATACAGAATTAGGCCATTCGGCCCATCAAGTCTACTCCACCATTCAATCGTGGCTGATCTATTTTTTCCCTCTCAACCCCATTTTCCTGCCTTCTCCCCTTGATACCCTCACTAATCAAGATTCTCTGTCAATCTCCACCTTCAAAATATCCATTGACTTGGCCTCCGCAACCTTCTGTGGCAATGAGCTCCACACATTCACTACCCTCTGACTAAATAAATTCCTCCTCAACTCCTTTCTAAAGGTGCGTCCTTTTATTCTGAGGCTATGGCCTCTGTTCCTAGACTCTCCCACTAGTGGAAACACTAGTGTCACTTCAGGAGATTTTGGATCATCAACAAATCCTTGGTAACTGAACCACACCATAGTCCCTGGTTTATCAAGCACTTCACTACAAAATATTTCACATTGGGATACTGACCTGATCTCAGTCCATGTCAGTTCAGGAATACACTGAGTGAACACTGAATTATCTGTAATCCTCATTGCAGCTTTTGACCGATTCTCTTAAACGTGGACAGAAGTGGTTAAGGATTTCACAGCTTGAAAACATAGAAAATAGGTGCAGGAGTAGGCCACTCGGCCCTTCAAGCTAGCACCACCATTCAATATGATCATGGCTGATCATCCAGAATCAGTGCTTTCTCCCCATATCCCTTGATTTCATTAGTCATAAGAGCTGTATCTAACTTTCTCTTGAATACATCCTGTGAATTGGCCTCCAGTGCCTTCTGTGGCAGTGAATTCCAGATTCACAACTCTGGGGGAAAAAATCCTCATCTCAGTCCTAAATGATCTATTTACCCCTTATTCTTAAACTGTGACCCCCCTGGTTCTGGACTCCCCCCAACATGGGGAACATTTTTCCTGCATCTAGCCTGTCCAATCCCTTAAGAATGTTATATGTTTCTATAAGATCCCCTCTCATCCTTGTAAATTCCAGTGAATACAAGCCCAGTCGACCCATTCCAGGCTTGCATTTCTCTCTGGCTTTTTAGTGAAAGTGACAATGAATTGGCGACTGACCGAGATTAGACCTGCTGTGGAAGGCGCGTTTTTGGACCTCACACCAACTTGTCTCCAAAACCTTCTTTCAGCTTGCAACTTCAATCTTTCTGCTCTTTAATCTCCTCCATCTCCTCCCCCCCCCCCCCCCCCCCCCCCCACCCTCTCCCTGCGTCTTAAAAAACATCCCTCTTGTTTTATCCAACGCTTGGTCTCATGAATAATTACTCTCCGCAGATGGCTCGCAAGCTGCAGAAATCTTCAGCGTGTTGTTGTTGTTGTTGTTGTTGTGCAAGAGTTGCACCGGTCTGTCAGTCTGTCTGTCTCAGATACTCAGCGACCCACTGCATGTCCAAGACGGGCGTTCTTCTCTCCTCTCCCCTCCCCACTCCACTCCCCTCCCCACTCCTTCCCCCCTCCCCTCCCCTTCCCACTCCCCACCACCCTCCCCACACCCCTCCCTCCCCTCCCCACTCCACTCCCCTCCCCACTCCACTCCCCTCCCCACTCCACTCCCCTCCCCTTCCCACTCCCCACCACCCTCCCCACACCCCTCCCCCACCCACTCCCCACCACCCTCCCCACACCCCTCCCTCCCCTCCCCACTCCACTCCCCTCCCCACTCCACTCCCCTCCCCACTCCCCTCCCCTTCCCACTCCCCACCACCCTCCCCACACCCCTCCCCCACCCACTCCCCACCACCCTCCCCACACCCCTCCCTCCCCACTCCTTCCCCACTCCCCTCCCCTTCCCACTCCCCTCTCCCCCCCTCCCCACCCCACTCCTCTCCCCTCACCTTCCCACTCCACTTCCACTCCCCACCACTCCCCTCCCCTCTCCCCTCCCCACTCCTCTCCTCCCCCTCCCCTCCCCCCCCCTCCCCCACTCCCCTCCCCTCCCCTCCAGAGCAGCTGCTTGCTGTTCCACACCTGGTTGACAAGGTGTGCCTCACCTGCAACACTCGCACTGATCCCCCGGACTCGGGCTCGGCCTCCTGCAGCAGTTTCTCCCCCAAGCTGCGCTCCTCGGACCCCATCCCGCTGCCTGGGGCCGCCTCTCTCATCGAGCTGAGCTGGGAGGGTGGGAGTGGGTGAGTGGGGGAGTGAGTGGGTGGGTGGGGGCCGCCTCGTCACAGCGCCCGGGGATTGTGATCGAGCCGCGGCCGGGGCAGCGTCACCCTTGGGTGCAACAGCTCAGCTACTGCGATCAAACACAATCCGCCCGCCTCTGCTCAGCTCAGCTCAGCTCAGCTCTGCACAGAGCCACAGCTTCACAAGCCCCAGCTCTTCCGCTCTCCCTCCAAAAGGGGTGGAACAAAGCCTGAATCCTCACCCTCACCCACACCCCCCCTATCAGACACTGGTCAACAATGCACGCCCCCACTATCAGACACTGGTCAACAATGCACGCCCCCACTATCAGACACTGGTGAACAATGCACGCCCCCCCCCCTATCAGACACTGGTCAACAATGCACGCCCCCCTATCAGACACTGGTGAAAACAATGCACGCCCCCCCCCCCTATCAGACACTGGTCAACAATGCACGCCCCCCCCTATCAGACACTGGTGAAAACAATGCACGCCCCCCCCCCCCTATCAGACACTGGTCAACAGTGCACGCCCCCCTATCAGACACTGGTCAACAATGCACGCCCCCCCTATCAGACACTGGTGAAAACAATGCACGCCCCCCCCCCCTATTAGACACTGGTCAACAATGCACGCCCCCCCTATCAGACACTGGTGAAAACAATGCACGCCCCCCCCCCCCTATCAGACACTGGTCAACAGTGCACGCCCCACTATAAGACACTGGTCCACAGTGCACCCCCCCCTTATCAGACACTGGTCAACAGTGCACGCCCCCCCCCCTATCAGACACTGGTCAACAGTGCACGCCCCCCCCCCCCCCCCTATCAGACACTGGTCAACAGTACACGCCCCACTATAAGACACTGGTCCACAGTGCACCCCCCCCTTATCAGACACTGGTCAACAGTGCACGCCCCCCCCTATCAGACACTGGTCAACAATGCACGCCCTCCCTATCAGACATTGGTCAACCGTGCACGCCACCCCCCCACTCACTATCAGACACTGGTCAACAATGCACGCCCCCACTATTAGACACTGGTCAACAGACACTGGTCAACAACATCCTCTGTTAGATGACAGAGCCTGGACCGGGTTTTGTGTTTTTCCCCCTGGAAGAATTATTCTATAGTCTGTATCTATTCACAAAACGCTGGAGTAACTCAGCAGGTCAGGCAGCATCTCAGGAGAGAAGGAATGGGTTGAGACCCTTCTTCAGACCCAAAACGTCACCCATTCCTTCTCTCCTGAGATGCTGCCTGACCTGCTGAGTTACTCCAGCATCTTGTGAATAAATACCTTCGATTTGTACCAGCATCTGCAGTTATTTTCTTACACTATAGTTTGTATCGGTTGACAATGTCAACGCAGTCTGTATAATGCATGAATCAAGCCCACTGGGGTCAGCTGTGGAGATGCATTTCTGGGACTGCACGATTTTCTACCACGTTTGCACTTTGCAGCTTCATTTTACCAGATTGTATGCAAAACAAAGAATTTCACTGTACCTAGGTACATGTGAGAATAAAGTATCATTGAATCATAAGACTTTGCCTTCCATCACAGTGAGGGTATGCCTGGAGCAATCACTGTGATGGCTGTTTTGTGTAAAAAATTATATCTGTGTGTCCTGTGCTTTTTAATGTCTACTGCCGGACCCTGACGTGAGAGGACGCTGGCGTTGTGTATTGGCCGCTTTTCCGTCAGGATAGTTTGTCTGTTTGTTTCTATGTTAATTGTTTCTGTAAAGCGCTTTGAGCATGCGATAAGGCGCTATATAAAATAAATGGATTATTATTATTATTATAATGAAACATACCAAGGCATTCTCGTTGTGTTCTCAAATTGTAAATTGCCCCCTAGAGTGCATGATTGGCGCGGACTCGGTGGGCCAAAGGGCCTGTTTCCGCGCTGTATCTCGAAAGTAAACACTTACACGGGAGGTAATTTGCTAATACTATCCAGCACATTCCCCGTTTCTTCCCACATTCAAGACGTTTGTAGATTGATTAGCCTCTGTAAATTGCCCGTGTGCAGGGAGTGGATGAGAGAGTGTGGCTGGCATGGACTCGTTGGGCCAAAGGGCCTGTTTCCATGTTGTATCACTAAACTAAAAACACAAAAGTGGAATAGTTGGCAGATCAATTATTTGGTTTAATGACAAACCCAAATACAAGGTCCATTTTTACCTTTCACCCACCAGCTGTTGCCTCCCAACCCCACCTCTCCTCTATTCAGTTCCATCTGCCCATCATTCCTCTCCTCACCCAGCTCCTGCCAGCCTCTGCCCTGCCCTGCCCCACCCACTCATTGTATTCTGGCCATCTCTCCACCACACTCCCCCTTCCTGATGCAGGGTCTCGCGCTGAAACATTGACCGTCTCGTCACCTGACCCACTAAGTTCTTCTGGCAGTTTGTTTTGTGATCCTGATTGAAGCATCCATCGTAGGTGCCCCGGTGAGCTTGTTCCGTCTACAATTTCCACCGTGGCTCTGAATAAGGAATATCCATGATGGAAAGCTTTAAGAACTATGTTCATAAGTGATTGAGCAGAATTAGGCCAATTGGCCCATCAAGTCTACTCCGCCATTCAATCATGCCCGATCTATCTTTCCCTCTCAACCCTACTCTCCTGCCTTCTCCCCATAACACCTGACACCCCTATAGGTCCAAAGACCAGTTTGTTCACTACTACATACATACTTAAAGTGTACTACAACCCACCTAACAGTGTATCTGAAAATGTTACTTCTGAGAAGGAATGACCTAATTTATTGATACATAAGACATGATTCAATAGAGTGCATGTTTAATTCAAAGTCACAGAGAAATACACGTTGATGCATGGCACGTTATGATGTCTTGAACGAAGACTAACTTTCCTATTTATCCGGAATTAACGATAGTTAAAAAGTACACTGGGCAACAAAGGGACTGACACTACTTTAGGAACCACCGATGACTTGGAGTCATCAGGTCTGGTATAAAAGCACAGACAATGAAGATTTTCATTCTTTTGCCTGAAGGTACTCCAATTTCTCACTTTGACCTTTAAATCATAAATGCTACCTGCCTGGTTGCACATCAAAGATTACCCAATATGAACAGAACACTGTTAATTGAGAACAGATTTTCTAAAAACCCGATAGTACATACATTACTGGAGCATTGACAAATGTTGGTTCTAGTGTGCACCTGCTGTTAATAAATAAAGCACGCAAAAATATCAAGTTAAATGAATCGAGACTCAGATTCAAGGGGTCATTAGAAAATAGTTTGCCTTATGGTAGATTGTAGGAACAAGTTCATTAAGGTTTAATGTTGCTCTTGCAGTGTACACTTTGACAAATATTACCAAATTGAAAGTTGTTTGACTTCATTTTTTTCCGAGGTTGTGTTGTACCGAAACTGATGTCAAGTTTGAGATCAAAACACCAGTAACTATGAACTACAAATTGCTTTGGAATTTTCTAATCAAACTTTCGATAAATGATCACTCCTCCCCCCCATAAGAATGTAAAAGTGCATATTTTTGTTGCAAAGTCGGGTAATTTGTTTGGTTCCCGTTATACGAGCTGACAAAGTGGAATTACAAAATAAGCATTTTAATAATCCTTCATCTGTGAATAGCCTGATAAAACACTGAACATAAGTTAAAAACTACGGCAAACCATTTACCATACCTAGTGTTCTTCACTTTCTAGGTAAATTAACCACAAATTGCAGCTAAAACTTCAGTTTGAAGAACTATCGTGAATGAACATAAACACTACTTGCAAATGGAGGAGTGGTCACGATAGATCTTGGCATAAATTATTCTTAGGGTTCACTATTGTGGATGTTCTCCTGACATGTGAACTGTTCAAAATGGTAATCTTTTGCTTTGGATGTTAGTTATGCAGATAATAATAGTTGCAGCCAGGCTAACTAGCAGAAAATGTTCATTTTCCAAATGGCGCGGCATCACCAAATCTTCCACAATTCTCTTAAAACCCCAGGATCATCACATCTCCATTCTGCTCAGGATGGAACTGCAGATGCTGGTTTAAACTAAAAATAGACAAAAAATGCTGGAGTAACTTAGCGGGACAGGCAGCATCTCTGGAAAGAAGGAATGGGTGATGTTTCGGGTTGAGACACTTCTCGACCTGAAACGTCACCCATTTCTTCTCTCCAGAGATGCTGCCTGTCCCGTTGAGTTACTCCAGCATTTGTGTCTACTATTCTGTTCAGCACTGTTTTCTTTCATAAAGTACCCTGGGGTATTTTTTACCATATAAAAAAAATGTTAAAGTATCTTAACGCAAGAAACTGCAGATGCTGGTTTGCCAATGAATTCTCTAATTTTAGGTAACTGAAAAAAACCCAACCCCCTCCCCTTTCTTTCCTGTGACCCACCTGGACTCGCACCTATTTCTCCCCACTCCTTCCACCTACATTCTTTCCTCTAGCTTCACATCTCTCCAATACTTCTGCCTCACACCATCTGGCCATTGTCCAACCAGCTGCCTGTCAAAAACTCCCCCAACCAGGCTTGGTCCTGACCCCCCCCCCCCCCACTCTCTCCCCCCAACCCAATCCCACCACAAGCAGTCCGCTGAAAGGTCTGGACCCAAATCGTCACCTGTCTATGTACTCCAGAGAAGCTGTCGGACTCAGAGTTTCCCCAACATATTGGATCCTTTTTGTTACATTAAAGTAAACTGGTTGTATTTTTTAAGCCATTCTGAGTTGTTGTGATGCCCATTTTATGTATGGTCAGAGAGAAGGGCGATTTCTATTAAAGAGGCAATAATACCAAACTCAAAAGTCCACAACCTCCATAATCGTTACTCTTCAAGGAGAAAACTGATGGGGTTTTATTCCCATTCTATATCCAATTACTACTTGAGGCTTTTGAGATAAAGCAGTTATATAGTTCTTGGTTTGTTTGCACTGGTTAGTGACTGTCCACCTTTGTCATAAAGAAAGTAAAACAAATGTCTTCAGTCAAAATGGAAGTAATTCCAAGTCACAAATCATTGCTAAAATGAAACTTAAATGTCAACTTGATGGGGATTTTTTGAAAAACAAACTAATTTTATGTTCTAATAAATGGAATTAGATTAGCCAGAAAAAGCTCCACTAACAAGATGGGGGGAAATAAGGACAATCTCTCTAATTGTCAACTGCAACTGAATTTCATTATGAAACCTAAATGGGCGTCGGGGGGAATAAAAATTGATAGACATTTTTCTGCAAACCAATCTACAAAGAAAGTCATAACCCAGGCTAAAAATAAAACTCACAATAACATTGTGCTCAGATTATTCATTCAATGTAGCAGTGTACAAAATGAACAATGCTTGGTACAGCACCCATTTCACAAACATAGTATGTTTTAAATTTGATTTGATTTTTAGAATGCAATTTTCTATCAAGGTACACCTTTCGCCTATACATAGCAGTCACAGAAAATTAGATTTAGTTGGGATGCATCAACTTATATTGGTGAATTTGAACTTCAAATGTGTAATGTTTTCACTTAAAAACAGAAAAGAAAAAAATTATAAATCAAACGCGCAATTAAGGTTTTATCACAAAGTCACGCCGAAAGCTGTGTAACCGAATGAGCACATGAATAACCTCAAGGATAAACAGTTTTGTCTAAAAGCATTGTCTCCAATTTATCACAACCAGTGAGTTTAACTAATGGAAAGTCTGAACAGTTCAAGTACTCCACAAACGGAAGGTTTGATGAAGGTGGCATTCATTTCAGCCTCTGTACTATCACGGCATTCAGCAGGTTGGCATCTTTTAGGGTTTTGTCCTCATTTGTCAGCTCCTCACTCGGGAAGGTGGTCATCAGCACAAATGGAGTGTAAGCCAGAGATGGACGGGCATCGATAATAAAATGCCGAATATCCTGAATCCTGCAGGCAAGAGGAAAACACCCGTTACGTTTCATCACACATGTTTACAATAAATTCTACTAGGCTCTGTACGGATTAAATTCTTTAAGATTTCCAGACGGTTACATGGGACTTGGAAATGGCGCCAAACTGACGATTCTGTATGCCGTCTTCGATCACATTGGTTTCCATCATCCTACCTGTGCGTGAGGTTAAACTTCTGAACAAGACGCCCCCCATCTGCAAGTCGTATCTGGATACTGGTGGTATGTTCCGATTCACTTAGATTTACAGAAGAACTGGCCTTCGCTTCATTTTCTGCTTGCTGGGCTGGAGTACTTGTAGTGACCAGCTGAGGAGTGGCGCTGCAAACCAGAAACACAAACAGGGTTGTAAACATTGCTCGGTCGATAATCGCAGCCACTTGGCAATACTAATCGGCACAACAAATAAAGATCAACAGAGCACAGGAACGGAACAATATGAGGATAATAAGGGAAAGTAACTTGAATCTTTAGGATGCACTGGTGGGGAATGTTTCCCAACTACTTTGACTGGAGATACGTTGCGCAAGACGAACAATAATATGGATTTGCTGCTGACCAACGAATCAAAGGGTGGACAATATTGTGAGGAAAAAGAGAAACATATGTTCAAACAAGACAGATCATGCTAACGGATTATAACCAACCTACTACATATACAGTGGCCTGAATCTCAGGCAGGACTGCTCCTCATGCCTGTGTGAGACAGGGGAGACATCATTATCTAGTGGATAGCATCCTTATCTAGTGGCATCCCCTGAAAACATTACATGATCAAATGTAAAATAATGGGAATAAAATAATTTTTAGATCGATGATTCAAAGGGTCAACTTCAGGGAAATAGTGATTAAAACCAGATTAAACAAGTAACTTCAAGAATTCACCGTTTTCCCATGTAAACAAATGCATGAATGTAGCAACACAGTATGATAAGGAAATGTGATAGTCACCTGGTTAAAATAATCCACAGCAAGATATACCTCATTGAAACTTACCCAATAGTGAAAGGCTTGGATGGACTGGATGGGGAGTGGATGTTTCCACTAGTGCGAGAATCTAGGACCAGAGGTCATAACTTCAGAATTAAAGGACGTTCCTTTAGGAAGGAGATGAGGATGAATTTCTTTAGTTTGAGGGTGGTGAATCTGTGGAGTGCATTGCCACAGAAGGCTGTGCAGGCCAAGTCAATGGATATTTTTACGGCAGAGATAGATAGATTCTTGATCAGTACGGGTGTCCGGGGTTATGGGAAGAAGGCAGGAAAACGGGGTAAGTTGTGGAGATAGGTCAGCCATGATTGAATGGCGGACAAGACTCGATGGGCCAAATGGCCTAATTCTGCTCCTACCAGTTATGACTTTATGATATTTTCATACTTGTGGCTAAGTAGTGTAGTTGTAGTCATAGCCATGGCTAATCATTGTATTAGCTGGACCTTCAACCAACTGACAAGCCATGGAAACTCAACAACTCCCTTTCCTTGAACTCCCTTTTTTAAAATGGAGCAGTTCTCCAGGCAGTAAAACACAAGGTGCCACCACGTCCAATCTACATAGACCTTCAACTTCATGTTTTGCAGTGAGTTATGCTGTGTAAAAGCACGCGGAAACAATTAATAAAACATCCACATCTAGAGAATAGCCAAGAGGCAAATACCAAAAAACTGAATTACTAAGGATTATTCAATCTTAAAGAACGCAGACTCAAGGCAACCTATTGAGTACAAAATAGATTAGAAAGGGTTAAATCAAAACCTGTACTTCAAGTTAGACTACTTCTGCCAGACTAGGAAGTACAGGCAACCAGTAACAAACGGCAACTTCTCCACTTACACTGTGATTAATAGCTGGAATATCATCCTATCTTAGAGGTGTACGAAAGCATGTCATGGTCATAACAAGTTGCTGCATGTTTAATTGTTTGGGGAAAGGATGGTATTGATCTAACTAGTTTATATGGAAACAACTCAGACGCCCTGTGCATACATTTTGAGCAGCTTTATTACAGAGGCTCTTTCTTTGTATGCAGTCGTTGACAAGATTTTAAAAATAACCATTTTCTGCTGCTATTTCTCTCCATTAACCAGCTACCTGGGCCCAAGGGGTCATCTCATGCCCATAAGAGTACATTACGCCATTATCTCACATTCAATCTTCCTTAGTAACCAGCACAACTTTAAAAGGCTTTGGTTTAAACCAGTGTGTAGGAAAATAACTGCAGATGCTGGTTCAAATTGAAGGTAGACACAAAATGCTGGAGTGATTCAGCGGGTCAGGCAGCATCTCAGGAGAGAAGGTATTGGTGACGCTTCTGAAGAAGGGTCTCGACCCGAAACGTCACCCATTCCTTCGCTCCTGAGACGCTGCCTGACCCGCTGAGTTACTCCAGCATTTTGTGCCTACCTTGCTTTAAACCAGAATCTGCAGTTCCTTCCTACACAGCTTTAAAATGCGTCAGGAAAGGGGCAGGGTGCAATAGTTAAATGGATAAAAACAGGTCATTCCTTGGACTTAAATTGAGCACAAATGCAACTTTCCGAAAACAGGCATCAGATGAGACGAAATAGGGCACATATACTGAGGCTTAATGAAAAGAAATACTATCTTTCCAAATCAAATTTCTTCCTGGAATCTGAAGAGACACTGAAGATATGGGTGTCTTTAGTTGCAATCTCATATTTGTTCTGTTTAGATGTTGGCATTAACTTAACCACACTTCTTCTGAGACTAGCCAAAATGTGTAAGAAGGAACTACAGATGTTGGTTTAGACTGAAGATGGACATAACGTGCTGGAGAAACTCAGCGGGTCAGGCAGCTTCTCTGGACGTTTCGGGTCGGAACCCCTCTTCAGTCTGGCCGAAAATGCCACTCATCCTTTTTCTCCAGAGATGCTTGCTGACCCGCTGAGCCACTCCAGTTTCTTGTGCCTTTCTTCAGAGGCTATATGGGAACTTCAATAGGCTAGAGATCAGAAGGGCCTACAACTTGACAATTCATAAACAGAAGAAAACAGGAGGATTTGGGAAGATGGAAAACGTATACCTGGCTACAGGAGTGGAGTTGAGCACTGCTTTAAAAAGGTAGAAATGGATAGATTAATTAAAGGCCAACTAGTTTGACAATAGTGGGGGGAAATTATTGGAAACAATTCTGAGGGATAGCGAACTTTTGGATGAGAAAAGATCAATCATAGGGTGGGGAAATAAAGAACAAGAGGACATTGATTCAAGGAGAGGGGAGATTTAATCGGAACTTGAAAGGAGAAAAAATTTATTTGGTCTTATTTGAGACTTACCCCAAATGCATCGGTGCAACTTGTAAAGCTGACCAGTGTTGTCCAAGCACTTTGGTTCCATGTAATTCACTGTAAGTTGCTGCCAATTTATCATCAAGGAGATAGCTACTCCATCAACTAACTCCATTTCACAAAGTAAGGAGAAAGTTACTTGAGCAAATTATCGCCATTACCTCCCCAACTTTTGTCCTTCGCCTCCAAATGCCTTAAACGCTGCCTTTGACTTCACAAAGTCTTGGTCGCGATGGTCCTCCATGTCCAAGTTCACCTGCCCACCTTGAGCCAATCGCCGCAGCTCCAGTGGAATCTCACTGCCAGAGGCAAAAGAAAGAGAGAGATACTCATCCAATCGATTTAAATGTGAACCTACGGAAACATTTTTACTCGATGTTCCATGCAAAGTAATAATAAATAATAGCATGGTTACTCGCAGTGGTAATAAAACAAATGAAACACCACTTATTGTCGTTCCTGCTATTTACAGAAACTTTGAACTTCTTTGCTCAAGCTTAGGGCGGCACGATGGCACAGCGGTAGAGTTGCTGTCTTACAGTGGCAGAGACCCAGGTTCAATCCTGACCAAAGATGCTGTTGTTTTTTTTAATGGAGTTTGCACGTTCTCCCTGTAACTGCATGGGATTTCTCCGGCTGCTCCGGTTTCCTCTCACACTCCAAAGATGTGCAGGTTTGTAGGTTAATTGGCTTCTGTAAATTGCTCCTCATATGTAAGATCGAACCAGTGCATGGGTGAATGGTGGTCGGCGTGGACTCAGTGGGCTGAAGGGCCTGCTTCCACACTGTATCTCTAAATTAAACTTAGTTTACATCAAAATCCGAGAGCCGCTGTCAGCTACTTCATAGTTTATGCCAAAATCCTAAAACTGTTCACAGTGATTTAATGCATCCACTGCTTGCAACCTATTCTATATAAAGAAAATCAAAGGAAATTACTTGAATCAATCTCAATTTATATTGTGTGTAAGGAACTGCAGATGCTGGTTTAAACCGTAGACACAAAAAGCTGAAAAAGGGCCTCGACCCAAAACGTCACCCATTCCTTCTCTCCAGAGATGTTGCCTGTCCCACTGAGTTACTCCAGCTTTTTGGCCTTCATACAAGAAACAGCAATTTTGCATCCAAATAAAAATTAAGCAGATCAATGCAATGTTGGGAATGCTGCAATAAGCAGTGAGAGTTCGAGCTAAACCTCATGGATTTGGCGAGACCACACCTGGAATAACAACTGGTGGCTATTATTATGATTCAGAATAACTATTCTCTCTCCTGTGTATCCACAATTTACCTACAATGAGTTAAAAATATGCATAGTCTTCGCTTCTAGTCTTTAGAGGAAAAATTCCAAAGACTCAGGAACTTCTGTGAGAAAAAACTTTTACCTCATGTTTTAAATTGATGACCTCTTTTAAACGCCCTCTAGTTCTAAATTCTTCTACCAGTGAAAAACTCTTCCTGAATGACATATTGTGTGCAAATGTTAACGTATTTAGTTGGTTATATTTACATTTTTAAGTCCTATTTTTAGTTAATAGTTACTACTGTTTCTAAGGGCGGCACAGTGAAGCAGCGGTAGAGTTGTTGCCTTACAGCGAATGCAGCGCCGGAGACCCGGGTTCGATCCCGACCACGAGCGCTGTCTGTACGGAGTTTGTACGTTCTCCCTGTGACCTGCGTGAGTTTTCTCCGAGATCTTCGGTTTCCTCCCACACTCCAAAGACGTACAGATATGTAGGTTAATTGGCTTGGTAAACGTAAAAATTGTCCCTAGTGGGTATAGGATAGTGTAGATGTGCAGGGATCGTATCGTTAGCCGGCGCGGACCCGGTGGGCCGAAAGGGCTTGTTTCGGTGTTGTATCTGTATCTCTAAACTAATGGCCAATTCAAAGAATCAGATGATGAGATGACTCTGGTGTGTGCATTAATTGATGCCTCCAGTGGCAACATGATGAACTACAAACAATTAGTTCAGTCTCAAGGGTGTCCACCAGGTGTCACATTTTTGCAAATATTTCCATGTTTTAACCGTTAGTCAACTTTAAAACAAATTAGCTGCTGCATTCATAATTTATCTATAACCAATTATCTCAGACGAGTTGGATACACTAGAAAGTGCAGATGCTGGAATCTTGAGCAAAAAAAGTGCTGGAGGAACTCAGCGGGTCAGGCAGCATCTGTGGAGGGAATAGACAAGACGATACTTCAGGTCAGGATATCGTCAAACATCACATATTTCAATGTCCATACCCATATGCTACCTGACCCGCCGAGTTTTTTTCCAGCACTTTGCACTTTTATCCCAGATAAGTTACTTTGCACAAGGACAAACATCAGGGTAGAAAATAAAATCCTAACATACACAAACGTAACCAAACACAAGCAAAAAGCCACTTACCCTCGCCTAATCGCTTCTAAAAACTGAGCATTTGTCGGGTCAGTATAATTTCTCAGCTCACCATTATCAACACTGAAACCACTTTTCCAAAGCTTCAGTGTAACATGAACCTGTTAAATAAAATGCAAAAATACACAGAATTCAATAAAATATTTTATTTTAGATAATGTACAATCCAAATCATTGTGGGTCTCTATGGAAAAACCGATCCCTTCTGTAAACACTGGAAATTTGTACCAAGTAAACTGTCTAATTATAGCTGATCTCCCTCAAAACGTACCAGCAATAACATTGGCAATTTAAGAACGCACGAATGTTTGCTCAGAAAGTGAAAGTATTTGGAAAAATACCACGTGATCTTCTACTTTGAGGAATAACATTTTCACTCAGCAAATAAAATATAACTATCTCAGGTTCTTAATATTTGAACTTGCTTCAAGAGTGCTTTAATAGTTATTTTAAGTTACTTACTGATCAGAATCTCGATGTGCACTTAGAAACAACTAATTTCTCTCCTCCTGTTTACAAGCATACAAGTTTACAAGCCTTGTGGTTATAGCAACCCAGAGTTCATGGGATCCAAGTTAAGCCCATGAGTAGGCCAAGAGGTTTATTCCTTCAGGGAAGGCCTGTGTCTGCTACCCAGTTAGGTGTCCACATGACTCAAAGGCAAACTATCCAGTTCACTGGAAATGGCTCCAGGTGATTAGGGGTGGGGAATAAATCTTGAGTCTCTCCTCTCCGCACCTCCCGAATACGAAAATAGAGTAGATGAAAAAAACGTGCTGATTCTGAAGCCTGACAGGGCACTTAAATTATTGAATCACAAGAGACATACAGTATGAATGCTGTTTATCGGCTCAACTTGCCCACATTGACCGACATGTCCCATCTGCACTCGCCCCACCTGCCTGCGCTTGGCCCATATCTCTCTAAACCTATCCTATCCATGTGACTGTTTAAATGTTTCTTAAACGTTGCGATAGTACCCGGTTTTTATTTCTTTCACTCCTAGAGGAGGTAGTTGAGGCAAGTTCTAATTAAAGCAGGCTGGGAATTGTTCAGGGTTACATCATGTCATTGAAATATATACAATTGCACTGCAAAAAAAAAAGCTTTTTTTTATTAGGACATCAGGGAAGATATTAGGAAAATTGTTAGCAGGACTGCCAACAACTAGAGAGCCATCTTGAACTACTATCTACCTCGTAGGGAGACCCTCAGAATATCTTTGATCGGACTTTACTGGCTTTATCTTGCACTGAACGTTATTCACAACATCCCCTTTATCATGCATCTGTACACTGCGGATGGCTCCATTGTAATTATGTATGCATTCAAGAGAGAGAGCTAGATAGAGCTCTTAAGGATAGCGGAGTCAGGGGGTATGGGGAGAAGGCAGGAACGGGGTACTGATTGAGAATGATCAGCCAGGATCACATCGAATGGTGGTGCTGGCTCGAAGGGCCGAATGGCCTACTCCTGCACCTAGTGTCTAATGTATTGTCTTACCACTAACTGGATAGCACGCCACAAAAAAATGTCACTGTGCTTCGGTACACGTGACAATAAATTAAACTAAACCAGAGGTACTCTTCAGTTTCTCCTTAAGTTGCAAAGGGAATTTATGTTTAAGAAGTGGACAAACATGCATATCTTTCATTCATTGTTCTTTATCTCTCCACATCCCTGTCTATATCTCTCGTTTCCCTTATCCCTAACCAGTCCGAAGGGTCTCGGCCTGAAACGCCACCCATTCCTTCTCTCCAGAGATGCTGCCTGTCCCACTGAGTTACTCCTGCTTTTTGTCTCTATCTTCGGATTAAACCAGTATCTGCAGTTCCTTCTTACACAACTAAATACAAATGAAAGGTTTCAAATTTCTCCATACACTTTACTGTTACTACGTAGCTTATTCCTGACATTTTATACCAAACTAATTAACCATACTTCCATTGCACTTTTGACAGTATCAAGCAGAAACTTGGGTTATACTGAAGACAATTTTCTCATAAAACTTACATCTTGTGCAGAAGCGGGTCTCCTCTCCCCTGTTACATATGCAGACTGCTCCCCCTCAGTCGCTCCCAAACGGTAACCACCACCACCGAACGGCTTTAAAAAACACAGAAGTTCAGTTGCACAGCTTGGCAATAAAAAAAATTAAATGACAGTTTTTTAAATTAAAGGCAAAACCAACTCGTTAACTTTCTAAATTACGGAGATAACACGAGTAGCAGCAAAACTGAAAGCAAACACATTGATACCAGGGTCCACCTACAGGAAATCTAGTGAGCCAACAGTGAAAGGAAAACCATGTAGTATGGCACTGATCAATTTTCCGTTGACATCGTTGAGGTTCTATAACTGGTCTCAGCAGCGTTACGCTGGAAAGGAGCTCCAGAACAGATTGAACCAGATTGAATGAGTGCTCAAGGATAAAGTTTGACTGCAACATCCAGCGAGAATTTTGGTGCAAAGGCATCCCTTGCCTGAAAATAAAAAATAAAAACCGACACAGTTGTGAACAGCGAGTACAGCAAACAGTTTGAATCTCCATCTTGAAGAAATGACAACAAAAAAGATTCAATAGCATGATACCAATCCAGATATCAATAAAAATATTTTTTTTCCAGAACGGTAAAGACGGAGCAGAGATTTGTTAGACATCACCAAAATTATGAAAGGGTTTGAGAAGGCAAATTTGAGTCATTTCCATGTCAGTAAAATCAGGGCAAATACAAGTCAGTCATTAATGAATCTATCAGGGATGTAACAAGAAAACCTTTTATTCTGAGTGGTAAAAAATATAGTGATTTAGTAGATCTACTAAATCACTATATCTACTATCTAGTAGATCTAGATTTACTAACTAGATCTAGCTAGTAAATCTAGAGCTAGATTTACTAGCTTTACAAAGCTAGTAAATTTTGGGGGAATTAGACAATAGGCAATAGGTGCAGGAGGAGGCCATTCGGCCCTTCGAGCCAGCACCGCCATTCAATGTGATCATGGCTGATCATTCTCAATCAGTACACCGTTCCTGCCTTCTCCCCATACCCCCTGACTCCGCTATCCTTAAGTGCTCTATCTAGCTCGAATGCATTCAGAGAATTGGCCTCCACTGCCTTCTGAGGCAGAGAATTCCACTAGCAACGATGGGGTACATTAGTGTTAAACGGAAAAATAAGGGTTGAGTTTTTGCACAAACATCAACCAGGATCCACACAGACACCACCCAAGGTCAAGTCTGGGTTCCTGGTGCTGTGGAGGCAGTAGTTCCACCAGCTGCAGCACTGTGCCGCCGTATACAGTGGGCATTCATTCGCAGGGCTTTTCCCAACCTCTGCAGCATTCAGAGTCCAATTTGTTTTTCTTGTATGTATCCTGTTCCACATTAAATTTCAGAGATATTATGAACATTTTTAAAACATAATTCCTGAAAAAAAAAGTTTAAAATGCAACTGCAAAATAATAAAGCACTTTTACTTCTACAATTATAACAGGAAGAAAAACTGCCAAAGGAAAGAATACTCAATACCAAGGAACGGGGTACCGATTTTTGATAATCAGCCATGATCATATTAAGTGGCGGTGCTGGCTCGAAGGGCCCAATGGCCTACTCCTGCACCTATTTTTTATGTTTCTAAGACAATCAGTCCAGTTCAGGAATGTAATTGATCATAGCTATAAAAATGAGCATTTGATATGAGATTGGTACACTTACTACATTAAGTGCCTTGCTAATCACAAGCCTGTAAATCACTCCAATATCGTGCACACCTTAGATTTACTGGATTCTCCAGGACCTCTGTCAGCTCGTTCAACAGCAACTGCACCATGTTCCTTTGCTCCTTTGAAAAGGTCTTCTACAACTTCATTAGGATTTTTCTTCTTTGGAGGCCCGACAATTTGTTGCCCACTTCTTTCAGAGCCACCGGCATAAAACCTTAGAAATATAATCATTCATTACGTACTGATAATTAACACAGAAAATCAAATGTCCATGTGTTCTAACGATACAGTTGCTACCCAATAATGATTTTCTTCATAGGATTCGTCTATGCCTTAACAGCCACAAATATTGAGCAGGTGCCAAATATTTAGTTGTAGTTTTAGCGTGGAAACAGGCCCTTCGGTCCACCGAGTCCATGCCGACCAGTGATCCCCGTACATTAGTTCGATCCTACAGGCTCGTGACAATTTGCAGAAGCCAATTAATCTGCAAACCTGCACATCTTTGGAATGTGGCAGGAAACCGGAGCACCCAAAGAAAACCCACACAGTCACAGGGAGAACGTGCAAACTCCGTACAGACAGCAAGCACCCTCAGTCAGGATTGAACTCCAGGTATCTGGTGCCGTAAGTCAGCAACGCTGCCGCTGCAACACCTCTTTCTGCATTCAAGAAAGTGCAGAATTTGACAATTAATATATTTCCCTGTGCAGCTAAAAGCCAGGGTTCTTATCATTCTTCATTAAGCACCATTAATTTATAAAAATAAATAATTAAAATGTCTCATAACAGCACAGTTAAAACTAGGACATGTACAATGCTGTCTCAAAAGAGTGTTTGTTTCCAAGTCCTAACATTGCACTGCAATGCGTGTTATAACATTTAAACAACCCAACCTGACCTCCACACAACAGAAAGTGAGCCAAAAATCCACAAGCTTTAAACACCTGCAGCCCATACAATTTAAACTGCATTTGAGAAAATAATAATTTTAGTGACTACAAAGGAAAATTCCAGAAAACCAAATTAAATATTACTTGCTATCTTCAATCAAAAGATTGTTTATTGTTCACTAGAAATGGCTTCCGGTGAATTTGGGGGGGGGGGTAACAAATCCAGTGTCTCTCCCTCTCCATACCTCCCCCACACCCTCAGAGTATATGAAAATACCTGCTGATTCTGAAGCTGTGAACTAAAGCAGGCTGCAAATCTGTTCAGGGTTATCTTATGTAATTGAAATATATACAATTGCACTGTAAAAATCAATCTTTTATTAGGACATTAGGGAAGATACTTTTCAGGTTATCCTAAGGTTGCAAAGTGAATTTATGATTCACAAGGAGACGAAGGTTAGAAGATACAAATCACAGGTTTCAAATTTCTCCATACACTTTATTGTTACCGCATAGCCCATACCAAAAAAATGTTATACCAATAATGAATTAACCATGCTTCCATTACAGTTTGCCACCATTAAGAAGAAAAATGGGTTACATTTAAGACAATGTGCATCTTGTCATAAAACTGTTTATTTTGAAAAGGATTGTGGTTTGGCTTAAAATATATTCATCTGCGTCTTTTAATACGTGTTCGGTTAAGGCCCATAAAAGTTGTTTTTTTTAACAAGTGTTTCTCTCCTCTATGTTGCTCGCAATTAAGCAAATTAAACAGGAGTGGTTTTCAGTTCTCCTTCATGTCAGCCCTAGCTTTGCATTAGAGGCCCTGCACACAGTACCAGTGCAGCAGTCACTGCTTCTCTGCTACCATCTCAATTGCCAATTTATTACGTTTGCAGACGCAAGCTAACATCGATTTTAAACTAGCATGTTCTCACATTTCAGAAGAGCACAGCCCCCCAACCTCACTCAATCTTAACAGTTTAAAAACCCCTTCAGGTTAAACTTTTAAAGATGCATTATTCCATTTCACCATGAGTGGTGAAAGTTAACAGTGACTATCGTGCAAAATATGAAGGGAATTCAACAGGAGAATAGCAGACCAAATGTGTAAGGAGGAACTGCAAATGCCAGTTTACACCAAAGATATACAGAAAAATGCTGGAGTAACTCAGTGGGTCAGGCAGCATCTCCAGAGAAAAGGAATAGGTGATGTTTTGGGTCAAGACCCTTCTTCAGGCTGAGAGTCAGGGGAGGGGGAAACAAGAGATATGAAAAGGTACAAACAAAGAAACAAATGAAAAAGGTCTGCAAAAAGACAAATCAAGGCCAGCAACGGTCTAATATGTAATTAAAACATAATCAGACAACTAACTGTCACACCTGTCAGAGAATGTGCTGATTACTTGTAACTCACTGCAGAAATCATAAAATGATAAGAGGCACAAATCCATGTTGACACTTCAGTAGCGTTTTCTAATTAGTCCCAGGACCGGTAAGGTTTTCATCTCAGGTATCTATTCAATTAAGCTGTCTCCATAAAAGACATAACATGAAAACGTATAATCCAGAGAAAATTGGAAAGGAAAATCAGAAAAGCCTGGTGGTATTCAGCAGACCCAACAGAATCATTCTCCACAGGATCCTAAATGATTATCGAGTATATCCAACACTTCCCTTTATTAGATATGACTAGACCAAGTGGACCCGTTGGGCCCAAACCTCTCCTCCATTGGTGCAGCACCCTCTCCTACCCCCCTCCCTCCCCTCCCCCCTTCCCCATCTCCCTCAACCCCCCTTATCCACCCTCCTCCCCCCTCCCTCCCTAGGAGATAGATTTAAACTTTAAAATGTGAATAACTTTAACAATATAACACCGATTTCACTGAAACTACTTGCTTTACCATTAAAGTGACAACGGTGAGTAAGGTGGGCCTAACATTCTCACGCTATCGTGTACCGTTTTGGCTGTAGTTCGATCACAAATAAACAAACAAACGAGAGTTTTAGTATATAGATAACATTGGTTTCAAAAGCAGGATTTTCATGCGTGCTGCAGGGAACGTCAGAATATGCTGGCAAAATAAAGTTTTACAGACCTTTGGCCTTCATCATCGTCATCTTTCTCTTCATTCCACAAGTCTCTGAATGAGGTTACTCGGACATCACTGCAATTATAAGAGACTCTTTGCTTCAGTTACATAAATTAAATTTCTTCTGATGATCTGCATTTAATTTTCTCAAAAAAACGGCTTAAATCACACACCCGCCTTTCATTGAGCAACATTCAGCACTCTTCACCTCCATTATTTCAGCCCCCAAGAAAAATAAAGTGACCTGTCTCAACAACTGCCAATGACAACCACCCAGAATCTCCAAAGTCAATGAAGTGCTTTGAAAGACTGGTAATGGACCAATCTTCCAGACACACTGCTGCCTCACAGCAGCAGAGTCCCGGGTTCGATCCTGACCTCACGTACTGTCAGCCTGGAGTTTGCATGTTCTCCCTGTGAATACTTCGGGGTTCTCCAGTGTCCTCCCACAACCCAAAGACGTGTGGGTTTGTAGGTAAATTGGCCTCTGTAAAATTGTCCTAGTGTGCAGGGAGTGGATGAGAAAGTGGGATAACATAGAGTTAGTTCAACCCTGCAAGGTGAACAGGTGACTGATGGTCAGCATGGATTTGGTGGGCTAAAAGGCCTGTTTACTTGCAGTATTTCCAAACAAATCTAAACTATCTAGATCCTCAACAATTCATGTGCAGGAAAAAACTAGGTCTATGAAGAATGCTTTTCCTCTTGCACATTCTGTCCTGGATAACCTTTGCAATAAGAACAGCCATGTCAGGATGCTATTAACTGACTGCAGCTCAACCTTCAACCATAATTGTGAATAAGCTGTGGACCTTGACCTTAGAGGCCTCCACCTGCAACTGGCTTCTGGACTTCTTGACCAGCTGACTTCAGTCAGTTAGAATCGGTCATCACATTTCCTCCACCCTGACCCTCAAAACCCTTGGATTTTGCACTCAATAACAACATTTAAAAGACACTTGGACATGAAAGGTCAAGGGAAATGGCCCAAATGCGGGCAAATGGGACGAGCTTAGATGGAGCACTTTGGTCAGCGTGAATGAGAGGGCCTGTTTCCATGTTGGATGATTTTATGATTCCATTTTGCACCGTTCTATGATCTTGCACTCATTGCTGTATTTATCATGACCGCAAGTATATTGTTTACTCAATGGGCATCCTGCGAGCAAGGAATTTCATTACTCCCAGGTGTCTGCAACAATAAACTAACCCTCTGAGGATATGAAGTTAGTACACCAGTGAATGATGTGATGATACACTTTTAACAGCCACACACAGAAATTAAAAAAATATTAAAAGCATTTTATTTATTTTATTTTATTCAGTAGCAAAATAAGTAGGCTCTTATAAAGCAGTAATACAATATTAGAGGTGAATATAAAAATGCTGTTAGTACTACTCTGACCCGATTCACAATGGACGCAGATATACTGTAAACTGCTCACTGCTCCCAAATGAGTTCAATCCAGTATAAATATAATCTACCGCGGATCAACACACGTTTCTCTTGCTTGTGGCTCTTTTGCAGATGGACTATTAAGTCAATGGGCTTAAATCACATCTTGCTGGATTAAATGGGGTTTATTTTTGAAGTGGTTGAAAATTTGTTCCATATTCCCACGGGCTTTCAGTCAGCCTAGTAACTGACAATTCTCTAGTGATTAAAATGTTTTTTAAACAAATCAAAGTACATCATGCCATAGCCCACGAAGCTTTGTGGGTTATGGTGCGGTACTTTGATTTAAAAAAGACATTGGAAACAAGGCACATCGAAGTTCTTCTGGATGGAATGGCAAATTAATCTGGAAGGTGTAAAGGAGACGACAGTAGCAGAAAGTAAAGTTAAGGTAGAATGAAAGTCAAAACCAAACTGGATATCATTATAAAAGGAAATGTAATAGCAATCAAATAACAAGGATTGGTATAAGAAAATAACTGCAGATGCTGGTACAAATCGATTTATTCACAAAATGCTGGAGTAACTCAGCAGGTCAGGCAGCATCTCGGGAGAGAAGGAATGGGTGACGTTTCGGGTCGAGACCCTTCTTCAGACAAGGATTGGTGCTGGGTCCACCGTTGTTTGACATTTATATTAACAATTTTACTGTGAATGCAGGGGGCATAGTTAGTAAGTTTGGAAATGACTAAAATTGCTGGTTAAGTTCATAAGTCACAGGAGCAGCCACTCGGCCCAATGAATCTACCCGCCATTCCAACAGCTTGACCGCGGGAGAAGACGGCAGGGAAGAGAAAAAGACATTCTGGCCTTCCATCACAGTGAGGAGGGACTGGAGGAGACTCGCTGGGATGGATGTTTCTTTTGTTTGGTGTTAGTTTATGATTGTATGTGTTATTGCATTTTTATTGATTATTTTTATTGGTCTTATTGTTGAACTGCGGGTAATGTTTCATTTCACTACACATTTATGTGTATGTGACAAATAAACGACTATTGACTATTGAATCCTGGCTGAGCTATCTTTCTCTTTAGTTTAGTTTAGAGATACAGCACGGTAACAGGCCCTTCGGCCCACAATGCCCACACTGACTAATAATCACCCATAGGTATTTATTCACAAAATGCTGGAGTAACTCAGCAGGTCAGGCAGCATCTCGGGAGAGAAGGAATGGGTGACGTTTCGGGTCGATTTGTACCAGCATCGGCAGTTATTTTCTTATAATAATCACCCATACACTAGTTCTATCCTACATTCTAGGGACAATTTATAGATGCCAATTGACCTTGGAATGTGGGAGGAAACCAGAGCACCCAGAGAAAAACCACACGGTCACAGAGAGAACGTGCAAACTTCGTACAACCAGCACAGTGGTCAGGATCGAAACTGGGTCTCTGGCGCTATAAGGCAGCATCTCTACCACTGTGCCACTCCCTCAATCCTGTTCTTCTGCCTTCTCCAAGTAACCTTTGAAGCCTTACTAATCAAGAACCTGTCAATCTCTGCTTTAAAAATACCCAATATTTGGCCTCTCCAGCCATCTGTTATCATTAATTCCACAGATTTGCCACCCTCTGGCTAAATAAATTCCCCATCTCCTTTCTAAAGGTATATAATGGACAGCGACAAAGGTTATCCAAGATTACAACAGGAGCTAAGAATAACAGACAGAGTTTAATTTGGATAAATATGAGGTGTTGCATTTTGGTAACACAAATCAGGGGAAGATTTACACTGTAATGGTAGGACCCTGGTAGAACAGGAAGACCTGGAGGGTGCAGTAACATTGTTCCATGAACATGAAGACACAGCTAGAAAGGGGAAGGAAGGTTTTTGGCATGCTTGTCTCCATCGGTCAGGGTACTGAGAAAAGGATTGTACAAGATATAAGTACAGCCACATTTGGAGCACTGTGTACAGTTCTGATTGCCCTGCTATAGGAGGATGTTATTAAACTACAAAAAAGTAATAAAAAATCTATTTACTAGGATGTCTGGAAGGTTTGAGTCACGAAGAACAACAGGGTAGGCAGGAGCTTGTTCCCCTGGAGCATATGAGGCTGAGGCTGAGGCAGCCTTAGAGGGGTTTACAAAATCATGAGGGGCATAGATAAAATGAATAGACATAGCCTTTTCCCCAGTTTAGAGGAGTCCAAATCTAGAGGGCACAGATTTAAGGTGAGAGGGGAAAGATTTAAAAGGGACCCGGTGGAAAACTTTTTCGCAGAGTGATGCGCACATGGAACTAGCTGCCAGAGGAAGCAGCACAGGCAAGTAAAAATAGGACATTTAAAAGACACTTGTACAGGTACGTCGATGGGAAAAGTTTGAGAGATATAGAGCAGGAGCAGGCAAGTGGGACCAGCTCAATAAGGCAACTTGCTGCAATGGAAGAGTTTCTGTACTGTACAGTCCTATGGCTATAATTAATGTCCTCATCATTCCCATGCACTCCCACACTGTTACAATGGCTAAATCAGGAATTGTTCACATCCCGTATACTGCATCCATGGAGTCATGAATAACTGTTTTAAGGCAGATAACCAACTAAATCATGATTAGCTTTTGTATTCCTAATGATGCAAGAACAAACACATAGATTGGATACTGCAAGTGTTGACGTAAATTCTGGTGTCCGATCATTTTGTTCAGCCTCAATAATATAATTAAAATCACAAAGCTGGCCATAACATAATTTGTAAACAATAAAGAATTGGGACGGGGTTAAACGTTTCCCTGTTAATGCCGAAGATTCCATGTTCAGCTGTCAAAAAAACAAGACTAATTGGTGTTTCGTGTTGATTTTAATTTTGCTAACAACGAATGTTATTTGCAAAATTAAATTCTGGTGTCCGATCGTTTAGTTCAGCCTCAATGGGGTGTGGGAAATGAATAGTTTTCAATATATGATGCTTTGGTGGAAGCAAGGTTCATAAGATATAGAAATAAATATTTTCAAATCATAGCCATCTTCATTACAGATATGCATCATTTGTAATACCAGCGAGCAAAAGGATTAAACATGTGGCCACTACAAGTTTGCTATGTTCAGTCACCACTCAGAAACAAGAATATTGGATTTAACCTTTCAGTACTCATTAAATATCAAAACCCCCCAGAAATAATGGCAGGCTATAAGAAATATAGAAGAACAGAGGGGTCCTGAAGTGCATATCCACAAATCTCTGAAGATCACAGGACAAATAGATAAAGATGGTTAAGAATGTATGCAGATAATTGCCTTTATTGATTGAGGCACAGAATACAAAATCAAATGGGGCATGGTGAATTAGACTAGAGCTCAAACACCATGTACATTTCTGGGCACGTCTCACAAAGAATATTTCAGCTCAAGAGAGGCTGCAGAGATTTGAAAATGTGGCCAGACTGGAAAATTGTAGTTACATGGAGGGTTCTCGAGGCCAAGGTTGTCTTCTTTAGGATTAACAAAAAAGACTGAGGGGAAGATTTGATTGAGATACACAAGTGGCAGGGACAGAATTTTTATTTCTCTTAACAATGAAGTCAATAATTAAAATACATATAGATTTGTGTATATCAGTGGAAAGATTGCAGCAGAGTTGGGAAAAACATTAATTCACTCCATGAGCCACGAGAATCTAGACTTTGCTACGAGAAAGGGTATCAGAAACAGAAAACACAATCACCGTTAAAAAGTGTGAGGTGAACACAGCAGAGCTATGGGATTAAGACAGAGTATTGCAGTTTTGGTCTCCTAATCTGAGGAAAGACGTTCTTGCCTTAGAGGGAGTACAGAGAAGGTTCACTAGATTGATCCCTGGGATGGCGGGACTTTCATATGAAGAAAGACTGGATAGACTAGGCTTGTACTCGCTGGGGGATCTTATAGAAACATATAAAATTCTTAAGGGGTTGGAGAGGCTAGATGCGGGAAGATTGTTCCCGATGTTGGGGGAGTCCAGAACCAGGGGTCACAGCTTAAGGATAAGGGGGAAGTCTTTTAGGACCGAGATGAGAAAACATTTCTTCACACAGAGAGTGGTGAGTCTGTGGAATTCTCTGCCACAGAAGGTAGTTGAGGCCAGTTCATTGGCTATATTTAAGAGGGAGTTAGATGTGGCCCTTTTTGCTAAAGGGATCAGAGGGTATGGAGAGAAGGCAGGTACAGGTTACTGAGCTGGATGATCAGCCATGATCATATTGAATGGTGCAGGCTCGAAGGGCCGAATGGCCTACTCCTGCACCTATTTTCTATGTTTCTAAAGGGTATTTTGATCAGCATAGATACTTTGGGCAAAATGATCTCCTTTTATATCAACTTCCATGATTCCACAAACCTATTTAAAAAGCAGATACAGCGGCATATCAATACCTCAATAAGCATCAATGGTTAAAGAGAAGATGGAAGAGAATAATGTGCGAGTGATGGAATAAAGAATGACACGAGAAGACGATAATACTCTCACCTCGGCACAGTTCTGGAACTGGTGCTGGATTCAGGCTGAGGAAGGGTTATAACATCATCATCACCACCTTCTTCAAAAAAGCTGCCTAGAGCCAGCTGCAAACAATGAGAAGCACAGAAGACTGCATTATCTTTCTTGGAGCATCAAATTAACTTATTGCAATTGTTTTTTTTTTTCAATCACCAGTTTTACTTTAAAACTGGCATCAGAGCATCCATGTGTAGGAAAGAACTACAGATGCTGGTTTAATGCAGATGATGTGTCTACAATCAGAGCATCCATTATTCCTTGGATCAAACAGCCTGATATTACGAGGCCAGCACGTAGGCAAGGTGATTAGAAAATCCTGCACGGTTGAAACCTTGTCCAAAGTTCAGCAATTATAAATCAGTAGTACATTACCAATTAAAGTCAAAAATCCTTGTATCAAGAATGAGCCCATTCATGCCATCAAACCAATATCGGCATTTTGAAGTCCCTGGCACTTAGCTGCAGCCATGCAAATTCTCATCACATACATTTTTCTTAAAACTTAAAAGTGACAACTTTTAAGAATTTGCTACCACCACCCTTTCTGCCAGTGATTTCCAGATCATAACCATAGTGGGTGGAAATGTTTTATCCGATGTTATCTTTGCTTTCTTTTGCCAATTACCTTCAATTTGTCCAAGTGATCTTAATCTTTCACCAGTGACATAACGTTATTGTAGTTTAGTTTAGAGATACACCTTGGAAACAAGCCCTTTAGCCCGCCCACTGAGTCAGCGCCCACCAACGATCACCCGTACGCTAGTTCTATCCTATATACTAGGGATAATTTACAGAAGCTAATTAACCCACAAAGCTGCACATCTTTGGAATGTGGGAAGAAAATCAGAGCACCCAGAGAAAAGCTATGCAGTCCGTACAGACAGCACCCATAGCGAGGATCGAAAATGGGTTTCTGGCGCTATATCGCCACAACTCTACAGCTGTGCCACTGTGCCGTCTGTTTAGAAGGATGAGAGGAGATCTTATCGAAACGTATAAGATTATTAAGGGGTTGGACACGTTAGAGGCAGGAAACATGTTCCCAATGTTGGGGGAGTCCAGAACAAGGGGCCACAGTTTAAGAATAAGGGGTAGGCCATTTAGAACTGAGATGAGGAAAAACTTTTCAGTCAGAGAGTTGTGAATCTGTGGAATTCTCTGCCTCAGAAGGCAGTGGAGGCCAATTCTCTGAATGCATTCAAGAGAGAGCTAGATAGAGCTCTTAAGGATAGCGGAGTCAGGGGGTATGGGGAGAAGGCAGGAACCGGGTACTGATTGAGAATGATCAGCCATGATCACATTGAATGGCGGTGCTGGCTCGAAGGGCCGAATGGCTTCCTCCTGCACCTATTGTCTATTGCCCTTCATGAACCTCAGCATGTCAAATTACCCCTCAACGTATAGTATCTTTGGTTAAGGGCAGCACGGTGGCGCAGCGGTAGAGTTGCTGCCTTACAGCGCCAGAGACCCGGATTCGATCCTGATTACGAGCGCTGTCTGTACGGAGTTTGTACGTTCTCCCCGTGACCTGCGTGGGTTTTCTCCGAGATCTTCGGTTTCCTCCCACACTCCAAAGACGTACAAGTTTATAGGTTAATTGGCTGGGTATAAATGCAAATTGTCCCTAGTGCGTGTGCGGTCAGTGTCAATGTACGGGGGTCGCCGGTCGTTGTGGACTCGGTGGGCCGAAGGGCCTGTTTCCGCGCTGCATCTCTAAGCTAAACAACCCAAGTCTTTCCAGCATGTCCAAGCAAACATAGTCCCTTTCATGTTAATAATTCTTTTATAAACTGTTCACATTCATAGGTGACTAGAATTAAGCACAATATTCAGCGCAGCCAAATTTTTGTTTCATAGAGGATACCTCCACATTCTTGTTTTTGTTTCTTTATTTATAAAGTCCAAGATACTAATCATAGCCCAACAATTGGAAAAGAGATCAACAGAATTATTTTATGAAGACTAAGTGACTTTCAGGATGTAATGATTCATCCTTTAAAGTTAGCAAGCACTAAACCAGATGCTCATTGAATCAAAGTGCAATGAATGCAGGACAGCTAACTTCAGCTGAAAGGTGGTAGCAAGGGGATGCTACAATTGTTTGTATTTTGTCGTACACCAGCAAGAAGAAAGCTCGTCTATGGTCTCTGTTCCTAATTTCTGTCCAGTGACCTTTGTTGTAAGCTGTGATACTGGGTCAAAGTAAAGGACAGCTCACCTATGATACTGACTACATTCAAACACCCTGGACTAACAAGAACAGCTCATTGATCGAGATACCAGAAGGCAGCTGATGCCATGGGGTTATATCCCAAAATGTACATGGGTCAGTATGACTCAGCAATGGAAGAGTCATTAGCAGAAGAGCACAGGACTGGTCTTCGATTATTCGAAATGACAAGACTACAGATGTAGGTTTATACCAAAGATAAACACAAAATGCTCGAGTAACTCAGCGGGTCAGGCAGCATCTCTGGAGAAAAAGGAATAGGCGATGGTTCGGGTCGAGACCCTTCTTCAGACTGAGAGTCAGGGGGAGGGAAACGAGAGAAATAAGGTGAAGGAAGAAATTGCAGATGCTGGTTTACACTGAAGATCGACACAAAATACTGGAGTAACTCAGTGGGACTGGCAGCATCTCTGGAGAAAAGGTCTGAAGAAGGGTCTCGACCCCAAACGTCACCCATTCCTTCCCTCCAGAGATGCTGCCTGACCTGCTGAGTCACTCTAGCATTTTATGTCTATCTTCGATATAGGTGATTGTTGCTGATTTTTTATCCTTTTTCCTCCTGGTCCCTCTCCCCTATCTCTCCGTCTCGCTCACCGTCTCTCTATCCCCCTGCATCTCTCCCCTCTCTAATTTTCTCTCTCTCTCTCATTCCTTCTCTCTCTGCCTCCCTGTCCCCTTGTGCCTCTCTCTCTCTCTGTCCCCTTGCCTGCCTCTGTCCCTTTGCCTGCCTCTCTCCCCCTTACCTCTCTCTCCCCTTACCTCTCTTTGCCCCTTGCCTCTCTCTCTCTGACCCCTTGCCTCTCTCTCTCTCTCTACCCTTGTGTCCCCTTACCCCCTCTCTCTCCCTCTCTCTGTGTCCCCTTGCCTCTCTCTCCCCTTGCCCCCTCTCCCCTTGCCCCCTCTCTCTCCCTCTGTGTCCCCTTGCCTCTCTCTCCCTCTCTGTGTCCCCTTGCCCCCTCTCTCTCCCTCTCTGTGTCCCCTTGCCTCTCTCTCCCCTTGCCCCCTCTCTCTCCCTCTCTGTGTCCCCTTGCCTCTCTCTCCCCTTGCCCACTCTCTCTCCCTCTCTCTCCCCTTGCCCACTCTCTCTCCCTCTCTCTGTGTCCCCTTGCCTCTCTCTCCCCTTGCCCTCTCCCTCTGTGTCCCCTTGCCTCTCTCTCCCTCTCTCTGTATCCCCTTGCTCTTCTCTCTGTGTCCCCTTGCCTGCCTCTCTCCCCCCCCTTGCCTCTCTCTCCCCTTGCCCCCCTCTCTCTCCCTCTCTCTGTGTCCCCTTGCCTCTCTCTCTGTGTCCCCTTGCTCCTCTCTCTCCCTCCCTCTCTCCCTCCTTCCCCTTGCGTCTCTCTGTCCTCTTGCCTCTCTCTCCCCTCCCCCCTCTTTATCCCCTCCCCCCGCCCGTCTCTCTCTCTCTGGTCCTAGGCCCCGCGCTGCGGTTCCAGCCGCTGAATCCCCGCTCATAGCCGGGGGTTGGGGTTGGGTGTTGGGTGGGGCGGCTACTCCCTGCCCCTGACACAGGCCGGCCCCCCCCCCCCCCGCCGGTGACTGTGAGCCGAGCCGGCGCCATTTACCGGTGCGCTCCCTCCCCCTCCCCCTCCCTGGGCCCGAGGCCGCGACCCGACCCTCGCCGCCCTCTCCTCCCCAACCCCCCCCCCGCCGCCGCCGCCGCCGCCGCCGCCTCACCTCCAGGTCCCAGTCGGCGGACTCGAGGTAGAAGCGGGCCCGCTCCTCCTCGGCGCCCGTCACCGTCACGAACTCGCGGATGGCTTCCTGCTCGGGCCGCGCCATGTCCCTGTGGCGGCGCGGCGGTGCCCTTCCCTCCCTGCTCCCCCCTGCTCCTGTAGCGCCCAACAAACGTTCCGCCACAACAAACGTTCCTCCCCTTCCTCCCTCCCCCTCCCCTCCTCCTCCCCCCCCCTCCCCCTCCCCTCTCCCCCCCCTCCCCCTCCCCTCTCCCTCCCCCTCCCCTCACCTCTCCCGTCACCCTCCCCTCCCCTCTCACTTCCCCTCCTCCCCTCCTCCCTCCGCCTCCTTCCCACCTCTCTTCTCTCTCTCTCTCTCCTCCCTCCCCCCCTCTCTCCCTCCCCCTTCCCTCCCCCTCCCTCTCTCTCTCTCTCTCTCTCTCTCCTCCCTCCCCCTCTCTCCCTCCCACCCTCCTCAACCACCCACCCCCCTCCCACCACCTCCCTCCCCCCTCCCTCCTCCCCCTCCCCCCTCCCCCTCCTCCCTCCCACCCCCTCCTCCACCTCCCTCCCCCCTCCCCTCCTCCACCACCCCCCCACACTCTCACTCCTCTCTCACTCACTCCTCACTCCACCCCCTCCCCCCCTCACCCCACCACCACATCCCCTCCCCCCTCTCCCCTCCCCCTCTCCCCCTCCCCCATCCCCTCTCCCCCTCCCCCCCTCTCCCATCCCCCCTCCCCCCCTTCCCCCCCCTCCCCTCCCCCCCCCCCCACACCCCACCCCCCCCACACCCCACCCCCCTCCCCCTCCCCCCCTTCTCTCCCTCCCCCCTTCTCCCCCTCCCCCCCCTCCCCTCCCCCCCCCCTCACCCCACTCCCCACACCCCTCCCCCACTCCCTTCCACCCTCTCCCCTCCCCCCCCTCTCCCCTCCCCCCTCACCCACTCCCCCACCCCTCTCCCCCCCCACCTCTCCCTCCCTCCCCTCCCCTCCCCCACCCCCCACTCCCCTCCCCCATCTCCCTCTCCCCTCCCCCCTATCCCTCTTCCCTCCCCCTATCCCCCACTCCTCACCCCTCCTCCTCTCCCCCTCTCAACTCCCACCCCCCTCTTCTCCCTCCCCCCCTACTTCTCCCCTCCCCCCCCTCTTCTCCCCACCCCCCCTCTACTCCCCTCCCCCCTCTTCTCCCCTCCCCCCTCTTCTCCCACCCCCCCCTCTTCTCCCCTCCCCCCTCTTCTCCCCTCCCCCCCTTCTCCCCTCCCCCCTCATCTCCCTCCCCCCCTCATCTCCCCTCCCCCCTCATTCCCCCTCCCCCCTCATCTCTCCCCTCCCCTCTTCTCCCCCTCCCCCCTCTTCTCCCCTCCCCCCTCTTCTCCCTCCCCCCTCTTCTCCCCTCCCCCCCTCTTCTCCCCTCCCCCCCTCTTCTCTTCTCCCCTCCCCCCCCTCTTCTCCCCCCCCCACCTTCTCCCCCCCCCACTCTTCTCCCCTCCCCCCTCTTCTCCCCTCCCCCCCTCTTCTCCCCCCCCTCTTCTCCCCCCCTCTTCTCCCCCCCCCCTCTTCTCCCCCCCCCCCTCTTCTCCCCCCCCCCCCCTCTTCTCCCCCCCCCCTCTTCTTCTCCCCTCCCTCTTCTTCTCCCCCCTCTCTCCCCTCCCCCTCTCTCCCCTCCCCCCTCTCTCCCCTCCCCCCCTCTTCTCCCCTCCCCCCCTCTTCTCCCCTCCCCCCCTCTTCTCCCCTCCCCCCCTCTTCTCCCCTCCCCCCCTCTTCTCCCCTCCCCCCCTCTTCTCCCCCCTCTTCTCCCCCCTCTTCTCCCCCCCTCTTCTCCCCCCCCTCTTCTCCCCCCTCTTCTCCCCCCCCTCTTCTCCCCCCCCCTCTTCTCCCCCCCCCCTCTTCTCCCCCCCCCCTCTTCTCCCCTCCCCCCCTCTTCTCCCCTCCCCCCCTCTTCTCCCCCCCTCTTCTCCCCTCCCCCCTCTTCTCCCCTCCCCCCTCTTCTCCCCCTCCCCCCTCTTCTCCCTCCCCCTCTCCTCCCTCCTCCCCCTCTCTCTCCTCCCCCCTCCCCCTCTCTCTCCTCCCCCTCCCCCTCCCCCTCCCCCTCCCCCTCCCCCTCCCCCTCTCTCTCCTCCCCCTCCCCCTCCCCCTCTCTCTCCTCCCCCCTCCCCCTCTCTCTCCTCCCCCTCCCCCTCTCTCTCCTCCCCCCTCCCCCTCTCTCTCCTCCCCCTCTCTCTCCTCCCCCCTCCCCCTCTCTCTCCTCCCCCCTCCCCCTCTCTCTCCTCCCCCTCCCCCTCTCTCTCCTCCCCCCTCCCCCTCTCTCTCCTCCCCCCTCTCTCTCCTCCCTCCCAATTAGTCATTTAAGCTTATCCTTTGCACTTGACGTGCCAGGATTCAAGTTCAGACTTGACCTTGTAGAAATAAAGCGTAATGCATGTGGATTGTTAACTACCTTCAACTTGTAACTCTTAAAAGTTTAAATGATATGAGCCAGCAGCTTGGACTATATCAAACCACATTTCAGAAATGTTGGCGTTTGTGGTAAATTTTGAAAACCTTTAAAATCTTATGTGGAATGGATGGAGAGGCCACAGCCTCAGAATTAAAGGACATTCCTTTAGGAAGGAGATGAGAAAGAACTTCTTCAGTCAGAGGGTGGTGAATCTGTGGAATTCATTGCCACAGATGGCTCAGGAGGCCAAGTCAATGGATAGATTCTTGATTAGTACAGGCAAAGATAGATTCTCGATTAGTACGGGCGTTGGGTTATGGAGAGAAGGCAGGAGAATGGGGTTAAGAGCGAAAGATAGATCAGCCATGATTGAATGGCAGATAAACTTGATGGACGGAATGGCCTCATTCTGATCCTATGGCTTATGAATTTATGAGATATTTGTTAGAGAAAAGAAAATTGTTGAAATTGAGTTTGTTTGGTCAAATGTTGTCCTTGCTCACAACCAAGTAATGCATGATAGAGTTAAGCCACTTTAGCATGTGTCAGAATAAAATGTGTTCATTCAATTGGGTTGTAGACAGATGTCAGTATCACTTCAATGCAGCACTTTATGAGGGTTTATGAGATACAGCGTGGAAACAGACCCTTCAGTCCACCGACCATCGATCACCCATTCACACTCGTTCCACGTTATCCCACTTTCATATCCATTCTCGACACGAGGGGCAATTTCTGTTTTACTGAGGCCAAATGACCTGTAAACACACACCCTTGTGATAAAATGAAAAGTGACAAGATAAAACTAAAGATGTGGATCTGATGATACACTAGCATTCTCTTCATCTAATGTAGAAACAAGGAACTGCAGATGCTGATTTACCAAAAAAAACTACACAAAGCACTGGAGTAACTCAGTGGGTCAGGCAGCAGCCCAGGAGAACGTGGATAGGTGACGTTTCGGGTCAGGACCATTAGGAAAGATCCCGACCTGAAACGTCAGCTATCCATGTTCTCCAAGGATGTTGTCTGATCCGCTGAGTTACTCCAGCACTATGTGTCTTTTTTTTCTCTTCATCTAATCTAGATAGAGGCAAAAGCAAAAACATTGTACGTACATGATAGTAATCTAAAATAAAGGTGCACCACTGTTTTTCCGGTGCCCTTTGTTCCAGAGCCTTCCAATTTTGCCAGACCACGTAATGATAATTCAACAATACACCTCTGACCCACTAATTTTACCTCTCCCATGTCTCTAAAGCACCAAGGACTGCTAGAAAGCAGAGGGTGGCACGGTGGCATAGCGGTAGAGTTGCTGCCTTACAGTGGCAGGTCCCCGGGACCCAGGTTCGATCCTGACTACGGGTGCTGTCTGTACAGAGTTTGGACGTTCTCCTCGTGACCTGCGAGGGTTTTCTCCACGGTCTTCAGTTTCCTCCCACGCTCCAAAGACGTACAGGTTTGTAAGTTAATTGACTCGGTATAAATGTAAATTGGCCCTGTTGTGTGTGTGGGATAACGTTAGTATGTGGGGATCGCTGGTGAGTGCGGACTCGGTGGGTTGAAGGGCCTGTTCCCGCACTGTGTCTCTAAAGTAAACTAAACTAAACTAAAACTAAAGGAATTAACATTTAACAAAGAAGTAAACACAGCACTTTCAGGCCGGAGGCACACGTTCCAAAAGAGAGTGCTCCACACGCAACGCACTCATAATTTTGTCCGGATTAAAGGAGGTCCCGAACCATCAGTTACATGGTGGACCTGTTAAAAATGAAGAAGCACTGAGGAGAGGTCTTGGAGTTCAGAAGGTGAACCTCTCATTTAGATTTAGATTTAGAGATACAGTGCGGAAACAGGCCCTTCGGCCCACCGAATCCGCGCCACCCAGCGATCCCCACACATTAACACTATCCAGCACACACTGGGGACAATTTTTACATATTACCCAGTCAATTAACCTACAAACCTGTACGTCTTTGGAGTGTGGGAGGAAACCGAAGATCTCGGAGAAAACCCGCGCAGGTCACGGGGAGGACGTACAAACTCCGTACAGTACAGCGCCCGTAGTCAGGATTGAACCTGAGTCTCCGGTACTGCATTCGCTGTAAGACAGCAACTCTACCGCTGCGCCACCGTGCCGCTAAATGGGATAGTTTAGAAGAATGAAGGGGGACCTCATTGAAACGTACAGAACAGTGAAAGGCTTGGATAGAGTGGATGTGGAGAGGATATTTCCACTAGTGGGAGAGTCTAGAACTAGAGGTCACAGCCTCAGAATTAAAGGACGTTCTTTTAGGAAGGAGATTAGGAGAAATTTCTTTAGTCAGAGGGTGGTGAATCTGTGGGATTCTTCGCCACGGAAGGCTGCAGAGGCCAAGTCAGTGGATATTTTTAAGGCAGAGATAGGTAGATTCTTGATCAGAGATGTCAGAGGTTATGGGGAGAAGGCAGGAGAATGGGGTTAGGAGGGAGAGTCATGATTGAATGGCGGAGTAGACTTGATGGGCCAAATGGCCTAATCCTATTCCTTATGACCTTGTGGTATCCAGTCCCTGACCTACCCCTGTAGCCCCAGAACGAATGTGGTCGGTCCTGTGAAGTTTCTGATCTATGAAAGCACCCCTTCCCCACCCCATCAGTAGGTCACACAGCAAATGATGCAGATTAATCATCTTCATCCATAACTGGAAACAGAACAGTCAGGGGTGAGACAGTGTATGTGGGAAGGAGCAAAAGTGAGGCCTGCAGTAGGGTGGGGCCCAGGAGTGACTTCATGGTGGAACTGAGTCAAGCAGCATCAAGAAAAACAATCCAATCGATGAAGTCATACCTTGCACAAAAGTAAATGTTTTTGTGTTTAAACATCTCAGCCTGAGGATATAACTGCAGGATTTTGTCAAATTAATAACTCAGGCTGAATTAGTAACAATAATTAGCAGGGGTGGGGATTTTGTAACGTGTAAGGAGCTGTAGACGCTGGTGTACACCGAAGATAGACACAAAAAGCTGGAGTAACTCAGCGGAACAGGCAACATTTCTGGAGAGAAGGAATGGCCGGCGTTTCAGGTCGAGACCTTGGCCGGCGTTTCAGGTCGAGACCTTCCTGTACGGTCTCGACCTGAAACGTCAGCCTTTCCTTCTCTCCAGAGATGCAGCCTATCCCGCCCGGTTAGTTACTCCAGCATGTTGTGTCTACTGGTGTGATGTGTTTCTGGGTAATATTATAGGGTGGGTTTGATGAGGCAAACCGCTCTGCTGGATGCTGACCTCTGCAGCTGTCTAATCGCTGCACGAACAGCAGCTTCCAGTTTACAGTGGTCATCCATTGCCATTCTGGACTATAGCCACCGCCCGCGCAAAGCAGCGATTCATTCACTCAAATGTTTGCTTTGCTTTTGCATCGGCGACAATCCAAGAATGATTGAGGATTCCAAGAATGAGCGGCACGGTGGCGCAGCGGTAGAGTTGCTGCCTTACAGCGAATGCAGCGCCTGAGACTCAGGTTCGATCCTGACTACGGGCGCCGTCTGTACGAAGTTTGTACGATCTCCCCGTGACCTGCATGGGTTTTCTCCGAGGTCTTCGGTTTCCTCCCACACTCCAAAGACGTGCAGGTTTGTAGGTTAATTGACTGGGCAAAATGTTTTTTAAAAATTGTCCCTAGTGTGTGTAGGATAGTGTTAATGTGCGGGGATCGCTGGGCGGCGCGTGGACTCGGTGGGCCGAAGGGCCTGTTTCCGCGCTGTATCTCTAAATCTAAAAAAAAAATCTAAAAATCTAAAATAACTCATGGTTTGGTAAGTGCGACATATTCCCGATTGAGGAGCAGCTCCGGTACAGGTTACAATGCAAAAGAAAATCGTCACGATCTCGCTCACTCGCTCACTGAGGCACAAAGCAATAAAACCTACAAACCCATCGTAGTTTTGTACAAGTTAACCATGAACGCACCTAATTAATATTTTTTAAAGCAGCATTTTCTTACCTCGAAGAAGCAAAACTGGAAAATACGGATGAATCGCAGGTCTGCATACGCGCGGCAGCTCAGCCGGCAAGAATGTTTAGCTCTTGCGACCTATGACCCGCGCATGCACAGGTCGAGATACCGAACTCGCTTATTGGCCTGCGTAAGTCGCCCCTCGTGTGTAAGCAGTGGCCGAGAAAGGGGGATCTAGTGTGAATGGGGTGATCGAGGTTGGCGTGCACTCAGTGGGCCAGAAGGCCTGTTAGCATGCTGTACAGTATCTTTTAATCAGAAACTTTGGGTAGGTACTAATACTTTTCTAAACAGGATTAAACTAGTGTGTCGGCCAATATTAAAAAGTGAAAGTTTTTAACCATAAAACAAATATGGTGGCGTGTTCAGCCTCACGTTAAGTTGGGAAGGGTGAGAGTAATGATTTCACTGAGGCTAGTTTAGAGAATATTTATTAAACAAAAAATAGTCTGTGAGCCAAATGACATACTCCTTATTTGCAGCTATATCTATTAAACAAAAGCCAGTCTAAGTCTAGTAAGCCGAATGACATCCTGTTTATTTCCAAAGCTCGGTGCCGTGGGCTAATTCGGATAGGCCAGCTAATTCAACCGGAAATGAAGACTGCAAGACTGTGACAAAGCAATTGGCAAGAGACCAGATAAAGTAGGCGAGTGGAGAAGATAGGGTGGGGCTGGGATTACAGTATTATTCAGGACGGGTTCCTGCAATATGAAAGGAAGATGACTTTGTAAAAGCCATGTGTGACAAATGATGATGTGGCATTGAGTATGAATACAATACAAAGCATTATCTCAGCTGCTGAAGTCGTCACAGAGCTAAGTGTATACAGTAAAACACAAGGTCAGGCAATATCTCTGGAGGGCATGGATAGGTGATGTTTCTGGTCGGGTCCCTTCTTTAGACATGCACCTGTGCGCGCGTGTGTGTGTGTCTGAAGAAGGGTCCCGACCTGAAAGTGGGATAACAGAACTAGTGTGATCAGGTAATCGACGGTCAGTGTGGGCTGAAAGGCCTGTTTCCATGTTGTACCAATAAATCATGCAGTATCATTTATTCATTGGCATAAGTGCAGTGATCTGTATATGGACATGTTCAGCAGAGTTTGCCATTGTGCTAGACGACTTGGTTTAATGTGCTATTGACAGCACAAGAAATCTGTTGAAATCTATCAGGTGGCACAGTGTTGCTGCTTTACAGCACCAGAGACTCGGGTCCGATCCGGACTACAGGTGCTGTCTGTACAGAGTTCGTACGTTCTCCCTGTGGCCACGTGGGCTTTCTCCAAATGCTCCAGTTACCTCCCACATCCCAAAGACTTGAAGGTTGCTAGGTTAATTGGCTTCTGTAAATTGCCCCTAGTGTGTCAGATGCAAAATGGGGATAACATAGAACTGGTGTACATTGGTCAGTGTGGACTCTGTGGGCTGAAGGGCCTGTTTTCACGCTGTATTTCCAAACTAAACCGTGAGGAGGAAAATAAATTGGAGTCATCCCTTGTTGTTTAGGTTCTGCTACCCCCACTTAGGTTTTATATTACCAAATTATATTGAGTACATATAGGAAAAGTGCTGTTAGGTTTCAATACTAATTAATTATCCAGAGTATTCAATGGATCCAAACTCCCTATGTAGAATTGAATTTGTAATTATTCCATAGCTGGTATTGTATACTCTTGATATACGAGCTGTTTCACTCTGGTATAATCAACTAGTACTCATTGGGAGGTGTAGGTAAAGTTCAGTTCTTTGCTTGTAGTTTATGGTGAACGTCTGTCCCGCCAGCAGGACCCAAAAAGTAAATTTTCTTTAGTAGAACGGAGTTTGTACGTTCTCCCCGTGACCTGCGTGGGTTTTCTCCGAGATCTTCGGTTTCCTCCCACACTCCAAAGACGTACAGGTATGTAGGTTAATTGGCTGGGCAAATGTAGACATTGTCCCTAGTGGGTGTAGGATAGTGTTAGTGTGCGGGGATCGCTGGGCGGCGCGGACCCGGTGGGCCGAAGGACCTGTTTCTGCGCTGAATCTCTAAATCTAAAAGAATCTAAAATCTAAAAAAAATCTAAATCTAAAATGCGGATTCCCCCCTGCTGTCATAGATGGATCCTTCACCAGTATCTCCTCTATGTACCGTATTTTTTCTCTTGTTCCCCCTCAAGGAGAGTCCCCTGGTCCTTACCGTTCACCTCACCAGCCTCTGCTTCCAGCACATCATTCTCTGACATTGCCACCATCTTCGGCGTAGATGTGCCTAGAGCAATCACTGTGATGGCTGTTTGTGTAAAAATTGTATCTGTGTGTCCTGTGCTTTTTGTTGTCTACTGCCGGACCCTGACGTGAGAGGACGCTGGCGCTGTTTATTCGCCGCTTCTCCGTTAGGATAGTTTGTCTGTTTGTTTTTATGTTATGATTGTTCTTGTAAAGCGCTTTGAGCTCCTGGTAAGGCGCTATATAAAATAAATGCTTATTATTATTATTATTATTATAATCCCATCACCAGTCACATCCTCCCATCCCAACCCCTTTCTGCCTTCCAAGGAGTTGCAGGAAGAGCAGACACTGTTATTTCCACAACTCCTTGGTTCGCTTATCCCTTCCCACTCAAGGGGTCCCTCCCCGGATATTTTCTCCTGCAACTGCAAGAGATTAACATCTGTCCCGATACCTCCCTCCCCCCCCCCCTCACATCTATCTCGGGACCCCAGCAGTCCTTCCAGCCGAAGACAGGGATTCACATGTACCTCCTCTACTGTATCTAGTGTTCCTGAGGTGGGGGGGTACATTAACGAGGCCAAGCGTAGGCTACACAACTATTTTTGCCAAACATTTAACATATAACATATAACAACTACAGCATGGAAACAGGCCTGTCCGGCCCTACCAGTCCACGCCGACCATTCTCCCTGACCTAGTCTCATCTACCTGCACTCAGACCATAACCCTCCAATCCCCTCCTATCCATATACCTATCCAATTTACTCTTAAATAATAAAATCGAGCCAGCCTCCACCACTTCCACCGGAAGCCCATTCCATACAGCCACAACCCTCTGAGTAAAGAAGTTCCCCCTCATGTTACCCCTAAACCTTTGTCCCTCAATTCTGAAGCTATGTCCCCTTGTTGGAATCTTCCCCACTCTCAAAGGGAAAAGCCTACCCACGTCAACTCTGTCCATCCCTCTCAAAATCTAAAAAACCTCTATCAAGTCCCCCCTCAACCTTCTACGCTCCAAAGAATAAAGACCCAACCTATTCAACCTCTCTCTGTAGCCTAAGTGCTGAAACCCAGGCAACATTCTAGTAAATCTCCTCTGTACCCTCTCCATTTTGTCGACATCCTTCCTATAATTTGGCGACCAGAACTGCACACCATACTCCAGATTCGGCCTCACCAATGCCCTGTGCAAGTCCACCAAGGCCTGCTGGATCCCCAGGTTGCCAACCATTTTAACCCCCTTTCCCACACTGACCTTTCCGTACTGGGTGTCCTCCATTGCCAAAATGAGGCCACGTGCAAACTGGGGGAACAGCACCTGATTGAGCCTGGGTGGCTTACAGCCCAGCGGTATGAACATTGAATTCTCCAATCTTGGACAACTAACCCCCACCTCCAACTCCATTCTCTTCGCTGTGTCCCACCTGAATTCGTACTCATTTCTCCCTCCCTCCCATTGTCTATATTCCTTCCTCAGGCTTCACATCTTCTATCCTAATATCATGATCTCACACTTTCTCCTCCCCCACCCCCCCAAAAATCAATGACCTTGGCCAACCATCTTGCTAATCAAAGCCCCTCCATTACCTGTAAACATCTATCACTTATTTGGCTTTGTCCTGCCCCAACTCTTTCCTCCCCCCCCCCCCCACATTACATTTAGTCTGAACAAGGATCCCAACCCAAAACGTGACCCATGTAATGTTCTCCAGAGATGCAGCAGCCTGACTCACTGAGTTACTCCAGGACTTTGTGTCTTGTGTTTACCTCCAAGGCTAATTACCCAATACCAGCTTTTCATTAAAAATATAAATTTTCAAACTGCCGTGGCAGAGTTTTAAACTCATTGCCTCTAGAATTATCAATCCAGCCACTTGGTATCTTCAGTTTTTGTTTAAAAGCCGTCACTTTAAAACAATTGGTAGTACTTTATTGACCAATATAAAGTAGATTCAAACTGGTGGCTGAATGAAATTGGACGTAGTATAAATTATTGATTATAATTCTGACAACCAACTTTCTTTACACTGAATATTACATCCACTCTAGCGGCAAGATACAACAATATTGTATTTTCATGCTCATAGCTATCGGCTTTTAATTAAAGTAGCAAAACATTCCAATTGTAGTCTTTTAAAGTCCATAACAGTCAAAGGTTCTGCATTAAGAAAATGAGATACTGACAAGATAAATACAGCATGTGACAGAACAGACGTAATACAGATAACTTTTATCTCCAGATAAAAGTACATTTGCTACCAGATAAAGTGTAATACTAATTATCTTAAGTTTGAAACACAGCAAATCAGCGTCTAAAATAGAAATGATATTCTTATTTAGGACAGCCTTCACCAAGATGACAAGTTTATACCCACGGTTTATCCTGTCTTTTCTCTGAAATGTCAATGGCCTGCTGTATATTTTAGATAGTATTTTGTTTACTACCGTTATGCATCATAACTTGGTAAACTTATACAGATTTGTCCCATTTGTTGTTCAAAAGTTGATCTCTGAAGATCTTCGGCTTTCGTTATAAAAAATCACGCAAGTCATTCCGTTTCTCTCAACAGACTTAAAACATATCAAAATGGTGGTTAAAGTTTTTTAAAATTGTGCATTCTTTTTCACAGTTTACACAAGGACAGCCCTTTAAGTTTTATTAAAAAAAAAGTCTTTAAAGATCAGCAGTCAGTGGCAGTAACGAACGCAAGTTAAATTGTCACATTTCCCCAATGAAGTGGCAAATCCTACATCAAAGATAAGATCGTGAAGACTCAGTTTCAGCCGCTCCTGTTGTCCTGGTATCTCCTGCCTTATACGGGTGACACCCTCTGGGACTCCTTTGCTTCTCTGCAGCTGTACAGCCACTTAATGACTCTGGCATTGCGTTCAATGATGGAGATCCCATAGGGGATGCGTTCACTTGGCTTCTCCTCGATGGCATTGCTGTACTGGGAGCGCTCGTACTCCGAGCTCAGGTTGCTCGCACTGTGGAGCTTGAGGGACACGATGTCGGAGCTGGCTCTGGCCAAGCACTCCATCCCTACATTCTCCAGCTCCTCGGGGTCCAGGCCGCAGTAGTTGAAGAAGCGCTCCAGGTTGGCACTGACCCGCGAATAGCGGTCGCTCAGGTCGGACTTGGACCGGTGCAGGGAGAGCTGCTGCCTCCCTGGGTGAGGCAGCTCGGGGTGAAGTCCCCATGACGAGCCCCTGGAGCTGGCGGAGGACAGAAGTCTCGACTTGGACAGGGACGGGCAGGGTGGAGTCCGGACGCACCTGCTCACACTGGGGCGCACGTCAACGCGCCTGACCGCGGCGTTGTGAGCCGGCGCCAGGAGGGCGCTGCGTAGCTCCTTCCCACGGCCGTTCACCGGCTCCTTCCCGTGCTGGCTCCGTGCATTTCCAGAGCTGGGATTGCTCGCCTGTTGGACGATCGACTGCTTTGTTGCCGAGTTTGGTGTCTCACAGGCGAGGATCAGGTTTCTCAGAGTCTCCAGGTTCAGAGCTCCTCTCCAGTCCGCGTTCTCCACCCTGCCAGACCCAGCACCGCAGGTTTTCCTGGGGCTTTGCTGGGTCCTTCTGATGATCGGCAGCGGCACCGGCACCGGCACCGGCTCACTCGCCTTCACCGGCCCCTGCCGCGTACATGCTACCTGTTGACTCTTCACATACTTCAACTTGTCGGCCTCCAGCCTCTCCACGGCACTCGGCTTCTTGCTACTGCCCTCCAACTGCTTCCGAAAATAATCTGGTCCCTTGTTCAGAATCCGAAAAGGAATTGGAGCGGCAAAAGTAGAGGTACCGGAGACTTGTTGCAGCATTTCGTTTGCTCTTTCTGCTTCTTGTTATCAGGGTCAAGGCTTAGAATCCACTTGCACACATCATTCCTGGGACAATCCAATCAGCTAAATACATCAACAAAGTTCCCGTTTTGCAAATTACTTGTCAGATTCTAGGATCCGTTTGAAAGTTGCTTTTGCAGTCTTTGCGATTGCCTCCAGCCAGCAGGTATTTTCTGTAAAAGCATAAAGGAATATTAATATAAAATTTTAAACTTACAGTTCAGTTTATTGTCAAGAGTCCCGAGGTACAGTAAAAAGCTCTTTTGTTGCATGTTATCTAGTCAGCAGAAAGACAATACATTGTTATAATCGAGCCATTCACAGTGTATAAAGAAATAAATGTTGCTGGAGGAATAGAGATTTAAGAGTGTGGAGCGATGGTGAGAAGAGTTTGTAGATCTGCTTCTGTGGCCAACACGCAAATAGTCACCTGGGTTGGGCACCATCTTGGAACGGGAGATCTTAAATCTCTTAAAATAAAAAAACCTCCAGCAATGGGCACTTCTTGAGACACACGTTATCTACCACGAAGGGAACCCCACACACCTTCCCCAGATGCATTGCCAAACATGGATTACTCTACTGGCATCAATCTCCACTGTAACCAAGATCACATTATAAAGTTTGCAGAAGGGATGCATGGATTACATTGCTAGGGCAGGTTTAGAGGGATATATATGGGCCAAATGCAGGCAAGTGGTCGATTGGATGTGGAGAGGATGTTTCCACTAGTGGGAGAGCCTAGGGCCAGAGGATACAGCCTAGAATTAAAGGACGTACCTTTAGGAAGGAGGCGAGGAAGGAATTTATTTAGTCAGAGGGTGTTGAATCTGTGGAGTTCATTGCCACACAAGGCTGCGGAGCCCAAGTCGATGGATGTTTTTAAGGCAGAGATAGATTCTTGATTAGTACAGGTGTCAGGGGTTATGGGTGGGGAGAAGGCAGGAGAATGTGGTTAGGAGGGAGAAATAGATTGGCGATGAGTAGACTTGATGAGCCGAATGAAGTGGGACTGAAGTGGAAGTAGAAGGTACATGTTGGTCAGTGTGGGCAAGTCGGACTGAAGGGGCCCATTTCCAAACTGTATGTCTCCAAGGGTCCTAATCCAAAACATTACCTATCCATTCTCCCCACAATTGCTGTCTGACCCACCGAGTCCCTGCAGTACTTTGATTTTTGCTCAAGATTCCAGTATCTGCAGTTCCTTGTGTAGCACTTTCTCAAGTCATGCCATTGTTAACAAGGTGCAAATCAAAGTTATATGAACGTTTATAAGCACATGGCTTTTCCTATTCTTGGAACATTTGAAAGCATTGCACAAAAATGCAATAATTCTAATACACAATGATTAATGGCAAGTAGAAACACTGCTGTGAATTTAGACATAACAAGACACCATTAGCAACGCTGATACATTTAACCAGACAATCAGGTGTTGATGGTGTTTATCAAAATAAATTCAAGTATCCATGCTGTCTCTCGAAACTAAACATCTCTTTTGGGTTTGGGGATTATCATTAAACTTTTACCCAATGATCGTGGCGTTGTGTGCATGTTGCTCTCAAATATTGCTCTGCTCCTCGGATTACCAACAAGACTCACAGGTGGAGAAATGGAAAAGGCATCCCGAGCAAGCTTAGAAGACAGTTCAAACGACATTAGGTACATGGATGGAGAAGGTTCCGAAAGACATGCGCCAAAGAGGGCAAATGGGATTAACTCAGCTTGACATCTTTGTCAGCTTGGACCAAGATGGGCCAAAGAGCCTGTTTCTTTAGCCTTCACTTTAGAGATACAATGTGGAAACAGGCCCTTTGGCCCACCGAGTACATGCCAACCAGCGGTCACCCCTCCCACCAACATTCTCCTGCACACCATAGACAATAGGTGCAGGAGGAGGCCATTCGGCCCTTCGAGCCAGCACCGCCATTCAATGTGATCATGGCTGATCATTCTCAATCAGTACCCCGTTCCTGCCTTCTCCCCATATCCCCAAACTCCGCTATCCTTAAGAGCTCTATCTAGCTCTCTCTTGAATGCATTCAGAGAATTGGCCTCCACTGCCTTCGGAGGCAGAGAATTTCACAGATTCACAACTCTCTGACTGAAAAAGTTTTTCCTCATCTCAGTTCTAAATGGCCTACCCCTTATTCTTAAACTGTGGCCCCTTGTTCTGGACTCCCCCAACATTGGGAACATGTTTCCTGCCTCTAACGTGTCCAACCCCTTAATAATCTTATACGTTTAGATAAGATCTCCTCTCATCCTTCTAGATTCCAGTGTATACAAGCCTAGTCGCTCCAGTCTTTCAACATATGATAGTCCCGCCATTCCGGGAATTAACCTAGTAAACCTACGCTGCACGCCCTCAATAGCAAGAATATCCTTCCTCAAATTTGGAGACCAAAACTGCACACAGTACTCCAGGTGCGGTCTCACTAGGGCCCTGTACAACTGCAGAAGGACCTCTTTGTTCCTATACTCAACTCCTCTTGTTATGAAGGCCAACATTCCATTGGCTTTCTTCACTGCCTGCTGTACCTGCATGCTTCCTTTCAGTGACTGATGCACTAGGACACCCAGATCTCGTTGTACGTCCCCAATTTACAATTTTTTTAAACCAAAGCCAAATTAACCTACAAAGAAGTAAGTCTTTGGAGTGTGGGAGGAAACCAGGGCACCCGGAGAAAACCCATGCGGTCACGGGTGAGAATGTACAGACTCCACACAGACAGCACTCCTAGTCAGGATCGAACCTGGGCCTTCGGCGCTGCAAGGCAGCAACTCTACTGCCGCGCCACCGTGCCGCCGTGACCCACACAGGGCCAACACTCACTATAAAGTGTTGATGGGAGAATGGGTGCTGGCCAGAATGCCAGGAAATATCACTGCTCTGTGACTAGTGTTGCAGGATTTTTCATTAGCTTAACATCTCTCTTTAAAAAAAAACTTATAATACCTCTGGCAATGTTGCTGTTCCCACACGACAACACTCCAATATCAACCTCCGTTATGTGTTCAAGGTAGTGGAATGGGGTTTGAGCTTATAATTATCTGAGCCAGCAGGACAATGATATCTTTGACCTGAAGGAGAAACCTTAATGTTAGACATTAAGCACGAGTTTAAGAGCACATATTTTAGAATTCGATCCCACTACAGGATGAACACCCTGACAGGAGATCCTTGGGCTAATCGTTAGTTTGTTTGTGGCTTCTTTTATTTCGTTCACAGCGTATCTCATACTAGTTCAGAGGAGAATTTGAACACTCCTAAGTCCCGCTATGTTACCCCAGCATTTTGTGTCTAATCTTCGGTTTAATCCATCATCGGCAGTTCCAATCAACCGCCATTACCTCGACAGTTCCAATCAAACCTGACAACATTTCAGCAACTCTTGAGGGAGAAGCATAAAGGAAAGATGTGAAAATACCTCTCATGTGCCCAAGGAGATAACAGGAAAATGTAAAAAGATACCGTTGTGCACGATAAAAGCTCTTTTGATCCTCCATATCCACTGAACAAAAGGAAGGAGGGTAAAACAAGACGAAAGAGGAATTACCCCAGTGAATAACGTTGCAAATAAATAATTCATGTAACACGACATTCTATTTAGGTAGCTCAGTGCAGTCTGCAAAGTGACAATCTCAAGATTACTTACTGAAAGAAAACATTCCCAACTAATTGTCTGCAACCAGCTGGAAAATAAACATTATTGCAAAAAATATCACTCACGCTAATTCTACTGCAGCTCGTTCCAGCTAGTGCTTCAATTCACTGCTGCATAAATAAATATTATAGGCATTAAAGAAGAATGTGACCCTTTCTGGAGGCCGCCATAACAAGACCAAACGTTCTCACCAACTGGAGAGTGGCACGGTGGTGCAGCAGTAGTGTTGCCGCCTTACAACGCCAGAGACCCCAAGTTCAATCCCGAATATGGGTGCTCTCTGTACGGAGTTGATACGTTCTCCCTGTGACTGCCTGGGTTTTCCCCGGTTGCTCCAGTCTCCCACACTCCAAAGGTTTGTAGGTTAATTGGCTTTGATAAAGATTGTGAATTGTCTCTGGTGTGTAGGATAGTGCTCGTGTGCGGGGTGATCGCTAGTCGTTGCAGACTCGGTGGGCCAAAGGGCTATTTCCACACTGTATCTCTGAACTCTAAACCAATAGAACCAGTTACAGGTTCCTTTCGAGACTGACAATGTTGCACCTTGATTGGGTATTCTAAATGAAACCAATCTTAAACGTAAACCTCAGGAAGACATCTACGTTTATACATCTGTCTGCAATCGCACTTGAAGATGAATGACAAAATCCAACGAACTTTATAATATTTAAAAATCAAACAGCGTATTAACTGCCTCCCTTACGGCCACTGATACTGCAGTCAGGTGCAAAGATGACTGCTTGCCAAAGGTGTCCTATTTCCAGTCTTCTGAAACCAGCATCTGCAGTGACGTGCCCATTTGGCATGTGTTCCTTGTTGATTAAATCCAAGCATTGGTAAAGGCCTCAGATTGTGGTCAGAGTTGCATCATATCATTGGCTTCATGTCTCTTTAGGGGAAAATTTAAAAGATATTCCCACTACATAAAAAGACAACTCATGCCACATTACCATTTTGAATTTTGTTATTTTACTTCTAGTTAAAATTTGATTAATTGGATCATCGTCAAAGAGTCCTACAGCATGGAAACAGGCCCTCCAGCCCAACTTGCCCACACCGGCCAACATGCCCCAGCTACACTAGTCCCCACCTGCCTGCGTTTGGCCCATACCCATCTAAACTAATATTGGGGGCGTGGCTGTGTTCTGCAGCTGCGGCTCACCGGCAGTCTCTCTGTCTTTTTTTTTGTTTTTTGTCTATTGTCATCGTTTAATGTACGTTTTGTTCTATCTTTAACTCTGTGTATGTGGGGGGGTGGTGGGGGGAAACCTTTTTTTTCTAATCTCTTCCTCAACGGAGATGCGACCTTTACCGTGTCGTATCTCCGTTCGCGCTACGGCCTAACATCGTGGAGTCGGCGGCCTCCAGCTGGGATCGACCTTGAAGACTCCGGTCGCAGGGCCTGGACTTACCATCTTGGAGGCTTCGGCCGTGGGCCCTGCAGACCGCAACATCGGGAGTTCGCAGGTCCCTGGCTGGCGACCGGTTTTTGGGAGCTCCAGCCGTAGCAGCTTCGACTGCCCCGAAGCGCGAGGTACGATCGACCCGCTCGCAGGCCCTTCATCACCCTGCGTGGCTCGGCCGCAGCACTTTCCATCGCCCGGTGGGGGCTCAGGACTTTCATCGGCCTGCTCGGCTCGGCCCTGGGACTTTCCATCGCCCGGTGGGGGCTTCAAAAAGTTGGGAGCCTCGATCACCTCGTGGCATCACGGGAGAAGAATGAGGAGGAGATAAGACTTTGCCTTCCATCACAGTGAGGGTGTGCCTAGAGCAATCACTGTGATGGCTGTTTGTGTAAAAATTGTATCTGTGTGTCCTGTGCTTTTTGTTGTCTACTGCCGGACCCTGACGTGAGAGGACGCTGGCGTTGTTTATTCGCCGCTTTTCCGTTAGGATAGTTTGTCTGTTTGTTTTTATGTTGATTGTTTTTGTAAAGCGCTTTGAGCACCCGATAAGGCGCTATATAAAATAAATGAATTATTATTATTATTATTATCTTTGATCAAACCCTCTCCTTCGACAAACACATCAAACACATCACAAAGACAGCCTTCTTCCACCTCAAAAACATCACCCCTCATCAATTTTCTGAAGGTGCAGAAAATGCTTTCCTATCTTTTCTATACTTCTGGAATACAATTTGAATTTTATTTGAATTTCTGTTAAACGGCATCGCCTCTCTTTAATTGCAGGCTTTGTTTACTTTCTTTGGAATGTTGAACTATTTTAGGGTTTTTTTTTTTGGCAACAGGTTTATTTTCCTTTCTTTTTCTTTAATCTTTATTACCTTTCGCTTTCTTTTTATGTTATGACTATGAACTGTCTTCAGTTGAACTACAAACTTTGTTTCTTTTTCCAACTAGCATTACAGTTATTAATTTATTAAAACATTTGTTAATATTATATTAATGTGTATTGCATTTATGGGCCTTTAAATGCTTCAAGTGAGAATTTCATTATTCTGTTGTCGTTACGAATGATGATTACACACTCAACATATTCTGAGCACTTGATATTAAGCGCTTTCTATGTACAAAATAATTCAACTTGGCCTGTAGAGACAAGCAAATTAATACAAAATTACTCATCCAACCATCAAACAGTTGCCGAATACAGTCTGCTCAGATCCACCATTAACTCATCGAACAAAGTTTTGTAACCATAGATTTTGATTTTTAATACACTTGAAGTTAATTGTAGGAACTCCAAGATCGATACATTGTCTGCTATTTACGATATACATTAATGACTTAGATGAAGGGATTAAAAGTACCATTAGCAAATTTGCAGATGATACTAAGCTGGGGGGTAGTGTGAATTGTGAGGAAGATGCAATAAGGCTGCAGGGTGACTTGGACAGGTTGTGTGAGTGGGCGGATTACATGGCAGATGCAGTTTAATGTAGATAAGTGTGAGGTTATTCACTTTGGAAGTAAGAATGGAAAGGCAGATTATTATCTGAATGGTGTCAAGTTAGGAAGAGGGGATGTTCAACGAGATCTGGGTGTCCTAGTGCATCAGTCACTGAAAGGAAGCATGCAGGTACAGCAGGCAGTGAAGAAAGCCAATGGAATGTTGGCCTTCATAACAAGAGGAGTTGAGTATAGGAGCAAAGAGGTCCTTCTGCAGTTGTACCGGGCCCTGGTGAGACCGCACCTGGAGTACTGTGTGCAGTTTTGGTCTCCAAATTTGAGGAAGGATATTCTTGCTATTGAGGGCGTGCAGCGTAGGTTCACTAGGTTAATTCCCGGAATGGCGGGACTGTCGTATGTTGAAAGGCTGGAGCAATTAGGCTTGTATACACTGGAATTTAGAAGGATGAGGGGGATCTTATTGAAACATATAAGATAATTAGGGGATTGGACACATTAGAGGCAGGAAACATGTTCCCAATGTTGGGGGAGTCCAGAACAAGGGGCCACAGTTTAAGAATAAGGGGTAGGCCATTTAGAACGGAGATGAGGAAGAACTTTTTCAGTCAGAGAGTGGTGAAGGTGTGGAATTCTCTGCCTCAGAAGGCAGTGGAGGCCAGTTCGTTGGATGCTTTCAAGAGAGAGCTGGATAGAGCTCTTAAGGATAGCGGAGTGAGGGGGTATGGGGAGAAGGCAGGAACGGGGTACTGATTGAGAGTGATCAGCCATGATCGCATTGAATGGCGGTGCTGGCTCGAAGGGCTGAATGGCCTACTCCTGCACCTATTGTCTATTGTCTATTTCAACAACCACTCCTTGCACCACTTCTGTCCATTTCTGATCAGTTCCTGTATAAATGTAACCGAGTCAGACTAAATGACTAATTGACATTTTGCACGTGAAAGAGTCAACTCTTAATTGTGCTATCACATGGCCCTTCTGTCCACCGAGTCTGCAACGACCAGCGATCCCCACACACCAACACTATCCTACACAGACTAGGGACTATTTACATTTATACCAAGCCAATTAACCTGCAAACCTCGAATGTGAGAGGAAACCGAAGACCCGTGCAGGTCACAGGGAGAACGTACAAACTCTGTACAGACAGCACCCGTAGTCAGGATCGAACCCAGGTCTCTGGTGGCGTAAGGCAGCAACACTACTACTGCGCCACAGTGTTTATCCATTTATATTTCTAAATACTTTTTTTCCCCCTCCCAACACTACAACATGCTGGTATTTACTTAAGCTTTTCCAATCCCTGTTGTAGTTTTACTTTCTGGTCATACGAAACCCTGTTTTCCAGAAATGATCTCATTGTACATTTAAAAACAAATCAATCTCCACTGTAGAAAGATAAATGGACTTTCCAAACATACGTAGATTTTCAATGATTTGTTCACAGATCTCACTCACAATGCTATTGATATTTTTTCACGGGTTCACTGATTATCTGTTTCTAGTCAGTGACTGCGTCTGTTCCTCCATCTGCCAGATCGTTCCCTCAGGGGTTTTCCTCGTGGCAACTAATTGTTTAGGGAAAATTGCCACATCCTTTTTAAATATTTGTTCTTTTTGAAAGAGATGCAAGCACATTTTTGTTTTAAGCTAGTGATTGCAACAGCTTACGTTTAGACCCAAATTCACTGAAGTTCAAAATACTGGTGCGGTGCTGGAAATGGTAGACACAAAATGCTGGAGTAACTCAGCGGGTCAGGCAGCATCTCAGGAGAAAAGGAATAGGTAGGGAAAAAAACTGCAGATGCTGGTTTAAATCGAAGGTAGACACAATCAGCCATGTTCACATTGAATGGCGGTGCTGGCTCGAAGGGCCGAATAGCCTCCTCCTGCACCTATTGTCTATTAAAATGCTGGAGTAACTCAGCGGGTCAGGCAGCATCTCAGGAGAGAAGGAATGGGTGACATTTCGGGTCGAGACCCTTTTTCAGACTGATGTCAGGAGAGGGGGCGGGACAAAGATGGGATGCAGTCGGAGACAGGATGACTAGTAGGAGAATTGGGAAGGGAGAGAGGATGGAGAGGGGAAGCAGGGGCTACCTGAAGTGGGAGAAGTCAATGTTCAAACCGCTGGGGTGTAAGCTGCCCAAGCGAAATACGAGGTGCTGTTCCTCCAATTTGCGCTGGGCCTCACTCTGACAATGGAGGAGGCCCAGGACAGAAAGGTCAGATTGGGAATGGGAGGGGGAGTTGAAGTGCTGAGCCACCGGGAGATCAGGTTGGTTGAGACGTACTGAGCGGTGGTGTCAGGGGAGAGGGAAACTAGACTAACTGGTTAGTCTTCCCACTGAAAGCACACAGCGCCAGGAGAGGAGCAGCACACAGCGCCAGGAGAGGAGCAGCACACAGCGCCAGGAGAGGAGCAGCACACAGCGCCAGGAGAGGAGCAGCACACAAAGCCACAGACACAGTGATGCATCTGGTCGAGCAGCAGCCTCACAGCACAAGAGACCCTGGTTCCCCTCCTCTTTCTGCATTCCCTCCGTAACTCCCTGGTCCACTCGTCCCTTCCTACCCAAACCACCCCAACCCCGGGCACTTTCCCCTGCAACCGCACGAGATGCAACACCTGTCCCTTTACCTCCCCCCTCGACTCCATCCAAGGAGCCAAACAGTCTTTCCAGGTGTGACAGAGGTTCACCTGCACCTCCTCCAACCTCATCTATTGTATCCGTTGCTCTAGATGTCAACTTCTTTACATCGGCGAGACCAAACGCAGACTCGCCGATCGTTTCGCTCAACACCTTCGCTCAGTCCACCTTAACCAACCTGATTTCCCGGTGGCCGAGCACTTCAACTCCCCCTCCCACTCCTACCCAGTCTGATCTTTCTGTCATGGGCCTCTTCCAGTGCCATAGTGAGGCCCACCGGAAATTGGAGGAACAGCACCTCATATTTCGCTTGGGCAGCTTGCAGCCCAGCGGTATGAACATTGACTTCTCCAACTTAGGATAGTTCCTCTGTCCCTCTCTTCCCCTCCCCCTTCCCAGTTCTCCCTCTATCTTCCTGTCTCCACCTATATCCTTCCTTTGTCCCGCCCCCCTGACATCAGTCTGAAGAAGGGTCTCGACCCGAAACGCCACCCATTCCTTCTCTCCTGAGATGCTGCCTGACCTGCTGAGTTACTCCAGCATTTTGTGATTCCTTAGGTTTACAAGTTAATTGGCCTCTGTAAATCCTCCTTGTCTGTAGGAAGTTGTCCAACATAGAAATAGTGCGACAGGCCTGGTAACGTTTGTAACCAGAATGGTGACGTTTCAAGTCGAGATCCTTCTTCAGACCAATGTCAGGGAGATACAGAGATAAGGAAGTGTACAGTTGTACAGGGCCCTAGTGATACCGCACCTGGAGTACTGTGTGCAGTTTTGGTCTCCAAATTTGAGGACGGATATTCTTGCTATTGAGGGCGTGCAGCGTAGGTTTACTAGGTTAATTCCCGGAATGGCGGGACTGTCGTATGTTGAAAGACTGGAGCGACTAGGCTTGTATACACTGGAATTTAGAAGGATGAGAGGGGATCTTATCGAAACATATAAGATTATTATACACGTTAGAGGCAGGAAACATGTTCCCAATGTTGGGGGAGTCCAGAACCAAGGGCCACAGTTTAAGAATAAGGGGTAGGCCATTTAGAACGGAGATGAGGAAAACCTTTTCAGTCAGAGAGTTGTAAATCTGTGGAATTCTCTGCCTCAGAAGGCAGTGGAGGCCAATTCTGTGAACGCATTCAAGAGAGAGCTAGATAGAGCTCTTAAGGATTGCAGAGTCTGGGGGTATGGGGAGAAGGCAGGGACGGGGTACTGATTGAGAATGATCAGCCATGATCACATTGAATGGCGGTGCTGGCTCGAAGGGCCGAATGGCTTACTCCTGCACCTATTGTCTATTCAAGTGTAAGATGTGAAAATAGGACAAAGGGAATGGAGATCAAGGAACATATAGAATAGCATAGAGTTGGAGAGCAGCAGGAATCACAGAGGGGGAGCAGCGAGAATGGATATTGCTGCACTCTCGTCAGAGAGAGGAGGAGATAAACCTTGAGGAGATTTTGCAGAGGATCAGACGAAATGTGCAAGAAGGAACTGCAGATGCTGGTTTAAACTGAAGATAGGCATAAAATGCTAGAGTAACTTAGCGGGTCAGGTAGCAGAGTTACTGCAGCATTTTGTGTCTGTCTTCAAGTCAAGTCAAGTCAAGTCAAATTTATTTGTCACATACACATACTCGATGCGCAGTGAAATGAAAGTGGCAATGCCTGCGGGTTGTGCACAAAAATAATTACAGTTACAGCATATAAATAAAGTTAATAAGTTACTAAACATAGCACAAAAAGTGTCGACAAAAATTTAGTCTCTGGGGTTATCAAAGTTGACAGTCCTGATGGCCTGTGGGAAGAAGCTCCGTCTCATCCTCTCCGTTTTCACAGCGTGACAGCGGAGGCGTTTGCCTGACCGTAGCATCTGGAACAGTCCGTTACTGGGGTGGCAGGGGTCCCTCATGATCTTGCTTGCTCTGGATCTGCACCTCCTGATGTATAGGTCCTGCAGGGGGACGAGTGTAGTTCCCATGGTGCGTTCTGCCGAACGCACTATTCTCTGCAGGGCCATCCTGTCCTGGGCAGAGCTGTTCCCAAACCAGACTGTAATGTTGCCGGACAGGATGCTCTCTACAGCCCCAGAGTAGAAGCAATGGAGGATCCTCAGCGACACTCTGAATTTCCTCAGTTGTCTAAGGTAGGCGCTGCTTAGCCTTACCCACCAGTGCGGCAATGTGCGTTCAGTTTAAACCAGCATCTGCAGTTACTTCTTGCGCACTCAGTGGGCTGAAGGGCTCATTTCCATGCGGCACATTGCAAACTATACACAACACAGCTAGACATGGGATGTTGATACCAAATCTGACTCGCGTTTTTCAACCAACACCCCAGACATCTGCCATGACATTGTGTTTCAATTTCCCACACCAGATGCCCTGGAGCCCATCAAACTGCGTCAGTTAACTGATCCCAAATTACAGGGAGTTTTTGCAGCAGAGTTCACTACCTGGTGAACAGTGACACCACCTCTGCTCATGTTGTACAAGATCTTACCGCAAACAAGATCACCAAAATAGGGAACAACAAAGGGGACTTCCATCCTTTTGGTGTTCTATGAAGGCTGCCAGAGATAAGTGTTTAATTCTAGTTCACACTATTTGATATTCCTGCAGAAACCACAGCATTAAAGAATCAGCAGTCACCTAGATTCTAGGGTGACTGCTGATTCTTTAAAGCCGAGGTCCAAATCTTGCATCTTAGACAATAGACAATAGGTGCAGGAGTAGGCCATTCGGCCCTTCGAGCCAGCACCGCCATTCAATGTGATCATGGCTGATCAGTCTCAATCAGTACCCCATTCCTGCCTTCTCCCCATACCCCCTGACTCCACTATCCTTAAGAGCTCTATCTAGCTCTCTTTTGAATGCATTCAGATAATTGGTCTCCACTGCCTTCTGGGGCAGAGAATTCCACAGATTTACAGCTTCCTTGCTCCTCATTAAAATCACCGATTTTCTTTTAAAAGCCACAGACAGATGTCCACCAATAATGCAGAATCACTCATGTCTTCATGAATATCTACACAGATATCTTCGTCAGGTTTTCTGAGCGGAGGACGAGGGGTGATCTTATGGAGGTGCACAAAATCATGAAGGGAATAGTTAGGGTGAACTTAGTCTTTAAGCCAGAGTAGGGGAACCAAGAACCAGAGGACATGGGTTTAAAGTGAAAGGGGAAAGATATAACAGGAACCCGAGGGATAATCTTTTCCTCCCACACAGAGGGTGGTGTGTATATGAAACAAACTGCCGGAAGGGGTAGTTGGGGCAGGTACTATAACAACATTTAAAAGACATTTGCACAGGTACATGAATGTGAAAGGTTTCGAAGGATATGGCTCAAAGGAAGGCAAATGGGACTCATGTAGATGGGGCATCTAAGTTCATTTTAGGAGCAGAATCAGGCCATTCACCTCATGAAGTCTACTCCCAGCATTCAATCATGGATGATCTATCTTTTCCTCTCAACCCCATTCTCCTGGCGTTTCCCCATAGCTCCTGACATGGGCAAGCTGGGTTGGCATGGGCAAGTGGGGCCGAAGGGCCGGTACAATAGACAATAGGTGCAGGAGGAGGCCATTCGGCCCTTCGAGCCAGCACCGCCATTCAATGTGATCATGGCTGATCATTCTCAATCGGCACCCCGTTCCTGCCTTCTCCCCATACCCCCTGACGCCGCTATCCTCAAGAGCTCTATCTAGCTCTCTCTTGAATGCATTCAGAGAATTGGCCTCCACTGCCTTCTGAGGCAGAGAATTCCACAGATTCACAACTCTCTGACTGAAAAAGTTTTTCCTCATCTCAGTTCTAAATGGCCTACCCCTTGTTCTTAAACTGTGGCCCCTTGTACAACTATGGCTTGTGGCAAACTGGTGAAGCCAAGCTTCCTAGTTTAAATCTAGGCCAACAATTTGGAATATCGGTATTTATCCCTTTCCTGCATGAGCAAAAACCATAACTGTTTATTTATTCAAAACCCTCCATGTCCCACTAGGTCCCACTAGAGTGCTGCTAAATGTAGCCATTCTGAATCTGTTCACACGAAAGTCTTAAATAATTTACAATCACACCAATAGTTGCTTTAATCTAGGCCAATCTGCAGACCAAGTGATAATGTGAATACATTAAAGGTTAAGGAACTCATTCATATGAGGTTCACCATTAGAATTAACACCATGAACTCAGTGACCCAAGATTCCAGAGGTGACCTGCAACCCTTCTGATAACTGGAGATATTCCAGGATATTCACTGCAACAGATCCCTGCTAGTTTTAACTGCTCACAACTAGCCCTCTATAAACAAAGAGCGAGAAGCATTTTGTATTAATGTTTCTTCTCAAAGAAGTGGACCGTGTTAAAAAAAAAAGTGCACATTGACATCAATTTTTGATAGCAAGTCCAACCGAGATAGTTAGTTAGTCATCTACCAAAGATTTGATACACAAGGACAGACACAAAGTGCTGGAGTAACTCAGCAGGTCAGGCAGTATCGCTGGAGAACAAGGGTAGGTGACGTTTCTGGTCGGGACCCTTCAACAATCAAAGATGTGGTCCTTATGTTGTAATAAACACACTAAATATACTGCAGTTTCTTTACTGAGCAAATGTTTTGATGTCCACTGATCTCTTCTAGTTGCAATTATTCACAAAATGCTGGAGTAACTCAGCGGGTCAGGCAGCTTCTCAGGAGAGAAGGAATGGGCGACGTTTCGGGTCGAGACCCTTCTCAGTCTGAAGAAGGGTCTCGACCCGAAATGTCACCCATTCCTTCTCTCCTGAGATGCTGCCTGACCTGCTGAGTTACTCCAGCATTTTGTGAATAAATACCTTCGATTTGTACCAGCATCTGCAGTTATTTTCTTATTCTTCTAGTTGCAATATACTAGTTTACTGTAGGATTTGAAAGCAGCATGTTTGGTGGAAATATCCTTACTGTTACTCCACGTTTCAATGAAATCTGCCTCCACCCCCATCCCAGGTGCGGTGAAGGAGGCAGATACAAGAGTCAAGAGTGTTTTATTGTCATATGTCCCTGATAGAACAATGAAATTCTTACTTGCTGCAGCACAACAGAATATGCAAACACAGCACACTGTAAACAATATGATAAATGAGAGAGAAAAGGTTCAGTGTGTATGTATGTATACACACACACATACTCACAAGTACACACAAATCTATATCTATATACACACACATATATACACATACACGCCTACCGATGTACACAAAAACAATCATTAGTAGTGCAATAATAATAGTCGATTGTAGTTCAGAGCTTATTTGAGGTTGTAGTGTTTCTTTTAGATTTTTAGATTTTAGAGATACAGCGCGGAAACAGGCCCTTCGGCCCACCGAGTTCGTGCCGCCCAGTGATCCCCGCACATTAACACTATCCTACACACACTAGGGACAATTTTTACACTTGCCCAGCCAATTAACCTACATACCTGGAGTGTGGGAGGAAACCGAAGATCTCGGAGAAAACCCACGCAGGTCACGGGGAGAACGTACAAACTCCGTACAGACGGCGCCCGTAGTCAGGATCGAACCTGAGTCTCCGGCGCTGCATTCGCTGTAAGGCAGCAACTCTACCGCTGCGCCACCGTTCTTGGTTCTTGGTCCTCCAAAATATTCCAAATGGAATTTAAACTGGAGGTTTAAGCCGGATGGCTGTAGGGAAGAAGCCGTTCCTGAACCTGGACGTGACAGTTTACATGGCTTTTAGATAGGCACTTAGATACACAATGGATGGCTGGATATGTATCACGTGTGGACAGAGGAGATTAGTTTAACTTGGCACCTTGTTCAACATGGACATTGTGGGCCGAAGGGCCTGTTAATGTACTGTATTGTTCTAGGTTGTTTTAAAAAAAAAAAATAGATTTGGGTCTGGCATCCTTAGAAAATTCTCCAATAGATCAATTGGTCAACGTCAGACACACGAAGCTGGAGTAACTCAGCGGGACAGACTGCGTCTTTGAGAGAAGGAATGGACGACTTTTCAGGTCAAGACCCTTCTTCGGTCTCAGTCACCCATTCCTTCTCTCCAGAGATGCCGCCTGTCCCGCTGAGTTACTCCAGCATTTTCTGTCTATCTTCGGTGTAAACCAGCATCTGCAGTTCCTTCCTGCACACTGAGTCAATGTCATTCTTTCATATCTGTTACATCTGTCAGAATATTTTGGCTTCATGAAGAACTCGCTGTTCTATTTGCACAAGATGCAATCAAACATTTTGCAGTACTGCTGGAGGGCAGTCGTTGGTGTCCAGTGGACTGACTGGCTGAAGGCTCAGCTACAGCCTGCCTGCACACCCAGCCTGCTCACCCAGCTACAGCCTGCCTGCTCATCCAGCCTGCTCACCCAGCTACAGCCTGCCTGCTCACCCAGCTACAGCCTGCCTGCTCACCCTGCCTGCTCACCCTGCCTGCTCACCCAGCTACAGCCTGCCTGCTCACCCTGCCTGCTCACCCAGCTACAGCCTGCCTGCTCACCCTGCCTGCTCACCCAGCTACAGCCTGCCTGCTCACCCTGCCTGCACACCCAGCCTGCCCACCCAGCTACAGCCTGCAAGCTAGAAATTGCCAGTGGCCGTATCATTTGCTTCATAGCCGTTTGATTGAAAGATTTGATAGCAAGAAACTGCAGATGCTGGTTCACACCAAGGTAGACGCAAAGTGTTGGGAAGGAACTGCAGATGCTGGTTTATACCAGAGATAGACAAAGTGCTAGAGAAACTCAGTGGGTCAGGCAGCATCCATGGAGAAAAAAAACCCAGGACAGGTGACGTTTGGGGTGTGGAGCATTCTTCAGACCGACATCTCAGAGATGCTGCCTGACCCGCTGAGTTACTCCAGGACCTTGTGTCCATCTTCGATAGATTTGGTCCACTTTTTGAACGACCTGAGTTCACGGCTCCTTCAAGAAAAAAAACCCTCCAAAATCCCAACTCACTCCCTAACTCACTCCCTAACTCACTCCCTAACTCACTCACTCCCTAACTAACTAACTAACTAACTAACTAACTAACTAACTAACTAACTAACTAACTAACTAACTAACTAACTAACTATCTCTCTCTCTCTCTCTCTCTCTCTCTCTCTCTCTCTCTCTCTCTCTCTCTCTCTCTCTCTCTCTCTCTCTCTCTCTCTCTCTCTCTCTCTCTCTCTCTCTCTCTCTCTCTCTCCCCCTCTCCCCCTCTCTCTCTCCCCCTCTCTCTCTCTGCCTCTCCCCCTCTCTCTCTCCCCCTCTCTCTCTCTCTCTGCCTCTCCCCCTCTCTCTCTCCCCCTCTCTCTCTCTCTGGATGATGGTGTTTTAAGGCTCCACATTAAATTGCAAACACAAACAAGAAGCCCAGTCTCAGGTCGGGCTGTCTGTTGAACTTGCCCTTGACAGCTCTCGCCGTTCGAGCTCAATGCAGCTGTGGGATAAAGCAGAGGGAAACGTTTCACCTGCGCACCAGGTAAGACTTGAAATAACGAATGAAAATGGGCGTCCTGTTCCACTGCACCCAGGACACAAGGAAGAACAAAGAAGGTAGATGAAGGCACGGTTTGGTTGAAGCCTCCCACAGGTAAAACAGCCCACCCAATGCTCAATGTCCCGGGGTGGACGAACAAACAAATAACTAGCAGGACGAGGCGCAGAAGGAAGATACACCTGGAGAGCCAGTCAGTACTCGCGGTGCAAGGAGACCAGGAGAACAAGATTGGGGAAAGACTGATGCATCAAAGCAAAGGGGACGACTGCTTTATAAAAGTACCACAGGGGGCTTGTACAGCAGAGTGTGAACTTGGTGATCACCCCACCCCCCCCTCATACAAACATACCTGCAACAGATTTGTTGTCCCCCCCACCCCACCCCACCCCACCCCCCACCACAGGTGAAACTACAGCGTGACACCTCACCTGTAACAGAGTCCCTTCCTCTCGCACTTTGCCACAGTGAAGCTCTGGAGGTCTGGTCTGGTCTGGGCTGGGCTGGGCTGGTCTGGTCTGGTCTGGGCTGGGCTGGGCTGGGCTGGTCTGCCACAAGCACAAGACGATCAAGCAGTGAGCCAGGCGAGGTGAGACTAGACTGGACTGGGCTGCCCTTCTATATGCTGCTCACCACTCGCCCCACAAAGAACTCGTTTCCTGATCATTTGTGGGAGGAGACAGCAAACCCAGCAGGATTTAACCCCTTCCTTTATTTTATTTTTTTCTCGCCGCCTGTCTGGTTTGAATGTGCAAATATGTGTGAGAGAGAGAGAGAGAGAGAGAGAGAGAGAGAGAGAGAGAGAGAGAGAGAAAGGGGGAGAGAGACAGAGAGAGACAGACAGACACAGAGAGAGAAAGAGACAGAGGGGGAGAGAGAGAGAGAGAGAGAGAGAGAGAGAGAGAGAGAGAGAGAGAGAGAGAGAAAGGGGGAGAGAGACAGAGAGAGACAGACAGACACAGAGAGAGAAAGAGACAGAGAGAGAGAGAGAGAGAGACACACAGGGGAGAAAGAGACAGAGACAGAGACAGAGAGAGAGAGAGAGAGAGAGAGAGAGAGTTGCCTGTGTTTTACAGGTATCTCCTGTCAGCCTCCCCTCCCAGCCCAGTCTAGGTGGGCAAGTGCCAAATACTGTCAGTTGTATCAAAGTTAAGGTTGAGCACACAAAGGGGTCGGTCGGGGTGGAGAGGGGAACACTTTCTTTGCTTCCCTCCCTCCTTTTTCCCCTCTCTCTTTGTTTCCAGTTTTACCCGCCAGTTCCTAAGATCAGTTTCCGATTTATTTCACTTTCCTCAATCCCCCCCTTATTCTCACTCTCCCCCCCCCCCCCCATAAAATCCAGCAGACTGACCAAGAGTGGGCAGTGGTAATTGGCAAACTATTTATTCATGGCATTTATTTATGGTGGCGCGGTGGCGTAGCGGTAGAACTGCTGCCTCACAGCGCCAGAGACCCGGGTTCGATCCCGACTGCGGGCGCTGTCTGTACGAAGTTTGTTTGTACCTTCTCCCCCGTGACCTGCGTGGGTTTTCTCCGAGATCTTCGGTTTCCCCCCCACACTCCAAAGACGTAGGTTAATTGGTTTTGGTAAAATTGTAATTTTTTGTCTCAAGTGTGTGAAGGATGGCGTTATTAGTGTGCGGGGATCGCTGGTCGGTGCGGACTCGATGGGCCGAAAGGACTGTTTCCGTGCTGTATCTCTGCACTAACTCAACTACATTTAGTTGTAGGTTCCAAGCGGATTCTATCTGTGGCGCAGTTGACCACAGTCAGGTCCCCCCCCCCACCCACCCCCAGCAACACAAACATCTGGAAGAACTCAGCTGGTCAGGCAGCATCTGACCCTAAGGGTCTCGACCCGAAACGTCACCCATTCCTTCTCTCCTGAGATGCTGCCTGACCTGCTGAGTTACTCCAGCATTTTGTGAAATAAATACCTTCGATTTGTACCAGCATCTGCAGTTATTTTCTTACAACATCTGGAAGAAGGTATCTGACAACAAATTTAATCCTGGGAAGCTATCAAACTGGTTGAGGAGATGGAAGCTGGGTTTTCTGAAGACCAAAAGCCAAGTTTAGCCCGGTCCAAATGTAGTACAGAAACACCCCCTCTTTTTAAAGGCTTTTTTTAAAAAAAAAGTGCTTTATAAGGAGCCTTTAAAAAGTGGACACGAAATGCTGGAGTAACTCAGAGAGTCGGGGACCATCCCTCGAGAAAAGGAATTGGTGGCGTTTCGGGTCGAGATCCTTCTCGAAAAGTGGAAGCAGATTTGAGTATTCAGTTGACACATTAGACTGCAGATGCTGCCATCTTTTTAAAAAAGAATGTGATTTAAATTTTTTTAAATTTAATTAATTACAGTGCATATAAACAACAACAGTAAACACCACCCCTCCCTTCCCTACATAATAATGAAAACAAGCAAACAAAAACAAAGAAATAAATAAAAACTAAGCAGTTACAACTGAATGGATTAGGTCTCTTTTCTCTAGATAAGAGATGATCTGATAGAGCTGTTGGGGGGGGGGAAGAAAGCTGGAAGAGAGGAGAGGCGGGACAAAGCGTGGCAGATAATAGATTGATACAGGTGAGGGGGAGGGGGGTGGGCTGTTAAGCAAATGGTGGACAAAGATAATGAGGTCCATGCACATATTGATATTCCAGAACACAATTGAAATAGCAGGATAGCTCAATTCCACTACCCATTCATCTGAAACAGGACCTGTACACCATTTGTTTTTCCATTTCATTCAAGGTTTTAATATCTATGAAAACATATCTGATCGTACAAATAGGAGGAGTCGCATTCTTTAATGCAATAGAAATTCCCAGGGGAACAGCTTGTTTGAATAAAACAAAGCTAGAGCAAAAGATTAAGACCATCATGGGGCTTTGATGTCCATTTCTGAATGGCCTACTCCTGCACCTATTGTCTTGCTATTGAGGGCATGCAGCGTAGGTTTACTAGGTTAATTCCTGGAATGGCGGGACTGTCATATGTTGAAAGACTGGAGCGACTAGATTTGTATACACTGGAATTTAGAAGGATGAGAGGAGATCTTATCGAAACGTATAAAATTATTAAGGGGTTGGACATGTTAGAGGCAGGAAACATGTTCCCAATGTTGGGGGAGTCCAGAACCAGGGGCCACAGTTTAAGAATAAGGGGTAGGCCATTTAGAACAGAGATGAGGAAAAACTTTTTTAGTCAGAGAGTTGTGAATCTGTGGAATTCTCTGCCTCAGAGGGCAGTGGAGGCCAATTCTCTGAATACATTCAAGAGAGAGCTAGATAGAGCTCTTAAGGATAGCGGAGCCAGGGGGTATGGGGAGAAGGCAGGAACGGGGTACTGATTGAGAATGACCAGCCATGATCACATTGAATGGCGGTGCTAGCTCGAAGGGCCGAATGGCCTACTCCTGCACCTATTGTCTTGCTATTGAGGGCGTGCAGCGTAGGTTTACTAGGTTAATTCCTGGAATGGCGGGACTGTCATATGTTGAAAGACTGGAGCGACTAGATTTGTATACACTGGAATTTAGAAGGATGAGAGGAGATCTTATCGAAACGTATAAAATTATTAAGGGGTTGGACATGTTAGAGGCAGGAAACATGTTCCCAATGTTGGGGGAGTCCAGAACCAGGGGCCACAGTTTAAGAATAAGGGGTAGGCCATTTAGAACAGAGATGAGGAAAAACTTTTTTAGTCAGAGAGTTGTGAATCTGTGGAATTCTCTGCCTCAGAGGGCAGTGGAGGCCAATTCTCTGAATACATTCAAGAGAGAGCTAGATAGAGCTCTTAAGGATAGCGGAGCCAGGGGGTATGGGGAGAAGGCAGGAACGGGGTACTGATTGAGAATGACCAGCCATGATCACATTGAATGGCGGTGCTAGCTCGAAGGGCCGAATGGCCTACTCCTGCACCTATTGTCTTGCTATTGAGGGCATGCAGCGTAGGTTTACTAGGTTAATTCCTGGAATGGCGGGACTGTCATATGTTGAAAGACTGGAGCGACTAGATTTGTATACACTGGAATTTAGAAGGATGAGAGGAGATCTTATCGAAACGTATAAAATTATTAAGGGGTTGGACATGTTAGAGGCAGGAAACATGTTCCCAATGTTGGGGGAGTCCAGAACCAGGGGCCACAGTTTAAGAATAAGGGGTAGGCCATTTAGAACAGAGATGAGGAAAAACTTTTTTAGTCAGAGAGTTGTGAATCTGTGGAATTCTCTGCCTCAGAGGGCAGTGGAGGCCAATTCTCTGAATACATTCAAGAGAGAGCTAGATAGAGCTCTTAAGGATAGCGGAGCCAGGGGGTATGGGGAGAAGGCAGGAACGGGGTACTGATTGAGAATGACCAGCCATGATCACATTGAATGGCGGTGCTAGCTCGAAGGGCCGAATGGCCTACTCCTGCACCTATTGTCTTGCTATTGAGGGCGTGCAGCGTAGGTTTACTAGGTTAATTGCTGGAATGGCGGGACTGTCATATGTTGAAAGACTGGAGCGACTAGATTTGTATACACTGGAATTTAGAAGGATGAGAGGAGATCTTATCGAAACGTATAAAATTATTAAGGGGTTGGACATGTTAGAGGCAGGAAACATGTTCCCAATGTTGGGGGAGTCCAGAATCAGGGGCCACAGTTTAAGAATAAGGGGTAGGCCATTTAGAACAGAGATGAGGAAAAACGTTTTTAGTCAGAGAGTTGTGAATCTGTGGCATTCTCTGCCTCAGAGGGCAGTGGAGGCCAATTCTCTGAATACATTCAAGAGAGAGCTAGATAGAGCTCTTAAGGATAGCGGAGCCAGGGGGTATGGGGAGAAGGCAGGAACGGGGTACTGATTGAGAATGACCAGCCATGATCACATTGAATGGCGGTGCTAGCTCGAAGGGCCGAATGGCCTACTCCTGCACCTATTGTCTTGCTATTGAGGGCGTGCAGCGTAGGTTTACTAGGTTAATTCCTGGAATGGCGGGACTGTCATATGTTGAAAGACTGGAGCGACTAGATTTGTATACACTGGAATTTAGAAGGATGAGAGGAGATCTTATCGAAACGTATAAAATTATTAAGGGGTTGGACATGTTAGAGGCAGGAAACATGTTCCCAATGTTGGGGGAGTCCAGAACCAGGGGCCACAGTTTAAGAATAAGGGGTAGGCCATTTAGAACAGAGATGAGGAAAAACTTTTTTAGTCAGAGAGTTGTGAATCTGTGGAATTCTCTGCCTCAGAGGGCAGTGGAGGCCAATTCTCTGAATACATTCAAGAGAGAGCTAGATAGAGCTCTTAAGGATAGCGGAGCCAGGGGGTATGGGGAGAAGGCAGGAACGGGGTACTGATTGAGAATGACCAGCCATGATCACATTGAATGGCGGTGCTAGCTCGAAGGGCCGAATGGCCTACTCCTGCACCTATTGTCTTGCTATTGAGGGCATGCAGCGTAGGTTTACTAGGTTAATTCCTGGAATGGCGGGACTGTCATATGTTGAAAGACTGGAGCGACTAGATTTGTATACACTGGAATTTAGAAGGATGAGAGGAGATCTTATCGAAACGTATAAAATTATTAAGGGGTTGGACATGTTAGAGGCAGGAAACATGTTCCCAATGTTGGGGGAGTCCAGAATCAGGGGCCACAGTTTAAGAATAAGGGGTAGGCCATTTAGAACAGAGATGAGGAAAAACTTTTTTAGTCAGAGAGTTGTGAATCTGTGGCATTCTCTGCCTCAGAGGGCAGTGGAGGCCAATTCTCTGAATACATTCAAGAGAGAGCTAGATAGAGCTCTTAAGGATAGCGGAGCCAGGGGGTATGGGGAGAAGGCAGGAACGGGGTACTGATTGAGAATGACCAGCCATGATCACATTGAATGGCGGTGCTAGCTCGAAGGGCCGAATGGCCTACTCCTGCACCTATTGTCTTGCTATTGAGGGCGTGCAGCGTAGGTTTACTAGGTTAATTCCTGGAATGGCGGGACTGTCATATGTTGAAAGACTGGAGCGACTAGATTTGTATACACTGGAATTTAGAAGGATGAGAGGAGATCTTATCGAAACGTATAAAATTATTAAGGGGTTGGACATGTTAGAGGCAGGAAACATGTTCCCAATGTTGGGGGAGTCCAGAACCAGGGGCCACAGTTTAAGAATAAGGGGTAGGCCATTTAGAACAGAGATGAGGAAAAACTTTTTTAGTCAGAGAGTTGTGAATCTGTGGAATTCTCTGCCTCAGAGGGCAGTGGAGGCCAATTCTCTGAATACATTCAAGAGAGAGCTAGATAGAGCTCTTAAGGATAGCGGAGCCAGGGGGTATGGGGAGAAGGCAGGAACGGGGTACTGATTGAGAATGACCAGCCATGATCACATTGAATGGCGGTGCTAGCTCGAAGGGCCGAATGGCCTACTCCTGCACCTATTGTCTTGCTATTGAGGGCATGCAGCGTAGGTTTACTAGGTTAATTCCTGGAATGGCGGGACTGTCATATGTTGAAAGACTGGAGCGACTAGATTTGTATACACTGGAATTTAGAAGGATGAGAGGAGATCTTATCGAAACATATAAAATTATTAAGGGGTTGGACATGTTAGAGGCAGGAAACATGTTCCCAATGTTGGGGGAGTCCAGAACCAGGGGCCACAGTTTAAGAATAAGGGGTAGGCCATTTAGAACAGAGATGAGGAAAAACTTTTTTAGTCAGAGAGTTGTGAATCTGTGGAATTCTCTGCCTCAGAGGGCAGTGGAGGCCAATTCTCTGAATACATTCAAGAGAGAGCTAGATAGAGCTCTTAAGGATAGCGGAGCCAGGGGGTATGGGGAGAAGGCAGGAACGGGGTACTGATTGAGAATGACCAGCCATGATCACATTGAATGGCGGTGCTAGCTCGAAGGGCCGAATGGCCTACTCCTGCACCTATTGTCTTGCTATTGAGGGCATGCAGCGTAGGTTTACTAGGTTAATTCCTGGAATGGCGGGACTGTCATATGTTGAAAGACTGGAGCGACTAGATTTGTATACACTGGAATTTAGAAGGATGAGAGGAGATCTTATCGAAACGTATAAAATTATTAAGGGGTTGGACATGTTAGAGGCAGGAAACATGTTCCCAATGTTGGGGGAGTCCAGAACCAGGGGCCACAGTTTAAGAATAAGGGGTAGGCCATTTAGAACAGAGATGAGGAAAAACTTTTTTAGTCAGAGAGTTGTGAATCTGTGGAATTCTCTGCCTCAGAGGGCAGTGGAGGCCAATTCTCTGAATACATTCAAGAGAGAGCTAGATAGAGCTCTTAAGGATAGCGGAGCCAGGGGGTATGGGGAGAAGGCAGGAACGGGGTACTGATTGAGAATGATCAGCCATGATCACATTGAATGGCGGTGCTAGCTCGAAGGGCCGAATGGCCTACTCCTGCACCTATTGTCTTGCTATTGAGGGAGTGCAGCGTAAGTTTACTAGGTTAATTCCTGGAATGGCGGGACTGTCATATGTTGAAAGACTGGAGCGACTAGATTTGTATACACTGGAATTTAGAAGGATGAGAGGAGATCTTATCGAAACGTATAAAATTATTAAGGGGTTGGACATGTTAGAGGCAGGAAACATGTTCCCAATGTTGGGGGAGTCCAGAACCAGGGGCCACAGTTTAAGAATAAGGGGTAGGCCATTTAGAACAGAGATGAGGAAAAACTTTTTTAGTCAGAGAGTTGTGAATCTGTGGAATTCTCTGCCTCAGAGGGCAGTGGAGGCCAATTCTCTGAATACATTCAAGAGAGAGCTAGATAGAGCTCTTAAGGATAGCGGAGCCAGGGGGTATGGGGAGAAGGCAGGAACGGGGTACTGATTGAGAATGATCAGCCATGATCACATTGAATGGCGGTGCTGGCTCGAAGGGCCGAAAATGGCCTACTCCTGCACCTATTGTCTATTGTCTATTGTCTATTGTCTACACATAATTTTAAAAAACATAACTACAATGTGACAAAAAAAGACAAAAGCACAAAAACATGAGTCAAAGTAATTTTCACAAGTCAAATATTTTATGCAGCTTAACCTCAGAGTAGTGTAATCTGTGTATAACCTTGAATTGAATCAGTTGTAGCCTAGAATTAATAGAACAGGATTTAGATACTTTTCAGTTAACCTAAGTACAAAGATCTCAGCGGCTCAGGCAGCATCTGTGGAGGGAATAGACAGGCGACGTTTTGGTCCATTCCCTCCCCAGGTGCTGCCTGACCCGCTGAGTTTCTCCAGCACTTGGTGTTTTGAGTGCTTGGTCTACGCGTAAACAAAAGGGAAGCCCGATGTTGATCTTCTCCGGCTTAGTGATTTTAAAGGTGATTCACACACAAAAAAAGATCCTGCCCCACAACTCCCAGACAGTGTTTGTCACCTGGACATTTAACTGACGTGGAAATATCTTCTCTCATCCTTTATGAGTCATTGTCAGAGCTGCAAGCTGACGTACAGGAGACTGGTGAGTCAAATGCAAATCATGGAGTTCAAAACCAATACAGCTCCATTTGTGCCGGAGAAGCTCAGCGGATCAGGCAACATCTCTGGAGAATGTGGATAGGTGATGATTCGGGTCCAGACTCTTCTTCAGACTGATTGTAGAGGGAGGTGGGTGGGGGGGGAAAGAAAGCTGGAAGAGAGGAGAGGCGGGACAAAGCGTGGCAGATAATAGATTGATACAGGTGAGGGGGAGGGGGGTGGGCTGTTAAGCAAATGGTGGACAAAGATAATGAGGTCCATGCACATATTGATATTCCAGAACACAATTGAAATAGCAGGATAGCTCAATTCCACTACCCATTCATCTGAAACAGGACCTGTACACCATTTGTTTTTCCATTTCATTCAAGGTTTTAATATCTATGAAAACATATCTGATCGTACAAATAGGAGGAGTCGCATTCTTTAATGCAATAGAAATTCCCAGGGGAACAGCTTGTTTGAATAAAACAAAGCTAGAGCAAAAGATTAAGACCATCATGGGGCTTTGATGTCCATTTCTGAAGGCATGTTGACTTTACAAAGTCCAAGGGTTTATAATCATAGAGAACCATTTGTTAACGTAACTACAACCTTGGCAGCAAACCAACCTCCCTTCCATTGACTCCATTTACACCTCATGCTGCCTCGGCAAGGCCAGCAGCACAATCAAGGAAAGGGTCGCACCCTGGCCACTCCCTCTTCTCCCCTCTCCCACCGGACAAAATGTATAGAAGTGTGAAAGCGTAAAACCAGATGGCCCACTGCTGGCCCATGTAGTTGTGGGATCTGTCAGCATGGCAGGAGTATTGAGATAGTATCCAACTATTGTGAGGCAGCTGGTAGAGCTGCTGCCGCTCAGCTCCAGGGACCCGGGTTCGATCCTGACCTTGGGTGCTGTCTTTGTGGAGTTTGCACGTTCTCCCCGTGACCGCGTTGGTTTTTTTGTTTGTTTATTATATTATTATATATTCTGTTGTTCCAATTTAATTTATTTGTTCTGTCTGACAATAAAACACTCTTGGCTCTCTTGAAATGCTAAATATTTCTGTCTAACTTCTGATTATCCAATGTTGGGATGAGTTGGGATGTCCATCATAAATGATGAAAAAAATCTAAATATATCTCAGGTGTGATTCCGAGATATAGAACATTGGAGAGATTAGGGGGCATTCCCAAGGTAGGTGGGTTGCAACTACGGTTATGCATCACCGTGGGTATCCTCCGGGTGCTCACCGGTTTCCTCCCACATCCAAAAAACGTGCGGGTTTGCAAATTGCCCCCAAGTGTGTCAGAAGTGGATGGCAATTTGGGGTTAAGATAAAACCAGTGGGCCAAAGGGCCTGTTTCCATGCTGTAGTACTAAACTAAACTTAACTAAACTAAACTAAACTAAACTAAACTAAACTGAACTAAATAAACTAAACTAAACTAAATTTAAGAAGGGTCTCTACCCAAAACGTCACCCATCCTTTGATTCCAGGGATGCTACCTGACTCATTGAGTTACTCCAGTATTTTGAATCTATCTTTAAACTAAATTAAACTAAACTAAACTAAACTAAACTAAACTAAACTAAACTAAACTTGTGTACCTTTCATTATTATTTAAAAATCAGGTATAATACCAGGTATAAAGCCATATACATTAATTCACCCCATAATATTAAAGATGTGCACATTTGCATGCTCCTCTTAAAGCTACCAATTAAGATTCCACATGCCTAACTGGGAGAACATTCAAATGTAGGATTTGGTTTCTTATTGTCATGAGTACCAGAGTACAGTAACTGCTTTGTTTAGCATGCTACCCAATCAGATCAGATAACATTATATATAAATACTATCCAGCCGTACTCAAGCACAATAGGTAGAGGAAAGGTGCATTGTAGCATGACAGTTCTACACACCCTGAGTTTGGCGGTGCGCTCTTTCTAGATTTACAGATAGAAAATAAATATAAGAGGAGCAGCACGGAGGTGCAGCGGTAAAGCTACTGACGTACAGCACCAGAGGCCCAGGTTCAATCCTGTCTGTACGGAGTTTGTACTTCCTCCCTGTGACCTGCGTGGGGTTTTCTCCGAGATCTCCGGTTTCCTCCCACACTCCAAAGACGTACAGGTTTGCAGGTTAATTGGATTTGGTATAAATGTAAAAATAATTGTCCCTAGCGTGTGTAGGGTAGTGTCACTGTGTGTGGATTGCTGGTCGGTGCAGACTCGTTGGGCTGCGGGGCCTGCTTTCCACGCTGTATCTCTAAACTAGACTAAAGTAGGGCAATAGTATCGGATGGTAGCAGATCTACCTCTGGGAAGAGCACACAAAAAATTGCCACACTCCAGCACTAACTTTGATTCCTCTCCGCTGGTTTATAGAACAATAATCTTAAGTCCTTACCCAAAATACTTACAAGTCAACAGTATGAAAATTGATTTTTCCAATTTTAACTAACCTCTCACCACCCCCCCCACCCACCTCCCCCACACACCACCTTTTTTTAAAATCCCCCGTCCCCTCTCCTATGCCCCACCTAGACTCACACTTGTTTCCCCATCACCCTTCCCCTCTCCTATGCCCCACCTAGACTCACACTTGTTTCCCCATCCCCCTTCCCTCCACTTACATTCCTTCCTCCGGCTTCACAATTTACTGCTCTTCAATCCTTTTGTGTCCACCTTTTCAATATCTCTGGCCTTTGTCCAACCATTTGCCTATCAAACCCCCCCCTCGCCTGTGGTCACCTATTGCAGGCCACACTTTGTCCTGCCCCTCTCTTCGAGTTTCATCCCCCTCCCCACTTACAATCACTGAAAAAGGGGTCTCGACCTGAAACATCACCTATCCATCTTCTCCAGGGCCTGACCCACTGTGTTCATCCAGCACTTTGTATCTTTTTTTGTAAACCGACATCTGCAGTTCCTTGTTTCTTCACATGCTTACCTCTGCTTCAAATATTTATCGCAATTCACCTTAAGTTTCACCGCCTGGATGACGACATTCCCGTTAGCTATTATCTAGGTCAAAAACTCTCCCATCCCAAAGATTCTGCATGTAAGTACTTCTCTATATTGCAATATTCTTTAATAGTTTGTTGCAAGCTGGTCACTTCTCATATTTGATGCTCGACAGAAGAACCTTTTATCCGATAAATGTCTCAATTAAAATGTTGCATTATATTCTCTAATAGAATGGAAATAGTTTAGTTTAGTTTATTGTCACGTGTACCGAGGTACAGTGAAAAGCTTTTGTTGCATGCTATCCAGTCAGCGGAAAGACAATACATGATTACAATCGAACCATAGAACCAACAACTCATCCTCTCGTGACTATGGGTCCTTAAACTTGGTAGATGTACACAGTGTGTGCTGTATGTCAATAGACAATAGACAATAGACAATAGGTGCAGGAGGAGGCCATTCGGCCCTTCGAGCCAGCACCGCCATTCAATGTGATCATGGCTGATCATTCTCAATCAGTACCCCATTCCTGCCTTCTCCCCATACCCCCTGACTCCGCTATCCTTAAGAGCTCTATCTAGCTCTCTCTTGAATGCATTCAGAGAATTGGCCTCCACTGCCTTCTGAGGTAGAGAATTCCACAGATTCACAACTCTCTGACTGAAAAAGTTTTTCCTCATCTCAGTTCTAAATGGCCTACCCCTTATTCTTAAACTGTGGCCCCTTGTTCTGGACTCCCCCAAGATTGGGAACATGTTTCCTGCCTCTAACGTGTCCAACCCCTTAATAATCTTATACGTTTCGATAAGATCTCCTCTCATCCTTCTAAATTCCAGTGTTTAGAAGCCTAGTCGCTCCAGTCTTTCAACTTATGACAGTCCTGCCATTCCAGGAATTAACCTAGTAAACCTATGCTGCACGCCCTCAATAGCAATGTCTTTGATAATAACTACACTCTGCCTTTGAATAAATCTGTACTGTTTCGGATTAACGTAAATATATTTAAATCCGTACCAAAGTGATCTTGAATACCAATTCTAAGAATGGTCCCACTGATATTAGATTAACCAGTCTACAGTTATCCAGTTAATCCTTCTGCCTGCTCTTGATGTGGGGAGTCACAGCTAGTAGTCTTCAGTGTCAAACACATATATTTGCATATCTTTGGGGAAGCAAAGAATACTCTTGCTTAATAATTCAAGTTGAGTGTGGAAAAGTGTTTGCATGGAAGAATATTGCTCTGTCAGCTGTAGAGGACTTAGACTCTAAAACAACGGCATTATCTCACCGCCCTTTATCCATTTGGATTTCTGGAAATTATTCAAAAGTTCTGAATCATCCCTGCATTGCAAATTTTACCGGACTTATTAGTCCTCCTATTTCTAGTCATCTTGAATATAAAGCTAATGTATCGTAACGCCCAAGTTTTTTTCCCCTCCATTTTGACAAATATTAATTATAAATGGAGCCCATAATGGGAAACATAGGTTTGGCTTTCACCCAAACAGTAAACAGCTCAACCCACCATTGTTTAGAGGTCAGATTATATATATTTTTTATCTTCTTCTCAAGAAATCTGGCACCAGTTAACCACTGATCCCATTAAATACTTGCCTTCCCTCCTTCCACACAACATTAATTACTATCTACATAGATATTCTATCAGCGGCTCTTTGTCTATGGGAACATTGCCAAATGTTTATCCCATAGGATCCTATCCAGCAATGGTGCCTATTGTGAAGCATCTTATCAAAGCTCAGATAGACAATGGCAATCAATCAGCCTCGTAACTATTTTGAGGATTTCAGCCAGGTTTAGTACATCTTTGTACGAAAACATAGAGGACCCGTTTTCAAAACGCTTTCCGGATTATTCTTTAATGAATCGATTAGATTAGTGTATCTTTGCATATAATAATAATAATAATAATAATACATTTTATTTATATAGCGCTTTTCATATACTCAAAGACGCTTTACAGAGATTTTGAGAACATAGGGAAATTAATAAATAGATAAATAAGTAAATAAATAAATGAACAGAGAAAGGAGACAGTAGGTGAGGTGACCTTCAGTGGTTGAAGGCAGTACTGAACAGGTGAGACTTCAGCGATGTTTTGAATGTGGTGAGTGTGGGGGAGTCTCTAACGGTTTGGGGTAGTGAGTTCCATAGGGTGGGAGCAGCGATGGAGAAAGCCCTGTCCCCCCAGGATCTGAGTTTAGTCCGGATGTGGGGGGATAGGAGATTGGCAGCGGCAGAGCGGAGGGTGCAGGTGGGAGTGTGCCTGTGGAGGAGGTCGTCAGGTAGGATGGGGCCAGGTTATGGAGGGCTTTGTAGGTTATGAGGAGGATTTTGTACTGGATTCTCTGGGGGATGGGGAGCCAGTGGAGTTTATAAAGGACGGGGGTGATATGGTCACGGATCGAGGTGTGTGTGAGTAGACGGGCAGCGGAGTTTTGAATGTATTGAAGTTTATTGATGATTTTTGAGGGTGTGCCATAGAGGAGGCTGTTGCAGTAGTCCAGACGGGAGGTGATGAAGGCGTGGATGAGGGTTTCTGCAGCTGTGGAGGAGAGGGATGGACGGAGACGGGCAATGTTTTTGAGGTGGAAGAAGGCTGTCTTTGTGAAGTGTTTGATGTGTTTGTCGAAGGAGAGGGTTTGATCAAGGATGATTCCAAGATTCCATATCTTTCATTCACTTGTTCTATATCTCTCTAAAACACCTTCTATATCTCCCATTTCCCTTTCCCCTGACTCTCACTCTTAAGAAGGGTCTCGACCCGAAACGTCACCTATTCTTTTCCCCCAGAGATGCTGACTGACCCGCTGAGTTACTCCAGCATTTTGTGTCTATCTTTAGTACAACTAGTACAACATGTTGGCAATTTCCCAATTATCTTCTTGTGTAAAATCTGTATGGCTTCTGTAGTAGAAGCAATTGTTCCAGTGAAGAAAATAATCGATTCTAATATTGATTTACGATGTAGCAGATTTGAGTGCATAAACCCAGAGTTTTATATAGATCAAAATTAATGTGAAAATACAGGGAATACGGTGTTATTATCTGTTATTTGGAAAGCACTTTTCCACAGGTTGCTTATTTACTGCTGAATTATCGTAAAATCTTTAGTGAACCCTGTAATCTGTTTTTCTGACGATATATTCTGTTAGGTTTCGAAGATGAAGGGTCTCGACCCGAAACGTCGCCCATTCCTTCTCTCCTGAGATGCTGCCTGACCTGCTGAGTTACTCCAGCATTTTGTGAAATATTCTGTTAGGTTTTATGATTGTTTCACAAAATTCAGTTTCCCCCGTGCTAAGGTGTAGGGAGGAACTGCAGATGCTGGTTTTAAACCGAAGATGGACACAAAATGGACACAAAACTCAGCGGGACAGGCAGCATCTCTGGAAAGAAGGGATGGGTGACGTTTTGGGTCGAGACCCTTCTTCAGACTAGAATCAGGGGAAGGGGGAAATGAGAGATCGAGACAGATATAGAGAGTTGCCTCCCACACTAGTTGCACCTGCTTTTCCTTCCCACTTAGCACACAGCTAACCATGGCCTGTTTCTTTATCATCGTTACTTTTTTTGCATATCTTTCATTCATTTGTTCTATATCTCTCTACATCCATCAAAGCCTCTCATAGAAACATAGAAAACATCAAAAATAGGTGCAGGAGTAGGGCCATTCAGGCCTTCGAGCCAGTACCACCATTCGATATGATCATGGCCGATCATTCAAAACTCAGTACCCCTTTCTGGCTTTTTTTCCCATGTCCCTTGATTCCCTTAGGCCTAAGAGCTCATTTCCTTTTCTCCTGACACCAGTCTGAGGAAGGGTCTCGACCCGAAACATCACCCATTCTTTCTCTCCAGAGATGCTGCCTGCCCAGCTGAATTACTCCAGCATTTTGTGTCTATCCCAGCGCTAATATTGATCACATTCAATGTAGAGACAAGACAATAGTGGTAATGCATGAAGGCAAAATAAAACATTGCAACTAAAAGCATTTAGAAAGCAGGGCATGGTTTTTCATGTGGACTTTTGTGAGGTGATTGTTAATTATTGAATCAATTCAATAAAGAAGAATACGGAAAATGTTTTGAAAATGGGTCCACTGTGCTTTAATATCGTTTTATCTGCGATAAATTCTGAAAGCCATTCTTTGCACATTTTGGTGTGTGCCATTAATTTTCCATTCTGGAAAAGCATCTCCATGCTGCAGTACAATCCCACCATGTGGTGACATATGTTATGTCATATGCCTCATGAAAGTTTAAACAGCCTCGTTGCATTCAGCATGTGACTGCCTCAGAAAGGGCACCCTCGCTGCCTGTCACTTAATATGCAATAGGCAGGGCTCATTTGCTTCGGAGGTGAAGATCTCGGTTTTGCCCAGGAGCTGACCATTGACTGCTGCAGCCCTGGCAGATGGAGATTTACGGACGTCATTGTAATTATAAACCTGGGAGTTGCCCTTTGTTTGTTGACAGCTGCAGTTTAAGACGTGTTGATAATGGCCCTCTCAAGCCCAGCCTGCACCCTGGCTCGTGTCTGGCCGAGATCCAGACTACCAGCTGTCATGAAAGCACCCTCCAGCAAGGTGCAATATGTTTAGCAGAGCAGAGCCTTGGGACCGACAGACCAGACACTCTAGCCTCTGGGTCAGGGCACACGTGCCAGACCCTTTGTTCGTACACGGATTGATTTGCCAAGGTCTATGCCCATTGAGACTATTCATGTGTCTGCATTTTCATTGAGAACTCTGCTTTACAATGAGACAGCACATTACTCATAACACTGAAGTGAGCTAGGCCGGTCCAACCATTCTCTCCAATAACTGATTAAATATTAAATAGTCAGAAATTTAAATATTGAACAGCACAGCCTGTATGTCATCGTGGCAAAGAATAACAAAGGGACTTAGCAAATTATGGACGGCACAGCGGTAGAGTTGCTGTCTTACAGCGCCAGAGTCCCGTGTTTGATACTGACTCAATGGGTGCTCTCTGTGCAGAATTTCCCCGTGACCGCATGGGTTTTCCCCGGGCGCTCCGGCTTCCTCCCGCACTCCAAAGACGTACAGGTTTGTGGGTTAATTGGCTGCAGTAAAGATTGTAATTTGTCCCTAGTGTGTGTAGGATAGTGTCAGTGTACATGGATCGCTTGTCGGCATGGACTCGGTGGGCCATTTCCACGCTGTATCTCTAAACTAAACTAAAACAAATTTATTTAAATACATTTGGCTCAGTGGGTGTTCAATTACTTCATGTATGTGAAGAGATAAAATATAAATTAATAACAAAGTCATTCAAAGCTTATGCACTTGATGGGGACTCTTAGGAACTTCTTCTTTAACTTCCCTTGTGACCAAGGTGAGTCGTTTCCTATAGGTTTCGGTTTCGGTTTGGGTTTGGGTTTGTTAGTGTCACGTGTACCGAGGTACAGTGAAAATCTTTGTTTTGCAGGCTATTCAATCAGATCAGCTAATACTACACATCAATACAATCAAGCCAAACTCATAAGGTCAAAAGGAATTGGAGTAGAATTAGGCCATTCAGCCCATCAAGTCTACGCTGCCATTCAATCATGGCTGATCTATCTCTCCCTCCTAACTCCATTCTCCCCATAACCTCTGACACCTGTACTAATCAAGAATCTATCTATCTCTGCCTTAAAAATATCCACTGACTTGGCCTCCACAGCCTTCTGTGGCAAAGAATTCCACAGATTCACCACCCACTGACTAAAGAAATTTCTCCTCATCTCCTCCTTTAATTCTGAGGCTTTTAACCTCGAGTCCCAGACTCTCCCACTAGTGGAAGCATTACTCAAGTCCAATGAGTGGAGCAAAGGGTGCAGAAGCTGTTCTCAGCGCCGTGGCACACCAGTTCCATAGACCGCGATAGCTAGGTGAATTGGGTAGTACCTTGGAATGACCATTCAAAAGTCTGCTAACAGAGGGGGGAAAGAAGCTGTTCCTGAGTCTGGTGGTGCGTGGCTTCAAGCTACTGTATCTCCTGCCTGACAGGGGTGGTGAGAAGAGGGAATGACCAGGGAGGGGCTAGTCTTTGATTCTTTGATTATGTTGGCTGCTTTCCCGAGGCAGAGTGAAGTGTAGATGGAGTCAATGGCAGGTCTGTGTGATGGACTGGAATACGTCCACAACTCACTGCAATTCCTTGCGGTCTTGGTCTTCTCCAGTTTTGCTGGTTCTGAGGTTAATGTTTCCACACTGTCTCTAGCAATCAATTCAATTATTCGAAACAACTATTCTTTCACCCACTACCTGATCGGCATTGTGCGTGTTCAGTGCACTGATTAATCCAGTCATTTCAGGTATACTTATGTCATTTTGCCTGCAAATTTAATTTTAGAAACTCCAGATTATCAGGGTTGGGTAATCATTTGATTTCCATCTCTGTGTCTTGTTCCCTTTTGTTGTCGTTCTGTTTTATGACGTGGCCATCAAAGATATGACCAGTGTGTGGGAAGGAACTGCCGATGCTGGTTTGCAACTAAAGACAGACACAAAATGGTGGAGTAATTCAGCGGGACAGGCAGCGTCCCTGGAGAGAAGGAATGGGTGACGTTTCGGTTCAGGACTCTTCTTCAGACTGACATGCAGGGGAGGGGGAAACTAGAGATATGGAAGGGTTCAGAGGAGAATGTAATTTGTGAAAAGGACAGATCAGAGCAGACGATGGTCAAGGAAATGTCGAGTGGTTCATTGTTGGCTGAGGGGGAAGGTCATAACGAGGCAGATAAACGGTTGGAGAACTAGTGTGTGGGAGGGCCCCATATGATCAGTGCCTTCAGGTTATCTTGCTTCAGTGTTATCAACCAGAGTGATCAACACCCTTTGGTCCTGAATGGTTGAACTTTGATTAAAAAAGACACGGTGACCTGAATAGATGATCAGCAGTAACCAAAGGAAGTTAATGGCTGGCACCAGTTTACCATCCACTGGTGATAACCAGATCCCTAACTAGCAGAGGTCTTTAACTATCTGTGAAAATTAATCCAATGCTTATTAGTTCACCCTCCCGAGCAGCTGGTTCATTCAGAGGGTGTAAACAAGAAATTAGTTTTAGTTTTTAGTTTTAGAGATACAGCGCGGAAACTGGTCCCGAATAGAAACTCAGTCTGGAGAAGGGTCTCGACCCAAAACGTTAGAGGCAGGAAACATGTTCCCAATGTTGGGGGAGTCCAGAACCAGTGGTCACAGTTTAAGAATAAGGGGTAGGCCATTTAGAACGGAGATGAGGAAAAACCTTTTTAGTCAGAGAGTTGTAAATCTGTGGAATTCTCTGCCTCAGAAGGCAGTGGAGGCCGATTCTCTGAATGCATTCAAGAGAGAGCTAGATAGAGCTCTTAAGGATAGCGGAGTCAGGGGGTATGGGGAGAAGGCAGGAACGGCGTACTGATTGAGAATGATCAGTCATGATCACATTGAATGGTGGTGCTGGCTCGAAGGGCCAAATGGTCTACTCCTGCACCTATTGTCTATTGTCTATTGAAACGTCACCTTTTCTTTTTCTACAGGGATGCTGCCTGACCCGCTGAGTTACTCCAGCTCTTTGCATCCAACAACAACTGTGCAAGGTGCTGCGATGACTGTCTCAGTACCACCGTCTCGAAGAAAAGCTGGAAAATAGTCATTTAAGTGAGCAACAAGAATCTTCTTTGCGGTGTTAAAGACTGTGTTTACATACCAGGCTTTTCCCCCACACAGATACAGCAGATTCTCTCTCAAATTCCACACTGAACAAGTCCCAACGATGTACAGGACAGTCGTTCACAAGTTTCCATTCCTAAAATAGCACCAACCAATGTTATATACACCACAAATGTCACAGTTACAGATAAACACAAAGTGCTGATGGAACTCAGCGAAAAGGCAGCAACTCTTGAGAAAAAGAATCGATGACGTTTCGGGTCGGAACCATTCTTCAGATCACCCCTCATCCTCCTGCACTCCAAGGAATAAAGTCCTAGTCTGCTCAACCTCTCCCTATAGCTCAGGCATTCAAGTCCTGGCAACATCCTCGTAAATATTCTCCACATCCTTTCCAGCTTGACAACATCTTTCCTATAACATGGTGCCCAGAACTGAACATAATACTCCAAATTCTGCCTCACCAATATCTTGTATATCTGCAACATGACCTCCCAACTTCTATACAAACTAGGTAGGGTGTACTAATGTATTATTTTTTATGTGGAAACAAAACACAGTTCAAATGAACGCACAAAAAGTGAGTTGGGTGTACTAACGTGTTATTTATATGTAGAATCAAAGTACTGGAGATGCTGGTTAACATACAAAAGGAGACAAAGTGCTGGAGTAACTCAACAGGTCAGGCAGCATCTCTGGAGAACACGGATAGGTGACGCTTCGATTCGGGACCCTTCTTCAGACTGAATATTATAAACATCTTTTCTATAACAGGGTAACCAAAACTGAACACAATACTCTAACTGTGGCCCCACCAATGTCTCGTACAACTGTAACATGACCTCCCAACCTCCATAGAAGATAGACACAAAGTGGTGGAGTAACTCAGCGGGACAGGCAGCATCTCTGGAGAGAAGGAATGAGTGACTTTTCAGGTCGAGAACCTTCTTCAGAGCGGGTGGTACAGAGATAAAATGTAGTCGGAGACAGTAAGACTGGTCGGAGGAGAACTGGGAAGGGGGTGGGGATGGAGAAAGCGAGAACTCCCAGCCTCTATGCTCCATGTGGGGACGGAAGTCACTGAAGATGGATTTGGACGTCTGACATGTTGATCAGGGGAATATTGAACTAATAGACAATAGACAATAGACAATAGGTGCAGGAGTAGGCCATTCAGCCCTTCGAGCCAGCACCGCCATTCAATGCGATCATGGCTGATCACTCTCAATCAGTACCCCGTTCCTGCCTTCTCCCCATACCCCCTCACTCCGCTATCCTTAAGAGCTCTATCCAGCTCTCTCTTGAAAGCATCCAACGAACTGGCCTCCACTGCCTTCTGAGGCAGAGAATTCCACACCTTCACCACCCTCTGACTGAAAAAGTTCTTCCTCATCTCCGTTCTAAATGGCCTACCCCTTATTCTTAAACTGTGGCCCCTTGTTCTGGACTCCCCCAACATTGGGAACATGTTATCTGCCTCTAATGTGTCCAATCCCTTAATTATCTTATATGTTTCAATAAGATCCCCCCTCATCCTTCTAAATTCCAGTGTATACAAGCCCAATCGCTCCAGCCTTTCAACATACGACAGTCCCGCCATTCCGGGAATTAACCTAGTGAACCTACGCTGCACGCCCTCCATAGCAAGAATATCCTTCCTCAAATTTGGAGACCAAAACTGCACACAGTACTCCAGGTGCGGTCTCACCAGGGCCCGGTACAACTGTAGAAGGACCTAAGAGGGCACACAAGGGATATTTTCCGACACTCTGGACTCGACACTCTGAGAATGCTCAGGCCTCATGTGTTATGAAGGTTTATTTCTGCATGAATTGCCCAAGCTGTCAGCATGATTAAAATCACAAAGGCAGGGCCTAGCCTAACACTACACTCCATTGTATCCGCCCGCACTCCTCGATGTGGAGGTCCAGCAAGGGGAATTTACAGGATGCCCTTGATTTACCCTTGCACGTTTCATTTCCCTTAGCAATAGCATGGTGTGGCGCACAGTAAATGTGTGCTCTGTTGTAGGGTTACTGGGCCAGTATGCAAAGGTACCTCAGCTACTGCTACACTGCACTGGACCAGCCAATTAAAAAAAAATCCCAACGCAAACTACAACTTACCACAAAATCAGATCTACCAGACTAATTCAATACCACAAATAAAATGAACATGAATAAATTGAGGGCAGCACGGTGGCGCAGCAGTAGAGTTGCTGCCTTACAGCACCAGAGACCAGGGTTCAAAACTAACTACGGATGCTGTCTCTACAGAGTTTTTACGTTCTCCTGCGTGGATTTTCTCCGCGATCTCCGGTTTCCTCCCACATTCCAAAGTCGTCCAGGTTTATAGGCTAATTGGCTTGGTGTAACTGTAAATTGTCCCTAGTGTGTGTAGGATAGTGTTAGTGTGCGGGGATCGCTGGGCGGTGTGGTCTCGGTGGGCTGAAGGGACTGTTTCTGCACTGTATCTCTAAATCTAAATAAAAACACTTCCTTGAATACATTTGGCGATTTTATTTCTCATGATGTTGAAACGTAACTTTTCGCGTCTGAATTTTGTCATGTGAGAATGAATACTTATTTATTCTTTTTCTTAACAATAACTGATAGATTTGCTGCCTCACAAAGCCAGAGGTTCTGGTTCGATGTCGACCTTGGGTGCTGTCTTTGTGGAGTTTGCATGTTTCCCTTGTGACCACATGGGTTTCCCTCAGTTGCCCCCCAGTTTGCTCCCACATCCCAAAGACGTGTGGGCTTGAGGTTAGTTTGGCCTCTGGTATTGCCCCTAGTGTAGTGAATGATGCAAAATTGTGATAGTATAGAACTAATGTGAACAAGGGATCGATGATCGGCACAGACTCTGTGGGCCGAAGGGCCTCTTTCCATCCTGCATCCTTCAAGCACGCTAGATGCAGGAAACATGTTCCACATGTTGGGGGAGTCCAGAACCAGGGGCCACAGTTTAAGAATAAGGGGTAGACCATTTAGAACTGAGATGAGGAAAAACATTTTCACCCAGGTGAATTTGTCGAATTCTCTGCCTCAGAAGGCAGTGGAGGCCAATTCACTGGATGCATTGAAAAGAGAGTTAGATAGAACTCTTAGGGCTAGCGGAATCAAAGGATATGGAGGGAAGGCAGGAACAGGGCACTGACTGTGGATGAGCAGCCATGATCACATTGAATGGCGGTGCTGGCTCGAAGGGCTGAATAGCCTATTGCTGTACCCATTTTCTACGTATCTATGTAAACTATCAATCAATTAGAATGATGGAGTTAAATCAATTACGCATCAAATTATTCTTGAGAGACTTGCAAGAAAATTCAACCGTTGCTAAAATTATAAGCAGCACAAAAATTGGTGTTGATGTGAGAAGAATTGACTGGTTTATTTGTTGGTGTTGTGATGTTGTGATGAAGTTATATTAAAACATACCTAAATGAATGCTTGGTTTATTTTCCTGTCTCTCTCCTCCTTCTGACAGTATCAACGTAGATGTTTTTAACTTGATAGGATGAACGATTCTTAACCTGTTTACCAGGATTCGGGGCAGCACGGTGGTGCAGCGGTAGAGTTGCTGCCTTTCAGCGGTTCAATCCTGACTACGGGTGCTGTCTGTACGGAATTTGTACGTTCTCCCCGTGACGGCGTGGGTTTTCTCCGGGCGCTCCGGTTTCCCCCCACATCCCACAGATGTACAGAATTGTAGGTCAATTGGCTTTGCTAAAAAAAATTGTAAATTGTCCTTCGTGTGTAGGATAGTGTAAGGTGTACAAGGTGATCGTTGTACGGCACGGGTTCAGTGGGCCGAATGGCCTGTTTCTGCACCTTATCTCTACAGGCTAAAGTCCAAAGAACAGATTTTGATCAGCCAAGATTTTGGCATTTATAGTTAGAAATCTGGTTGACCAAGAGAAATATTTCAAGTCAATGAAATTTTAAAAGACAGATTTTAAAAAACAGTAATTGCATCACCGTGAGGGTGTGAAACATATTAATGTGCATTGTTGAAATGATCCCCAACAGGAATAGACCAAAGTATCATTATATGTTTTTTTTATTCTTAATGAAAAGGTTTGGCATCATCTTATTCACCAAAGGTTTTAAATGGATCTTTTGTTTCAGGACAATAGTCACAGCTGTGTCGATAATGAGCAAGGTTTGCTCCAGTCCTTCCCGATATCCCTCCAGCTTTGCAGTTGCCTTAATGATTAATGCAAATAGAATGATACAAAGGCCACACTTGCTTACATGCTCATTATTCCCCTTTATATTCGCTGGCCCATATTTCAGCTCTTCTGAAACGTGCCATTTGACTTGCAAATTTCAGTTGTCGTTGCAAATTTTCTGTCTATCTCAATAATTATTCATTGTCGATTCAGTATTTCTAAGAATGCTCAATTCAGTTTTTTTTAAACTTTGTTTTTAGATAAGAAAATAAGCAAATGGCAGTTTCCCAAATTGAACGGTCATGATATATATTAATACACGCTCCACCCTTGCAGATGGAACCTTCGGAGCTGTGCAGAAAGCTTGGAATGAAACTATAAGCCATTTATGGCCACAATGATATTTTTAGTTTTTGGTTTAGTTTAGAGATACAGCGTGGAAACAGGCCATTTGGTCCACAATGCCCACGCTGACCAATAATCACCCACACACTAGTTCTATCCTACATTCTAGGGACAGTTTACAGAAGCCAAATAACCTACAAACCTGCATTTGGGACATGGGAGGAAACCAGAGCACCCGGAAAAAACCCATGTGGCGAGCTTGTTGTAAAATTGTTACTGTGGTTCCTGATGTTGGAAGAAATATTAAACCATTGGGCTGTGCAGATTAATAAAATGTAGAAATATCAAGTAAAAACAATATTAAAGCTGATCGATTATTAAAGGTGGGAGCAGTTTATATATATATAAATATAAACATGTACTATAGCAGAAACATGCTTTACTTCCTTTATATTTAAATTGCCTTTAGGTGCCTAAAAGTGACCTTGCTGTTGATGTGCCTTGTTATGTTATGTTATTTTATGTTATGTTAAATGTTTTTGTATGTTATTTGAAAAAGCAATAAAAATTATATATTTTTAAAAAGCTGATCGATTGCTTTCTGAGCTACTTTGCAGTTTTAGATCTGATTGGAATTCTTTTCCCCATTTTCAAAGAGATGCTTTCAAAGGTAAAAAACACAAAATGCTGCAGTAACTCAGGCAGCATCTCTGGAGAGAAGGAATGGGTGATGTTTCGGGTCGAGACCCTTCTTCAGACTGAAAGTCACTGGAAAGGGAGACAAGAGATATAGAAGGTGACGTGGAGAGATGAAGAACAATGAATGAAAGATATGCAAAAATGTAACGATAATAAACAAAACAGGCCATTGTTAATTGTTCGGTGGGTGAAAATGAGAAGCTGGTGCGACTTGGGTGGGGGAGGGATAGAGAGAGAATGCCGGGGTTACTTGAAGTTAGAGAAATCAAGGATCATATCACTGGGCTGCAAGCTGCCCAAGCGAAATATGAGATGCTGCTTCTCCAATTTGCGTTTAGCCTCACTCTGACAATGGAGAAGACCGAGGACAGAAAGGTCAATGTGGGAATAGGAAGGAGAATTAAAGTGTCCAGCAACCAGGAGATCAGGTTGGTTCAGGCGGACTGAGCAAAGGTGTTCAGTGAAATGATCGATCGGCCAGTCTGCGGTTGGTCTCGCCGATGTATGTGAGTCCACATCTTGAACAACGGATACAGTAGATGAGGTTGGAGGAGGTGCAAGTGAACCTCTGCCTAACCTGAAAGGACTGTCGGGGTCCCTGGACAGAGTCGAGGGAGGAGGTATAGGGGCAGGTGTTGCATCTTCTGCGGTTGCAGGGGAAGGTACGTGGGGAGCCACGCTCGAGGTGGCTGTGAATATCTCCATCTTCCCATTATCTTTGTAAATAATCGGCAAGGTCAGTCCATCGCTATGTGTTTCATTACTTAAGTTTAACCGTTGCAGTTGCAACTACATGTTGACTGAGTATCCATCTGTATGAAGTGTAGTCACATTGAGAGTAGAGCACCCAGAGAAAACCGAGGCGGTCACAAGGAGAACGTGCGCGCTCCACACAATCAGCACCCGTAGGCAGGATCGAACCCGGGTCTCTGGGGCTCTAACACTGCGCCAAAAGTAAGAAAGTACTGTCCATGGCCTCCTGCACTGTGTTGACGTTGCCCATTGTGGAGCAACATCTACTCTTCTGCCGGCGTGTATTGTAGATTTTGGATTCCATTAAAAAAAAAATTTTAATAAAAATTTTAAATATTATTTTTATTGCTTTTTCAAATAACATACAAAAACATTTAACATAACATAAAATAACATAACATAACAAGGCACATCAACAGCAAGGTCACTTTTAGGCACCTAAAGGCACTTTAAATATAAAGGAAGTAAGGGACGTTTCTGCTATAGTACATGTTTATCTATATAAATATATAAACATAGAACAAAAAGTAAGGAAATTTGTGTTTGGTAGATTATTTCTTTGTTGTAACAATGCTTCTTGGCAATAAATCTTATACCGTTGGAGAGCCTGTTTATTTCCCTTTTAAATGGTGCCACATTTGTAAGGAACATGCATTTGTGGGATGAGCAGCAGAGCTGAGTATGTGGGTTGCGCCCATGAAAAATCTGCCAAATCTTCTCTGCCAATGCCAAACAGCTTATTCTGCCATTGACTCTTGTTCGGTGTTGTTTGGTGGATTGGATGATTGAAGTCTGAAGAAACAAGACATATTGGCAATTTAACAATGTATTCATTTAATAAACAGGAGCCTCAGTAGCGTGTGGAAGAACCATACACAGCCACAACAGCCTGGCACCTCCTCCTCATGCTGGTCACCAGCCTGGTCACACACTGTTGTGGGATGGCATCCCATTCTTCAACCAGCATTTGTCACAAGTCAGCCAACGTGGTTGTGTTGGTCACTCTGGCACCAACAGCACGCCCAAGCTGATCCCACAAGTGTTCAATGGGGTTGAGGTCAGGACTGCTGGCAGGCCATTCCATCCTCTCCACTCCCAAATTCTGGAGGTAGTCTCTGAGAAACCCTGCTCTGTGGGGGCGAGCATTGTCATCTTGGAGGATAGAGTTCGGTCCCAGACTGTGGAGATATGGGATTGCCACTGGTTGCAGAATCTCATCTCGATATCTCTCTGCATTGAGATTGCCTCCAATGATGACAAGCCTCGTTTTTCCAGTGAGGGAGATGCCGCCCCACACCATCACACTGCCTCCACCAAAAGATGTTACTCTATCGGTGCAGCAATCAGCATAGCGTTCTCCGCGTCTTCTCCACACTTTGACCCTATGATCCAACTGCCGGAGGCAGAATCTGGACTCATCGCTGAACATAACGTTCCTCCACATGTTCAGGTTCCAGTGCACGTGTTGCCGACACCAGCGCAAACGGGCCTGACGGTGAAGGGCAGTCATGGCAGGCCTCCTGGCAGCCCTATGAGACCGGAGATCGGCTGCGTGCAGTCTGTTCCGAATTGTCTGGGCAGAGAGCCGTCGGCCATATCGTCCTGCAAACCTTGACTGCAAATCTGTAGAAGACAGCCTACGGTTCCTAAGTGCTGACAGGGTGAGGAAACGGTCTTCTTCGGGTGTCATCTTCTTGGGACGCCCACTTCGCGGCCTGTCTCTGACATCCCCCGTTATATGGAACTTGGCCTTCACTTTGGAGATGGTACTAGGGCTCACTCCAAATAATGCCGCAACTTGGTTTTGCGGAACACCAGCTTGAAGTTGCCCTATCGCACGGGCCCTATCCAGATCAGTCAAACGTGGCATGCCGATTCTTGGAGCAGACACCTACTGACCACTGTAGCTGGGCCCATGCTCACAGATGCTGCCAATCTGGTGCCAATCAGGCACCTGATTGTCAGCACCTGGGTTACCAGAAGCTCAAAACAAGAATCAATAGCAACAGCAGAATAAGCTGTTTGGCATTGGCAGAGAAGATTTGGCAAATTTTTCATGGGCGCAACCCATATACTCAGCTCTGCTGCTCATCCCACAAATGCATGTTCCTTACAAATGTGGCACCATTTAAAAGGGGAATAAACAGGCTTTCCAACGGTATAAGATTTATTGTCAAGAAGCATTGTTACAACAAAGAAATAATCTACCAAACACAAATTTCCTTACTTTTTGTGCTATGTTTATATATAAACTGCTCCCACCTTTAATAACCTAACCAGACAATAATCACAATGAAAATAAAGACAGTCAGCAGTTCACTACAAGGCCTCAGTAAAATCTTTCCCCTCCAGAAATTTCATAAACGAGCCCCAAATCTTTTCAAAAGTGTCGTATTTCCCCTTAACTAAATATGTAAGTTTCTCCATAGCAAGACACTGCTTCGGATTCAATATTAAATTCTATCATTTCAGGGAGCTCACATTTGATCTTTACCTCAGCACCGGCCAGTTCTGCTGTAAGATTAGTTCTCTGTAATACCAAGTTGATTTTGGTCCTTGGACACTGCCTGACATTCTGGTCAGCTCTAGTTTACTCCTCCGTTTCAGGTTCAGCAACAGCTCTGCCCTCCGTTGAGCGAGTCCCTTTGTTCCTTTTCTCTCCATCTCTCTTCGTTAATTGATCGACCAGCCGAGTGAAGCCAGGAGTCCATCTGGGCAAGCGTGGACTCACCCCGTCAGAGATAGGCACAATCCCCGAAGCTTGAAAGCCCGCACCACCAGACTCAGGGACAGCTTCTCCCCTCTGTTATGATGAAAGAGTGGGTCGACTCGGCTTGTATTCACTGGAAGTTAGAAGGGCGAGAGGGGATCATATAGAAACATATAAAAGGGATTGGACAGGCTAGATGCAGGAAAAATGCTCCCGATGTTGGGCGAGTCCAGGACCAGGGGTCATGGTTTAAGAATAAGGGGCAGACCATTTAGAACTGAGATGAGGAAAAACATTTCCACCCAGAGAGTTGTGAATCTGTGGAATTCTCTGCCATAAAAGGCAGTGGAGGCCAATTCACTGGATGTTTTCAAGAGAGAGTTAGATTTAGCTCTTAGGGCTACCAGAATCAAGTGATATGGGGAGAAAGCAGGAATGGGGTACTAATTTTAGATGATCAGCCATAATCATATTGAATGGCGGTGCTGGCTCGAAGGGCCGAATGGCCTACTCCTGCACCTATTTTCTGTTTCTATGTTATCAGGCTTCTGAATAGTCCTCCCATAAGCTTGGCTACTGTCCAATTCACCTACAGCCCAGATTGGACATTGGATTTTGCCTCTGAAACTGCTGTGCTGCAATGTTGAGAACAATATTCTGCACTCTGTATCTTCCCCTTTGCTCTACTTTTTGTACTAGAGATTGGCTTGATTATGTATAGTATTATCTGATATGATTAAATAGCATGCAAAACAAAGTTTTTCACTGTACGTTGGTACACGTGACAATAATAATCTAAACATAAATGAGGTAGTGTTTGTGGAGAAAGATGTCCGATCCCGACTACGGGTGCTGTCTGTACAGAGTTTGTACGTTCTCCCCGTGACCTGCGTGGGTTTTCTCCGAGATCTTCGGTTTCATCCCACACTCCAAAGACTTACAGGTTTGTAGGTTAATTGGCTTCGTAAATGTAAAAAAGATTGTCCCTAGTGGGTGTAGAATAGTGTTAATGTGCGTGGATCACTGGTCGGCGCGGACCCGGTGGGCCGAAAGGGCCTGTTTCCGCGCTGTATCTCTAAACTAAAACTAAAAATCTCTGGAGAGAAGGAATGAAGAGACGTTTCGGGTTGAGCCCCTTCTACAGACCGACGTCGGGGGGGAGGGAGGTTAATCTGAACTCTCGTTGGAGAGAGGAGGTGAACTTCTTCAAGGTAGACATACCTTGAGTAGATTTCGCAGTGGAGCAGACAAAATGTGCTAATTCTATGATACTGTATTAGAGAGTGCTAAAAACTATTTGTTTTCTCACTTCGATACAAAGAACTGCAGACGCTGGATTACAAAAATAAACACAATGTGCTGGAATATATCAGCAGGTCAGGCTGCATCTCTGGAGAACATGAATAGGTGATATTTTGTGGGTTTAGACTCTTCTTCAGGAAGATTCTTCTGAACCTCGTCAGTCCTGATGAAGAGTCTTTGTACTGGAATATTATTAACTCTGCTCCGTTGCTGCACTTGCTGACTAAAGTGCTCAGCAATGTTTATTGCAGCAACAGGGAGCTAGCTGCCCACCAGCGCCTGGTGGATCAATGGTGTAAGTGGCAGCATCTGGCCGCTGGCAGCCGACTGAAGTGTCCACAACTCAGGTCTCTGGCGCTGTGAGGCGGCAGCTCTACCACCCACCTTTTGTAAGTCCCCAGTTTTATTCCACATTCGGCAATCTGGCCAAATATTCAACAACGTCGACAAACACTCTTCTTTCCACATAGTTGCCGGTTACGCTGCCTGACCCGTTGTGTAAACCAGCATTTTGGGGCGGCACGGTGGCGCAGCGGTAGAGTTGCTGCCTTACAGCGCTTGCAGCGCCGGAGACCCGGGTTCGATCCCGACTACGGGCGCTGTCTGTACGGAGTTTGTACGATCACGTGACTGCGTGGGTTTTCTGCGAGATCTTCGCTTTCCTCCCACACCCCAAAGACGTACAGGTTTGTGTAGGTTAATTGGCTTGGTGTATATGTAAAACTGTCCCGAGAGTGTGTAGGATAGTGTTAGAGTGCGGGGATTGCTAGTGAGTGAGGACTCGGTGGGATGAAGGGCCTGTTTCCACACTGTGTCTCTAAACTAAACTAAACTAAATAAAAACTATATCTGCAGTTCCTTGTTTCTACATTCTAAACTAAACTAAACCCTCCTCCAGTGGATTGTTATGCTGCAGTACCCATGCACTCCAATTGATGGCGGGATTGTCTTACAAATCAACTCTACATCAACAAGTAAAAAGCTGTTTAAAAACTACCGCTGGAGATTTTAGCAGAAACATATGTTGAACTTGATTTGCAATTACACTGTTACAAAATGTTATTAATAATTATATCTAAATGACTCAGATGCAGAAAAAAAACCTGTTAATATCTATTGATTGTTCCAATACTAGGAGAGTCATAGAGTCCAACAGGCTCTTTGGCCTAACTTGCCCACACCGACCAACATGCCCCATCTACAGATAAACAACTGGAGTAACTCAGCGGGGCAGCCAGCACCTCTGGAGAAAAGGAATCGGTGACGTTTCAGGTCGAGACCCTTCTTTAGACGTCCACGCGGCCCGCGCCGGAGCCTCAGGAGACGAGGAGATTAAAGTGGAGATTATAGTTGTGGGAGAATCGGCTCAGGGGTTAAATGAACATGTGATTCACTTCACTATCGAGAGGCTGTCCCCATAATTGCTTTTCTTGCCAGCAGCTATCTAAGTGGTATCGAACAGGGTGGAATCACCGTATAATGGTTTGACAGTTGCAAACAGCAATTGAACATCATCTAAAGATGTGCAGTCTACAGATGTATGTTCCTGCATTAATTTCACTAACTGCTCCATTTGATAAATGACTATTTTGCTGCACTGGGCACACCGACCAGAGCCCTAACATCAACTGAACCTTGCCCGCCCTGGTCGAAGTTGCTCTGCATCCAATAATTGGGGAATTGTCTTAACCAGAATAGACCTAAGAAGCAGGGATAGTCACAAAGTGCTGGAGTAACTCAGTGGGTCAGGCAGCATCTTTGGAGAGAAGGCATGGATGATGTTTCAGGTCAGGACCCTTCTTCAGGCCGAAAGATAGAGGAGGCCAGGCAACAGATGACCTCAGGAAGGGTGGAGCCCACAATGGCCCATTGTTGGCTGGGGAAGATGTGCTGACGAGAGGGATACAAGGATGCGAACAGTGGAGCTGGCAGGACCACTAGGGTGGAAGGAATGAATGATACTTTGTTGTCACGTGCGACAGGTCATGGTGGCATTCTTTGTTGTGCATGTCCAAGGTATGCAAAGAGTTGCCACATAAAGGGCGCCAACAAACTTACAAAAGTGTTCAATTTTGTAGAAGCCATTTTTAACACATTCCATTTGTGGATCCCCCTTAGCTCTCGACAGTTCCCCCACACCGGGTCCGCCTTTGTTCTCCCTCCTCCGCACGACAGTCCCCCCACACAGGGTCCTCCTTTATTCTCCGTGGCGCATTTGTCCTCTGGCAGGGGATGGGGGGGGGGGGGAAGGGGGAGGAGGTGGGGGTGGGGGCGAGGGGAATGCAGGTGTTACTTAAAATTAGGAAAATCAACGTTGATACCGTTGAAACTGCCCAAGCGAAACATGGGGTGTTTAATAGACAATGGACAATAGACAATAGGTGCAGGAGTAGGCCATTTGGCCCTTCGAGCCAGCACCACCATTCAATGTGATCATGGCTGATCATTCTCAATCAGTACCCCGTTCCTGCCTTCTCCCCATACCCCCTGACTCTGCTATCCTTAAGAGCTCTTTGTAGCTCTCTCTTGAATGCATTCAGAGAATTGGCCTCCACAGATTTACAACTCTCTGACTGAAAAGATTTTTCCTCATCTCCGTTCTAAATGGCCTGCCCCTTATTCTTAAACTGTGGCCCCTTGTTCTGGACTCCCCCAACATTGGGAACATGTTTCCTGCCTCTAACGTGTCCAACCCCTTAATAATCTTATATGTTTCGATAAGATCCCCTCTCATCCTTCTAAATTCCAGTGTATACAAGCCTAGCCGCTCCAGTCTTTCAACATATGACAGTTCCGCCATTCCGGGAATTAACCTAGTAAACCTACGCTGCACGCCCTCAATAGCAAGAATATCCTTCCTCAAATTTGGAGACCAAAACTGCACACAGTACTCCAGTCTCACTAGGGCCCTGTCCAACTGCTGAAGGACCTCTTTGCTCCGATACTCAACTCCTCTTGTTATGAAGGCCAACATTCCATTGGCTTTCTTCACTGCCTGCTGTACCTGCATGCTTCCTTTCAGTGACTGATGCACTAGGACACCCAGATCTCGTTGTACGTCCCCTTTTCCTAACTTGACACCATTCAGATAATACTCTGCCTTCCTATTCTTACCACTAAAATGGATAACCTCACACTTATCCACATTAAACTGCATCTGCCATGCATCCGCCCACTGACACAACCTGTCCAAGTCACCCTGGAACCTCATAGCATCTTCCTCACAGTTCACACTGCCACCCAGCTTTGTATCATGTGCAAATTTGCTAATGGTACTTTTAATCCCTTCATCCAAGTCATTAATGTATATTGTAAATAGCTGCGGTCCCAGCACCGAGCCTTGCGGTACCCCACTAGTCACTGCCTGCCATTCTGAAAGGGACCCATTTATCCCCACTCTTTGCTTTCTGTCTGTCAACCAATTTTCTATCCATGTCAGTAGCCTACCCCCAATACCATGTGCTCTAATTTTGCCCACTAATCTCCTGTGTAGGACCTTGTCGAAGGCTTTCTGAAAGTCGAGGTACACCACATCCACCGGCTCTCCCCTGTCAATTTTCCTAGTTACATCCTCAAAAATTAAAATATCAGATTATATTTAGATTATCCTGGCATTGACTTCAAGTGCTAATATAACTAAAAGCTTTGGAGATGGTGTGATCATGTCCCACTCAGCCACTTATTATCTCCTGAGTACTTTACACAAAGAGTAATTATTTCTTCCGTGCAAGGGGATCGCTTCCAGCAATATTTCATCCAACCTCTCCGACAATTGCCTTACCGTGTGGTGCAGATCAAAAGCTTTAATGCAACCAATTAATACAAAGTACTTAGACAAACTCATTTGTATTCAGAATTGGTGGCAGGAATGTATTTTAATTAGTATTTCCCCTCATGACCCTGTAATTTTTTTCATCCACTTTATTAAATCTTTTTTACTTATTATGTTTTTATAAAAATATTGAGTCGTTAAGTTCTGGGGAACTTGGTTTCCGTATTAAGGATTCCAAGATCGGATAGAACATGTCCAGGTGGGGAAAGTGACTCTACCCCAATAGAGATTTTGATCAAATATCTCTCGGCTATTTGGTATTTATCCGTTTCCATTGCTGGGAGTACAGGTCCACCGTCAAACGTCTGGCAACCAGTGCTTCCGCACCTCCTTTTATCCGGACAAACTTACGAGCGCACTTGAATTCCACCCCCCCCCCCCCACCGGAAATCCACCCGAACGTGTGGCATCACAGCTTGGTTTGGGAGGGGCTCTGCCCAAGAAGGCAAGAAGTTGTACAGTAGATGTACAGTAGTTGTAGCCCACATCACACAGTGCAGACTCCCCACCATTGACTCCACCTACATTTCACACAGCCTCAGCGAAGCAGCCGACATAATCGGAGACTCGGCCCACCCTGGTGATTGCATCTTCCCTCTGTTCCCGTCCAGCAGAAGGAACAGAAGCTTGAACATATGCACCACTCGACTCAGGAACAGCTTCTTCCCCTCTGTTATCAGGCCTCTCAATGGTCCTTCCACAAGCTAGGGTACTGTCCCATTCACCTCTACCCTATTGCGTACATTGGACTTTGTCTCTTGAACAGTGAAATCATATCATATCATATCATATATATACAGCCGGAAACAGGCCTTTTCGGCCCTCCAAGTCCGTACCGCCCAGTGATCCCCGTACATTAACACTATCCTACACCCACTAGGGACAATTTTTACATTTACCCAGCCAATTAACCTACATACCTGTACGTATGTACACCCTGTATCTTCCCCTTTGCTCTATCTTGTTCTACTTGAGTTTGACTTGATTGTATTTATGTAAAGTTTAGCTGATCTGTTTGGGTAGCGTGCATAACAATGCTTTTCGCTGTACCTCGGCACACGTGACAATAACCCTACCACAACCAGAGAGCAGTCCTGAACTACTATCTACCTCATTGGTGATCCTCGGACTATCTTTGATCGGACTTTGATGGCTTTACCTTACACTAAACGTTATTCCCTTATGTGTCTGTACACTGTAAATGGCTTGATTGTAATCATATATTGTCTTTCTGCTGACTGGTTAGCACGCAACAAAAGCTTTTCACTGTACCTCGGTACATGTGACAATAAACTAAACTGAACCTAACCCTAAACCTAAACAACAATAAAATGTGGGGTACTCGCTGGAGAACACGACAAGGCACCCTGTGATCAGACCGGGAAGTAGAATCTCCATACCCCGACTATATTTCAGTTCATCGTCATTTGCCTTCGCTCCTCCTTCCAGTCCAAGCATCTTATCAGCCAGAAGGGTGTAATTATAGGAGTCAAGTGGAGACGAGATGAGATTCCACATTCTGGATGGATCAGATGCTTTCCAGTACTCTTCAGAGAGACTCAGTCTGACCCAATACATCACTCCAGAGATGCTGGCTGACTGGTTGAGTTACTCCGGCACTTTGTGTGTTTTTTTGGGGAACCAGCATTTGCAGTTCCCTGTATCAACTCTCAAGGGCGGCACGGTGGTGCAGCAATAGAGTTGCAGCGCCAGAGACCCGGGTTCGATCCCGACCGCGGGTGCTGTCTGCACGGAGTTTGTACGTTCTCCCCGTGACCGGTGGGTTTTCTCCGGGTGCTCCGGTTTCCTCCCACATTCCAAAGACGTGCAGGTTTGTAGGTTAATTGGCCTCGGTAAATGTTATAAATTGTCCACGGTGTGTGCAGGATAGTGTTAGTGTACGGAGATCGCTGGTCGGCAAGGACTCGGTGGGCCGAAGGGCCAAAGGTTTCTGCTCTGTATCTCTGAACTAAACTAAACTAAACTAAACAGAATACAGAGAATACAGAATAGCTTTATTGTCATTCGATACCAAACAAAATTCATTTGCCAGCAGTCACAGAGCAAAACAAAAGAACACAAGACACGCGACCCCAACACAAACATCCATCACAGTGACTCCAAACACCCCCTCACCGTGATGGAAGGCAAAAAAACTTCCTCTCTCTTCCCCCATGCCCCTCCCACGGATAGACAGCTCGACCCCTACCGAGGCTGACCGACCCGCACAGCCCCCACAAGGAGATGGAAGGTCCCGCGGCCGAGCCGCACCGGGCGCTGGAAAGTCCCGCGGCCGTACTGGGCGATGGAAGGCCCCGTGGCCGAGCCGTACCGGGCGATGGAAGGCCCCGTGGCCGAGCCGTACCGGGCTAAACTAAACTAAACTAAACTAAACTCTTATGTTGAACTATCTGCTGCATCTTCCACATTTCAAATCAGCCGTCTCCCAATTCCAGACCTTAACTTGAGAGCCAACCTTATCCCTTTCCATAACTAGCGTTTGTACGTTTGTACTAGTTTGTACAAACTACTCATTTGTACGTTCCCTCCATGACTGTGTGGGTATGCTCACACTGAAGATGAATTATAATTTTCAGTTCCTTTTCTAATTTTTTTGGAGGTCAAAGCGAGTTTTTTTCTTTCATTTTATCTTTCAAGTGTCAAGTCCCTTTGATCCGAGGCTCAATTATGAACTTCAATTCTGTATTTTTGATGTGGCTGCCTCCAGTCTCCAGATTCTCATTCATTGCCACTTACTTCATTCTTCAGTAATCACCAGCATCTGCTATTCCTCAGAATATATTTTTGAACATGGATGAAATCTCTCCTTTCATTAATACTTATCTGAATGCTCTGCTGCTGTTATGTTATCTAACGCTAACTGAAAGTGAGCGAGCTACACATTTTTAAGGAAAATATTGATGGAGTTAAAGGGTTTACTTCACAGAGCTGATAATTTTGCACAATAACTTCATGCTGCTGCGTTTAACATCCTTGAGTTCAGTTCAGTTCAGTTCAGTTTATTCTCACGTGTACCGAGGTACAGTGAAAAGCTTTTGTTGCGTGTTATCCAGTTAGAACTTTGGTAGTGGAGGAAAGAACTGCAGATGCTGGTTTAAATCGAAGGTAGACACAAAATGCTGGAGTAACTCAGCGGGACAGGCAGCATCTCTGGAGACCAGGAATGGATGACGTTTCGGGTCAAAAAGTGTCTGAAGAAGGGTCTCGACCCAAAATGTCACCCATTCCTTCTCTCCAGAGACGCTGCCTGTTCTGCTGAGTTACTCCAGCATTTTGTGCCTACTGTAGAATAATGGCAGGTTGTATTATTCTAAAAAACCGTAGCCATGGACCCAGAATTGCTGACTGAAGTTCTCTTCTTATGCCCGCCATATCACTATGGTTCTACCTTTAACTGGTTCAGTGAATCGTTGCAAGCCCCAAATAATTAGCCCCAAGCCTAATCATTTGATTAGTTCAGCTTAGTTTGGTTTAGAGATGGAAACAGGCCCATCGGCCCAGCAAGTCCGTGCCGACCAGTGATGCCCTTACACACTAACACTATCCTACACACGAGGGACGATTTGCAATTTTTACCAAAGCCAAACTAACCTACAAATCTGTACATCTTTGGGATGCGGGAAGAAACCGGAGCGCCCAGAGAAAACCCACACAGGTCACGGGGAGAATGGACAAACCCTGTGCAGACAGTGCCCGTGGTCAGGATTAAACTATGCAGGGAAAATGTTCCCGGTGTTGGGGGTGTCCAGAACCAGAGGTCACAGTTTAAGAACAAGGGGCAGGCCATTTAGGACTGAGATGAGGAGAAACTTTTTCACCCAGAGAGTTGTGACGTTGTGGGATTCTCTGCCTCAGAAGGCAGTGGAGGCCAATTCACTGGATGTTTCCAAGAGAGAGTTAGATGTAGCTCTAAGGTCTAACGGAATCAAGGGATATGGGGAGAAAGCAGGAACGGGGTACTGATTGAGGATGATCAGCCATGATCATATTGAATGGCCTACTCCTGCACCTATTTTCTATGTTTCTATGTTTCGATGTAAAGCTGGTCTCTGGAGCTGTAAGGCAGCAATTTTACCGCTGCAATACGAGTTGTCTCCCGTGGGCTCGCTGTGATACCAACTAGTGAGACAGTGTCTCTGATGGGCAATAAGACCTTACCAATGGCTTTTGCCATCTTCAAGCTTTAAGGACGCTTCTGAAGGGGGGATCTTATAGAAACTTACAAAATTCTTAAGTAGTTGGACAGGCTAGATGCAGGAAGATTGTTCCCGATGTTGGGGAAGTCCAGAACAAGGGGTCACAGTTTAAGGATAAGGGGGAAGTCTTTTAGGACCGAGACGAGAAAGTTTGTTTTCACACAGAGAGTGGTGAATCTGTGGAATTCTCTGCCACAGAAGGTAGTTGAGGCCAGTTCATTGGCTATATTTAAGAGGGAGTTAGATGTGGCCCTTGTGGCTAAAGGGATCAGGGGGTATGGAGAGAAGGCAGGTATGGGATACTGAGTTGGATGATCAGCCATGATCATATTGAATGGCGGTGCAGGCTCGAAGGGCCGAATGGCCTACTCCTGCACCTATTTTCTATGTTTCTATGTTTCTATGAATGTCGCCAACATTCAGAAACATTTGAAAATTATCCTGAAGAAATAATCAATTAAAAACTTTACTTTAGACTTTAGAGATACAGCGTGGAAACAGGACCTTCGGCCCACCGAGTCCATGCCGACCAGCGATCACCCCGTACACTAACACTATCTTGCACGCTAGCGATAATTTACAATTTGCAGAAGTCAATTAACCTATAAACCTGCATGTCTTTGGAGCGTGGGAGGAAACCGAAGCACTCGGAGAAAACCCACGCAGGGAGAACGTACAAACTCCATACAGACAGCGCCCGTAATCAGGATTAAACCGGGACTCTTGCGCTGGATGGCAGCAAGTCTACCATAGCGCCACTGTGCTGCCCCACCGTGCTGCCCCACCGTGCTGCCCCACCGTGCTGCCCCACCGTGCTGCCCCACCGTGCTGCCCCACCGTGCTGCCCCACCGTGCTGCCCCACCGTGCTGCCCCACCGTGCTGCCCCACCGTGCTGCCCCACCGTGCTGCCCCACCGTGCTGCCCCACTGTGCTGCCCCATTTAAAATAGGATTTAAAAACATACAAAATGCCACCGACAACTCTCAGAAAAAGTTAACTGTGCGTCGACCTGATCTATTCCTCTCATGATTTTACACGCCTCTATAAGATCACTCCTCATCCTCCTGCGCTCCAAGAAATAGAGTCCCAGCCTGCTCAACCTCCCCCTGCAGCTCAGGCCTTCGAGTCCTGGCAACATCCTCGTAAATCTTCACTGTACCCATTTCAAGCTTACGACGGGGCTCACGTTGTCGACCTCCCCGTGGTGAACCCTGTCAACTGACCTCAGTCAGGCGAACGACAACAAACAGAGACAGCAGAAGCAGAAGCAGCTTCATAACGTCTGCTGCCTCAAACGCAAGAAGAAGAACTTTACAACATCTTTCCTATAACATGGTGCCCAGAACTGAACATAAAACGCTGACTGCGGCCTCACCAACACCTGGCAACATAACTTCCCAACTTCTCTGTGCAATAGATAGACACAAAATGCTGGAGTAACGCAGCGGGTCAGGCAGCCTCTCTGGAGAAAAGGTATACAGTGTGGATGGCTCGATTGGAATCATGCGCTGACTGGTTGACACGTGACAAAAGCTTTTCACTGTACCTCGGTACACATGACAATAAACTAGACTCAAACTCCGACTCAGGTGACATTGCGGGTCGAGACCCATCTTCATTCAGAATCCACAATAATCAATACTCTGGCTGATGAAGGCACTGTGCCAAAACCCTATCTACCTGCAATGGCACCTTCAGGGAACTATGTACCAGCACTCCAAGATCCCTCTGCTCCACAACACTCCCCAGAGCCCAACCCGCTCACTGTGTGATTGTGTCATCTTTATATTTAATTTCTATAGTCGTAGGATTTGTGTTTAATTACAACAAATTAAAATGGGTAAGATAATAGCTATTAGAACAGCTATCTCTCTGAGCATAGCAATGCAGCTTTGCTTGACTGATCAGCCTGTCTGTGTAATGTTATGAGCTCATTGTATATAGTTCTGGTATAGTGCTGAGAAAGCATTTACACTTCAACTTACAAGTGATTTATTTGATTCAAATCAAAATTAATTCTGACTTTGGCATCACGGTATCAAAGTACGATGTAATTTATTACACTGCATTTGATTTCTGCTTACTACCTGACTTCCATTGACATGAAGTATTTAACCCAGGCAAAGATATTAAAACACCACTTCCATTCTCAGTCTTAAAATAGAACATAGAACCTTGAGCAGTACGGCAGAGAAACAGGCCCTTCGGCCCACAATGTCTATACTGAACATAATGCCAATACCAACTCTTATCTGCCTGCATATAAGTTCATAAGTTCCAGGAGCAGAATTAGGCCATTTGGCGCCTGAAGTCTACTCGTTCATTCAATCACGGCTGATCTATCTTTCCCTCTCAACCCCATTCTCCTGCCTTCGCCCCATAACCCCTGACACCCATACCAATCAAGAATCTGCCAATCTCCGCCTTAAAATTTTCCATTGACTTGGCCTCCACAGCTGTCTGTGTCAATTAATTCCACAGATTCACCACCCTCTGACTAAAGACATTCCTCCTCATCTGCATTCTAAAGGTACGTCCTTTTATTCTGAGGCCGTGGCCTCTGGTCTTGGACTCTCTCTCCAGTGATCCATATCCCTCCACCTCCTCCATATCCACATGCCTATCTGAAAGACTTTTAACGCCACTATGGTATCGGTCTCTACCACCACCCCTGGCAACGAGTTCCAGACACTCACCACCCCCTGCGTAAAAAAACCCGCCCTTTAAACTTTCCCCATTTCACCTTAAAGCCATGCCCTCTAGTGGTTGAGGCTGGGACTATCCCATTATCCCATTGTTTAAGAAACAGCTGGACAGGTACATGGATAGGACAGGTTTGGAGGGATGCGGACCCAAGCGCAGGCAAGTGGGACTAGGGTAGTTAGGACATTGTTGGCCGTTGTGGGCGAGTTGGGCTGAAGGGCCTGTTTCCACACTGTGTGCCTCTGACTCTATGACTCTATGACTCTATGACTCTCGGTTATCCACTTTGGTGGTAAGAATAGGAAGGCAGAGTATTATCTGAATGGTGTCAAGTTAGGAAAAGGGGACGTACAACGAGATCTGGGTGTCCTAGTGCATCAGTCACTGAAAGGAAGCATGCAGGTACAGCAGGCAGTGAAGAAAGCCAATGGAATGTTGGCCTTCATAACAAGAGGAGTTGAGTATAGGAGCAAAGAGGTCCTTCTGCAGTTGTACAGGGCCCTAGTGAGACCGCACCTGGAGTACTGTGTGCAGTTTTGGTCTCCAAATTTGAGGAAGGATATTCTTGCTATTGAGGGCGTGCAGCGTAGGTTTACTAGGTTAATTCCCGGAATGGCGGGACTGTCATATGTTGAAAGACTGGAGCGACTAGGCTTGTATACACTGGAATTTAGAAGGATGAGAGGAGATCTTATCGAAACGTATAAGATTATTAAGGGGTTGGACACGTTAGAGGCAGGAAACATGTTCCCAATGTTGGGGGAGTCCAGAACCAGGGGCCACAGTTTAAGAATAAGGGGTAGGCCATTTAGAACTGAGATGAGGAAAAACATTTTCAGTCAGAGAGTTGTGAATCTGTGGAATTCTCTGCCTCAGAAGACAGTGGAGGCCAATTCTCTGAATGCATTCAAGAGAGAGCTAGATGAAGCTCTTAAGGATAGCGGAGTCAGGGGGTATGGGGAGAAGGCAGGAACGGGGTACTGATTGAGAATGATCAGCCATGATCACATTGAATGGCGGTGCTGGCTCGAAGGGCCAAATGGCCTCCTCCTGCACCTATTGTCTATTGTTTATTGTCTATTGACTCCATGACTCTATGACTCCATGACTCTATGACTCTATTTGATATTTCCATCCCGGGTGAAAGGCTTTTTTTATTTTTTTATTTTTATTAATTTTATTTAAATTTTAACAAAACAACTACATGTATGAACTCATAGTACGCGATGGTACCTACATTATAAATTCGATTATACATTTTAAATTCGATTATACCTGTATTGTTCTGTATTATCTCCCCACCCACAACCCCCCCTCCCCCCCCCCCACCCCCCAGTTAGAAAAAAGAGGAAAAAGGAGAAGAAGAAAAATTAAAAAAAATTAAAAAAATACAAATAAAAAAACAAAAAAAGGAAAGAAAGAAAGAAAGAAGAAAGAAGGGAAACCTGGAAACAAGAAGGAAACACTTCCGGCTAATTTCTTATTAAATTCTTTTTAGGGGTATCAAAACAATCCTGAAATTAAATATTTCCAATTCTTAATCCTAGTTTTAAAGTGAATGGGTTCCAAAGTTTCAAAAAGAAATCATATTTATTTCTCAGATTATAAGTAGCTTTTTCTAATGGGATACAACTACGCATTTCTGCATACCATCTTGCAATTCTTATTTCATTGTGATCTTTCCAAGTGACCGCCACACATTTTTTTGCTATTGCTATTGCTATTTTGAGAAATCTTTCCTGATATTTATCTAAAATTAATCTTGGTAATATTCCTTTAGTATCTCCCAATAAAAACAACCTTGAATCCAATGGTATGGTCTTATTCATCAATTGTTCCAAAAAGTTTTTTAGGTCTTTCCAAAAATGAGTTACCTTCGGACATGCCCATGTGGAGTGTAAAAAAGTACCCACATCCTGGTTGCATCTAAAAGAAATTTCAGGTAAATTTGGATTTAAATTGTTTAATTTTTTCGGAGTTAAATATAGTTGATGTAAAAAATTGTATTGTACTAAACTATATCTCACATTAATAGTATTTTTCATACTTTCTAAACATAATCTTTCCCAACTTGGTTCATCAATGCTAATATTCAGATCTGTTTCTCATCTTTGTCTTGATTTCTGAATTCCTGTCTTTGGACTAGATTTTTGTAACAATTTATACATTGAAGATATAATTTTTTTAGTTCCCTTGCCCTGAATCAGGGATTCAATTCCTTTAATTTGAAATAAAAACATTGAATTACCTAACTTTTCCCTTAAAAAAGATTGTAATTGATAACAGAAAAAAATACTATTCCCTGGAATTTGATATTTGTTTCTCAATTGAGAAAATGTCAAAAAATTATTTCCTTCGTAGCAATCTCCCATATGTTTAATACCCTTCTGTTCCCAGACTTGTAATATTTGATTATTCCAAGCAAACGGCAGTAATCTATATTTTACTAATGGAGTTTTAGCTGTTAGAAAAAATCTTTTATCATTAGCTTTAACTGTTTTCAACAATATATTAATTAAATGTTTTAGCAAAGGTGACTCTTGATCCTTAACTAATAGCTTCGCTTCCCATTTATAGATAAATTCTTCTGGGCATAGTTCTTTTATTTTATCCATTTCAATTTTAACCCATGCTGTTTTTCCACCCTCTTGATAAAAGGATGAAATAAAACTCATTTGTGCTGCCAGATAGTAATTTTTTTAATTTGGTCATTGCAGTCCACCTAATTCAAATTTCCATGTTAATTTTTCCATAGACACTCTTGGCATTTTACCTTTCCAAAGAAAATTTCTCACAATTTTATTCAATTCTTGAAAAAAAATTATTTGGTAAAGGTATAGGCAGTGTTTGGAATAAATACTGTAACCTCGGAAAAATATTCATCTTAATACAGTTCACTCTCCCTAGCAATGTAATTGGAAGATTCATCCATTTCTTCAAGTCCTCCTCAATTTTTTTAATTAGTGGTTTATAATTTAGTTTATACAGATTATTTAACTTATTATCTACTTTAACCCCTAGGTACTTCATGCCTTCTTTTTGCCATTTAAACTGACTTTCTCTTTTACATTGATCATAATTACCTTCAGAAAGAGGCATTATTTCAGTTTTATCTTTATTAATTTTGTATCCTGATACTTTCCCATATTCTTCCAGTCTGAAATATAATTTTCTTAAGGATTCCAATGGTCTAGTAAGACAAATTAAAACATCATCTGCAAATAAAGTAATTTTGTGATTTTCCTGATTAACTTTAAATCCTTCAATGTCTAAATCTGATCTTATTAGCTCTGCCAGAGGTTCAATGGCCAATACAAATAAAGCCGGTGACAAGGGACATCCCTGTCTACTAGATCTTTCCAAATTAAATGATTGAGAAGATTGGCCATTTGTCACCACTTTGGCTTTAGGTTGTTTATAAAGAGCTTTTACCCAGTTAATGAAACAATAGACAATAGACAATAGACAATAGGTGCAGGAGTAGGCCATTCAGCCCTTCGAGCCAGCACCGCCATTCAATGCAATCATGGCTGATCACTCTCAATCAGTACCCCGTTCCTGCCTTCTCCCCATACCCCCTCACTCCGCTATCCTTAAGAGCTCTATCCAGCTCTCTCTTGAAAGCATCCAACGAACTGGCCTCCACTGCCTTCTGTGGCAGAGAATTCCACACCTTCACCACCCTCTGACTGAAAAAGTTCTTCCTCATCTCCGTTCTAAATGGCCTACCCCTTATTCTTAAACTGTGGCCCCTTGTTCTGGACTCCCCCAACATTGGGAACATGTTATCTGCCTCTAATGTGTCCAATCCCCTAATTATCTTATATGTTTCAATAAGATCCCCCCTCATCCTAAATTCCAGTGTATACAAGCCCAATCGCTCCAGCCTTTCAACATACGACAGTCCCGCCATTCCGGGAATTAACCTAGTGAACCTACGCTGCACGCCCTCTGTTGTGATATTGCTGGGACTACTTTGTGTATCCAAGGACTACTTTGTATGCCTGTGTATATAAGTGATTGGGGTGATTAGGCGGTCGCTCTGGATCCAGGCGGCCTTGGAATAAACAGCCTGGAGTTAAGCTCCACCATGATAACGTGGTCCTTCCAGAGTCACAACAAAGGTACAACAGGTACCGGACCACGAAGTACAACATGGTGGCAGCGGTTTGGTGTTTCGCCTAGGGGGAGAATGAAGCATGCCCGAGCAGACAAGGTTAAAAAGAAGAAAAAAAAGAAGAAAAAAAAAGCCCTGAAGGGAAACAAAACAAAAGAAAAGTTTCCAGCTCAGTACGGGACGTTTGGAGTGCATCCCGACAGGGCCAGTGTGAGTTGGTATAGTTACCTGCTCAGTAGTCGGCGCCGAGTTGCCGACGTGACGCTGCAAGTTGTTGGGGGCGGTGCGTGTAGGCCCACGTCGCGCCCCAGCACCTGTGTAGGCCCGAGATTAGAAGCCTGCGACTGCTTCGCGGGGGAGAGACCGGGAGAGCCGACACACACGGAGATGTGCGGTGACCGGGGAATACCGGGAGACCCGACACACACGGAGATGTGCGGTGACCGGGGAAGACCGGGAGACCCGACACACACGGAGATGTGCGGTGACCGGGGAAGACCGACACCCATGGAGGTGTGCGGCGACCGGGAGACCCGACACCCACGGAGGTGTGCGGTGACCGGGGAAGACCGACACCCATGGAGGTGTGCGGCGACCGGGGGAGGTTGACACCCACGGAGGTGTGCGGCGACCGGGGGAGGCTGACACCCATGGAGGTGTGCGGTGACCGGGGAAGACCGACACCCACGGAGGTGTGCGGCGACCGGGGGAGGCTGACACCCACGGAGGTGTGCGGCAACCGGGAGAGCCCCGGAGGAGACCGACACCCACGGAGGTGTGCGGCGACCGGGAGAGCCCCGGAGGAGACCGACACCCACGGAGGTGTGCGGTGACCGGAGGGGGTCGGCGACCGGAGGGACCGACCACCCGCGGAGGTGCGGCGGCCGGTAAGGCCGAGGCACTGCGTACTTACCCAGGCGCGTCGACCGGAGAGTCGGGACGGCCCTGGGCCCGAGGCAGCGGCAGCGCGTTCGAATTTGAGCGGCAGCTGCCGGGAGCACCTGTGGGCGGGGCCAGCGGCAGCGCGTTCGAAAGGTTGAACGGCTGCTGCCGGGGAGCACTTGTGGGCGGGGCCAGCGCACCGCGATTACAGCAGTGCCAACCCAGCAGTGGGAGCCCAGCAGTGCCAACCCAGCAGTGGGAGCCCAGCAGTGCCAACCCAGCAGTGGAAGCCCAGCAGTGGGAGCCCAGCAGTGCCAACCCAGCAGTGGGAGCCCAGCAGTGCCAACCCAGCAGTGGGAGCCCAGCAGTGCCAACCCAGCAGTGGAAGCCCAGCAGTGGGAGCCCAGCAGTGCCAACCCAGCAGTGGGAGCCCAGCAGTGCCAACCCAGCAGTGGAAGCCCAGCAGTGGAAGCCCAGCAGTGCCAACCCAGCAGTGGGAGCCCAGCAGTGGCAGGCAAATCATGGTGGTGGAGCATCTAGAGCCTACACTACGTTTGATCTACACAGCACATCTTCTTGAGGGGAAGATATGGAACAAAATGAATATTTTGTGTTTAATGACCTGTGTAGTGATCTGTGTAATGAAAGCTTAATGTATTATATTTGATGCTTTTGTATAAATGTATATATCTGTGGAGTGACCACACTGAGTGAGTGACCACCCGGAGATGAGTGACCACCCGGCGATGAGTGAAATTCCGCAGAGGAGTGACCACCATGATGGCGGAGAAAAGCAATTGTGTTTAGTTGTGTTATTGGTTTTGTTTGCAAAAAGCAATGGTGTTTTGGTTTTGTTTGTTAAATATATTTTAGCCCCCGAATGGTAAAGAAAACAATTTTATATAAGACAAGGGGGATGTTGTGATATTGCTGGGACTACTTTGTGTATCCAAGGACAACTTTGTATGCCTGTGTATATAAGTGATTGGGGTGATTAGGCGGTCGCTCTGGATCCAGATGACCACGGAATAAACAGCCTGGAGTTGAGCTCCAGCATTGTAACCTTTTATACACGTGTACTTGTGGTCCGTCCAGAGTCACTAAAGGTACAACAGGTACCGGACCACGAAGTACAACACCCTCCATAGCAACAATATCCTTCCTCAAATTTGGAGACCAAAACTGCACACAGTACTCCAGGTGCGGTCTCACCAGGGCCCGGTACAACTGTAGAAGGACCTCTTTGCTCCTATACTCAACTCCTCTTGTTACGAAGGCCAACATTCCATTGGCTTTCTTCACTGCCTGCTGTACCTGCATGCTTCCTTTCATTGACTGATGCACTAGGACACCCAGATCTCGTTGAACTCCCCCTCCTCCTAACTTGACACCATTCAGATAATAATCTGCCTTTCTATTCTTACTTCCAAAGTGAATAACCTCACACTTATCTACATTAAACTGCATCTGCCATGTATCCGCCCACTCACACAACCTGTCCAAGTCACCCTGCAGCCTTATTGCATCTTCCTCACAATTCACTCTGCATTATTCCCAGGAATACCTGCCATTGCTGTTCTACCGTCTTCCCTGCTAGGGCCTCCTTCCAGTCAATTTTGGCCAGCTCCTGCCTCATGCCTCTGTAATCCCCTTTGCTATACTGTAATATAACAAAGATTTGTTGTTACCAGTATTTATGGAAGTGATACATCAAGCGGAAAAGCTTCTACATTACCAGAATCCTTCTCACTGGCAATTATAACCGTAATTTAAAAAAAAGGGAAAGACCCTTTAAATGCATCTTCTTATAGACCAATATTATTGTTGAATGCAGATTATAAAATAGTTGCTAAACTTTTGGCAAGGAGATTGGCAGAATATTTAACGAAGCTGGTTAAAGAGGACCAAACTGGATTTGTCAAAAAAAGGAAAATATCTGATAATGTAGCAAGATTTATAAGTATTTTACATTTAGCACAGAAAAGAAAGGAATTGAGCGTAGCAGTTGCTTTAGATGCTGAAAAGGCGTTTGACAGGTTAGAATGGGATTTTTTATTTAAAGTATTAGAGAAGTACGGATTGGGAAATGGTTTCGGGAGCAGAGCAAGGACGCCCGTTGGCTGAGCAGAAAAGTAAGTGCTAATTACAGTTGAACAGGCAGTTTAAAAAGAGCGCCAAGAGGAAGCTAGTAGTCAATTTGAAAAGTCCGGGAGCAGAGCAAGGACGCCCGTTGGCTGAGCAGAAAAGTAAGTGCTAGTTTAAGTGAGAAGTCAGGTAAATTGGACAATCAGGCAATTTAATTGGTGATTTAAGCAATACTTGCAAAAGGGTGCAGCCCAGTGAGGGAAGTGCCCAGTGAGGGAAGTGCCCAGTGAGGGAAGTGCCCAGTGAGGGAAGTGCCCAGTGAGGGAAGTGCCCAGTGAGGGAAGTGCCCAGTGAGGGAAGTGCCCAGTGAGGGAAGTGCCCAGTGAGGGAAGTGCCCAGTGAGGGAAGTGCCCAGTGAGGGAAGTGCCCAGTGAGGGAAGTGCCCAGTGAGGGAAGTGCCCAGTGAGAAAAGTGCGAGTCTTTGGCTGCGAGTCTTCGGTGAGGAGGATACAATTGTTTTAAGCCAGAGCTGGTTATAGGCACAAGGTGATGGCGGAAAAGTTGGTGCAGTGTGTTTCCTGCAGGATGTGGGAAGACAGGGACGTCGCTGGAGCTTCTGGGAGCTACACCTGCAAGAACTGTGTCCAGGTGCAGCTCCTGAAGGGACGTGTGGTGGAGTTGGAGAGGCAGTTGGATGACCTCAGGGCCATCCGGGAATGCGAGAGTTTCCTCGACAGCACCTATTGTGAGGCTGTCACGCCAAGGGTCCAGGTCGAGCGAAGGTGGGAGACTGTTTCAGGGGGGAGTGGACGTGGACTACAGGAGACCCCAGTGGCTGTGCCTATTGCAAATAGGTATACCCTCTTGGGAACTGTCGGGGCAGAAGACGTTTCCAGTCCGAGTGGCGGACCTGTTGGCAAGGATACTCGACAGGGGAGACCGAAGTCAGGAAGAGCCGTAGTGGTGGGTGACTCCATCGTCCGAGGGACGGACAGAAGATTCTGTGGCAGCAGGAGGGACTTGAGGATGGTCTGTTGCCTCCCTGGTGCCAGGGTTCAACACATCACAGACCGGCTTCAGAAAATCCTAGTGAGGGAAGGCGATCAACCTGAAGTCGTTGTGCACGTGGGCACGAATGACGTCGGGCGGAAGAGGAAGGAGGTGCTACAGCGGGAGTTTAGAGAGTTGGGAAAAACACTGAGAAGTAGGACGTCGAAGGTGGTTATCTCTGGACTGCTACCGGTACCTCGTGCTGGTGAGGCCAGGAACAGAGAGATAGAGGGTATGAATTTATGGCTGAGGGGCTGGTGCAGAGAGCAGGGATTTAGATTTCTGGACCACTGGGATCTCTTCTGGGCTAGGGGTGACTTGTACAAAAGGGACGGGTTGCATCTTAACAGCAGGGGGACAAACATTCTGGCAGGCAGGTTTGCTAGTGTGACACCTGTGGCTTTAAACTAAGTAGTGGGGGGGAGGGGTTAACAAATTGTGAATATGAAGATGAGGTAAAAGGGAATACAGGAGATATTGCAAAAGACTCTCGGAAGAATGGGAACAGAAGTTCTAGAGGGGAAAAGAAATTAAGGGCAGGGACAATTGTGAACGATGTGAGAGGGGAGGTAAATACAGAAGTTAAAGTGTTGTACTTCAATGCGCGTAGTATAAAAAATAAAGTGGATGAGCTTGAGGCTCAGTTAGTCATGGGCAAGTATGATGTTGTAGGGATCACTGAGACATGGCTACAAGAGGACCAGGGCTGGGAACTGAATATTCAGGGGTACACAACGTATAGAAAAGACAGACAGGTGGGCAGAGGGGGTGGGGTTGCTCTGATGGTAAGGAATGATATTCATTCCCTTGCAAGGGGTGACATAGAATCAGGAGATGTTGAATCAGTATGGATAGAAATTAGAAATTGTAAGGGTAAAAAGACCCTAATGGGAGTTATCTATAGGCCCCCAAACAGTAGCCTCGACATAGGGTGCAAGTTGAATCAGGAGATAAAATTGGCGTGTCAAAAATGTAATGCTACGGTGGTTATGGGAGATTTCAACATGCAGGTAGACTGGGAAAATCAGGTTGGAAATGGACCCCAGGAAAGAGAGTTTGTAGAGTGCCTTCGAGATGGATTCTTAGAACAGCTTGTACTGGAGCCTACCAGGGAGAAGGCAATTCTGGATTTAGTGTTGTGTAATGATCCTGATATGATAAGGGGACTAGAGGTAAAAGAGCCATTAGGAGGCAGTGATCACAACATGATAAGTTTTACTCTGCAAATGGAAAGGCAGAAGGGAAAATCGGAAGTGTCGATATTACAGTATAGCAAAGGGGATTACAGAGGCATGAGGCAGGAGCTGGCCAAAATTGACTGGAAGGAGGCCCTAGCAGGGAAGACGGTAGAACAGCAATGGCAGGTATTCCTGGGAATAATGCAGAGGTTGCAGGATCAATTTATTCCAAAGAGGTGGAAAGACTCTAAGGGGAGTAAGAGACACCTGTGGCTGACAAGGGAAGTCAGGGACAGCATAAAAATTAAGGAGAGGAAGTATAACATAGCAAAGAAGAGTGGGAAGACAGAGGATTGGGACTCTTTTAAAGAGCAACAAAAGTTAACTAAAAAGGCAATACGGGGAGAAAAGATGAGGTACGAGGGTAAACTAGCCAATAATATAAAGGAGGATAGCAAAAGTTTTTTTAGGTACGTGAAGAGGAAAAAAATAGTCAAGGCAAATGTGGGTCCCTTGAAGACAGAAGCAGGGGAATTTATTATGGGGAACAAAGAAATGGCAGACGAGTTAAACCGTTACTTTGGATCTGTGTTTACTGAGGAAGATACACACAATCTCCCAAATGTTCTAGGGGCCGGAGAACCTAGGGTGATGGAGGAACTGAAGGAAATCCACATTAGGCAGGAAATGGTTTTGGGTAGACTGATGGGACTGAAGGCTGATAAATCCCCAGGGCCTGATGGTCTGCATCCCAGGGTACTTAAGGAGGTGGCTCTAGAAATAATGGAAGCATTGGAGATCATTTTTCAATGTTCTATAGATTCAGGATCAGTTCCTGTGGATTGGAGGATAGCAAATGTTATCCCACTTTTTAAGAAAGGAGGGAGAGAGAAAACGGGTAATTATAGACCAGTTAGTCTGACATCAGTGGTGGGGAAGATGCTGGAGTCAATTATAAAAGACGAAATTGCTGAGCATTTGGATAGCAGTAACGGGATCATTCCGAGTCAGCATGGATTTACGAAGGGGAAATCATGCTTGACAAATCTACTGGAATTTTTTGAGGATGTAACTAGGAAAATTGACAGGGGAGAGTCAGTGGATGTGGTGTACCTCGACTTTCAGAAAGCCTTCGACAAGGTCCCACATAGGAGATTAGTGGGCAAAATTAGAGCACATGGTATTGGGGGTAGGGTACTGACATGGATAGAAAATTGGTTGACAGACAGAAAGCAAAGAGTGGGGATAAATGGGTCCCTTTCGGAATGGCAGGCAGTGACCAGTGGGGTACCGCAAGGTTCGGTGCTGGGACCCCAGCTATTTACGATATACATTAATGACTTAGATGAAGGGATTAAAAGTAACATTAGCAAATTTGCAGATGATACTAAGCTGGGGGGTAGTGTGAATTGTGAGGAAGATGCAATAAGGCTGCAGGGTGACTTGGACAGGTTGTGTGAGTGGGCGGATACATGGCAGATGCAGTTTAATGTAGATAAGTGTGAGGTTATTCACTTTGGAAGTAAGAATAGAAAGGCAGATTATTATCTGAATGGTGTCAAGTTAGGAAGAGGGGATGTTCAACGAGATCTGGGTGTCCTAGTGCATCAGTCACTGAAAGGAAGCATGCAGGTACAGCAGGCAGTGAAGAAAGCCAATGGAATGTTGGCCTTCGTAACTAGAGGAGTTGAGTATAGGAGCAAAGAGGTCCTTCTACAGTTGTACCGGGCCCTGGTGAGACCGCACCTGGAGTACTGTGTGCAGTTTTGGTCTCCAAATTTGAGGAAGGATATTCTTGCTATTGAGGGCGTGCAGCGTAGGTTCACTAGGTTGATTCCCGGAATGGCGGGACTGTCGTATGTTGAAAGGCTGGAGCAATTAGGCTTGTATACACTGGAATTCAGAAGGATGAGGGGGGATCTTATTGAAACATATAAGATAATTAGGGGATTGGACACATTAGAGGCAGGAAACATGTTCCCAATGTTGGGGGAGTCCAGAACAAGGGGCCACAGTTTAAGAATAAGGGGTAGGCCATTTAGAACGGAGATGAGGAAGAACTTTTTCAGTCAGAGAGTGGTGAAGGTGTGGAATTCTCTGCCTCAGAAGGCAGTGGAGGCCAGTTCGTTGGATGCTTTCAAGAGAGAGTTGGATAGAGCTCTTAAGGATAGCGGAGTGAGGGGGTATGGGGAGAAGGCAGGAACGGGGTACTGATTGAGAGTGATCAGCCATGATCGCATTGAATGGCGGTGCTGGCTCGAAGGGCTGAATGGCCTACTCCTGCACCTATTGTCTATTGTCTATTGTCTATTGTTTAAATTTTTTATAGAACTCAGGCGGGAAACCATCTTCCCCTGGAGATTTATTACTTGGTAAAGAATATAATACTTCCTCCACTTCTCTCAAAGTAAAGGAGGCATTTAGTCCCATCTGCTCCTCATTAGAGATTGTTGGTAATTGTATCTTGGATAAAAAATTATTTATCTTAATTTCATCCTTTTCAGATTCAGAATGGTACAGATTAGTGTAGAATTGCTTAAATACCTCATTGATTTCTCTAGGTTTATAAGTAATAATGTTTTGATCTGTTCTAATTGAATTTATTGTTCTTGATATTTGTTCTTCTTTCAGTTGCCATGCCAATACCTTGTGCGCTCTTTCTCCTAATTCATAATATCTTTGGTTAGTTCGTAATATTAGTTTTTCTGTTCTGTAAGTATGTAAAGTATTGTATTGAAATTTTTTATTTACAAGTTGTATTTTTTTCGTATCTGAAGAAGTTTTCTGTAAGTCTTTTTCTAATACGGTGATTTCTTTTTCTAATCTTTCAGATTCCTTCCTATAGTCTTTCTTTATCTTAGTTGAGTAGCTTATAATTTGGCCTCTCAAATAAGCCTTCATTGCATCCCATACAATAAATTTATCATCAACTGAATTTAAATTTGTTTCCAAAAATAATTCAATTTGTCCTCGAATAAAATCACAAAAGTCTTGCCTTTTCAATAATAAAGAGTTGAGTCCCCATCTATACACTGACTGTTCTTTATCTGGCATCGTAATTTTCATTAATAATGTTGAGTGATCCGATAACAATCTAGCCTTGTAATCTATTTGTATTATTCTACCCCTTAATTGAGCTGAAATCAAAAATAGATCTATTCTAGAATATCTATCATGTCTATTGGAATAAAAGGAGTAATCTCTTTCCCTGGGATGGCTTTTCCTCCAAACTATGACTCTATTTGATATTTCCATCCCAGGTGAAAGGCTTTGACTGTCTACCCTGTCTATGCCTCTCAGAATGTTACACATTTCTATCAGGTCTCCCCTCAACCTCAGCATTACAGAGAAAACTATCCAAGTCTGTGCTTTTTCTTTGTGTTTATTGAATGACTCATCAATCATTCTGCAATGTTAAATACAGTAATTTGGTCGGATTTTTTTTTACAACAGTGCCTTTTAATTTCAGAATTCAGTGCAACAATTGAAGCATTGCTTTTAACAGCGTGTCTATGGGTGTTGAAATTGTTTCATGTTTCTTCACAGATTTACTCATTTTGTGCCCTTGTCACGATCTTTACTTCAGATTAAATTTACAGTCGGGAACAAAATGGTTATAGTTCTGTAGTACCATAGGGAAAAGCATCATAACTATTTCATATTAATTGCAGATTACTGCAGATGCTGATGTACAAAAAAAGACACAAAGTGCAGAAAGTAACTCAGGGGGGTCAGTCAGCATCTTTGGAGATCATGTTCTCCAGAGATTGATTGAAAGATTGAGCATGGAAACAGGCCCTTCGGCCCACTGAATCCATGCTGACCATCGATCACCCATTCACACTAGTTCTCTGTTATCCCACTTTCGCATCAAACCCCTACTTATCAGGGGCAATTTGCAGAGGGCCAATTGACCGACAAACCCGCACGTCTTTGGGATGTGGGGGGAAACTGGAGCGCCTGGAGGAAACCCACACATTCACAGGGAGAACGTGCAAACTCCACACAGAAAGCACCTAAGATCAGTATAGATCCCGGGTTCAGTTTAGTTGAAATTAGTTGAGTTGAGTTGAGTTGAGTTTAGTTTAGTTTAGTTTAGTTTAGTTTAGTTTAGTTTAGTTTAGTTTAGTTTAGTTTAGTTTAGTTTAGTTTAGTTTAATTTAGTTTATTATTGTTACGTTTACTGGGGTAGGTAAACTGGATTGCATGCTATCCAGTCAAAGAAAAGACTTTTTACTTTGACTGCACAGATAAAGGATAAAGGGCATAACATTTAGTGCAAAGATATAACACTGAAGTCCGATAAAGTCCGTTTAAAGATAGTTCTAAGGTCTCCAATGAGATAGATGGAGGTCAGGACCGCATTCTAGTTTTATTTAGACTTTACACTTTAGAGATACAGCGCACAAAACAGTCTCTTCGGCCCACTGAGTCCGTGCCGACAAGCAATCACCTGCACACCAGCACTGTCCTACACACTAGGGACTATTTTACCGAAGTCCACTAACCTACAAAGCTGTACATCTTTGAACCCGGGACTCTGGTGCTAGCTCTGTGAGACAGCAGGTCTACCAATGTGAACAGTCATTGAAAGTAGGCATGCAGGTGCAGCAGGAAGTGAAGAAAGCGAATGGTATGTTGGCATTCATAGTGAGGGGATTTGAGTATAGGAGCAGGGAGGTTCTGCTGCAGTTGTACAGGGCATTGGTGAGACCACACCTGGAGTATTGCGTACAGTTTTGGTCTCCTAATCTGAGGAAAGACATTCTTGCCATAGAGGGAGTACAGAGAAGGTTCACCAGATTGATTCCTGGGATGGCAGGACTTTCATATGAAGAAAGACTGGATAGACTCGGCTTGTACTCGCTGGAATTTAGAAGATTGAGGGGGGATCTTATAGAAACTTACAAAATTCTTAAGGGGTTGGACAGGCTAGATGCAGGAAGATTATTCCCGATGTTGGGGAAGTCCAGAACAAGGGGGTCACAGTTTAAGGATAAGGGGAAAGTCTTTTAGGACTGAGATGAGAACGTTTTTTTTCACACAGAGAGTGGTGAATCTGTGGAATTCTCTGCCACAGAAGGTAGTTGAGGCCAGTTCATTGGCTATATTTAAGAGGGAGTTAGATGTGGCCCTTGTGGCTAAAGGGATCAGGAGGTATGGAGAGAAGGCAGGTACGGGATACTGAGTTGGATGATCAGCCATGATCATGTTGAATGGCGGTGCAGGCTCGAAGGGCCGAATGGCCTACTCCTGCACCTATTTTCTATGTTTCTATGTTTCTATGTAACCCTAAGAGCCGCCCTAAGCTGATGTCTGGCGGTCTCTGGTGCTGTGAGACTATGGCTCTGTCAGCTGAATAACTATGCTTTACCTTGGACTAAACGTTATTCCCTTATCATGTACCTATACACTGTAAATAGCTCGATTGTCATCATGTATTGTCCTTCTGCTGACTGGATGGCACCGCAACAAAAGCTTTTCACTGTTTGAATTAAAATTGAAACTGTGCCCTCTGACCCGCTGAGTACGCCCGCACTTTGTGCCTTCTAATTGAAGATTAGTTGTGTAACACATGGCTTATGATGGACTTCCTTCATTGCAGTTTTGCTTTCTGTTTCTATGTGTGGCTTGGAACCAAATTGTCCTATTCTTATACTCCATGAGCAATAGCCTAATTCTTCTGCAGTGTTGCTGCAAGGACAGAGAGTGATGAATTCATTTTGATGAGGTGAACTGAGGCGCTAAGTGTGGTATTTGTGTTCTCATTGGCATGTTGTGTGTTTGTGCTGACACCACTGATTAAACTGCTTTGGGAGTGAAATTGTACTCGAGTCTTGAAGAATGAATGCTTGAAGTATTGGTGTTATTTCTCGTAGTAATGGATTTTAGTTTAATGCTATGTGCATGTTTACAAGATTTCCTATCAATTTTGTTGGCACCAATGAAATATTTAAATAACCACGTACACTCATGAAATACGACTGGAATCTCGACACTACTTTAAGCCAATGTTTTTGTTCAACTCATTTACAAACAGAACGGGGATTCAAAATCTGAACATAGGTATTGTTTGTGACGAGCAGGAGAAAATGATGATAGTAAATAACATGAATACGGGGGAATGCATGCGGCTTTAATTCACGTCCAGTCCACTCCTCGCTATGCAGATAACGAGTGGTCAGTAATTAGTTTAATGTCACATCTACTTAGATACAGTGAAATGCTACATGAAATAATCAAGGAATGGTCTAATCCTGGTCGCTGCCTCTTCTCCCCTCTGCCATCAGGCAGGAGGTACGGAAGTTTGAAAATGCATAGATTCAGATTCCAGATTGAGGGACAGTTTCTTCCCGGCTGTTATCAGGCAACTGAACCATCCTATCACCAACCAGAGTGCGGTCCTGACCTCCCATCTACATCATCGGACACCCTCAGACTATCTTGAATCAGACTTTACTGGACTGTATTTGTATAAATGTTATTCCCTTTATCTTTCATCTGTACACTCTGGATTGTAATCATGTGCAAACTTTTAGCCGGCTGGAGAGCATGCAACGAAAGCTTGTTAACGTGGAGTAGATGTTTTCTGGGGCAGTACACAGAGTCACCACATTTCCAGCAATATCTTGAGGCTGTCAAGCATCAAGTTTTAGATTTAGGTTTTCGTTTTAGAGATATAGCGTGGAAAAAGGCCCTTCGGCCCACCGAGTCCGCGCCGGCCAGCGATCCCCGCACATTTACTCTGTCCTGCACACATTGGGGACAATTCACACATACACCAAGCCAATTAACCTACAAACCTGTATGTCTTTGGAGTGTGGGAGGAAACCGAAGATCTCGGAGAAAACCCATGCAGTCACGGGGAGAACGTACAAACTCCATACAGACAGCACCCATAGTTGGGATCCAACCCGGATGTCTGGCGCTGCAAGCGCTGTGAGGCAGCAATTCTACCGCTGCGCCACCATGCCGCCCTAAATCTTAAATTCTTAATAATATAGCGTCTTATATTAGCTTTAAAGGCCAGTTGTCCTGGTGGCGGCACTGGGTCATTGGAGGTCAGCATGGCCTGGTAAAGCTTCTTGTTTAGTTTAGTTTAGTTTAGAAATACAGTGTGGAAACAAGCCCAACAAGTCTGTGCCGACCAATGATCACCTGTGCTCTAGTTCTATCCCACACACGAGGGACAATTTACAGAAGCCAGTTAGCCTCCAAACTCGCACGTCTTTGTATTGTGGGAGGAAACCTGAGCTCCCGGAGAAAACCCACGCGGCCACAGGGATAAAAAGGGCTGTTGTTTTATTAAGAGCTTTGGAGATACAACATGGATACAGGCCCTTCGGCCTACTGAGTCCACACCAACCATCCATCACCTATTCACCCACGTTCGCATACACTCACATACAGGTTTGCAGGCTAATTGGCATGGTATAATTGTAAATTATCTTTAATATGTGTCGGATAGCGCTAGTGTGTGGGATCACTGGTCAGCGCGGACTTGGTGGGGCGAAGGGCCTGTTTCCACGTTGTATCTCTAAACTAAACTACGCGCTGTCCACGGGCACCCTGGGGGATCTCCGGTACCGCTGGGCACCGCGGAGATTGGATATATCCTGGATGGGGATTGTAATATAATTGTATAACAGGTTCAATTGGTATATTTGTTTGTATAGTATTCTGGTGGTGGGTTCTGTTTTGGTTTTATTGTATTGTATATATTATTCAGTGTTCTTTCGCTTTTTTTATGTGGGGCGTGGGGTCGGGGGTTGGGGGAAACTTTTTCTAATCTCTCACCTCGACGGGCATGCGATTTTTTTCCCGTATCGTATCTCTGTCCGCACTGTGGCCTAACGTCGAGGAGTTGGTGGCCTTTGCTGGAGACAGGCTTCGAGAGCTCCGCCGCGGGAGCCTGCGGACTTTAACATCGCAGAGCCCGTGATCCCTTCGCCAAGGATGACCTCTGAACTCCAACATCGTGGAGATCGCGGTCTCTGGTCAAAGCCCTACTCCGGGAGCTCCAAACCGCAAGAGCTTCGACAGCCCCGACTGTGGGACCTTCGACCGCCCTGACTGTGGGACCTTCGATCATCCCGACTGCCGGAGCTTCGACCGTCTTGACGGATGGTTCGACTGCCCCGACCACGGGAGAAGAATGAGGGAAGAAGATTAGAATTTATTGCCTTCCATCACAGTGAGGAATCTGCTGTGGTGAATGTTTATGTTAACGTTCATGTAGTTGTGTGTCTTGTTGCTTTTCTGGATGGCTGTATGGTAATTCGCATATCACTGTTCCTTAAATGGTACACGTGACAATGAAAGACCTTTGAAACCTTTGAATAAATTAGTTATGATGGAAAATCAAGTACTGACATTTTGTAATGTTGTGGAAGAACTTCCCTCATTTAATTGCCTATCTGCATATTCTTTCTGTTACAATAATAGACAATAATGTTGTCCGATTTTCAAATCTCTTTCTCACAACATTGCTTATCTTCTTCTGTTAAAGATTCTGAAGAAAGTATATACTTTACCAGTAAAGTTCCCCAACCAATGTTGATTCCATTAAATGTACATGAGGATGTCATGATGTTGGGTGGGCCATTGCTTATATTTTACAATAGAGTTCCCCAAGTAGTTTTCTTTACCTAGAACAGAAAAGTGTGTACATTCTTCACTTGCATACACAGTAATTACTTTTTCAGTTCGCTGGCTGGCTTTCTCAGTGTGTTTGACCTTTTCAGCAGTGTACTTGTCTTGAACGAAATGACTTTTTGTCTCTTGGCTTCACTCACTGCCGCCCTGTGGCTCTTAGTTTAGTCTAGTTTCCAGTACAGAGACACCGTGTGGAAACAGGTCCTTCGGCCCATCGAGTCTGCGCTGACCAGCATCCGTACACTAGTTCTATCCTACACACTTCTTGATTAGCAAAGGTGTCAGAGGTTCTGGGGAGAAGGCAGGAGAAAGAGATGGATCAGCCATGATTGGATGGCGGGAGTACACTTAATGGGCCAAATGACCTAATTCTGCTCCTATTCCTTATGATCTTATGACACCAGGGACAATTTACAAAAGCCAATTAACCGGCAAACCTGCACGTCTTTGGAATGTGGGAGGAAACCGGAGCACCCGGAGAAAACCCATGGGGTCACGAGGAGAACGTCCAAACTCCGTACAGACAGCACCCGTAGTCAGGATTGAACCCGGGTCTCTGGCGCTGTGAGGCAGCGACTCTACCACTGCACCACTGTGCCGCACTTCGACAGTGGTTGGTTCTATGCTGGAATTTGTGATCAATTCTTCATCATCGTGTGTCACATCAGTGTTTTCAGGCATGTCTCTTGTGGTGATCTACAAATCAAGATGGACATTTCTGTCATGGACATACTAGGTACCTTTATACATTTCCGAATCAGACTACTTCTCTGAGATACATTATTAAGTCTTGTACTTGCTTATTGATTTGATAATTGTGGCATTCTCACTTGGATGGAAGTGTTTTGCTCTGTCTTGACTTATTGCCTTTTTGCTTCCTTTGTTAGAGAGTTGTGGACATAGCCCAGACCATCACGCAAAGCAGCTTCCCTTCCATTGACTCCGTCTACACTTCACGCTGCCTCGGCAAGGTCACCAGCATAATCAAGGCCAGCGTCACCCCAGTCACTCCCTCTTCTCCCCTCTCCCATCAGGCAAAAGATAGGCGGCACGGTAGCACAGCGGTAGAGTTGCTGCTTTACAGCGAATGCAGCGCCGGAGACTCAGGTTCGATCCTGACTACGGGTGCTGCACTGTAAGGAGTTTGTACGTTCTCCCCGTGACCTGCGTGGGTTTTCTCCGAGATCTTCGGTTTCCTCCCACACTCCAAAGACGTACAGGTATGTAGGTTAATTGGCGGGTAAATGTAAAAATTGTCCCTAGTGGGTGTAGGATAGTGTTAATGTACGGGGATCACTGGGCGGCACGGACTTGGAGGGCCGAAAAAGGCCTGTTTCCGGCTGTATATATATGATATGATATGATATGATACAGAAAGGCGAAACACACACCTCCAGATTCAGGAACGGTTTCTTCAATGCTCTTATCAGGCAACTGAACTGTCCTCTCATCAGCTAGAGTGCAGTCCTAACCTCTCATCTACCTCGTTGGATCTTTGGTCTCTCTTTAATCAGACTTTATTGGACTCCAATGTAGTCTTGCACTGAATCTTGTACCCTTTATCCTGTATCTGTATACTGTGGATGGCTTGATTGTATTTATGTATGGTCTTTTCTCTGACTGGATAGCACAAAAACAAAAGCTTTTCACTGTACCTCGGTACATGTGACAATAAAAACGAAACTAAACTAAACTAGGAGCAGCGGTAGAGTTGCTGCCTTACTGCGCCAGAGAACTGGATTCTATCCTGACTAAAGCTGCTGTCTGTAAGTAGTTTGTACATTCCCTCAAGTGACCCGCGTGGGTTTTCCCCGGCTGCTCCTGTTTCCTTCCACACTCCAAAGACGTGCAGGTTTGTTTGTTAACTGGCTTTGGTTAAAAAAATTGTAAATTGTCCCGAGTGTGTGGGATAATGCTAGTTATGGGGATCGCTGGTCGGCCGACTTGGTGGGCCGAATGTCATGGTTCAGCATTGTATCTTTAAACTACAATTAAACTAATCTAAACAAAACAAGACTAAATGATGCTAGACTCTTCCCTGCACCAAGCTCAATTGGACGAGAAGGTGTTGATGCATTAATTATTGTGCATTAAGTGTTTGACTTCATACACTTCACTTCCAATTTCCATCCCGCCCTTAAATATACCTGGACTATCTCCGACATCTCCCTCCCGTTTCTGGACCTCACCATCTCCATCACAGGAGACAGTCAAGTGACTGACATCTACTATAAACCCACTGACTCCCACAGCTATCTGGACTACACTTCTTCCCACCCAGTCTCCTGCAAAAAGTCTATCCCCTACTCCCAATTCCTCCGTCTACGCCGCATCTGCGCCCGGGATGAGGTGTTTCACACTTGGGCGTCAGAGATGTCCTCATTCTTCAGGAAACGGGGCTTCCCCTCTTCCATTACAGATGAGGCTCTCACTAGGGTCTCTTCTACATCCCGCAGCTCCGCTCTTGCTCCCCCTCCCCCCACTCGCAACAAGGACAGAATCCCCCTCGTCACCCCACCAGCCAGCGGATCCAACAAATCATCCGCCAACATTTCCGTCACCTACAACGGGACCCCACCACTGTCCACATCTTCCCATCCCCTCCCCTCTCTGCGTTCCGCAGAGACCGTTCCCTCCGTAACTCCCTGGTCCACTCATCCCTTCCTACCCAAACCACCCCATCCCTGGGCACTTTCCCCTGCAACCGCACGAGATGCAACACCGGAAATTGGAGGAACAGCACCTCATATTTCGCCTGGGCAGTTTGCAGCCCAGCGGTATGAACGTCGACTTCTCAAACTTTAGATAGTTCCTCCGTCCCTCCCTTCCCCTCCTCCTTCCCAGATCTCCCTCTATCTTCCTGTCTCCACCTATATCCTTCCTTTGCCCCGCCCCCCAGACATCAGTCTGAAGAAGGATCTCAACCTGAAACGTCACCCATTCCTTCTCTCCGGAGATGCTGCCTGACCTGCTGAGTTACTCCAGCATTTTGTGAATAAATACCTTCGATTTGTACCAGCATCTGCAGTTATTTTCTTATACTAATTGTTGTCATGGGATCAATCCTTTTGTTGAGTGTGATGTTGTATTTACAGGGATATACAGAACCTTGAGATGAACCTTCTCCTCGCCTGCCTCAATGGCAGCAGGATCAATAGATGTTGTTACATTCCAGAAAGCTCTCAGCTAAATGGGTAGTGAGTTGGGATTCATTGTTCAACACCAATTCGGTCAGTATTCCATGTACAGCAATGAGCCGCCCTAAATATCACATCGTACATTCTGTGGCCGTGCAAGTATCTACAAGTCTGACTTCCATCCATTTTGAATGCATGTTATTGATACAAAGAAATTTTGCTGCCTTTCTGAGAAAAGTCAACATGGAGTCATCAGATGGTAAGGTCAATCTACTCCATGGGTGTCGCAGTGTCTTGGGGGGTCATTGTCACACAGTCATGCAGCGTGCGAATGGGCCCTTCGGCCCAACTTTCCCATGCTGTCCCCCTTTTTATAACTGAGTTAGTTCCACGTGTCTGTGTTTGGTCATTATTCCTTCAAACATTTTCTATCCATTTACGTGTCTAAATGTCTTTTAAACATCCTCATTGTACCCACCTGTAGACTTTCTTCCAGCAGCTTGTTCCATGTACAGGCCATCCTTTGTGTGAAGAAATGATCCCTTCAGATCTCTTTTAAATGTTTCCCCTGTCACCTTAAATCTATTCCTGTTGTTCTGCACTTTACCCTGGAAAAAGACGGTGACCATAACTGTTGGATGTCCTCGTTTTAATTAGGCTTGCCTGCTGACAACATTGATTATAGAATGCTGCATCCCGATTTTGGGCACTTCATAAGTGATCAATAGACAATAGACAATAGACAATAGGTGCAGGAGGAGGCCATTCGGCCCTTCGAGCCAGCACCGCCATTCAATGTGATCATGGCTGATCATTCTCAATCAGTACCCTGTTCCTGCCTTCTCCCCATACCCCCTGACTCCGCTATCCTTAAGAGCTCTATCTAGCTCTCTCTTGAATGCATTCAGAGAATTGGCCTCCACTGCCTTCTGAGGCAGAGAATTCCACAGATTCACAACTTTCTGACTGAAAAAGTGTTTCCTCATCTCAGTTCTAAATGGCGTACCCTTTATTCTTAAACTGTGGCCCCTTGTTCTGGACTCCCCCAACATTGGGAACATGTTTCCTGCCTCTAACCCCTTAATAATCTTATACGTTTCGATAAGATCCCCTCTCATCCTTCTAAATTCCAGTGTATACAAGCCCAGTCGCTCCAGTCTGGTAGTAGCAGAATTAGACCATGTGTCCCATTAAGTCTACTCCGCCATTCAATCATGGCTGATCGCTCTTTCCCTTCTAACCCCATTCTCCCCACAACCCCTGACACCCGTACTAAACACTTGTCACAGGCTGGTCCAGTGCGTTCATAGACTTTGTTGAGAAGTCGATCTTGCCAAGACACTGCACAAATGCCTCTGACAATGACTGAAACTATTGTCAACGTATTACAGTTTGAAACCCTATTTTCATTGCTGGTGTCAGATGATTCAAGCAATACTCTGGATAGAGCACCAACAGACACATTTTGCTTTCACAAATGGTATTCAATCATGTAATCATACCCTGACAGCAAAACTACCCACATATGCATCCGAAAACATGATATTTAACTTGAGTGCACTTTCTTGCCAGCAGCAACTGATGGGATTTCTTCACAAAGACGATGATTTCTTGTGTTCCCCTTTCAATATGCATGTAGTTTTATCCACTTTTATTAAGAATACACAAAACACATGCACCAGATTCTTCCTGCCCATCAACCATGACATGGTTGACCAGAGTTTGTACGCAGCCATTTCATGCCGTGTGCTTCATGCTCGCTGTCTCTCACTCACTCCCCTCTTCACTCACTCACTCACTCACTCACTCACTCACTCACTCACTCACTCACTCACTCACTCACTCACTCACTCACTCACTCACTCACTCACTCACTCACTCACTCACTCACTCCCCTCCTCACTCACTCACTCACTCACTCACTCACTCACTCACTCACTCACTCACTCACTCACTCACTCACTCACTCACTCACTCACTCACTCACTCCCCTACTCACTCACTCACTCACTCACTCACTCACTCACTCACTCACTCACTCACTCACTCACTCCCCTCCTCACTCACCTACTCACTCACTCACTCACTCACTCACTCACTCACTCACTCACTCACTCACTCACTCACTCACTCACTCACTCCCCTCCTCACTCACTCACTCACTCACTCACCTCCTCACTCACTCACTAACTCACTCACTCACTCACTCACTCACTCACTCACTCACTCACACTTCGATGGTGGAGGAGAGGGGGAGTGTTGAGGGGGGAGTGTTTGGAAGGGGGGGTGTTGGGGCGAGTGTTGGGGGGGTGTTGGGGGCGAGTGTTGGGGGGAGTGTTGGGGGGGAGTGTTGGGGGCAGTGTTGGGGGGGGAGTTGGGGGGTGTTTTGGGGGGGGAGTGTTTGGGGGGAGTGTTGGGGGCAGTGTTGGGGGGGGAGTGTTGGGGGTGTGTGTTTTTGGGGGGGAGTGTTGGGGGGGTGTTGGGGGGGGTGTTGGGGGGGAGTGTTGGGGGGAGTGTTGGGGGGGAGTGTTGGGGGCAGTGTTGGGGGGGTTTTGGGGGCAGTGTTGGGGGGGAGTGTTGGGGGGGGGTGTTGAGGGGGGGGTGTTTTGGGGGGGGTGTTGGGGGGTGTGTTGGGGGGGGGGTTGTTGGGGGGGGGGTGTTTGGGGGGGGGGAGTGTTGGGGGGGGGGGGTGTGTGGGTTGTTTGAGGCTGTAGGTCGGACTGCCCGGTTCTTTGGTAACGTTGTCAGTGCCAACATGTGGCAGCACTTGTTTACCTGCCGAGGTTGTACGCAAAACAAAGCTGTCTGAAGAAGGGTCTCAACCCCAAAACGTCACCCATTCCTTCTCTCCAGAGATGCTGCCTGTCCCGCGGAGTTACTCCAGCATTTTGTTTCTATCATCGTTGTAAATCAGCATCTGCAGTTCCTTCCTATACAAAGCATTGCACTGTACATGTGTTAATAAAGTATCATTCATTCGTCCATCCTTGACTCCTGTAGTTCTTTTAGTGAAGTCACCAAAATAACTGCACGGTGGCGCAGCGGTAGAGTTGCTGCCTTCCCCTGAGACCCGGGTTCGATCCTGTCTCCGGGTGCTGTCTGCACGGAATTTGTACCTTCTCCCCGTGACCTGTTTGGGGTCCTCCCCCCCGAGATTTTCGATTTCCTCCCACACCACAAAGACCTGCAGGTTTGCATGTTAATTGGCTTGGTAAATGTAACAATTATTCCTTCTCTCCCGAGATGCTGCCTGACCTGCTGAGTTACTCCAGCATTGACCTGCTGTTATTTTCTTACAATAATTGTCCCTAGTGTGTGTAGGATAGTGTTAGTGTGCGGGGGTCGTGTTGGGCAGAAGGGCCTGTTTCCTCGCTGTATCTCTAAACTAAACTAAACTAAACTAAACTAAAACTGAAGAAGGGTCTCACTCAACTCGAAACGTCACCCATTCCTTCTCTCCTGAGATTCTGCCTGACCCGCTGAGTTACTCCAGCATTTTGTGAAATAAATACCTTCGATTTGTACCAGCATCTGCAGTTATCTTCTTACTATTCAAACCTAAGAGGTTGACTGGGTTTAGAAAGCATTTGTCTCCTGTGGAATCAGAATTATGACTCCAGTCCGGGTCAAGAAGGGAAATACTAGAGGGCACAGCTTTCAAATACCAGAGGGCAAAGCTTTAAGGTGAGAGGGGAAAGGTTTAAAGGAGATTTGCAGGGCAAATATTTTTGTTTTGCACAGAGGGTGGTGGGTGGCTGGAACATGGTGCCTGGATTGGTGGTTGATGCAGATACGATCGTGGCATTCAGGTCGTAAGTGATAGGAGCAGAAGTAGGCCATTCGGCCCATCAAGTCTACTCCGCCATTCAATCATGGCTGATCTATCTCTCCCTCCTAACCCCATTCCCCTGCCTTCTCCCCATAACCCCTGACACCCGCACTAATCAAAAATCTATCTATCTTTGCCACTGACTTGGCTAAACTAAACTAAAAAGTCACTCGCGCGGTACAGTTGGGTCCAGCACACCCGTGAACTGCGTCTGGTATCGCATGTACGGTAAATACACCAGGTCCATCACTAAACGCTGGAGTAACTCAGCGGGTCAGGCAGCATCTCTGGAAAGAAGGGATGGGGTGAAATTTCAGGGTGGAGTATGTGAACCTGCCTGATAACAGATCAGTGGCGATTAATTGTGGCCATTGCTTGCCTCCTTGTCACCTCCCCTCAGCTAACAATGAACCATTCTACCTTTCCTCGAAGGTATTTATTCACAGAATGACTTTTTAGTTGAGTTTGTGTAAGAAAATTACTGCAGATGCTGGTACAAATCGAAGGTATTTGTTTCACAAGACGCTGGAGTAACTCAGCAGGTCAGGCAGCATCTCAGGAGAGAAGGGAATGGGTGACGTTTCGGGTCGAGACCCTTCTTCCTGGTCACCCTTTCCCCTCCCATAGCCCCAGACTCCCTCTCTCCCCCTAAATCTTCCTCTGAAGAAGGTGTCACCTCTGTCCCGACAAGTCATTTGTGTGTGTTCCCTTTCTCCAGGTTTGCTGCCTGACCCCAGCAGGCTGTGTCTTGTGTAGATGAGGCTCTGTGTTCACAGAGGGGAGGCTGGGCTGTGAAGCCGGGAGCTGTAGACGTGGGCTGGTGTAGTAGTGTCGGTGGCGTTAGGACCTGCGGTTGCTGTACCGCGCCTCCGCTCATCACTTGCAGCAGCCGCCTGGGTTGGCAAAGTCGCATTGAGACCGTGGATGACAGCTCGCTGCCACTATCCGCCCCTGGCAAACCTCGCCACCAAAGGACCCCGAGGAAGGCAGCAGACCATCGGCGGCGTCGCGCCCAGTAAGTGACCCTTCCAATCCAAATCGCCTTTCTACTTAAATGTTGACATCAAAATGACATCTGAAAACGGTTGAATGTGTAGTCCGTCTCCATCCCCTGTGTTGGAAGGAACAGCAGACGCTGGTCTCAACCGAAGAGAAAGGTTAAATGTCTCGTTGAACGCACGGGTTATTCAGGCCGGAGTAGTCCTACTTTCAAAACACAGGGTGCTAGTTTATGAGATTTTATTTCTCCTTCCACTGAATATATCAACGATTTATTCACAAAATGCTGGAGTAACTCAGCAGGTCAGGCAGCATCTCGGGAGAGAAGGGATGGTGTGTTTGATAAACCAATTCATAACAAATCAAA